>NW_028073511.1:21823632-22503481 GCF_014824575.4 Sturnira hondurensis | reverse complement strand
AAAAAATGGGCAGAGGACTTGAACAGACATTTCTCCAAGGAGGACATACAGAGAATCCAGAGACACATGAAAAGATGCTCGATATCACTAGCTATCAGAGAGATGCAAATTAAAACCGCAATGAGATACCACTTAACACCAGTCAGATTGGCTATCATAAACAAAGAAACAAACAACAAGTGCTGGAGAGGTTGTGGGGAAAAGGGGACCCTAGTTCACTGTTGGTGGGATTGCAGACTGGTACAACCACTATGGAAAATAGTATGGAATTTTCTAAGAAAATTAAAAATGAACATGCCTTTTGACCCAGCAATTCCACTCTTGGGAGTATATCCTAAGAACCCGGAAACACCAATCCAAAAGAACCTATGCACCCTGATGTTCATAGCAGCACAATTTATGATAGCCAAGAGCTGGAAGCAACCTAGATGCCCATCGGTAAATGACTGGATCAAAAAACTATGGTACATTTACACAATGAAACAATGGAATTCTATGCTGCAGAAAGGAAGAAGGAACTACTACCCTTTGCAACATCATGGATGGAACTGGAAAGCATTATGCTGAGCAAAATAAGCCAGGCGGTGAAAGACAAATATCATATGATCTCACCATTAACAGGAATCTAAACAAAACAAACAAGCAAGCAAAATATGACCAATGACACTGAAATATGGAACAGGCTGACAGGTTCAGAGGGGAGAGGGGAGAGAATCACAGGGGAAGAGGGGATGGACTCACATGAACAAGTATAAAGGACACATGGACAATAACTAAGGGTGGGGGGTGGAAAGGGGAGGGAGGCGGGGAGCATGGGGCGGGGGGGCGGGCAGGGTTGTGAATATAAGACAGAAACCTGTACTTGAACAAGAATTAAATAAAAATTATATAAATTTAAAAAAGCAAAAAAAAAAAACAGATTAGCAGCTTCTCAAAATGTTAAACATACAGTTACTGTATGAATGAGTCATACTATTTCCAGCTATATGCCCAAGAGAAATGAAAACCTAAGTCCATATAAAAACTTAAACACAAATGTTTATAGTAGTAGCATCATTCATAATAGCTGCAAATAGAAACCATCCAAATGTCATTAATAGAAGAACATATAAACAAAAGGGGATATGGCCATACAATGAAATATTATTCAGTAACAGAAGGAAACAAAATATTGTTGTATTTTAATTAAAAATATTTTTATTACATATCATTTATTGCAGTAAAATTCATGGATTGTACTCTATAGTTCTGCGAGTTTTGATGTGTGTATATCTGTGTGACCACCACTATAATCAGCATATAAAGCAGCTTTATCCTACCCCAAAATTCATGCTCTTTTTGGCATTAATTAAATCCCATATCTGTGCAATGCAACACTAATGTGATTTCTATCACTTAAGATTAGTTTTGCCTGTTGTAGAATATCATGTAAATTGAATTATACTTATGCACCCATTTACATCTTCCTTCTTTCTCTCAGAATAATATTCTGAGATTCATCTATGTTGTTTCTTGGCTCTTCTGTTTGTTTCTTTTTAAAAATATTTTATTAGCTCATTTTTAGAGAGAGGAGACAGAAAGGAGAAAGAGAGGGAGAGAAACATCAATGTGTGGTTGCCTCTCGTGAGTCCCCTACTGGAGACCTGGCCTGTAACCCAGGCATGTGCCCTGACTGGGAATCAAACCAGCGACGCTTTGCTTCACAGGCCCACACGCTCAATCCACTGAGCTACACCAGCCAGGGCTAGTTTGTTTCTTTTTGTTAATCAGCAGTTGGTATGGGAATTATATATCAATAAAAGCTGTTATTAAAAAAAAACTTTGAGGAAATATGTAACTGCTTATCCTGGAGACTTACAAGGCCACCCTTGAGAAAGTTAGTCAACTAAAAACTTTTCTGTCTCCCTTACTTGTCTTCTCTCACCATACATCATTCCCTAGGAGTCTAAAACCCCAGGTAGATAGCTGAATATGAGAATATAAGCCAAACATGTACCTCTTTTTGACTTTAGGCTTTTTAGCCTGAAACAAACCTTAGGAAAATAGAGGAAAACTCTCAGTTTTATATCAAGTTTAAAGTCTGTACTATAAAAGAATTGAACATGTTAACTTCTGGACTATATTACCCATAAATGACCAGAAATATTTTAGCGCAACCCAAGTTTCCTTCAGGGGAAGGGAAAAGAGAAATTTTAATGAACTGATATAATGGAGTAATTGAAGACAAATTAATAAAATAACTGAAGATCAATTATGATTACATCCTGTAGGTCATGCTGTTTCAATGTACCAGTGGCAAATGAAAGATATAGCTAACAATTCAGATGTCAATAGCACAAAATACAATAGTCTTTTACTAGACTTACTCTGAAACACTTTTCTGCAACTCTTGGTTATGATTGTTCTTCCTAGACTAGCTGAAGTCGGTTCGTTCTCTAATCAATTTTGTAACAATAAGACATATACACGGTGTGATGATGATGTACACTAACATATATTTTAATAAATAGAATGATCAGGTGTTAAAATGCATCTTTTGAAACTTCCAGTCAAGATGGTTGCATAGGTAAACACGGTATGCCTTGTCACACAAGCACATCAAAATTACAACTAAAATATAGAACACCCATCACTCAGAAACATCCAAAATAGAGTGGAATGGAAGCCCAACAACTACAGAATTAAAGCCACCACATCCATCCACACTGGTAGCAGGGGCAGAGACGAAGATCAGGCATGTCCCGGTGCGGTGGATAAAAATTCGGGGGGATATCTAGAATGAGGACTCCCAGTCCTGTACCAGGCCCCCTAGCCCAGGGTTCTAGTGCCAGGAAGGTAAGTCCCCATAACTTCTGGCTGCAAAAGCCAGAGGTGATAGTCAGTGGAAAAAGCCTCTGGAATCCCAAGCAGTTCCTCTTTGAGAACCCACACATGGACTTAATCAGACTCACTCCCTCTGAATTGCAGCACTGGGGTAGAAGCTTGAAAAGCACCTGTGACATACAAGAAGAAACAGAAGTGTCTGGCATTAAGGTGAGAGCTGAGGGGCAGCTTTTTCCCAGACAGAAAGGTGGGCAGAGGCCACTGTCACTGAGGGGCTTTTTCAGAGTCCTTCCCCCATAAAACCACAGAGCCAACAGGCTGGCGCTCTAACTGAGACTCCATCAACCTGGCTAACACGTTTTGCCCTGTGCTAGAGATCCTCAAACACCTGTCCCACCCAACTTAAGAGCCCACCCAAACTGTTTTTTCATATGAATGGCTGGTCTTGTTCACAGCTTCCTAAATCCTCTCAAGCAAGTCAGCCTCTGTGAACTCCATACCTCTTGCTAAGGGGCCCTACTCCAGCGCCAGCAACAACCAGCCTAGATTCACAGTTTGGCTTCATCTGGGAATCTCCAAGTCCAGCACAAGTAGCAGCTATCTCGGATTGCTTTATAGCTCAGCCAGGGTAGCCCCAGGAAAAATACAGGTGGGGGCTGACCTTAGCCTGTACCACCTGGGAAATTCCAGAGCCTGCACACCAAGTAAACAGCCACAGACCACATCAGAGCACCACTACCTTGCCCCTGTACAGCTGATCCTCCTCAGAAAGTAGAGGTTAGTGGTCAGTGGCCACAGGCAGCTTTGGCAGGTGACTGGCCTGGGTAAATCCCTCCCATTGACCTGCCAACAGGAATCAAAACTCAACTATACAGGAGGGTGTACTCAGCCCTCAGAAAGGGTACATCTTGAGTACCCAGCTTCAGTGATAGGGGAGGCTATGCCACTGGACCCTACAGGACACCTACTATGTCAGGCTACACTCCTAAGACAGGGAGTCATAGCAGCTCTGCCTAATACATAGAAACAAACACAGGGAGGCTCCCAAAATGACAAGACAAAGAAACATGGCCAAATGAAAGAACAGATCAAAACTCCAGAAAAACAGCTGAACAAAATGGAGATAAGCAATCTAACAGACGCAGAGTTCAAAACATTGTTTATAAGGATGTTCAAAGAATTTTGTGAGGATTTCAAAAGCATAAAAAATATCCAATCATAAATGAATTTTACACTAGTTGAAATGAAGAACAATTTACAGGGAAACAACCATAGAGTGGATGAACCCAAGATTCAAATCAATGATTTGGAATATTGGGAAGCAAAAAACAACCAATTGGAACAAAAGAAAGAAGAAGAATTTAAAAAAACAGAAATAATGTAGGCCAGCCTCTGGGACAATTTCAGGTGATCCAACATTCACATCATAGGGGTACCAAAGGAAGAAGAAAAAGGGTGAGAAATTGGAAATCTTTTTGAAAAAAAATAATGAAAGAAACCTCCCCTAATTTGGTGAAGGAAATAGACATGTGAGAGTCCCAAACAAGATAGAGGCAAAGAGGCCCATCGAAGTCATATTATAATTAAAATGCCAAAGGTTAAAGATAAACTATTTTGAAAGCAACAAGAGAAAAGCAGTTACCTACAAGGAGATTTACATAAGATTGTCAGCTGAGTTCTCAAAAGAAACTTTTCAGGTTAGAATGAATTGGTGAGAAATATTCAAAGTCATGAAAAGCAGGGACCTACAGCCAAGATTGCTGTACCCAGAAAAGCTCTGATTTAGAATATTAGGACAGAGAAAGAGCTTCCCAGACAAGAAAAAAACCAAAGGAGTTCATCATCACCAAACCATTATTATATGAAATGTTAAAGGGACTTATTTAAGATAAGCTCAAAACTATGAACAATAAAATGGCAATAAATACATATCTATCAACAATCGAATCTGTAAAACAAACTAAGGAAACAGAAGAACAGAGATAGAATCATGGACACAGAGAGCATTTTGATGGTTACCAGGTGGGAGAGGGTGTGGGGGATGGGTGAGGTGAGAGGATTGAGAATTACAAATAGGTCGCTACAGAATAGCCATGGGAGTGTAAAATACAGCATAGGAAATGGAGGAGCCAAAGAACCCACCTATAACGCATCAACAATGGTGGGGGGATTGCCTGAGGAAGTGGCAGGGGGTGGTGGGTCGAGAAATACCCAGGGGTATTGGGGAAGAAGTCAGGACAACTATGATAGTAGAATCAATACAATAAAAAAGACTAGGGAAAAATGCATCTTTTGGATAGCATAAACCTTTTGACATTTTGGTATTTCTTCTATCAATTTCAAAAGGGAAGGTTTTTTTAATCATGATTATATTTGAAATCTATATGATCCTGTTATCCAATGTAACCCCAATACATTTAATACACTTTTTAAAAAATATAATAATGATTACAACAGGATGTGCAAATTGCTATAGAGGGAGAAGGTGGTATAGTGAAAATAATCTGCTGTTGAACAAGGCAGATTGGGTTCACATCCTGCCTCTGATTCCTAAGAGAGTGCCTTGGGCCAGTTCTCAGTCTCTTTGACTCAGTTGTGTCTCCTGGAAGAACCTCAGTCCTTGTTTAGTTCTGTCCTGTGCAGTTCTGGTTACAGGCTTTTTTTCCTCAGAAATAGTTACATATTTTTGCAGATAATATATTTATTACCCCACTGAGCAGTAAAGTTAATATATGTTTTCTTGTGACCCATCAACCAGCACACAGGGGAAGCAATATCATAGGCTCTAAGCCAATTTATTACCTTACATTGACATGATATTTCTTTCTGCCATTTTATTCTTTGTTTAGCCGTGTGAACTCTTAATGGCTGATGAACAGCAAGCAAATTGGTAAGTGTCGATGCTGCAAGATGCTAAGGCAGAGTTTTATGATATGTGAGCACATTTTATGGTATGTGAGCACCTTCATAAAACTAATGGTAGTAACTAATGGTAAAGCTTAACAGTCATTTACGGATTGGTGGAGGTCCTTTGACATGAAAGTCATCTTAAATAGCCTTGGAGGAAGTGACCAACAATTGTTTGTATGGTAGCCTACAAAAATTTTTCTGTTTAAAAAAATATTTTATTGATTATACCATTATAGTTGTCCTATTCCCCCCTTCATTCCCGTCCACCCTGCACACCCCTCCCCCACCATTCCCCCCTTTAGTTTATGTCCACGTGTTTCAAGTTCTTTAGATTCTATATTTCCCATACTATTCTTGCTCTCCCCCTGTCTATTTCTACCTACCATCTATACTACTTATGCTCTGTACCTTCTCCCCCCTTCTCATCCTCCCACTCCCCTGTTGCTAACCCTCCATGTGATCTCCATTTCTATGGTTCCACTCCTGATCTAGCTGTCCTCTTAGTTTGCTTTTGTTTTGGGTGTGGTTGTTAATAACTGTCAGCATGAGTTTGCTGTCCTTTCACTGTTCATATTTTTTTATCTTCTTTTTCTTAGATAAGTTCCTTTAACATTTCATATAATAAGGGCTTGGTGATGATAAGCTCCTTGAATTTGACTTTATCTGAGAAGAACTTTATCTGCCCTTCCATTCTAAATGAAAACTTTGCTGGGTAGAGCAATCTTGGATGTAGGTCTTTAGATTTCATGACTTGGAATACTTCTTTCCAGCCCCTTCTTGCCTGTAAGGTCTCTTTTGAGAAACCAGCTGACAGTCTGATGGGAACTCCTTTGTAGGTGACTGTCCCTTTATCTCTTGCTGCTTCTAGGATTCTCTCCTTCATTTTCATCTTGGCTAATGTAATTATGATGTGCCTTGGTGTGTTTCTCTCTGGGCCCACCTTCTTTGAAACTCTCTGAGCTTCCTGGACTTCCTGGAAGTCTATCTCCTTTGCCAGACTGGGGAAGTTCTCCTTTATTATTTGCTCAAATAAGTTTTCCACTTGTCGCCCTTGCTCTTCCTCTTCTGGTACCCCTATAATTTGGATGTTGAAATGTTTAAAGATGTCCTGGGGGTTCCTAAGCCTCTCCTTGTTTTTTTTTTTTTTTTTTGAATTCTTGTTTCTTCATTCTGTTCTGTTTGGTCATTTTTTTCTTCCTTCTGGTCCACTCCATTAATTTGAGTCCCAGTTTCCTTTCCATGCCTATTGGCTTCCAGTGCATTTCCCTTCGTTTCAATTAGTTTAGTCTTCATTTGTTCCTATAATTTGTGACTAAAATCAACCAGCTCTTTGAGCATCCTGATCAGCAGTATTTTGAACTGTGCATCTGATAGGTTAGCTATTTCTCAGTCACTTAGAGTTATTGGTTCTGGGGCTTTGAGCTCATCTTGAGCCGTAATGTTTTGGTCTGTTCTCACCTGTTACGTATGAGGGGCAGAGCCCTAGGTGTTCATCAGAGCGGGGCAACTCAGTCGCTGGGTTGTGACGCAGTATTTGGGGGCGGGGTCAGAGAGGGGTAATGGCAGTCTCCTCTGCTGCTTCCCACAAGCTGCTGGGGCCTGCGAGGTCTGTCTCACTGCTCGGTCCTCTGCCTAGTTTATCTGTGCACGGATGTGTGACCACGGTCAGCCAGCTGCCTTGCACCCTCACTGGGTCTGCTTATTGCAACCCCACACCTGGGATCTTCTAACCGCCACTGGCACGCCTGGGTCAGTCCGGCCGAGTTTTCCTGCCTGATGCCACTCTGCCAGCTGATGCCTCTGCCCCTCTTACCAGTCTGGCCAAACGGTTCATTGTTGTCGGACTTCTGTATAGTTCAATATTCTGTGTTTTGGTTGCATTTTTGTCACTAAAACTTTGTTGTCTTTAAACTTGGTTGTGCGAGGGGGCACAGTGTTTCCACCTATGCCTTCATCTTGGCTGGAAGTGAAATATGATCCAGAAATTATTATTAGAGGTATGTCACAACTTCTGATTTGAAAAGAAGCAAATGGTGATTGCCAATATATGATATTAGGAAGAACAGTCCTATGATCCTATGACACTTTGTTGATTCCATATAGTCTAGATTCACTTAGCTTTTCCACATTAGATGGGATTACTGAGCGCCAAAGGGCATTTGTTTGTAGTAATTCTTATAGCGCATTGTTGTGTACATTAAATACCCAACCTAATGTCTGGCACATAATAAGTTGTCAAAAAACCCTCTCCCTTCCTTATAATAAAGGTTTTGGCCAAAAGTTATGACAGGATACAGAGAAACAAAGACTGAAGGAGGCCAACACAATCTAAAGAATCAGATGACAAGTGAAATAAATCCTAAAAAATAAATAAGAGTTTACGTAGTAAAATGCTGAGTGACAGAATTCTTTGGGTCTAGAGAGAAGAGCATGAGCTATGGATGGAATCTGAGAGCACTGAACATGTTGAGACTGCAAGTAGATCTGAATGGCTGGACAAGTGGTGATGAGAAGGAAAAAAACAGACTAAAGGAAGATAAAGAGCAATGGGTCTTATTCAGAAGGGCCTGAGGAACGGTGGAAATATGGTAAGTGGGGTGATCAGCTTCATGTTGAACACTGGCTACAGGCTGGAGATTGTACTGAAGAGGGAAACTGTGGACACTGGGAAGACTATAATCCAGGTAAGATATAAGGAATGCCCTTATTTAAGGTGTTGTGAGTAGTTTGGAGAAAGAAGAGATGTTATCCAAAGGATACTGGAATAGAATCACTATAATTTGGTGACTGATTGTATATAAGAGATGTGGGAGAGGCCAAGCATGACCTCAGGATGCTGCTCATTCTACTGAGTTGTTGGATGCAGAATCTATTGAGAATGCAGGATGAATCATTTGCATATGGTTGGAATTCCCAGGTAAATTTGAAGATGAGCAAGAATCCCTAGCATACCAGTCTTATTTACTCCATGTTGTCTTCTCTGTAATTCCATAGGCTCTGTTTGCCTCTCTTATTCCTAAGATACCTAAGATATCCAATTTTATCAGTTGGATGCAGTTTCTTTGTATAGTTCTCTAACTATACTGTTTCAGGCTCCGTGGCACGAAGGTCATTTGCCTAACAGCTATTGCCCCCCTTCCTGTTAACAGAACACCAGTTTTATTAGGAATGATAATGTATTGAACCACACATGATCCATTATGACTGATAAACAAATCATGGAGATCTCACTGAATTTTGCTGTATGGTTTCCCAACTTTGCATGAAGCTAGCTATAATATTTTTCTTGCAATTAAATGTAAAGGAGGTGGCATTCTCCGGGCCATGTCCATGACACCCCTTCCCTCTCAGGTATGCTTCTTTACTGCTGTCTCCTAAAATCTAACGGTCTCCATGAGACTTGCAGCCAGGGGCACTGGGCGGCAGCAGCTGGTCCCAGGCTTAGCACACTGAGCCTGTCCCCAAGGCCCCCTGTTTTCTGACTTTTAAGTGAACTAATAGCAGCTGCACCATGGCTCGCTTCTTTGTGTAATGTTTCTAGAGAGTCAGAGCAGCCCCACCTAGGCTTTCCCCTGTTGCTTCTTCTACCCTTAGCCCTTCTTTTGTTTTACTATCTCCAGCTTTAATAAATGTACTCTCAAAATAATATATATATATATATATATATATATATATATATAAAACCATTTTAATTAAAGGAAAGTTTACTAAGAGGTTTCCAGCAAACTTTTTACTCCTGTATTAGTCATCTTGGGCTTGCATAACAAAATGTCTTATATTGGGTGACTTAAACAACAAAAATTTCTTTTTTCACAGCTCTAAGGCTGGAAGTCCAAGGTCAGATGCTGGCTGACTGCATTTCTGGTGTTAACTTTCAGTCAGCCACTTTTTCACTGTATTGTCATGTGGTGGAGAGAGAAAGGGAGAAATCTCTCTCGTTTTGTAAAAGGCTTCCGATTCTATCACATTAGGACCCCATTGCTTTCAGAAGGTTTTCTTCGCTTTTGTTTTGTTTCCATTTTCTTTTTAAAAAACTTTTATAGAATTTATTAGGATGACTTTGGCTAATAAAATCATATAGGTTTCAGGTGTACAATTCTATAATACACCATCTGTACACTGCATTGTGTGCCCACCACCCCAAGTCAGGTCTGTCAGCATTTTTCCTCCTTTACCCTCTTCTATCAGCCCCTACCCAACTTTCCCTCTGGTGACCACCATACTGTTCTCTGTGCCTATGAGTTTTTTTCCTTAATCCCTTCATCTATTTCACCCAGCCCTCTAACCCCTTCCCCTCTGACAACCGTCAGTCTGTTCTCTGTATCTATGGGTCTGTGTCTATTTTATTTGTTTGTTTATTAGATTCTACATATAACCCCATTCTTATAACTTCATTTAACTTGAATTACTTTTTAAAAGACCCGTCTCCAAATAAAACCATGTTGGCAGTTAAAGTGTCAACACAGTAATTTTAAGGCAACACAACTCAGTCCATAACACCTCCTAAATAAGAAAGAAACCCTTTCCCTCAACATGTCCCTTTTCATTCCTGCTTGAAATTTTAATGGTGAGGATGATGCTTAAAGCTGCAGGAGTCTTGGGGTCAGAATAATAAAATAAGTGAAAGCCAGTGTGCTCATAGCAGCAGAGCGGAAAGACATACATACTGGTATCTCACTTACGCTACTAAGTCTCCACCCCCAACTGGGAACTACCTACCTCCAGATTGTTGATTACCTAACATAATGAAAGGTAATGATTGACAAAGTCACTGGGTGTTCTAATATCCACATCTGAAAACATTCCTAAACGTCACAGGTGTCAAAATCTACACCTCCAAGTTCAAAGGCAAGAATCAGGGGCTTAGAATACTTCATGTTAGACTTCAACTAACTTATTGACATCATTCTTATGTCCCTTTTCCATATATATTTCTCTAATTTAATCTTCTCTTCAGAAGACTGCAAGGAAACTTCTATTTTAGTAAGCCCTGAGCGTATCTAGTAATCCCTGAGGCAGAAATTGGCACCTTTTCAGAGTGAGCATGGGAGATGATCTTGCTTCCCCACAATGGCTGCAAATCACGCGAGTCAAGCCCCTCTCTAAACTAACATGTCTGTTGCCCTACATTATGACAAAATCACTACATCTGTGAGGTTAAAATGTAGGACTTCTTGTCAAGATGGTGGCATGGGCACACAGGACTTGCCTCTTCACATTACCACATGAAAATTACAACTAAAATATAGAACGATCATCGCTAAGGAATGTCAGAACTCGAGCAAAATGGAAGTCTGACTACTATAAAATTGAGTCGAATGGAAGATTCACAGCTAAGAATTTTAAAAAACCACATCCATCCAGACTGGTAGAAGGAATGCAGATGAGGAACAGGCTGGTCCCACACCCATGTGGATAAAAATTTGGGAGGGATATCTTAGGAGTGAGAAGTCCCAGATGAACACCAGGCCCCTCAGTCCAGGATTCCAGTGTCAGGAAGATGTCCCCACAACATCTGGCTGAAGAAAACAGAGTGGGTTGAGTCGGTGAAGGAAATTTCTGGAGCCCAAGCAGTTCCTCTTAAAGAGCCCCCACACAGACTCCCTGACACAGATTCATTCCCTCTGAGCTCCAGCACACCAGTGTAGCAGCTTGAAAGGTACCAGTGGTACACAGGGAGAAACTAAAGCGTCTGGCATCAAGGTGAGCAGAGGCCCTTGTTCCTTTGCTAAATGCTTCCTCCACAGAGCCAATAAGCTGGTGCCCCTTCTGAGACTTCATCAACCTGGCTAACACTGTTTGATCTGTCTTGGAGATCCCCAGAGGCTCTGCCCCACCCAAATTATGGGCCCTCCCAAATTATAGGCATACCCAAGCTGTTTTTCCATAAGAATGCCTGTTTTTGGCTCCAAAATCCTATCAAACAAGCAACAGCTGGCTTCAGTGAGCCCTAGTGGTGGTCAGATTAGTTTCACAGCTTGGCTTTGCCTAGGAATCTCCAAGCCCAGGACAAGTAGCAGCCATTTTAGAGCTCAGGCAGAACCCAGGCAAAACACAAATAGAGGTTGAACTTGGCATGCATCACTCTGGAAACCTCAGGGCCAATGAACCCAGTGGACAGCAACAGGCTGTGTTGGAACACCACTCTACCCTGCACCAGCATTGCTGATCCTCCACAGACAGCAGAGGTTTTTGGTCAGTGGTCTCAGCATATCCTTGCAGCTGACCGCCCTGGGTAAATCTCTCCTGTTGAACTGTCAACAGCAATGAAGGCTCAACTACAAGAGGAGGGTGTACTGAGCCCACATGAATGGTGTACCTCGAGTACGCCACTTGATCCTATAGGTCACATGCTACATTAGGCAAGACTAATGAGTACCAAGACATGGATTCAAAGCAGCTCTACCTTATTACACATAGAAACAAATGCAGGGAGGTGGCCAAAACAAGGAGACAAATAAACATGGCCCAAATGAAAGACCAGATCAAAACTCCAGAAAAAGAGCTAAATGAAGATAAACAAGCTATCAAACGCAGAGTGCAAAATGCTATTTGTAAGTATGCTCAAGAAACTTAGTGAAGGCCTTAACAGCATAAAAAAGGCCCAGCTAGAGCCCTAGCTCATGTGGCTCAGTGGACTGAGTGCCGGCCTGTGAAATGAAAGGTTGCAGGTTCAATTTCCAGTCAGGGTACCTGACTGGGTTGCAGGACAGATGCCCAGGTGTGGGCAAGTGAGAGGTAAATGATTGATCTAGCTCTCACACATCAATGTTTCTCTCCCTCCCATTCCCTCTCTCTAAATAATGAATAAATAATTTTTTTAATTTTTAATATATTTTATTGATTATGCCATTACAGTTGCCCTATTTCCCCCCTTCATTCCTTTCCACCCTGCACACCCCCTCCCCTCAATGCCCCCCTTTAGTTCATGTCCATGTGTCACAAGTTCTTTAGCTTCTATATTTCCCATACTATTCTTGCCCTCCCCCGTCTACTTATTTTCTGTACCTTCTACCCCCTTCTCCTCCTCCCACTCCCCTGTTGCTACCCTCCATGTCATCTCCATTTCTATGGTTCCACTCCTGATCTAGCTGTCCTCTTAGTTTGCTTTTGTTTTGGGTGTGGTTGTTAATAACTGTGAGTTTGCTGTCCTTCCACTGTTGATATTTTTCATCTTCTTTTTCTTATATAAGTCCCTTTAGCATTTCATATAATAAGGGCTTGGTGATGATGAACTCCTTGAACTTGACCTTGTCTGAGAAGCACTTTATCTGTCCTTCCATTCTAAATGAAAGCTTTGCTGGATAAAGCAATCTTGGCTGTAGGTCTTTGGATTTCATGACTTGGAATACTTCTTTCCAGCCCCTTCTTGCCTGTAAGGTCTCTTTTGAGAAATCCGCTGACAGTCTGATGGGAACTCCTTTGTAGGTGACTGTCCCCTTATCCCTTGCTGCTTCTAGGATTCTCTCCTTCATTTTCATCTTGGCTAATGTAATTATGATATGCCTTGGTGTGTTTTTCTCTGGGCCCACCTTCTTTGAAACTCTCTGAGCTTCCTGGACTTCCTGAAAGTCTATTTCCTTTGCCGGATTGAGGAAGTTCTCCTTTATTATTTGCTCAAATAAGTTTTCCACTTGTTGCTCTTCCTCTTTCCCTTCTGGGACCCCTATAATTTGGATGTTGGAACATTTAAAGATGTCCTGGGGGTTCCTAAGCCTCTCCTTGTTTGTTTTTTTTTTGAATTCTTGTTTCTTCATTCTGTTCTGGTTGAATGTTTCTTTCTTCCTTCTGGTCCACTCTATTGATTTGAGTCCCAGTTTCCTTTCCATCCCTATTGGCTTCCTGTGCATTTCCCTTCATTTCAATTAGTTTAGTCTTCATTTGTTCCTATAATTTGTGACCAAAATCAACCAGTTATGTGAGCATCCTGATCACCAGTATTTTGAACTGTGAATCTGATAGGTTAGCTATCTCTTTGTCACTTAGAAGTATTGGCTCTGGGGCTTTGAGCTGTTCTTCTGCTTGAGCCATAATGTTTTGGTATTTTTGAGCAGATTATGTATGACTGGCGGAGCCTTAGGTGTTCACCAGGGTGGGGCAACCCACATGGCTGGGCTATGTTGCTGTATGTGGGGGCGGGGTCAGAGAGGGAGTAATGCCATTTGTTGGGCTTTCTCTTGGACTTCAGTCCCCTTTGCTGCTTCCCACAAGCAAATTGGGCCTTTCTGGTGCTGGTTCCCAGGTGGGTGGACTTGTGTACATTCTAGGAACCTGCGGGTCTCTCCCACAAACTCTCCTGTGAGGCTGAGAGCCTCTTTCAGTACCTCAACCCCCCAAAGTTTTTCCAGTCAGTGCTTTTAGGCTTTAATTCCTGGTGCTGGGGCCCTGGGTTGTACGGTCTGTCTCAATGGTTGTTTGTGTGGTTTTTTGGCCTGGTTTATCTGCGTGTGAATGTGTGACCGCAGTCAGCCAGCTGCTTTGTGCCCTCACTGGGTCTGCCCATTGCCACCCCACACCTGAGATCTGCCAACCACCACCTGGGTGCCTGGGTCCATCTGGCAGCTACCGCTTTTTCCTGCCACAACCCCTCTCTGCCAGCCACTGACTGTGCCTCTCTTACCGGTCTGGATGAATGGTTTGTTGTTGTTGCACTTTAGTGCAGTTCAATTTCCTGTCTGTTTTGGTTGTGCTTTTGTTCCTAAGGCTTTGTTGTCCTTAAATTTGGTTGTGCAAGGAGATACAGTGTTTCCACCTATGCCTCCTTCTTGGCTGGAAGTTGTTGAATAAATAAAATCTTTAAAAAATTAAAAAGACACAGTCAGAAATGAAGGATACACTAATTGAAATTAAAAACAATTTAATGAGCCTGGTGAAAAAATAAAAGAACGAATGAAAGATACCCAAAATAAAATAAAGCAAAATATCCAGGGGAACAACAGTGACAGGAAGGAAACCAGGATTCAATGCAACAGTTTTGAACAAAAAGAAGAAATAAACACCCAACCAAATCAGAATGAAGAAACAAAATTCCCCCAAAATGAAGAGAGGCTGAGAAATCTCTGAGACAACCAGAAATGTTCCAATATCCAAATCATAGGGGTACCAGAAGGCGAAGAACAGCAGCAAGAAATTAAAAACTTACTTGAACAAACAATAGAGGAGAACTTACCCAATGTGGTGAAGAAAATTGACTTCTAGGAAGTCCAGGAAGCTCAGAGAGTCCCAAAGAAGTTAAACCCAAGGAAGCACACACCAAGATATATCATAATTATGTTATCTAAATTAAAGATAAGGAAAGAATCTTAAAGTAGCAAGAGAAAAGGAGACAGTTACCTACAAAGGAGTTCCCATCAGACTGTCAGCTGATTTCTCTAAAGAAACCTTACAGGCAAGAAGGGGCTGGAAAGAAGTATTTGAAGTCCTGTAAGGCAAGGACCTACATCCAAGATGACCCTATCCAGCAAAGCTTTCATTTAAAATGAAAGGGCAGGTAAAGTGCTTCCCAGATAAGGTCAAGTTAAAGGAGTTCATCATCACCAAGCCATTATTATATGATATGTTGAAGGGGCTTATCTAAGGAAAAGAATATGAGCAGTAAAAAATATGAGCAGTAAAATCGCAACAAATTCACAACTTTCAACAAATGAACCTAAAAGAAAAGAAAAACAATGAAAACAAAAACTAAGCAAATAACCAGAACAGGAACAGAGTCAGAAAAATGGACATCACATGGAGGGAGTTCAGCAAAGAAGGTGAAGGAAGGAATGGGGGGAAAGGTACAGGGAAGAAGGAGTATAATTAGTAGGTGTAAAATAGATGGGGAGAGCCCTGGCTCAAAAAGACCATGCACCATGATCAAGTGTGATTCATTCTGGGAATGCATAGTTGGTACAACATTCTCAAATTAGTAACTGTGATTCACCCATAAGCAAAATGAAGGTGTTAAACCACAGTATCACATAAATAGATGCAGAAAAACCTTTTGATAAAATACAGCAACAATTTATGATAAAAAATTCTCAGCCAAGTGGGAATAGAGGGAACATACCTAATCATCATAAAGACCACATGTGACAAATCCACTGCCGGGATCATGCTCAACAGGCAAAAACTGTAAGCATGCCCCTTAAGATCAGGAACGAGGCAGGGATGCCCGCTTTTACCTCTCTTATTCAGCATAGTACTGAAAGTCCTAGCCATAGCAATCAAACAAGAAGAAGAAATAAAAGGCATCCAAACTGGAAAATAAGAAATGAAACTGTCTTTATTTGCAGATGGCAAGATACTGTACATAGTGAACCCCAAAGATTCCACCAAGAAACTAGTAGAACTGATCAATTAATTCAGCAATGTAGCAAGATACTAAATTAATGTCCAGAAATAAGTTGTATATTTATATGTCGACAATGAACTAACGGAAAAGAAAATTAAGAAAACATCCCCATTCACAATTGTGTCAAAGAGAATAAAACACCTGGGAATAAACCTAATCAAAGATATAAAAGACCTGTACTCAGAAAATTATAAATTGCTGAAGAAAGAAACAGGAGACAAATAAATGGAAGCACATACTCTGTTCATGGATAGGAAGAATTAACATCATTAGAATGTCCATATTACCCAGAGCAATCTATAGATTTGATTCAATTCCTACCAAGATCCCAATGATATATTTTACAGAGCTAGAACAAATATTTCAGAAATTTATATAGAACTACAAAAGGACCTGCAGAGAAAGAACAATCCCAAGAAAGAAGAACAAAGTTGGAGGAATCACACTACCTAATATGAAACTATACTACAAGGCTGTAGCAATCAAAACAGCCTTGTACTGGAATAAAAACAGAAACATAGGTGGATTGGGATGGGAATAAAAGACAGAAAACTGTACTTGCACAACAATTAAAATTTAAAAAAAACAAACACATAGATCAATGAAACAGAATAGAGAGCCCAGAAACAAACCCACATCTTCATAGTCAATTAATTCTCAACAGAGGAAACAAGCCCATACAGTAGGCTAAAATAGTTTATTTAATAAATGGTGTTGGGGAGATTGGACAGATACATGCAGAAAAATGACACTAGACCACCTTCTTACATGACACACAAGAATGAATTCAAACTGAATCAAAGACTTAACTGTTAGACCTGACCTCATAAAAATTCTAGAAGAAAACACAGGCAGCAAAATTTCAGATATTGCTTGTAGAAATTTTTTATCAGATGTATCTCCCCATGCAAAGGAAACAAAATAAAAAAATAAAGAAATGGGACCACATCAAACTAAAGAGCATTTGAACAGCAAAGGAAATCAACAAAATAAAAAGAAAACCCACAGATGGAAAAATGTATTTACTGATGTATCTGATAAATTTTGGTTAATATCCAAAATTTATAAAGAACTTATAAAACTCAACACCAAAAAAACAACACAATTAAAAAATGGGCAAGGAACCTGAATAGACAGTTCTCTAAAGAGGACATACAGATGGCCGATAGACAGATGAGAAGATGCTCAGTATTACTAATCACCAGAGAAATGCAAATTAAAACCACAATGAGATACCACCTCATACCTCTCAGAATGGCTTTCATGAATAAATCAACAAACAAGTGCTGGTGAGGATGTGGAGAAAGGGGAACCGTCTTACACTGTTGGTGGGAATGCAGATTGGTGCAACCACTGTGGAAAGCAGTATGGAAAGAACATAAGCACCCTTATGTTCTTTGCCACATTATTTACAATTGCCAAGGTATAGAAGCAGCCCAAGTGTCCATCGATACAAGAGTGGATAAAACAGCGATGGGACATTTACACAAAAGTCTACTCAGTCATAAAAGAGAAGGAAATTTTACCCTCGGCAACAGTATGGATGCACCTGACGAACATTATGCTGAGTGAAATAAACAAGTTAGAGAAAGACAAATACCATATGATCTCACTCATATGTGGAATCTAATGGAGAGACTGAACTATCAAGCAAAATAGAGACAGACTCATAGATAGAGAGCAGATGGCAGCTAGTGGGGGCAGGAAGGTGAAGGAGTGGAGGGATTTAGCAAAAAGGAAAAAGTACTCATGGACATGGACAATAGTTTGTTGTTGCTGGGGGATGGGGGGTATAAGTGTACTAAACGATAATGGAAAAAATACAATAAAGATTAGATTAAAAAATTACAAAAGAAACCTGCTTGAGGTTACATAGTCTGTAAGTATTAGAGATGGGATTTGAACATAGGCATTTTGAAGCCTAGTGCTAAGACACATACTGCTCTGACAGTTAAGGAAATAGCTTCTCATTTGCAGGCTCCAATTTAGGGGAACTAGTGCAACCAATACTTCCTTTCACCCCAAAATATATACTAAATTAGCATCTTACCAGAAAATCCACAGCACACATTGAAAAAAGGGAATCAGAAAAAATGAACGTGACATTATTGCTGAATAGGGTGGTCACTGTTGTTCAAAATATAATTTGACCTTAGATTTACAATTATTTTGATAAGTTCTCATGATGCTATAACATCATCCCAAGAAGCATATCACTTGTAAGGGAAACCTATATAATGCACCCTGTTTTTATACTAGCCTCCTTTGCAGCTAGAAATGACCAGATATAGAGTTTTGATTAATGACACATAGGTAGAAATGGGAATCTGTTGGGAATTTACAGGAATTTTATTTTTTTGACATGGGCATGATTCTTCCTTCCTGTTGCCCAGTTTGCTTCTCTGTTCTGCCTGGAGCATGGTATGAAGATGGACTGTGACTGTGAAGTAATTCTTGGGTAGCTGCTCACCCAGAATGGTGAGATAAAAAGAAGGGAGATTGAGACATGATGACTCAACGCTTGGATGCTTATATCTAGATTTTCGTTTAAGGGGGAAAAATCCCTCTGTTTTATAAACCACTGTGGTTGGGCTTCTGCTACCTATAGCAGGAGGGCATCCTTAATGATACAGCTTTAAGTGAGATCAGCTTCCAGGAAAATTGTAAAGGAGACATTATTCAGTGTGGACAACTATTCCTTCTCGCACACTCTGCACCTCTGTTCCTGCCATTTCTTCCATCTGGATTGTCCTGCCCTCCAACCATCTCTGCTAGCGCCCGCTCATTTAATTGTTAGTGTAGCAATTATGTATCAGGCACTGCACAATAAAAAAATAATCACATTCAGACTCGAAATTTGGTCACAGTCTAGTGAGAGAAGTAAGGTGTGTGAATACATCCTCATGATTAAATGAGCTAATTGCTGAAACAAAGAAATCGCAACACATCAGGTCATGGAAGAGTGGGCAGCCATAGAAGGCTTCCCAGTGAAAATGGTAATTGATACGGCTCTTAACCAATCAGCTGAAGTTAATAAAACAGAGCAAAACAGCAAAACAACAACAAAAACACCTTTCACAAACTGGCCCTGAAATGACCTTCATCAGAAAGGAT
Source organism: Sturnira hondurensis (assembly GCF_014824575.4). Classification (NCBI taxonomy): domain Eukaryota; kingdom Metazoa; phylum Chordata; class Mammalia; order Chiroptera; family Phyllostomidae; genus Sturnira; species Sturnira hondurensis. The sequence goes on along the minus strand of NW_028073511.1, from coordinate 22,484,301 downwards.
CTTTCCTACAGAACGTTATCTGCCCTTGAAAACATGAATCCCATTCTGCCCTGAAGTTCAGATTTTGTCTTGGTCCTTTATGAAACTTAGTAAGTCCTGAAGGCAGGAACTACATCTGACTCAACCTCTTATAATCCCGTGGTGCCTGGGACATCTTAGATCCATGATACACTATTAGTAAAATGTAATTTTTTTAAAAGAAAACATGAACCAAAATAGTTAGATGGCTATTACTGATCTGTCCAGTGACTATAAACAGCCAGCCCCTCAGCTGCAGCTTCTCTCAAATCTGGCTTATTCCTTGGAGGAAGCAATCTCTTCAATGAATATGTATTATGTTAATAACCTTTGCAAAGTGAGTGAATGGTTAAAAATGCAAAACATTCTTGTTGCACGTGGATACATTAGATGGGTGTTGCCTGTTTGCTGACAATACTCTCTCCTGAAGAGAACTGAACAGGGAGCAGGGCAAGTGCAGACCCAACTGGGTGGGTGCTCTGCGGGTAACAAGCTATGGTTACTGTAAGAAATTACCACAGACTGGGTGCCTTAAAACAACGGAAATTTGTTTTCCACAGTTCCGGAAGCCAGAAGTCTGAAAGCAAGGTCTCGGCAAATTTGGTTTCTTTTGGAGGGTTTGTGGAAGAATTTGTTCCATGCCTCTCTCTCCTTTAGCTTCTGGTGGCTGCCACCAGTCCTTCATGCTCCCTGGCTTGTCTGTGCATTGCTCCAATCTCTGCCTCTACCATCCCACGACCTTCTCACCTGTGTGTCTCCTCCCCTCCTCTCATCCTATGAAGACACTTGTCATTGGATTTAGGGTCCACCTGAGTCCAGGATGATCTCATCTTGACATTCTTAACTTAATTACAACTCCCAAGACCCTTTTTCCAAATAAGGTCACATTCACAAGTTCCCAGTGGACATATCTTTGGGGGGACACCATTCTACCTACCATAAGAAAAAATTGACAAGACTATGAAAAACAAGGGTCTTTCTTCAAATAATCATGTTTTAAGGCTCCTAAGGGAGCAACTAGAAGACTCCCAGGATGCAACGATAGAAGAGGACCATTCTAGAAATGGATGCCATCTCTACAGAAAGCCACCCAGGCACGATGCTTTCCATAAAAGAATTTTCTGTATCCTAATTTATTTCACCTTCACAACTAAACCCCACAGAAATAAAATGCCTATAGGAAAATTATCTTCTGCCCAAGCACACACCATCTGATGTCACTCTTTTATTTTTTAACAGAAGTAATTTTTCACATTGAAATTTTCAGACCTATATTGGGGGCAGTCACTTAACTCTGAGTCTGTGGGCCTAGAGTCTTTGGTCTGCATTTCTGTCGTTCCATGTCAACATTTTGGTAGTAGCNCAAGATGCTTTCCATAAAAGAATTTTCTGTATCCTAATTTATTTCACCTTCACAACTAAACCCCACAGAAATAAAATGCCTATAGGAAAATTATCTTCTGCCCAAGCACACACCATCTGATGTCACTCTTTTATTTTTTAACAGAAGTAATTTTTCACATTGAAATTTTCAGACCTATATTGGGGGCAGTCACTTAACTCTGAGTTTGTGGGCCTAGAGTCTTTGGTCTGCATTTCTGTCATTCCATGTCAACATTTTGGTAGTAGCACCAGGCACAGTTTTCTAGGTATGTTATAACTCTATTTAATAGGTCACCTCTGCTGGATGACCTTTTCCCCATTCAAAGTGAATTCTGTAACATAAGAGCTATGAAATTACAGAGTTCCTCAGAGAAAGAATCATTTTTCTCAAGGGGCTTTTAGTAAAAGAAAACACATTTTCCTACAACAAGCTTGGCTATAATACATGTTTATTATTAGTATTATACATGTTTGTTATAAACCAGATTGGACTCTGAATTTACCACTAAGAGACCATTGCAAAGAGACCTAATACTCACCAACCGCCATTTATCACCACTCAAGTACCACATCCTTCCAATTAGGCCTGTCTGTATTCACATCTTCACCTTCTAAGGTTATGTTCATTGACGTGTGATTATTTTCATAAAGACTAATTAAATACAAAGCCCTCAGCCTTTTCACTAATTCTTTTTAAAACTTCCCCACATTGAAGCAAAGGTTTTGGCATCAACATTGAGAAGCCAATGTCAAAGACTACATTATTTATTTTAACACCACCTTTAACTTCTTTTTTGCTTAATTTCATTTTTAATGTATTTAAATTTTAATGCCCATACTTCTCCATGGTTTATTATGAAAAGCAATAATTGTTTGATGTCTCTGCCCCTTCATCCTCTTCCACAGAGACGACCACTGTCAACTACTCAGGTTTTTCCTTTAGCACTTAACTCCTGTCTGAATAATACATCTATAATGCTAGTTAATAATTTTTCAGTTTCAGCCACTATTTATTGAATTTTCATTGTAAGACATAAGAACTTAGCTCTTTTTGTGCTTATTTATCCCCTACACAGACTTTCCCCTTTCATCCTTCCAATAATCTCAAGTACATGTTCAGTACGTGCATTATTGTGACTGTGTAAACACTACCCATACCTAGGCCATGATGCGTTTTCTTGTATAACTTTTAATTCTATCTGCATTTAACAGCCATCCCTTTTCCATTGACCTGTATTTCTGTGCACCTGTCACTCTCAGTTTCTCTGGCAGAAGTACCTTCATCAGATTCGTCTTCTCGCAGCACTCTGCCCTGCCGGTCCCGTCTGGAGGCCTGCTCACCTCTGGGCCTCCCGCCCAGCGGTCATTGCGGCCTCTTTCTTACCCACTTTCCAGAGGATTTCCTTTCCCTCTCATTGTGCTGAATCTTCCGAATCACATTTTTTAAAATTAATTTCCTTTCTCCTTTTGGAATAGTACATTTTTCCCATAGCTTCCTGGAAATGGTACATTACAAGGTAATTTCGTTAAAACGCCAATTTCTGGAAATAAATACCTTATTTGTTCACTAAACAAATCTCTACTCATCTCTCAATACAGGTACATTTTTACCTTCTCCTCTCAAAAACTTTTCTGACCGCCACAAAGTAAACTTTCCCACCTATGCACTTTTGTAACACTTCACTTATTAATTATTCATTCATCAATCCAGCAAATATTTATTGAGTAGTCTCATGAGCCAGGCACTGGGATAGTCACATGATAAAGAAATCAAACTTGACTTGAGTTTGTCCATGCAGGGGAAGTTAGGAAAAGAGACTAAGAAAGAGAGGCCAGTAAGGAAGTTCAATCAATCAAGGATGATGTTACAAAGAAAGGGAGCAGTGTTTCATGAAGAAAAAGGTAATCAACTTTTTTTAGATGACGTCAAGAGGTATAGGAGGACAAGAACCAGAACTATTTATTGAAGATGACGTGGACATCACTGGTGACTTTGGCAAAAGCAGTTCATGTGGAATATTGGATAAGAAACCTCACTAGAGTGAGATGGAAAGAGAAGTCAAGGAAACAATGGTGGTAAGCATAGGCAGCTCTTTAGAGTATTTGTTTTCTGGCAAAGGGAGCAGTGAAGTGGAGCGGTGGTCTCTGAAGAAGAATGTGCATTTGAAAGAGGACTTTAACTCATGAAAGTTACTGTGGCCTGTTGAAGGCTCCTGGAACTGATCTGACAGAGTCAGAGAGGCTGATGGGTAGGGGATGGGAGAGGCTGTCTCTTGTTCTCTGTCACTCTGTACTTAACCTTACCGGTTTTTTTATTTTTTTTTATTTTGCTCATTGTTCTAAATTAATGATAAATGGAACATTTAATAGATATCTCAAAATCTAAATTAGGCTTATGTTTATTAATTCAATCCTTGATTGTTGGGTGTTTGTTTGCTTGCTTGTTTGTTTTTGTCTCTTGTGAAGATCTTAACTGGAAAAAAATCCCCAGTCTGCTGAAAAGTTAAAATACTTATCCTGAGGGTAAAGTTCAGACACTACTTAAAAATGATTTCATCTTGGGCAGGTGACATAGTGCTTTTTGCTAGTTTCATGAAAGTAGGTTTAATAACAATATGCAACTGTTAAACTGTTTTAAGGATTAAATGAAACACCAGCAAAGCACGTAGCATAATACCTGATAGACATTAAAGACTCGGTAAGTGTCAGCTGTTGTAACTCTTGTTGCCATCATTATCTTTATTTTCATCATCATCATTTGAGGCTGAGAAGGGACAAGAAATGATGACTCTGATAAAATGTCATTTTGGCTAAAACTTGGCCCCGTAGGTGGAGGTAGGGGCGCATTTTCACTTTACTTTGCCCTATTACACAAACACACACCTATTCCATACATATAGAAGCGCACTTATAAGGTGCTTCCACGTGGCACCAGCCCTGATATTAGAATGTTAGGCTTTTTATTTGGGGAGGTTTATTTTAAACTATTAGGTCAAATATAATTTTCTATGAAAAAATATATTTTACTTATTTCTGAAATTTCTATAAATGTTGCACATGCAATAAAAGTTGCCGTTCGAGTTTGTTGCTTTTAATAGTAGCTGAAGAAAATAGCAAAGCCGGGATAGTTCCTTGTAGCTGTCCTTATAGCTTTGTAGAAAACTTGCAACATTCCTGTGTGTTGCCTGTCAGTGCAAGTTTGTTTCAGGATGCCCTCTTAGGCTTTCAACCCCGTTCTGTGGTTAACTGCAATTTTATCTCCTGCCAAAACACTTCATTTTTTCCATAATAAACAAAAAAAGGTCAATTAAGAAATGCTAACAAGAGAAGACAATTTAATGTTTGAAAATGGGAGAGAGGAAGCGACCCTCAAGGGCAAGGTGACCCTGGTTTGGGAGTGGACTTTGGCCGCTGAGGTCCTGGTGGCCCCTGGGAAGGTGGGGGCGCCACCTGGCCTGGGGATGATGAGGGAGGCCAGGGGAAGGCCTGTCGGTACGGGCAACGCCGCCCAGGACTGAGCCCACCCTCTGTCCTGCAGGCGCTGCGGGACCTGCAGGCACCACCAGGGGCCACTAGTTAGGGAAGCTGTCAGGGGTTCGGCATGCAATCACCTACAGCTTGTAACTAACTGAACTGAACGTGCTGCGCTGCATTCAGGCGTCTGTCCTCATCGAGCCGCCATTCGTAGCGGGTTTGGGTTTTGTTGTTGTTGTTGTTATCTTGTCTACACCTGTGGGACCCGGGAGTTTGAGAAATCCAAGAAGAAGAATCCAGCTGCCTATGAGAATGACAAATGAGCGACTCATCTGGAGGATGGTTCCCTGTCTGAAACATCCTTCTCTGAGAGAGGAGTCTACGTTGTAGTTCTTGAAGGCATAATAAACTTCGTATGGGCTGCAATGTTGTGATTTTGTGTTTTTGCGAACAGAGTCCTTGGTGTGACTTGCTGATATTCAAGTTAGTGAACTCCCTTCTCCAGATGAACCCTGAGCAATTTCGGAGTTTGGTGAAGGAGTGGGACTCACCCCCTGTCGTACGATGTAAGTTAGGAGAAAGCTGCAGCTTTCCTATTGACACAAGCTGCTCTTTGAGGGTGGTCTGGGCTGTGGGAGTGTTTGCGCCTGTCCCTCTGCTCCTATAATACAATTAATAAAATCTAACTATATTGTAAAAAAAATACGAGAGAAAAAGTTTGAACAAAATTCAGAATGTAGGATATTTCAGTGACATATTGAAACACGACTTAAATAAATGCAAAAGATGGAATTTTACGATGTTGCCATAAACAAACAAAAAACTACAACGAAGACATGAACTAAGGGATGAGCACCTGACTCTTGTCAAACCAGAGTCCTAAAGGATTAGTTTCCCAAATAGTCAATGCATCACATTAGCAGTATCAACAAATTAAAATAAATTTAATTTACCTGTTTGCAAAAGGCAGTTTTAAATCATCTTTACCATCTCCAGACTGTTGTGGAATGTTTAAATATCCTTTAAGGAGATCAAGTACAAAATTGGTTGCATTCTTCTATGGCAATGATAAAAATGTCAGAGCCAATTAAAGAATTAGAATATTGAAGATTAAACATGAAAGAGATTTTAGAAATGATCTCAGTATAATCTATTAAGTGGCATAGAGGAAAACTGAGTGTCAAAAATTACAAAGGGTCTGAGATTTTTGCGCTGCTTTTGACTGAATGCATTAGCTTGCCCACAGTTGCATGTATACATGGCAGAAGGCATGAGATCCCTGGGTCAGAGACAAGGGACTCTTGTGTGCAGGGCACAACAGGCAACATGAGCTTCATGTTCAAATTGGTACCCGTTGCTTCCCAAGTCCTTTCCGGGGATGAGGATGTGAGCCCAAGTAAATGCTAGGCATGCTTGTGTCACAGCTGAGGAATTTCGGGTTTAGGAAGACGTCAGTTTTATAGGGAGGGTGCTAGCAAACCTGCCTAAGGTTTTCAAGAGATGAAAGAATTATCTTTAGCCCTGGCTGGTGTAGCTCAGTGGATTGAGCGCGGGCCTGCGAACCACACGATCGCATTTCGATTCGCAGTCAGGGCACAGTTTCCAGCAGGGGACTCACGAGAGGCAACCATACATTGATATTTTTTCTCTCCTTCCCTTCTCCTCTAAAGATAAATTTAAAAATTAAAAAAAAGAATTATTTTTATTACCTTCTTATCGATCCTGGAAGGAGACATTAACTTTATAAACATCTGGGAAAACAGAACAAAGATGTCAAGGCTTCTTGCTGAGATGTGCAGAAATGGGACAGACATGAAAAGAATTGTCTCTTAACACTGAGATTTAGTGAGAAGAGATTATTTAAGATCACCAACTAAAGTGGCAAGTTCTTAGTAAGTACAACAAAATATGGTAAAAATATACTACTTAATATTTGATAGTTGAATACATCTTAAGGTGACACCTAATGAGTTAACCTCATCTTCATGCAGAAAGGCTTTATGACTTGGTTTAAACCAAAAGAACACGCCAAAGGTGATAGGATGTCCTGTGATAGGTTACTCTATCTATCTATCGATTAGAAAAATAGATATATCACCTATGACATAGCAGATCAAGGTCAAAACCTGTTGGTCTTAAAGGAACACCTTTCTGTATTCTCAGGGTTTATGGAAAGGTTTATGTATGTAGTAGGAGATTATGAGTATCCTCTGAGACCAAAACAGCCTCTAGTCAATAATCAATAAAGAGCTGTTTTTCTCAATCATATAGCTAGCTTCAAGGATCAAAATTCTGCCAACAACCTAAATGGGTGTGGAAACAGACTCTTCCCTACTTGAACCTCCAGGTAAGAATGCAATCTGGTCAACCTCTTGATTGTAGGCTTTTGAAACTGAGCAGAGGACCAAATTAGGCTATGCCCTGACTCTTAACCCAGAAAAAATATAAGTGAATAAATACAGGGTCCAGCAGAAGTAACAGCTGCTTGAGTATAGTTGGTAGGGTAATAATACGGGTGTAAAAATTTATAGTTTTAATTTGAATATTTCACCTCAAATGTCATATGCTGTGCTTGAGTGTGATATTGTTATGTTACAGAATTACATGCTTATGATTTGGTAGTAAAACATTTTAAATAAAAAGGGGCATTATTTGTGCCAGTTTCTGTATATATTTATGCTGTCTTAAGCTGCAAAATTGGTGGCGATTGGTTATGCAACATTAGAAAACAAAGAAAGTAGCTAATAACTAATGCAGACAAGAATTTCATCTGTTGAACACCTCTTCTGTTTTATCTCAGTGAAATGGCAATCAGATCTTGAAATTTATTCTGTAACTTTGTTGATCTATTCCTACTAGGCTTAAGCTGACCCTATGTACATCATTATAAATAATTTCCACCAAACAGTGTTTTTGGTTGGTTGTTTGTTTTGGCTTTATAGTCATCCTACTTAGAATAGAACCAAGGTTAATAAGCCTTCAGCTGATTCCCCATTTACTTTGGCAAAAATTTATTGATTATTCCAATCCATGAAGAGTCTGTCTTTATTGATCCTATGATTAGTATATTACTACAAAATTTAGCATTTAATTGTTTTTAATTGTATTGTTTCTCCAGCATGTTTGTAGGACCTCTATTTGTCTTATGGATATTTTTATATTTCCCACAGTATTTGAAGCAGTGTCAGGCAAAACAAAGATGCTTGTTAAATATTTGTTGATTGACAAGCAGGATCTGGTTTTCACATGTTCTTGTTAACAAATGATCTGCCTGGATACTACAGAGTTTACTCAGTATGAACTCGCTCTGAAACATCCTTCACCCTTCCCTGCCCTGAGCGGTTTGACTCATCCCCACAGTCTAGGACTGAAATAACCTCTGGAGAAAAATAAGGTCTTATATCAAAATCACTTTCTGGAGTAGTTCTATTTTTAGCCACTATGTGGCAGAATTTATCCCCATGTCAGAGGGCATATCCATTTGAATACTCATAATCGCTCTTTACATATAAATTACAATTTCAACACATTTGCTACAACAAGAATAATGGAATGGATAACTGGATAATCATAAAAATTGGGAAGAAAGAAATTTCAAAGAACCTTCTAAAAAATACACTTTGTTGTAAATAAACATGTGCCTATAATTATTGGATATGATAAATTTTAGTTCATAATTTTTTAGCCATGATTTTAGGTCGGTCACTTTTCATTTCTAAGTGTCTCTGCAGTGGCAATCAGCCAAAATTCTTGGGATGATATATCATAAAACTTTTGCATTATAAACCTTTTGCATTTCACCTCAAACTGGAACACATCTGATTAGACAAAATTGCACATAGTGTCAGGTTTGGATTTATGCTTTAACGAGGAACCAGTTAGACCCAAAAGAATGATAGTAGTGCTATAACATATACATTTGTTCATTTTCACAGAGCTAAAGCTAAACATTTATAGAAATGTATTTTTTTAACCTGACTAGAAGAGGATAGGAGTCAAACCTTTGTAAAAAATCTATTTTAAAAAAACCCAACAGAACAAAACACAAAAATAGCCTTGACTGGTGTGGCTCAGTGGGTTGGGTGTTGCTCTGCAATGCAAAAGATCACCAGTTTGATTCCTCATCAGGGCACAAGCTTGAGTTGAAGGATTGGTCCCTGCTTGGGGCACATAGGAGATGCAGCTGATCAATGTTTCTCTCTCACATAAATGTTTATCACTCTCTTTTTCTCCCTCTCTTCCCCTCCCTCTAAAAATTAATTAATTAAAAAATACAAAAACCTCCTGGCTGGTGTAGCTCAGTGGATTTAGCGTGGGCCTGCGAACTGAAGGATTGCGATTTGATTCCCAGTCAGGGCAAGTGCCTGGGTTGCAGGCCAGTTCCCAGCAGGGGGCGCATGAGAGGCAACCATACATTGATGTTTCCCTCTCTCCTCTTCTCCTCTAAAGATAAATAAATAAATAAAAATCTTTTAAAAAACCCACAAAAACATAACTTTCTTTACTGGAAAACATTTTTGGGCCATTTATATTGGAGGAGCTGTCTCTCTCTGACTCTCTGTCACACACATAATTTGAAATTTCTGCTCATTTCTTATTTACATAAACCTGTTTGAGGAATTTTTAAATTGTAAAACATTAAAAAGAACAAGTATAGCCCTGGCTGGTGTGGCTCAGTGGACTGAGTGTGGGTCTGCGAACCAAAGGGTCACTGGTTCCATGGCCAAGTCAGGGCACATGCCTGGGTTGCAAGACAGGTCTCCAGTGGGGGGCATGTGAGAGGCAACCACACATAAATAAAATTTAAAAATAACCTCCCTTCCCCTCTGTCTAAAAATAAATAAATAAAGTTTAAAAATAAAGAAATAAATAAATCAAAAGAACAAGTATAAAGGACACATGGACAAAGCCAAAGAGGAGTAGGATCAAGAGTGAGGGGTGGGGATGGCTGGGGTAGAGAGGAGTGATAGGGAGAAAATAGAGACAACTGTACTTGAAAAACAATAAAAGAGAGAGGGAAAAAAACCAAAACATTGAACCAATCACCTGCCATTGTAGTCTTAAACCAGTAGCCACTTACTGCTTCCTTTTGAAAATAAATTTGTTAAAACAATTGTCATAATTCTAAAGCACAGTCTAAGTATAAGGATAGTGATAATGTTAATAACTTGATGGAGTTTTTGTTCTTACATTTCTTTTCCATGAAATTACTTAAATTTCTTTGATTTCTTCAATGACTTTTAAATAGTTTTAATTGATACTGACTAGATGCTGAAAACTACTGTTCAGTCTCTATACAAAAAGCATAGTATTTGCAAATAGAATTTTAAAACAGTTTCAGAACAACAACTTCCCTGATTAAGAATACATTAGATAGCCCTGGCTGGTGTAGCTCAGTGGACTGAGTATGGGCCTATTAAGCAAAGGGCTACGGGTTCAATTCCTAGTCAGGGTGAATATATTAGACAGCCTTGGTCATTGTGGCTCAGTTGGTTGGGTGTCATCCCACAAAGGAAAAGGTTGCCTATTGGATTCCCAGTCCGGGCACATGCCTGGGTTCTGGGTTCACCCCAGTGGGGTGCGTGAGAGAGGCAACCAATAGATGTTTCTCTCTCACGTGGATGTTTCTCTCCCTCCCTTCCCTTCTCTCTAAAATCAATAAGCACGTCTTCAGGTAAGAATAAAAAAAAAGAATTTATTAGATAATTATTTAGTGCCTTACTCTTATTTGGTCCTTGGTACATATTTGGAGAATTAAAAATAGCAAAAAACAAAACAGAACTTAAGTGGGAGAGTTCATGACAAGTAGAGCTGCCCTACAAGAAATGCTGAAGGAGAATTTTCACACTGTAGGGCAGTGATACCAGATAGAAAGTTTGTTCTATAGGAAGAGATGAAGAGCACTGAAAATGCTCTTTTTTAAAAGGCAACAGATTTAACGCAAACAGTATAATACTGTGTTTGGGGGATTATAACGTATCTAGCTTTAAAATACATGACAGTAACACTACAAATGATGGATGCAGTAAGTGAAAATAACTTAGTGGTTTGTGGTTCTCTTCCATCTTTAAGCTAGCAATGACCAGTCAAGTCTTCTCCGTCTTGCATCACTCTGATTCTGCCTCTGCCTTTCTCTTCTTCACATAAGGACCCTTGTCATTACGTGCAGTCCTCATGGTTAAACCAGAATAATCTCCTTATTTTAAGGTCAACTGATTAGCAACCTTAATTCCATCCTCTACCTTAATTTCTGTGGATCAGCACATGGACCTCTTTGGGGATCCACTGTTCCGCACACCACAGTCTCTATGTCACACAGTAGCAACCCATCCCTAGATTACTTCGAGGCAATTCTCAGCCATTTTATCATCTCATTTCTTAGCTATTTCAGTATATATTTTCGAAAGATAAGAATTCTTTAAAAGAGAAATTAGTCACACCTAAAAAAATAACAATCTTAAAATCATCAAATATCTGGTAATTATTTAGATATCCCCTGTTCTATCATGGCTTTTAAAATATTTTGCAGCCCTAACCAGTGTGGTTCAGGTGGTTGGGCGTCGTGATGCAAAGTGAAGGTTCACTGATTCAACCCCAGATCAGGGCATATACCTGAGTTATGGGTAGTAGGTTTGGTCCCTAATTGGGGCACATACAAGAGGCAACTGATCAATGCTTCCTTCTCACATTGATGTTTCTCTCCCTTTCTTCCTTCTTTCCCCTCTCAAAAAATAAATAAATAAAATCTTTAAAAATGTATTTTTTAGTTCATTTGAAAGAGAATTCAAATGAGATCCATACATGGCATTGACTAATTTTTTACTAAAAGAATAATATTTCTGAAAATCCCTAATATTACTTTAATTCACTTTAATTATACATTGGTTAAATACATACAAGGATGAAATCAGATATAAATTCCTCAACTGTATGGCTGTCATATATCTATAAAATAAAAATATATATATTCTTAAAGCAAACTTGTGGACCCAGTCTGAGAAACATTTCCTGTATCACTGTCTGCACAGTTCATTTTGAAATGAGCTATATCACATCCTGTGAAAGTTCTTCATTATTGTCTAAAACTGTCGCTTAGTATCATTTAATTACCATTCTTCATTACACATTTTCATCACCTACTGTTTGCCAGTCACTTGCCTAGGTAGGAAAACACAAAGGTGAAGAAAACTCGATCAATCGCTCATAGTGAATTTTTTAAAAAGCAATGTATTATCCAAACAACTGGAATATGAGCCCTGTGAAGATGGGAACCAGGTCTTATGCATCTTTGTATTCCCCGGGGTGCCCAAGTGAGTGCTTTTATAAAGTCAATGCTCAAGTAATGTTCAATAATTGATTAGACTTGAAAGCCTACATTATAATCGCTCAGTTAAATTTGTCAGGCAACCCTAGAAAGAGTCATGACTCTGCAATCCTCTTTTCCTCTTTAGAATGAAGAAGAGGTGAGTGGGCATGCTCAAGAGTTGTTAATTATGGTGATGGGAAGGGAGCTAGCAGATAGCAAACGCGTGATGACCACTATGGTGATTTGAAGCCAAGCAAGTCATAACACTGACCTCGTCAGGGGCAGTTCTTTGCCAGTCAGCATAATGGATGGATAGCTATTATGAGTCAACAGTGATGGATAGAATTTGCTCAAAACAGCCCAACACATTCAGCTCTTGGGGGACCATGAACATTTATCACTGATGATTAATCCTTTCATGAGTCCATTTTGGGGTTAACAGAGCTCTTTTCTGACAGTCTTGTTCTTCATGTATCAGGGCCATAGTTCTGCTCAATCAAAAAATGTTTACTTTATGGGGCTAACTACATATATAGCTCTTGAGTATTTGAACATGGAACTGCATGGCAAATTTGTCCCAGCTCCTAGAACTACGTCATAAGCTATTTTCCATCATTTTCCCAGCCCTTAGAATTTCTCCTACTAGAGACAGTTTTGGGGCTTATCATTCAACGATACATAACCTTTTTGAAAAATTCTCTATGACCAACGAACCAATTTTTACTCACCTGGTAAAAATTTTAATATAATTTCTGAAAGGAACTAGACATTAATAGGTATTAATATGTTTTAAAGCAATGGAATAATATATCTATTCATAAAGGATAAAGTCCTCAGGAAGGGTATGCTGTCCAAGAGGGTAAGTAAAATGTATTGACCTCGAGAAGAATGGGACCATACAAACAGTAAAAAAAGAGTTGTATCAACTTGTATGAATCTGGGGTGTTCAATTACTCAGATGCATGTTCATTCCTGACTATAGTATAAGCCCCTTAAGGTTGAGACCAAACTGTGCACATTTTGCACCCTGGCCATGGAACTGAAAGGGTGTCCCACAGACCAATATTACTGCCGTCACCTGGGAGCTTATTAGAAATGCAGAATCACAGGCCCCATCCCAGACGTAATGAACCAGAATCTGCATTTTAAAAAATCTCCAAGTGATTTTAATATACCTTAAAATTTAAAAAAAAACTGCTCTACCACACCAACATAATGCCTTATGTACCATTAGATTCAATACACGTGTTAATTACACTTAAAAACAAAAAAGCTTTATAAATTGCAAATATATCAAGTATATAGGTTTGAAACAAAACATGTAAAAATAATATGAGAAAGATAAGAGGAAGCATGATAATAACATGCACATATCAGGATATTGTACTTTTTGAGGAATTCACAGTAATTATATGATGAAAGAACGGTGTATTCTAGTATCTTCAACATGAGCTGTTTGGGTCCCGAATGCATGCAAAACAGTCCAATTGAATACTGGGAGAAAGTGTTAAAATTTTATTTGTTTTTACTTTTAGAAGGAGCTATACTAATGTTTAATACTCTGGTTGACATTGTTACCTACCTTATTATGCTAGATAGTACATCAGATTAATAGCAGCAATCTCCGTTTATTGAAATTTCCTGCAGTTTATGTATGCCTTGTTAAATGAATGCAACTAAATAGACAAATGATTTCAAAACATTCATTTTTATTTTTTTAAAGATTTTATTTATTTATCTTTAGAGGGGTAGGGGAGGAGAGAGGGAGAGAAATATCAGCGTATGGTTGCCTCTCGTACATCCCCTGCTGGGAACTGGCCTGCAACCCAGGCATGTGCCCTGACTGGGAATTGAACCACAGTTGTTTGGTTTGCAGACCCGTGCTCAATCCACTGAGCTACACCAGCCAGGGCTCAAAACATTTATTTTTATTAAAATGCAGATTGAGCATATCTGGGTCCCCACTTATCCACGGTGGGTACTTCCAAGACCCTCCATGGGTGCCTGAAACCACAGACGGCACCAAAACTTGATATGCATGGTTTTTCCTAGCATACATACCGAGGATAAAGTTTAATTTATAAATTAGGCACAGTAAGATATTAGCAACCATAAGTAATAATAAAATAGGACAATTATGACAACCTACTGTAATAAAAGTTATGATTTACTGTAACAAAAAGTTCTGACGTTGTCTATCAAATGTCTTACTGGACAGTAATCACTCTTCTTGTGCCTATTCATGAAACTGTTCAACCATCCCTTACTTGCAGTAAATGGCTTGGTAAAACCATTTGTCATTATTGGTGTCACTTGTTCCAGGTGATCCCTTTCTGAAATCTCCTTTAAATTCTGTGCCTTCTCCCGTAACATGTTGCTGTCAATTGAAAGACATTTTCTGCCTCATAGTCTTTCATTCACAAATTTAATGCCTGTTCCATCTTAACTCAGAATGTATCACTCGTTGTGGCCAGGAGTTTTACAGTTTGAGATGCAATAGTAAAACTAGCATGGATTTCTTTTTCCTTGTTCACAATTCACAAATATAAGATTCATTGTTATCATTGATCTTAGCATATGATCTTAGCATATTTTTCTTCTTCCTGTACTAAGTGAAGAACTTCCTACCTTTTGACCTAAAGGAAACACATACAGTTTCTTTAGAATATCTGAACTGCCAGCATCACTGCTTTTGTGTTTAACAGCTATCATTTAAAAAAATATGAATTTTTTTTACAACAGAACCTTAAAAAAACAAGCCAAACAAACAACCAGAACAGATACAGAATCATAGATATTTAGAACATTTGGAGGGTTATCAACTGGGAGTGGGGAAGGAAAGAATTGGGGAAAAGGTACAGTGAATAAGGAGTATAAATTGTTCTGGCTGGTGTGGCTCAGTGGACTGAGTGCGAGCCTGTGAACTGAAATGTCATTGGTTTGACTCCCAGTCATGGCACATGCCTGGATTGCAGGCCAGGTCTCCGGTTGAGGGTGTGCAAGAAGCAGCCAGTTGATGTATCTCTCCTTCTCTTTCTCCCTCCCTTACCCTCTCTCTGAAAATAAATAAATAAAAACTTAAAAAAAAAGAAGCATAAATGGTAGGTGCAAAATAGACAGGGGGTTGTTAATAGTATAGGAAATGGAGAAGCCAAAGAACTTACATGCATGACCCATGGACATGAACTAAGTCAGGGTAGGATGCTGGAGGGTGGAGGGGTGCAGATGCAGGGTGGAAGAGGATAAAAGTGAGAAAAAAATGAAAACACTGTACTAGCATAATCAATGAAATATACTGATTTTTCTCAATCAATGAAATAAAAAATAAATAAGAATATTCCTTGCTAGTGTGGCTCAGTGGATTGAATGCCGGCCTGGTGAACCAAAAAATCACTGGTTTAATTCCCAGTCAGGGCACATGCCTGGGTTGTGGGCCAGATTACCCAGTAGGGGGCGCCCAAGAGCCGACCACACATTGACATGTCCCTCTCTCCCTTCTCCTCTCTCTAAAAATAAATAAATAAATAAATAAATAAAATATTTAAAATGAATAAATAACAAGAAAATTTTTATTTTAAATGTTATCAAAAATGAATAAAATTAAGTCAAGCAAAAAAAAGAAGAAAGAAAAAGAAGGGTTACTTGTGAACACAAGTACATACCGCAACAGCCAATCTAATAACCAAGATGGCTACCAAGTGACCAGTGGTCTGACAGCGTATACAGTGTGGAGATGCCAGACAAAGGGATAGTTGGGTCGGAGGAGGACGATGAGATTTCATCACAGCTCTTGAAAACAACTTCACAATTTAAAACTTACAAGTGGCTTATTTCTAGAATTTTCCATTTACTATTTTTGGACTGCAGTTAATGACAGGTATCTGAAACCATGAAAAGTAAAGCTACAGGGAAGAGACTACTGTAACCCAAATACAAAGAAAACAATAACAAAAAAGGCTGAATAGGCACTTATTGTCCTTATGCAGGCTCTGTCAGTCACATCCAAGACAGAAACAGTGACAATGAAATTGAATCTGGCCTGAACCCCTAAATTTTTGACAACTTTGCTGAGGTAAAATTAATACATAAATAGCTGCCCATGTTTAGTATATAAAATTTGTTCATTATTTTTTTACTAAATATATATTTTAAATTGTTTGTATTATTTAAAAGAATACATGGATCTCTCATGATGATCACCCTAGGAGTACATTGTCATCTCTGCATAGTGTGCTCTGTGAGACAGATCTTCCCTCAAGGACAGCTGCTATGCTGAGATGTAAGTAAAGAAAAGAAAAGAAAAAGCAAAGAGCAGAATGGTACATAAATTGAATTATATTCCACAGAAGTAAGGAACCACTTTTCTTTTTAAATTAAACATAACGCCATTCAATTTCAGAATACCTTCTCTTTTTAGGTCAAAGAGAAGGACCTTCAAGTTCTAAAGAAGGGGGGAGGGACCAGCTCATATTTAGGAGTCACAAATTAGAACAGCTTTAGACCTCCCAACAGCAATACTGAAAACAAGAAGACAGTGAAAGAATGCCTTCCTGATTCCAGAAAAAAGAAAAAAAACTTCTATTTTTGAATTCTATATCCAATTGAAAAGTTAATTAGTGTAAGGATAGGTAGAACACACACATTTTTAGGAATACAATTTCTTTTTAAAAAATGCTTTCCAAAAAACTCCTTCTTAGGTAGTTAGAGGTATAGTTCATTAAAATACAGGCATAAACCAATAAAAGGGGAGAGATGGAGTTGGGAAGGCAGGTCAAAACAAGGAGCAAGGGAAAATGAATATAAAAGAAATTTTAAATAGGAGTTGGCCCTGTCCATCCTCAGTAGAGAGGGTGAACAGTCCTGTGTGGGGCAGGTTGGAGGAATCTAGGAGACAATTCCCAAAAGATGAAAATGAAATAGCTTCCTGCCCTGAGCTAGCGTAGTAACAGACTCAGGCAAACTGACAATGTTTGGCGTTGAACTAGTGGCTAATGACAGATAACATTTCTCCTCTGCTTACAGTGTGGGCAGACGTTCTTCTGACACTAAATATGAATCTTACAAAATGGGTCTTATGTATTGTCCCTGTTTTACAGAAAAAGAAGGCAAAGCCAAATAACTAGCTAGTAACACAGCTAGTAAGAAGCAGCGCTGGGGCTGAAGTCCAGAGACTTTCTCATAACCGTTATTCTATACTGACTTCCCAAAAGCACAGAAATGCTACCAATTCTTTAACAAAGAAAAAGAAAGAAGGAAATTCAACTTCAGGAGAAACAGAAAATGGCATAAAAATGATATAATAAAGGAAAAGTAATTATACTTTTCTATATGATTGTGTTATGAATGAAATTTTCAGTCATAATAATATGAAATGACTATAAGAAAAACAATATGAATATTAAATATTGCTCTAACCAATATTATGATATAATATACTTAAAATATTGGGAAATTTGGAGGTTGTTCATGCACATTAGAACTAGGAAAAGAGAAGGGAGCTGAATCCTTATTTTTCCTAGTACAAAACCAATAAAGTCTACCATGAAAAATTGGGAAGCAGCAACACAAGCATGTTAGCAATATGGAGGCTAAAATGAACACTCAAAGCATTCAAAATGTTGGCCTCTGAGGAAAGAAAAATGAAGGACTAGAGACTTCTGCTGATCTTAGCAAGTCTTGGGAACTGGTTGATTCATTATGTATATGCAGTTAAATTACATGCATGCATTTAAACTATACAGATGCATGATTAAAATAATAATTGCAAAAGAAAAAAGATAAATAACATTTTAAGAGAAGGAAAGAATCACATACATTTTCTTCCAGTCCCATTCTTATCTTTGAAGGAGCTCAAGATATGTCTCCCCCAAATATGCCACTCAGGCATATGGATTATGATTTTAAGCTGAAGGCACTTGAGAAACAGCAGATGTGGAAAGAGCTCTCTGACCCTTTCTTTTCCACCTAAAAAAAAGCCATAAAATTTCCTATGAGGATACAGGTGACTTCCCTGTGCCAACAAGAGAACATCCTTATCACCAGAGAGTCAACACTGAAACAGCCCTTATCTGCCACAAGTTCGGTCTACTCCCTTCCCCCATGTCTCCTCATCACCTCCCCCCAATTTCCAGCCCCTGTCCCAAACTCCTTCGTCTTGTCATTTCTTCACAAAAAAGAATAGTCTTTGGTTTTTGTATTGTTTTGTTTTGTCTAAGAGGTATAAAAGCGTTCTGGTCTGGTCACTTCCCCAGGGCTGCATTCTCTCACGTAGACCCCATGTACTCACAACAAACCTGTATGTTTTCCCCGTTCCTCTAATGTCAGTTTCAGCCTTAGGCCCAGGCAGACATCCCAAGCGGGTCGAGGAGAATTTTTCTTCCTCCACATCCTCATGGATGCTCACGATGGCCCGGTTGTTTGGGAAGCAGGAACTGAGACTGAATTAGGAGTGGAAATAGTGACTGGGGAGGAAATCTTGGGGGAAAAAATTAGTAAAACACAGGTTTAGGCAGAGGCAGACCTGACAGAGTCACCCTCACCCCAGGGAGGCGTTCAGGAGCGAAGGTCAGAGAAGTCCATACTGGGCAGAAGTAGTCTGGCCCTTGTTCTACTACCTCACTTAGTCATTAACAGAGAGCAAAGAAAAGAGAAATGACCTCAGCTGCATGCCTAGTTGGAAGCTGTCAGAGGATAACCTGGGCTCTGAGTCCTTTCTTGAAGGGAGACTGAACTGTGCTTTTCAGTGTTAGCCACATTTCTATTTTAAAAAATGGCAGGCATAGTGCACGTGCAGTCATGCTGCTTTTCCACTTACTTGGAAAAGTAGTCTGTGTTTATTTCCACGCTATGTTAATATGAATGAAGTGATTCTTACATTCCAATTATTTTTTTATCCTTACCTGGAAGACAATTTTTTTTACATTGTTTTTAGAGAGAGAGGAAGGGAGAAAGGGGGAGAGAAACAATGATGCAACAAAGAAGCATCAGTTGATTTCCTGCCTACAATTGGGGATCTTATGGGCATGGACTGGGGATCAAACACACCTTGGACCCAGGATCACAAGTCCCCAGACCTGGGATAGCAGGTCCTAGGTCCAGGAATCGGACCCACAACCTTTTAGTTACAGGACAGGATGACGTTCCAACCAACTGAGCCACACCAGCCAGGCGCATTCAAATTATTTTAATATTAAATGTAACACAATATGTATTCATTTCAAACCAAGATAAAAGGATACAGTCAAAACTAAGTTTCTAGAACAGACTCTAGTTGCCCTAAACTCCTTTTCCAGAGGAAACACAATGACCAGTTTC
This sequence comes from Sturnira hondurensis, assembly GCF_014824575.4. NCBI lineage: Eukaryota > Metazoa > Chordata > Mammalia > Chiroptera > Phyllostomidae > Sturnira > Sturnira hondurensis. The sequence continues at coordinate 22,464,806 of NW_028073511.1, read as the reverse complement.
TTGCGTATTCTCTCAGAGATAGCCTGTAGCTAAATTAACAGACATGAAGTGCCTAGAACACTGCCTAACTCAAACCAAATGCCGTATAAATGTTTGCTGTTAATAGTGAAGATGGAGGAGGCGGCACCTGCAGTGGAGTATATATTTATCCACCTCAGTCTTCTTTAGTGGCTAGATGTTATTATAACTCTAACGTAACACTGCAAACATTCCTTCATAGAAGGGACAATGAACAACAAGTTACTGTGATTACCATAATCTCCTAAACTAATACAATAAGCAAATACAGAAATTAGATGTCAAAATGCTAATTATCTATAAAACATTGCATACCCTAAGATCTGAATTAGAGCGTTAGACTGAGAAGTGGGAAGGCTCATGCTAATTAGATGTTGAGTGTGGAGAAAGAGGAGTCATAAAACTATTCAACTTCGTTTCTAGTTATGGTAAGGTACTAGAAACTTAATAACTAGCAGTCAACTCGTATATCCAAATAAAGTCTCTGCTCAAAGGGTGAGGCAGGCGACACTGATAACCGGAATATTTTGTATAGTACATGCCAAATTGGATGATATCTTAATTTCAGTAACTTATTTCACAGATACACTCTCTTTCTGCATAGTTTTTAAGAGAAATAAAGTTCTGTCCATGATGCCTGGGGGTTTGAATTGTGGCTCTACCATTTACAGTTGGGTGACCTAGGTTCAACCACATTAACTTCTCTGAGCTTGTTTTCTTTTTTTTAGAAACATAGGAGTGATATGAAGCACTGTGTGTTTGCTATTAGCAATGTAAAATCTTATTTTCTGATTTAATTTAGTTCTAGTCACTGAACGTTTTTATAGTCAGTTATACTAAAATAATTTCTTTTTAAAAAAGGAACTATAGCTAAATATCAGGTCTCGGGTGATTTATGAAGCCGCAAAACTGTATCTAAAAGCCAAAGTCACCCTGACCAACGTGGCTCAGTTGGTTTGGCATTGTTCCGCAAAGCGAAGGGTCACCAGTTCGATTCCCTGTCAGGGCACATGCCCGAGTTGCAGATCCTGGGACCAGTCTGGGCACGTACAAGAGGCAACTGATTGATGTTTTCTCTCACTCTCTCTCCTCCTCCCTTGCCCTCTGTCTAAAAATAAAGTTAAATCTTAAAAAAGTAAATAAATAAAACCCAAAGTCATCATTCCATCGACAGAGCTGAAGGATATGGCCCTAGGAGAGACTTTTGCAGTAGACCCGATATGAAAAACACTCAAAGCAGTACACACTTTTCCCAGAGGAAATCAGACCATTGATATGTTTAAAATGATTAATAATGTCTATGAGTATTAGCACTCTTAGAACTATAGCTTAATTGACTACACATTCTTCAGGGACGAAAAGTGCAGTGTAGAGATGGAATCCTGGCTCTATTTGAGTCAAATTTTGAAGCCCAGAAAATTAAACAAGGGTAGGAGTCCATGTATTTTAAAGACACTATTTGAACAGTGTTCTATTTAAAGAATCATCAAGCCATTGCTGGTGTACTCAGTGGGTTCAGGGTCAGCCTGCAAACTGAAAGGTCACCAGTCTGACTCCCCATCAGGGCTCATGCCTTGGTTGCTGACCAGATTCCTGGTTGGGGCATATGAGAGGCAAGCAATCAATGTTTCTCTCCCATATCTGCATCTCCCTCCGTCCCTTTCTCTCTCTCTCTCTCTCTCTCTTCCCCTCTTTCTAAAAGTAAATAAATATAATCTTTAAAAATAAAAATAAAAAGTCATCAAGAGCCATGGGGGTAGAGTGGGATTAAAGGGGGGAAAAGCCACTACTAATTTACACTGGTGTTATAGCATTGCTTTAAGCATCCTGCATTCACCTGTAGACTGAAACTTTGGTATTGAGAAATTACTATGCCTAAATTTCAGGGAACATATCTAACCTAGCAGCCACTTGCCCAATAGAGGGCGCTCCTGAAATAGAATGTTTTACAGTTGAATAACTTGGAGAAAATAGTATTTGATGCAGAAATAGCTGAGTGGACTACAGACCCATGTGGTTTTTGGATAAGAAAAACACTAATTGTTTACATACAATTATCAAAATTAGTAGTGCAGGGCCCTGTGGTGTAGCTCTGAGGATTGAGCATAGGCCTGCAAACCAGAGAATCGCGGTTCCATTAACAGTCAGGGCACAGGCCTGGTTTGCAGGCCAGTTCCCAGCAGGGGATGCAGCCCCCCGCAGGGGGCGCACAAGAGGCAACCATACATTGATATTTCTCTCCCTCTCTCCTTCCCTTCCCTTCTAAAGATAAATAAATAAATAAATATTTAAAAATTACTAGTGAAGGGGTAATTGAATCCACAGACTCCTTTTACAGTATTCTTTAAAGAATATAAATTACAAATATTAACATCTTGGTTGGACACCAAGAAGTATAACAGGATGATCACTGCCTTGATGAAACACTCTTATTGAAAAGACAAGTGAGAGTCTTAATGCACAGTTAAATTACAATAAAAGGCAGTAAATACAATAAGAATTCAGAAAACAAGAGAAGCAACACTCAGCTTGTGGGGGGAGAGAGCTATGCTGTGTAATCTTTTTATTGGAGGGAGTGAGGCAGGGGAAGGTCAGGTGAGTGGAGGTCAAAGGGCAACGTGGGAGGACAGCTGGAACCAAAACCTACAAGTGCACAAGGATAAAACCTTCTCTACTGCCAGTCAGGAGAAGAGATTTTCCAGTGGGAAATCTGAAAAATAAATTGGAAATAAATGAACAGATTATGAACAGATATGAACTTCCTATTGAGACAGAGGCAGAGAGAGAGAGAGAGAGACAAATTTTGAGCAGGAGAGTTAATGAAAAAGAAAGTTTGGGATTATTTCTTAGAACAATCAGACTATTCTGGAGGAAATTGCCCTGAATGGTAATAGAGAGAGTGCTCTCTCAGTTCCTGCTATAAACCATTCGTTATTTTCCAAGGTTCCTGCCTGATGATGGCATTGGTTCTCCTTCCTTTCCCACTTTCTCCTATCTACTAAGAATAATAATAGCTACCTTTTATTAAAGATCTGTTTTCTGCAAGGAGTTTTACAAGCATTCTCTCACAAAAAAAAACACAAGCAAGCAAAATATAACCAGAGACATTAAATACAGAACAAACTGACAGTAACCAGAGGGAAGGTGGGAGGGGATAATGGGGGGAAAGGAGGGGGGACTGTCAGGCACATGTATAAAGGACACTGGACAAAGCCAAAGGGGAGTAGGATCGAGGGTGGAAGTGACTGGGGTTGGGGGGAGTGGTGGTGGGGAAATGGAGACAACTGTACTTGAACCACAATTTAAAAAATAATGAAATAAGTAACTAAAAAACAAAACAAAATCATCAGCCTGGTAAGAAACCTCACCGCCCTTTTACTGACCAGAAAGAACTCATAGCTGTTAAGTGGGGAAACCAGAATTTGACCACTGTTCTGCTTAACTCCAACATTAATATTCTTTTCACTCTGCCTTTAAAATTCAGGGAGGCTGAAGAAGATAGGCATGGGGGATTCTAATCTTCAATAGTGAAGATGGGAAACGTTCCTGGGATGTCCCAGTGACACTCATTGGCATGCAGTGAGTAGGCAGTGCATTTCATTACCTCACATACCATTGTCTACCTTCAAGGGCAAATTTTTTTTTTTTTAAAAGTATAATCCTTAACTCTGGAACACTCAGAGTTTCAAAAAGTACATTTTGCTACTACAAAAGTGTGGGCTTTTAGAAAAGCCTATTTTTGAAAAATCTAAAATCACTTTCAAGTAAAAAACAAACTCATTTTTGAGTAATGTTGGTTTATATCTTGCCCACATACCCACTAATTTGCCTTTGTACAGTAGATAAATAACAGAAGGTAAGGAGTGTTTTGATCAAGCTGTTTTACCCCCCTTGATGTAGTCAAGCATTGTATATTGTAGTCATATAATGTATAATACTATTAGTATTGTACATTAATAATACAACTCTGAAACCACATTCATTTTCAGCTTGTGACACTTAAAAGACAGACTTCACAGCACTTTGCCCTAAGTTTATTTTGCCCCGAAAGCCCAGATAAACACTGTATTGGGAAAGCTTTCAAGTGACATTTGATCTTCCTATTCTGCCGACTGGGGCTCCCTATACAAGCAAAACACTGACGACAGAACAACTGTGCTGCCGTTGGCCATCAGGAGCCGGAGTTCAAGGTGGCCTCACTTTAATTCTAAGAAATACATTGCAGGTCACAGACACTCATATTCTCAAGCCTGTAGAATTCAAAATGTAAGTAATAAAGTGTAAAGGGTGAGATTTAGTGTTTACTTGGGACCATAAAATCTCCCTTCCCTGCCCCCTTCCCACCCAGAGGAAGACAAGAAAAATTATAAGCAGCTAAGTTTAAAAACACAGGTATGGCCCTGGTGGGTGTGATTCAGTTGGTTCGAGCATTGTCCCATAACCAAAGATTATAGGTTCAATTCCATGTCGGGGCACATAGGTAGCTTGTGGGTTTGGTTCCTGGTTTGGGCATGTGTGATTCCCCATATGGATGGTACTGAAAACAGCCAATCAATGCTTCTCTCACATCAATGTTTCTTTCTCACCCTTCCTCTCTCTCTGAAAAGCAATAAAAAAATGTCCTTGGGTGAAGATAAAAAAAACAAACAAAACCACAGGTATGAAATACAAGCGTTTGGACAAAGTACAATAACTAGATAGAAGCCATTTGCTGTGGGTAGATTACATGTAAGTATTCATAGAAAAGAACAGAGACCATGCCTGGAAGAGAAGTAATAATGACATGCACTGGCTCGTCTTTTCCTTGGATATTCCTAGAGGTGGTGGATTCCTGCGGTTTGCAGAGGAGCAGAGATACTGCCTTTTATGGTAGTGAGATACTACCATACACTAAGAAGAGATACTAAGAAGATAGGAAAATTCCTTGGCAAGTGGAATGGGGAAACTGAGAAGATAGCTGAACACAATGGCTGAGTTATCTACAGCCAGGTGCAGATAGGTGGTCACAAGGGCCTCCCACCTGGTAACCTCACCCCCAAGGTAACCTCTCCTCCACTCGACTTTCCTTCCTGGAGATAACACGTAGACCTGTGGTATTTGAGCTGCAGGCCCAGAAAAGCAGGAAAATGGAGTGAACTATGGCCAGGACCAACTGAAATGACTAAAGATGCCTTGTCCTGTCATTCACCAGTCACAGCTGGAGAACCGAGTATTCTACAGAAACGCTCCCCTGAGACCTCCCCTAAAATTCCCCACCTGCAAGAAAGAGAGAAAAAAAAAACGCCTCAAGACATAGGACCCTGTGCACACACGTTCTCCCTCTAGGGAACAGCCCACACCAATCCCTTTCTTCCTTCTCTTCCCCCAATTCTTTCTTTGCAGGCATGCATCTCCTAGCAGAAGTGTCCAACTTTTGGGCATCTCTGTGTCACAATGGAAGAAGAGTTGTCTTGGGCCACACATCAAATACCTTTTGACACGTAATCACAAAAAATTCTCATAATATTTTAAGTAAATTTACAGTTTTGTGTTGGGCCCCATTTACGGCCATCCTGTGGTGTATGCAGCCTGCCGGCTGCAGGTTGGACACCCCTGCAAGACAATAAGCAGCTGACAGCTTATCCCAGGCTAATCCCCCGAACCTGTCTTCTCAAACCAAAGACCCCTTCTCTCTGACTTCCCAGTGAGCTACAGCAGCCCAGCCTAGACTCTCCTCTTGCCTCTTCTGTGCTAAGCCCTTCCTTGTTTCACCACCCCCATTTAATAAATGGATCCTCATATTCACCTGGACTCGTGTTGTAAAATCTTTCCTACACAAAGTCAAGAACCCACACACTACAGCTGGCCCCAGGCAGATTCTTTCAGGGGGTCTGTGTCTAGTTAACAGTAGCACATACTTATTCTGAGCATTTATGTGGCTTGTCTGAAGAAGAGAAGGAAGAGTCTAGGAACTCCTTGTTCAGGATTCCTTCCATCTGCCAAGTGTCTTTCCACTCCTGGCCTTCCAGACACAAACTCAAGATAAAATTATAAAATAAAAGTAAGAGCTATGGTGGAAGAAAGTTAACCGGTGTTTAGTAAGAACCCTGGAGGAAGAGAAAGGAATAAATAAAAGGGAGAAAATATTTTGAAGAAATAATAACTAAGAACTTCCTAAAATTAGAGAAAGTAGTTTTTATAAAGACACTTCTGGCTTTAAAAACATTGATCAGAAAACAGAAGGACTGTGCTCCCTTCGGCAGCACATGTACTAAAGTTGGAACCATACAAAGACGAGCATGGCCCCTGAGCAAGGAAATGCAATTTCATTAAGCACTTCATTAAAAAAGAAGATTAAAATAAATATAAATGAGCCCTGGCTGGTGTAGCTCAGTGGATTGAGCATGGGCCTGCGAACCACACGATTGCGGTTCGATTCCCAGTCAGGGCACATGCCTGGGTTGCAGGCCAGTTCCCAGCAGGGGACACATGAGAGGCAACCATACATTGATATTTTTCTCCTTCTCTCTATCCCTTCCCCTCTAAAGATAAATAAATAAAATCTTTTAAAAGTAAATTAAATATGAATGAGCCAAGAACTTAACTCAAGGAAAATTGCAACTCAAGCCAGAAAAAGAAACACTGAATAAATTCAAAGAAAAGAGGAAGGAAAGTGAAGAAAGATAATGAAATTGAGGAAACAGAAAACAAACTAACATGGCAGAGCGATCAAAATCAGAAACCAATTTTAGTGGACTTGGATAGAAGTTGCCCAGATCCCCCTGCTGAGAAAGGGAATCTTATCAGGAGACGGCCTCCCGCTGTCAGCCCCTGGGAGAGCCCCACCCTCCGTTGGGAGTAAATGCCCCAGGCTTTGGCCTAACCTGAGGAACCAGCCAGCAACTAATTTGGCTACAGTATATAGAGCAAAGTTTTGACCCAAGGTGGGAACAACCTTGATATTTTAGCTCCCAAGCTTCCTCCAGAGATTGACCAGGGGTTTTATTATGCTCCCAGTTTCAGCACGCATATTTGATTTCTGCCCTGGCTAGTGTGGCTCAGTGGATCGAGCACAGACCTGCTAAACAAAAGGTCACAGGTTCAGTTCCCAGTCAGGGCACATGCCTGTGTTGCAGGCCAGGTCCCCAGTAGGGGTACATGAGGGGCAACCACACACTGATGTTTCTTTCCCTCGTTCTCCCTCCCCCTCTCAAAATAAATAAATCTTTTAAAAGAGAAATAAAAAAATTTGATTTCTTTCTTTCCTCATTCTTGCTTTCTTCCTTTCCCCTTTACAAGTCCCTTATCTCTGAAAATCAATAATTTTTTAAAAAGAACAATATGATAAATTATTCATGTAATACAATTTTAAATACTATGAGCTATTAAACCCAAGAATATTTTTTAAAGATTTATTTATTTATTTATCTTTAGAGAGGAAAGGAAGGAGAGAAGGAGAGAAACATCAATGTATGGTTGCCTCTTGTGAATCCCCTGCTGGGAACTGGCCTGCAACTGGGAATCAAACTGCGATCGTGTGGTTCGCAGGCCTGTGCTCAATCAACTGAGCTACACCAGCCAAGGCTAAACCCAAGAATATTTTAATGCATCATAATATTAATTGGTCATAACACTAACTAAAACTTAATTTTTAAGTAAAAAATTAATTAATTTTTAAAATATTTTAAATTTATGAGACCATAATGGAACTCTAAAAGAAGAGTTTTCCATCTTTTTTACAGAATTCCAGCTAAAAAAATGAATCAATACTGGGAAGAGTTTGCAACCATCAATGCAATAATTGATTCAGACATGAATGACCATAGATGTTAAAATTCACTGGGCGAAGAGTTGTGGGGAAGGGGCCAGATGGTCAGTCACATGGTGGCACAAGTGTAACCTGTGAAGTATTTATAAATTGGAAAGTGAAAACTGCACTTACACCTTGGAGAAATGAGGTGGTCATCACGGAAATAAAGTTGTAGCTTTTTAAATATAATGACGAGACAATCCAAGTTATGGATCTTCTTATGCAATGAAATATGAAGTCCTCAGTTTTACTTATAAAATATTCTTCTAAAAATGTTTTACCTGAATTGAATCAAGTCTGTAATCTTAATTTGGGGTTTAAAGAAAATATGGAGAATTAATCTAAGAGCACCACAAGAATACAATCCAGAATATGGAATATTGTACAAGTAACCTGACCTTTTCTCTTCAAAGACAATATTATAAAGAAAAGATCTTTCATTTAAAGGAAGAAGATAATGAGATAAATTAAATGCCCGAAACTACTGAATCCTGAATTTTTAAAAGTACAAAACATATTCTGTGGACAATTATTGAATATAAACTAGATAGTAGGGGCTATTATTTTTTAATTGTATTTTAATCCTTACCGGAGAATATGTTTCATTTTAGAAAGACAGGGAGAAATAAAGATGAATATGAGAAACAGATCGATTGCTTCCTGCATGCACCCTGACCAGGGATAAAACCTGCAACCGTTTGGTGCGCTGTATGATCCCCCAACCAAACGAGCCACCAGAACAGGGCAAGATGCTATTATAAAATGACTATTTCTTAGGCTTGAAGTGACAGATTATGCTGAATGCCCTTATTCTTACAGGGGTCATGCTAAAGCATTTAAGGATAAAGAATGTCTCTGTTTACTCTATAATGCAGGGTAATCAATAAAAAACAAATGGAAAAGTTTTTTAAGTGTGGGGAAAATGATCATTGTACATTGTTGCTATTCTTTCAACTTTTGTGAACAAATTTTGAAATAAAATATATAATATGCATATGCTAGCAGTATAAAAAAATGCAAACATGGCCCTGGCTGGTGTGGCTCAGTGGATTGAGTGCCAGCCTGTGAGGCAAAGGGTTGCCAGTTCAATTCCCAGTCAGGGCACATGCCTGGGTTGCAGGCTTGGTCCCCAGTGCAGGGGACACACAAGAGGTAACCACACATTGATGTTTCTTTCCCTCTCTTCTTCCCTTCCCCTCTCTAAAAATGAATTTTTTTTTTAAACTTTAAAATACAAGCATGTTTCTACATTGAAATCGATGTTTACTACACTTATGAACTGAGATAATTTCTTTCAGCAATGCTTTGCAGTGTATATGGCTCATAACTTCTTAAACTTTATTCCCTTCATAGTATTATAGGCTATTTTGATATATTAGAAATCATTTTGTCAGACCATTTCTACTATATAGAAATACAACTGACTTTGTGATTAGTATATTGACAATTTGCTGTATTTGTTCATTAGCTCTAACAGGTTTCAAAGGATTACTGTTTTTTATATGTAATGTCATGTCACCTGTGTACAGACAGTTTTTACTTCTGCCTTTCCAATTTCAGTAAGCTCAAGTTTCTTTTTCTTGCTTAACTTTTATGGCTAGACCTTCCAGTATTGTCTTAAACAGGAGTGGTTAAAATGGATGTCCTTGTCTTATTACTGACTTCAGGAAAAAATACTTGCAGCCTTTCACTGTTCAGTATGTTAGCTGTGGCTTTTCACAGGCCACCTATATGTTTAGGTTGTTCCATTCTATTCTTTGTGTACCGAATGTTTTCACATCATGAAAGATTGGATTTTGTTAAAATGCTTTTTCTGTATCCATGTTGTTTTTAAATTTTAATAGGTAATAAAATGCTTCAACTAAAACCAGAAAAGGGGAAGACAAAACACTAAAAAATGAGGGCAATGAAAAATATCTTAAACCACCTCTATCAGTCACTTAAATTATCAATGACCTAAATACACCAATTAATCAAGAAAATGAGGAGACAAGCCAAAGACTGGGAAAAAAAAATATTTGCAACAGACTTATCTGATAAAGAAATGGCATCCAAAATATAAAAAGAACTCATAAAACTTAATAACAAAATAGCCAGGTTAAAAAAAATAGGTAAAAGACCAGAACAGATACTTCACCAAAGATATATGGATGATAAAGAAGCAAATAAAAAGCTGGTCCACATCAAGTATAATTAGGAAATTGCAAATTAAAACAATGAGATAACACTACACAGCTATTAGAATGTACCAAATCTAAATCACTGACAACACCCCAGGCTTATGATGCAGAATGGTATAGCCACTTTGGAAGCTTGGCAGTTTATTATAAAGCTACTCTTAACATCAGACCCAAAATCCATGCTCCTTGGTATTGACCCCAAATAGTTTAAAACGTATGCCCACAAAAACCTGTACACAAATGTTACCTCCCTCCTTCCCTCCTCCCTCCCTAAAAAAATCAATGAATTTAAAAATGGGGGGGGGGGGCAGTGGACTATCAAGCTGTGAAAAAAACAGAGGAGCCTTAAATGGATATTGCTGTGAAAAACAGTCAATCTGGAAAGGCTACTGTATGATGCCAACTATATGATATTCTGGAAACGGCAAAGCTATGGATATGGTAAAAATTATCAATGGCTCAGAGGTTGGGAGGAGGGTGTGTTGAATAAAAGTACAGAATTTTTAGGGCAGTGGAACTCTTTTTTACGACTCCATAATGGTGCATGTCTCATTATGTTTGTGAAACCCCATAGAATGTAAAACAAAAGAGTGAACCCTATCAACTATGGACTTTCGTTGATAATGAGGAGTCATCATAAGTTCACAAATTTATCATTCTGATGCATGGTGTTGATATAGTAGGTGGAATGTTGGAGGGCAGAATTTTGGAACTCAATCACTTTCTGCCCAGTTTTTTTGAAATCCTAAAACTGCTAAAAATCTACTAATTAGGACAAAACCCAATTATTTTCTACATACTAAATACCTAAAGCAGTAGTGGCAGTCACTTTTTGGCAAACCTCAAGTACAGAATCCAGACACTCACATCTGTACTCAAGGCATCAAGCAACACTGAGGATGTCCAGAACAGAACACAGCAATCATTTGAATACAAGTCAATTTAGCTATGAGCATTCCATTTATTCTTTATTGAGAGATGACCCATCCAAAAGGAATTATGTGGGTATATTCAAACGAGGTTTCTTCTTCCTTTTCATTTTAACTAATTTTTCCATCATCTTTTTATTCCTATAAAGCAAGGTAAAAAAGAATTTTATAAAACTGGTAGAATAAGATAACCATTCCAAACCACCCCTTGGAAATGACTGACAAAACAAGGAATCCTCTCCTAGAGTTCCTGAGTAGTTAGCACCCCACCCTCACCTAAAAAGGGTGGGCAAAAGAATTTTATGTAGTAGAGAAACATCCATGTGTCAGATGTTTATTAATGTGTTTTCTCTGACACATTAATACTCTTAATGTATCAAAGAAACATGCCTCTCACATGGCCCCATCTGGGGACGTTACCCACAACCCAGGCATATGCCCTAACGGGGAGTTGAACTGGTGAACTTTTTGTCGGTAGGCCAACATTCAACCCACTGAGTCACACCAGCCAGGGCACTTTCTTTATCTTTATACTCTCTCCCTTCCCTTCCCACAGCTTCTCCCACATCCCAATCTCTATTCACACATGCTTATGATTTTCCCATTAAAAAAAGAAAGAAGGCCTGGCTAGCGTAGCTCAGTGGATTGAGCACAGGCCTGCGAACCAGAGGATTGCGGTTCGATTCCAGTCCCCAGTTGGGGCACAAAAGAGCAACTAAACACTACTGTTTCTCTCCCCTTTTTTCTCCCTCCCTCCCCCTCTCTCTAAAAATAAATAAACAAAATCTTTAAAACAAAAAACCTTAGCTTCCCTCCACACCCACCCCACATTACCTCCACTAATTAAATCATCTAAAGATGAATTTTGTACTAATGGGTAAACATTAGAAGTTCTATAGTCTATATAAAATCTACAGCAGCATTTAAGTGTATACCCTGTGTATATTTTCTCAAACAGTGGGTATATATAGTGTGTAGCTTTCATTATATAGCCTCAAGGTAGTCTGTTTCAAAAGTGCCTAAGAAATTATGACCCACAAAATAATATATGAGACCTTTATTACAGATATAAGCCTGTCAGTGGTCTACTCCTCCCTTTCCTAGACTTACTTGTCAGTTCAAGCTTCAATCATATTGATCTATTTGTAATTTCTAAGTATGTCATGTGCTTTTACTTCCATGTATTCGTGCTGGTTGTTTCCACACCTAAATGCCCAAATTATTACTTTCCAACTGATAAGATCTTCCTCAGTAAACATAATCCTTTCTGAAGTTTCCCTAAACTACCCTTATATTTTCACAGCATCTTTTTATCACGCTACATAGATTTTTGCCTAATTTTTTTTATCCACAGCTACATATATATTTTTTTAAAACAGGTCTCTAAAATTGAGGCAATTAATACTCTTAATGTGTCAGACACTTGGTTAAGCTGGCTAGGAGGCCTCATTAATCTGAGTTCTAGTCCACTACCAAATTCTCTTTCCTTCCGATCTTTGCCTGATCTATAACCCTGACCTGGCAAATCAAGAAAACAGTATATTTGTTCTCTGCTTTCTAGTACTAAATTATTCAGAGACCCACCTAGACATCTCCTTTTTGGTGTACCATACAGAAAAATATGAAGGTTTACCTCTTAACACACTCAGGGCATAACATATTATCTTCTAGGTCCGAGGATGGGAATGTGCACGCCGGTAACAGGAAGAGAGAGATGATCTTCTTGGGAGAGTCGGGCACCCAGGCATGACCGGCATGAAACTGCAGACGAACCCACCCCTCTTTGTCTGCCAAAAGAGGTCTGCCATGGACCACACACCACCTGACACCTGGCACAGAAAGAGAAGCAAATATAAACAGTGAAGATCAAGTAACCGCACCCCAATCCAACCTCTTTCAGCAAGTCCCTCTTGGCTTTGCTCTTATAGTTTGTTGATGAATCGTCTGAATGAGAAGCATAAAAATTGCAGACCAAAAGACACTATAATCTAATGTCACAAATTATATAGCATTAGGGATAATAACAATGAACTTTTTGAAATGCTTGTTTTGTTTTCACAATATTGCTAAGTGGTTTACATGTATTCCTATATTTATTAAGAATGTTAATACTTACCTTCTATCTACTTTTTGCATTTACAGGTGAAGTAGCTGAAGCTTGTGGTGTTAAATATTATAACTTTCCCAGGACCGATACATGTATCCAGATATTCTAATTCATCCCTGACTCACCTAGTTATGATATTGTACTGCTTCAAATATAAAAAAACACACACAAGGATCTTTGTTTAAAAGCCTACGGGATAATATAATTGGGGAGAGGGATATTTAAGGGAAAAAACAAGGTGAACAGGCTAGGATATCAAGTGTTTGAAACTGAAAGAAAGGAGCAGTCTCTGTGAGCCTAAATATCCATAAGAGCTCCCCAGTCAGACTGTAAAACAACAGTAGAAATTGATTATGTTCAGCACTGTATGTCTGGTGAGTGGCACTCTCCTAGATCATAGTAGGTGCTTAATAACTACTAAATGGAGAAGACCTAAAAAGATAAGTGTGGGATGCTACTAGCTCATATGGCACATTAATGAAAATTAGAAGGAGGTATCATCTTTGGGGAAGCAGTCCTCCAGAGACGGGTTTGTGATGGGAGAACATTCTTTGGAAATTAGTAAAAGATGCCTATTCTTGTTCACAGAAGGGAGTGCAGCTTAGAGATCAGACAGTAGGCCAACTTCAGCTTCTATCTTCTTTTTGGCTGTGTTTCATGTGTAATAAAAAAACATGCCTTACAATACAAGTCAGCCCTGGATGAAAGAGGATACAGAACACTTTTGGAAATGAGGTGGAAAGAAAAAGAACTCAAGCAAAAAAGAATGAGGGTGACTTTGTGCTGGCCTGTAGGCTCTGCTGGAGGTTGGGAAAATTTGTACAAGTTTTCAGTTACAAAATGAGGAAGTTCTAGGGATCTAATGTATGGTATGGCTGCTGTAGTTAGCAATACTCTTGTAAACTTGCAAGTTGCTAAGAGAGTAGATCTTAAAAATCTCAAGGGGAGAGAAGTGGGAGAAAAGTGGAGCCAAGTTACCTCAAGATTTCTTAAGAAGACAGGGATTCCAAATATTTTAATTATTATTCCATATTTTTTATGTGTCAACTTATATCTCCTAAGTCTCACAATCATTCTTATGAAGTCATTTTACAAATTATGACATCAGGGCTTACAAGGGAACCAGCCAATGCCACGTACCATTGAAGCCGTAAGACAAGGATCCGAACCAAGGCTACAGAAAGGCTCGCCTTCTTATTTACTATGTTATGATGGCTTTGACGGAAAGGAGAGAAAAATGGAGAAGACCTTGTGTTGTGGCTGACCACATTACCAGATGATGCTTTCTTCCCAACTTGGCCTTCTGCTTAGTGGTAAGAATGGGTCACCATCAATCACCTGGCTTAGAAATCCATCCAGGCAAAATGTAACAATCAAAAGATAAGTCTTCTACGAACCTAATATCCAATGTACAGATATAGTAATACTTTCCTTTGTACTACTGTTCAGTATTAGACGAATCAAAGTTCATCTTTTTCTGGAATGGTACTCACTGTTTAAGGGTGCTCTTACCAGGGATTTGCAGCAGAAAGTTCTCAGCAGGAACAGGAATGAAACATGAATTCACAGCCTTAAGCTGCCCAGCTCTTGCAGCAATTCTTGACCATGCTGCCAACATGGCCTCCTGAGCTGAAGTTATCACTTCAACTGTATTGGTCTCTTTCTCTCTCTTACTCATCTTACAACTTTTATCACTCCTTGCTCTCTTGGTCACCATCTTGCATTTACTCGAACCGAACTCCAGTGTGTCCTCCTGCGATATTTCACCAATACTCTGCAAATGGGATTCATGATGAGTACTCAGTGACGTGCCGTCATGCTGATTCTGTGTCAGTTTTACCATCTCTATCCATTGACCCAGGTAGGTAGGTCAGCATGGTTTAGGTAGTTAGTCCTCTTAAAGCAGTGGTTCTCAAGTGGGAGAGGTTGTTGATTGCTAAAACTGTGTGGGGGAGGAAGAGCTGCTACTGACATCTAGTGGATAGGGACCAGGGATATTTAGTTGGCTAAACATTTGCTAAAATACACAGGACAGCTCCCAAAACAAAAATAAGTTATTTGGCCCAAAATGTCAATAGTCTTGATTGAGAAACCTTGCCTTAGATGTGCAACCAATGTACTTGGGTTAGGAGAGGAGGGACAATTCACAATGACAACTCACCTTTCCACTGTATCCAGATTCCTCACTCACCTGGTTTTCTTCAGAGTAAGCATGTTTCTTCAGCCTCATATAAATCTCGATTTTCTAAGAAAATTAAGGGGGAGGGGATAGAGTAAAATTCAACAAAACTTCCAATATTTGCTCTGAGCAGCAGAAATGCCCACAAATGTACTCACCCTGCCTTCAGTACTCAAATTAATTTGTTGGCACCATTCCCGCAAAGTATCACGACGTACTTTATTAAGTGAAGGCAAAATGGTCGGCAAGGGATGAACTGGTTTAGGGCAATTTTTGAATTGTTCATTCATTTGAGGAAGATAAACTGAAAAAAAAAGAAAACCAAAGTAGTAATAATTTAAAAATTGTAACATTCTTGCCCTGGCTGGTGTAGCTTGGTGGACTGAGCGTGGGCCTGTGAACCAAAGGGTCACCGGTTTGATTCCCAGTCAGGGCACATGCCTGGGTTGCAGGCCAGGTCCCCAGATGGAGGCACATGAGGGGCAACCACACATTGATGTTTCTCTCCCTCTCTCTTTCCTTTCCCGTCTCTCTAAAAAATAAATAAAATCTTTAAAAATAATAAAAATTGTAAGATTCTTTATAATTTTACAAAGTTTTCACTTATTTTAAAAATTTAGAAAATTTTTACAAAATTTTCACTTATTTTAGAAATCAAAGAAAGCACCCCAACCGACAGTAGCCTTCCGTTCCATCAGCCTGCCTTATTTTTCTCTACAGCAGCTTGTCTCAGCTCACACTCTGCTTAACCATAACTTGTTATTATCTCCTTCATCTTGCAGTCCTTATTTCTGGCTGAAAAAATAAAATCATTCTCAAAATATTTATTCAGTGCCTTTATACAAAGCACTGAGGTCACGAAGGGTCATAATTTTTAAGAACTACTAGATATTTGATTACTAATTACTCACCAATGAAATATTAGATGTTTTCCAAAACTGTTTTGTCTTCTAGAGACTCTGATCTCATTTATAAGTGGAATCTAAATAAGCGTAACTCTTAGAAACAAAGTAGGGTGGTGGTTACCAGGGGTTTAGAATGGGAGAAATGGGGAGATGTTGTTGATCCAAAGGTACAAATTTTCAGTTACAAGATGAGGAAGTTCTAGGGATCTAATGTATGGTATGGCTGCTGTAGTTAGCACTACTCTTTTGTAAACTTGCAAGTTGCTAAGAGTAGATCTTAAACATTCTTACCTCATGGGGGACAAAAAGCTTATTAATGAATATGGTAATCACTTATTATGGTAATCATTTCACAATATATACGTGCATGAATCATCACTTTGTATATCTTAAAGTTATAGTGTTATGCATTAATATCAATAAATCTGTATTAGCTTTTTAAAGATGTTTGAAAGTATGTATTAACCAAAATGAAGAGAAGGTTGAGCTTCACTGGTTGAAAATTTAAACTCATATCTCGCTACCCCACAAGACTATATTCTGTCCAAAGAGCTCCACATGCTGATTTGTGTGTGTGTGTGTGTGTGTGTGTGTGTGTGTGTGTGTGTGTGTCTTAAAGACAAGGTAGTACGTGATGCTTACTTAGCAAATGACAAGCTAAAAGAAACTGAAGTGAAATTTAAGCTGGGCCTTGTATGGTCAAAGAATAGAGGAGGGAAATCTTTTTTCTCGGGGTTCCCAAAGCTGGGAAAAAAATGCAGACTGAGCAATCCTCATCCTCATACCCATATTGTTTGTCCCAGGCATCCTCAAGTTGGCTCCTGAGGTTGAAGACACACTTGGTTCCATTTGATGTTCTTCATTATGTTCCTCATTAACTGGAACCAATGTGAGAATTACACTTTCTTCATCTGATTTATCTTCAAAGAAATCCTGGAAAAAAACAGCCCATCTCTGATTCTCATTGGATGCATACAATTAAATTGATTACTTTCAAATCACAACTCATAAATGAGAAACTGAGAGTGTGGATGGAATAAAAACTTATTGAGATTTCCTTAAATTTGATGTTTATTTGTAGACCCTTTACTAGATTTAAAAAAACAATAAAGAAATCAGCAAAAGCAGATTTGCAAGTATGAATAGGAAATAGAAGGTGTGTGTGGAAACCATTTCCCGCATGCCCTTCTTTTCCATTAGCTAAAACACTAAATACTTTCATTTTATTTCCTAAATCTTTATGAAATGTGTTCCTGATTTCCCATTTTCCATCCCGTTTCACAATTCAAGCTATCATTAACTCTCATTGGCATATGCAAAATTCTCCTGCTATTCCAAAATCCATTCTAACTCTACTCTTTCTTCAGATTCCTCTCCTGCTTGCTTAAAGTACTTCGGTGGCTTATCATTGCTTTTTAGGTTAATGACCAAACTTTTTTAAAAATATATTTTATTGATTCTGCCATTACAGTTGTTCCATTCCCCCTCTTCACTCCCCTCCACCCTGCACACCCCTCCCCCACCATTCCCCCCTTTCGTTCATGTCCATGTGTCATAAGTTCTTTAGATTCTGTACTTCCCATAGTATTCCTGCCCTCCCCCCTGTCTATTTTCAACCTACTGTCTATGCTACTTATTCTCTGTACCTTCTCCCCCCCTTCTCCTCCTCCCACTCCCCTGTTGCTAACCCTCCATGTGATCGGTTAATGACCAAACTTGCTCTGCAGTCCTGACTGTTTGTGGTTCAGTGTGTTGAGTACTATTCTGAGAACCAAAGGTAGTGCGTTCGATTCCCAGTTAGGGTACATGCTTGGGTTCTGGGCCAGGTCCCTGACTGAAGTTGTGCAAGAGGAAACTAATCAACATTCCTCTTGCACACTGATGTTTTTCATTTTCTCACGCCCTTCCATTCTTTCTAAAAATAAATAAACTCTTTTTAAAAGGAGGGAAAAAAAGCCTCATTCTGTAGTTCACACATTCCTCAACACTCTGGTTCCTGCCTGCCACTCCAGCTTAAGAGCTTTCTGAGCTCAAGCCATTTTGGCCTTATTTCTGCCCCAGGACCTGAGGGAAGAGAATGTATCTGTTTCACTCAGCAAATGGGGCCCTCAGTGTGCTTTTTATGGTGTAATGACTGAAAGGTAAAGTGGACAGGTAAAAAAACATTTACTGGTTTTGTACACTTAACATACACTGGGCTAGGTGCTTCTGTATTTCTCATTTAATCCTCAGAGCATACTGGTAGTATAGAAGCACTTTTCCTATTTTAAAAACTAGGCAAGCAAGTCTTAGAAATTAAAAGAATAATGCCAGAGCAACATATGCTTGAGTAAATCTCTGAATTTGGCCTTTCCTCTCAAAAGGAAGGTAAAAGAACTGCACTCCATTTGCCCATTGTAATAGGTTTCCCCTACAGCAGCCAAGCGGGAGCTTATGCAGCCACCCCCTCTCCCTATTTAAATCATCTCAATAGCTTCCTATTGCTCTCCAACTCCTGGCTTGCAGATAGGGGTTTTGCATTTGTTTACCCCTTTTTCAAAGCACTTTCACACACACTCAATGGGCAGCTCCAAAAAAATATTGATATTATTGGGGAAATATTACTCTACTCTAGAGGTAATTGGGGGCTCAAAGCAGCTAGATGATGTGCCCACAATCAAACACTTAATGCTGGCCAATTCAGCCCTCCAACCCCGTACAGCAAGCAGCCTTGTAAATACCTATGAAAACTTCTCAATTAATCCTCTCCTCCAGACCAGGGAGGCCCAAGCCTAGTCTGGAAATGCATTTGACACCAAGGCTAATGCGAGTAAGTTACTTCTCACTCCCGGAGGGAGAAAAAAACACTAATCAGTTACTTCACTTTCTGGCTTTATCCACATTACACTTTCCCACATTCTTTACTGTAGCGCTCCACTTTTTTTATCAATTTTTATCTTATCCAGTTACACCATGCCTTTCTGCCAAAAATAAATCTCTCATTTTGCACTATTAAAAATATTTTATTTCTCTTTTACTATCACTCAAATATACAGGGCCACAATCACGTGAAAGAAAAGTAAAATCATCCACAGCAAAGAGAAGGAGACTCCGAGGTGGAGGTTTCTTACATCTGGAAACTAAGATTGGCGGCAAGAGAGGAACGTGAGTTCCAGAAAGTCTTTGAAAAGTGACTCTGTAGCAAAATTCATTATATTTGAACAAAACTTACCTTTTCATTGCTATCCAAACTCGAGCTAGTCATTTCCAGGAACCTCCGAGGTACGCAAAGCCCGCGGAGTCGAGGACACTTGCAGTTTACTCCTTTTAACCTGAGGGTTTCTAGCCTGATTTCTCCTTTTATAAGCAAATGTCTCCTTCTACTTCCTGTTTCTCAAAAGAGCTCCTTTCTTCCTCTTCTTCCTGTCTTCCCATCATCTGACAGTGAGATAATTTCATCAGTTTGATCTCTTGTCTATTAATTGGGCTTTGTGCTGTAATTAACATCACTCTTAATTTTTAAAAACGTATCTATTTATTTATTTTTGTTACAGTGCGACTTACATAGTTCAAATGGACAAAAAAAAAAAATAGCGTCATTTACACTATCTTAAGATAAACTGCCTTTGAATGGGAACCGTTTCTGCTGTACTTTATCTAGAAAATTTACTACTTCTCTAGATAAATGAAGTGGAAAATGAAGACTGCTTATATCGAATGGGGGGAGGGGTGGGCCCACACTCTCCCTCAGGTGGCTGAGGAGTTTCATCATTTTCCTCAGACGTCATCAGGAGCGGAAGCTCCTGCCGGACGGCGTGGATGCTGTACGAATTCTCCCCTTCGGCTGGCACTCGTGGCTCTTGGGTCCACATTCCATTAAAACTGTTAACTCCAGTCATACTAGATTTTGTTTCAAATCTTACGAAACTGGGTGCTTCTGGGTATCGAGGCCCGCATTCTACTTTAAGGCCGTATATTCAGCTCTCATAAATCGTCTAAGCCCCTGGTGGCTATCATGGTGTGTTGCTGTCTTGCATAATTTTTTCAAAAAAATTTTTAGCCTTTAGAAATAAAAACTTGGGAGCAAATTACAAGTAGAAAATTCGAATAAAGTTTAGAATAGAAAAAACAGAAAAAAAGATTCAGAGGTATTTGATAACAGATTTATGCCCAGGGTGAGCCACTCACTGGGGCATTAGAATTAAATTGTAGGACTTGAATAATAGAATCCCTCCTGGATTTACTTTTAAATATAAATAGTAAGTGTGTAATACTGATAAATTGGATAAGAGAAAGGGTTTGGCTGTTCAGAAAAAAGAGCAGCAAGAGCCAAAACAAGAAGAGAAGCAATGGACTAAAAAATGCAGAAGGCACCCTGGCTGGTGTAGCTCAGTGGATTGAACACGGGCCTGTGAAGCAAAGGGTCCCGGTTCGATTCCCAGTTAGGGCACATGCCTGGGTTGCGGGCCAGGTCCCCAGCAGAGAACACATGAGAGGCAACCACACATTGATGTTTCTCTCCCACTCTTTCTCCTTCCCTTCCTCTCTCTCTAAAAATAAATAAATAAATAATTTAAAAAAAAAAAGAAATGCAGAAGGAACTACAAGCACAGAGGGATTGCAGGAGCACAATGTTGGAGGCAGGGCATGAAAAGAGGTAAGCCTAAAGAAGTCAGGGATATTTTCATGTTGCTCTAAGGAGTCAGAGCTACTAAAGCAAATATTAGCAAATGATACGGCACCACTGGCATCCAGTGGTCTTGCAGGGGACTTTCTCTGCCCTAGGAAAATGGTTTGGTCCATTAGACTCAGCACCCATGGAGCCCAGAGCAGTTTAATTTATATTTAAAATGTGGTCTGCAAGGGCTCAGCTTCAGATTAGTGAAGAAATAAAATGACTTAAAAAACAGAGTATGAGACTGCGCCCTAGACCTCCAGGAATCTGTGCTTCAGTAAGCCTTCAGGTTAAAGAATTCACGGAAGTAAATGAACCTAAAAGTCTAGAATCGTAAACTAGATCAGGGTGTGACCAAATGATTTGGGATTAGGAAGACAATGCTCGAAACCCTGGCTCCTTTCTTTTCAGGTTAGAAAGTGAATCCACCCATGGAAATTCCCCTAGGTAAGCATTCCAGCCCCCTACTTGGGTGTGTTCGCACCTGGCGGACTTTTTTTTTTTTTTTTTTTCCCCAGTAATTTGGGACAAGAGCTGACCTGGAGCCTAAACCTGATCACAGTGCCTTAGGCTAGGACAGAAATTCCGGTGGGAATACCATTGTTTTTCTTCTTACCATTTATTTTTACTTTTTATAAAGGTTTTATTTTATTTTATTTTATTTATTTTTAGAAAGAGAGAAAAGGAGGGAGAAGGAGGAGAGAAATATCAGTGTGCAAAAGATACATCAATTGATTACCTCTTGCACACCACCAACTGGGGACATGGCTGGCAACCCAGGCCTGTGTCCTAACTGGGAATCAAACTGGCAACCCTTGGAACCTCAGGCTGGCACTCAGTCCACTGAGCCACACCAGCCAAGGCAAATTTCCTTCATTTCCCTATTTGGATTTTGCTAATTTCATTTGTTCCACTGTTTAGCTTATTTTTCCATCCTCTGCATTTATTGTAAATTGGTTTAATCAGATTCAGGTATGACTTTTAAAAAAAAAAAAAGAACATTCTTTTCTTCCTTCTTTACTCATGATTCTTCATTCTTTAAATTTATATTGTTTAAATTGAAGTATGGTAGGCAAATAACATTATGCAAATTTAAGGTGTACAACATGTTAATTTGGAATATTTATATATTGTAATACTGTCACCATTGTAGTGATAATTAGCATGAGTGATACATTCTTTAAGCATCTCTGAAAGATTTTGCTCCTGTTATTCTCCTATTCTTTCCTTCATAGAATTCATTCAAAGGTTTAATTCTGTATATTTCTGGGGTTTTATTTAACTTTATTTCCTCAGACCACATGCTCCAGAGGGCAACAGAGGACTCATGTTTGGGTCCCCCTTGGCCTATCCAGGTCTATCCCCCTTGAACTGTATTTAGCTCAGAATAAAGGCACAGTCAGTGCTAGTTATTCAGGTTGCTGCAGCTTCTTCCTGTCTTCCTCATCCCACCCACATCCGTTTTGAGTACATGTGCCTCTCTGCACTGCTGCTCAAGCAAACAGTGTAAATGCTGATCACAGACTGACTTGACTCTATTACCAGACTACGGCACTCAGATTCTCAAAGTCATCTTTTTTTCCATCACCATTTAACCCCGATACCTTCTTCCATCTCCCTGACTACACTCCCCACAATCACCGCACTGTTTTCTGTGTCCACGAGTTCTTTTTTTCCCTTTTTTTCTTGATCTCTCTACCCCCAGGCCATCTCTACCCCACAGCTGTCAGCCTGCTCTCTATCTATGAGTCCATTTTGCTGTTTACTCTCTGCAACAACATAAACTGTCCTGGAGAACATTATGCTAAATGAAATATGAGGGGGGGGACCCCACAAAAAATAGAATTATCTTCTGGAGGGTGGGCCTCTCACAGTACAGGCTTCCCCCACTAGGTGAGTGTTCTAGGAACCCATTGTATCAGTGTACCAGCTGGCATTGTTGTAAAAGAATGTGTTTGATTGAACATGGGCCTGTGAACCACAGGATCACGGTTTGATTTCCAGTCAGGGCACATGCCTGGGTTGCAGGCCAGTTCCCAGCAGGGGACGCACAAGAGGCAACCATGCATTGATATTTCTCTCCTTCTCTTCTTCCCTTCCTCTCTAGAGATAAATAAATAAAATCTTAAAAAAAAAAGACAAAGCTATATGACCCTTCCCGTCAGTAGCTTTCAAAAAAAAAAAAAGAATGTGTTTGGCCTCGGTGAATTTTTTTGAAGACTCAGTGTGTTTCGCATTTCATGATGGGTGATTTATAAGCATACCTGCCCACACTGTGCTGAGTGTTCAGCAGTTTTTAACCAAAAACAGCAAGATTCCCATGCCACACCCTCCCTATTTACCTACCTCACCCCAGCGACTTATTTTTTTGTTGTTGTTTCCGTGGATAAAAAGGTCCCCAAATGGAAATGTTTTGCGATGTGGAAGGAATGAAACAAAAAAATGGCAGAAGCACTAAAAGGCATTACAATTGATGACTTCAAAAACTGTTTTGAGCAGTGAAAAAAACATCTCAGTAGGTGTATTGCATCAAATGGAGAGTACTTTGAAGGTGACTGAACTTTACACATGTAAGAATAAATACACAACTTTTAAAAATTTATTTTAAAGATTATTTATTTATTTTTAGAGAGAAGGGAAGGGGAAGGAGAAAGAGAGGGAGAGAAACATCAATGTGTGATTTACTTCTCACATACCTCCTACTGGGGACCTGGCTTACAACCCAGGCATGTGCCTTGACTGGGAGTCAAACCAGTGACCCTTTGGTTCACAGGCCCATACTCACTCCACTGAGCTACACCAGCCAGGGCAAAATACACAATTTTTTATAAATAAATTTTGGGGTCTTTTGGGTCCTTCCTCACTAGCCAGTCAGAGAAAGACAAGTACCATATGATTTCACTCATATGTGGAAACAATGAACAAACTGAACTATCAAAGATATCTTTATTCTCCAGGCAGTCAGCACAGCACCTGGTTCAGACAAGAATCTCAATTAGTTGCAACAAATTACTCTAAATCATGTTATCCCAACTCCAGTTTAGGGTTCAGTATATATACCTCAATGCTCAAAAGCAGCCACTAACAGGACGTAAAACTATTTAAAAAAATAATTAGGCTATATTTTAAAAAATAACTAGTAAAGCTATTAAAAAGAGAAAAATTATGAATACTTGCATCTTAGTATTTATGTTAATAACAGTTCTGAAATAAAAATGCATTACATATTTCAAATATATTTTATATAATATACTATCAGCTAAGTATTTATAAATGCATTGTATTTTCAAAACTGTTTTTTAAAAAAAATTAGAGGAACATGCTCCAAAGAGTAAATGTTTATGGAGCACCAATATATAATAGATAAAAGTTGAGTGGCTCTGGTTAAGAAATAAAACCCATAAGGCATCTGCTGAAACCTAAGTTTCAGAGAGAGTTTGGAAAATACAGCTCAGTATCACTTCCAGGTGGAAAGGACAGCTACTGAGTTCTTTAGCCTTCTGAGGTGGAAAACAA
Organism: Sturnira hondurensis; assembly: GCF_014824575.4. Lineage (NCBI taxonomy): Eukaryota > Metazoa > Chordata > Mammalia > Chiroptera > Phyllostomidae > Sturnira > Sturnira hondurensis. The sequence continues at coordinate 22,440,529 of NW_028073511.1, read as the reverse complement.
AATTGTACTGAAAAATGTTCCCAACTTCTGCCACATTCTTCTGCCACATTTCAAGAAATTCCCACTTAAAAGGACTATTGAACTAATTTCTCCTTTAGAACAATAATTACAGATCTTACCTTTGGACTGAGAATAGATGGGCATTTTTTTTTCTTTTGAATAAATCTTCTGAATCATGGAACAATAGTGTTTTCTTTTATTCTTTGTTTTGAGAGGCAGTAATAGTTATGCTCAGAGACTAATGACCTTCTCAGCTATGCTGTGTCTCCTGTCCATCATGGTCCTGCTGGCTTTGGTGAATGCTGGATCCTCTGTGCTCACCTGAGGAACATCCTTTGGTGGGTGTCTGACCTCACATGTAACCTTCCCATCCTTGCAGACCCTTGCTCAGCCTCTTTAGTCTCTCTCCCTACATTCTTCCAGGGCAGCTTGGGCATTCATCCTTTGCCCACTGCTGGCAATCACTTTCTCTCGTCTTCTAAGAATCAGCCAAGCTGTAAATTTGCCCCATCTCCTGGGATCCTTGCTAGGATGTTAAATCCTGTGCAGAGAGGAAGTGGCCCCCCAAATCAATGGATTTTTGCTTATCTAGTGTTATGTTTCAATTGTCTTGATCAATTGCTCTAAAAATCTAATTTGAGAATTATCCCCTTATCTCCTGCCAATACATGCTGGCTAATTAATATCTGCAGATCCTTTGGTGCATATTCTCTGTTTTCCTTTGCCAGGCCCATCACTTCCCTAGCTGGCCTATGTTGGAATTTAACTCTGAGTTATTTGCCTAGTGACTGGGAGAGCAGTTTGGAGGAGTTTTTGAGGGGAGGGAGCCTGTGTAGCACCTTCCAGCACAAAGATATTGCTAGTTCTTTTTTTTTTTTAGATTTTATTTATTTATTTTTACAGAGAGGGGAAGGGAACGAGAGGGAGAGAAACATCAGTGTGTGCTTGCCTCTCTTACACCCTCTACTGAGAAGCTGGCCCGGAACCCAGGCATGTGCTCTGACTGGGAATTGAACTGGCTACCCCTTGGTTCACAGGCCCATGTTCGACCCACTGAGCTACACCAGCCAGGGTTTACTAGGGAACCATGGACCACCTCTGCAAGTTCTGTGAATTCATAGGGGTCTATGGAGCTGACACTCTCATGGGTGTTCATTTTAATAACCCCACTCAATATTTCAGGGTCCAAGGTTTTCCCAACTAAGTTGCTTACTTTAGCATAGTAGACTTGTCCTCTGCTAAAACTTTAAGTCCCTGCAACTTTAGCTAGCAGAGATTCTGTTTACTGCTCAGCTATGTCCATTCTTCTGGGAACACAAAATATGAACCTCTTTAAACTATTAGAGCCCTGGTTGGTATGGCTCAGTGGATTGAGTGCCAGCCTGTGAACCAAAGGGTCATCAGTTCAATTCCCAGTTAGGGTACATGCCTGGGTTGCAGACCAGGTCCCCAGTTTGCAGCATGTGCACAAGAGGCAACCATACATTAATGTTGCCCTCCCCTTTCTCCCTCCCTTCCTCTCACTCTATAATTAGTTAATTAATTAATTAAACAAACAAATAATCTTAAAAAAAAACTACTAGAGGGTTCTGGCTCTCACATCTCATACTTCGTCTTTGAAAATTTGGTAATAGCCCTCAGTTTCTCATCATCCACTTGATGGTCATTAATAGGACTTACCAATAACTAGCTAACTCCACTATTGTGTGTCTATCACCTTGATCTATTTTCTTTAATATAGTCTGAGTTATTTATCATAAATCTTTTGACTTCCGGTTAAGATGGAAGCGTAGGTGGAAACACTGTACCTCCTCGCACAACCAAATTTAAGGACAACCAAGATTTAGAAACAAAAACACAAGCAAATCAGGCAGAAAATTGAATTGTACCGAAGTCTGACAACAACGAACCATTCATCCAGACCAGTAAGAGGGGCATAGGCGGCGGCGGTGGAGAGGGGTCCCAGCAGGAGGAGGCGGTGGTTGGCGACCAGGCGGGTGCAGACAGAAACCCAGTAAGGCTTGCAAGTTGGCTGGCTGGCTGACTGCGGACACACATTTGTGTGCAGAGAAACCAGGCAGGTTTAAAAACGGTCAGTGAGACAGACCGTGCAACCCAGGGCCCCAGCCACCGGAAATAAAGCCTAAAAGCCCCCATTGAAAACACTTGCAAGGGACTTCCGGCCAAAATGGAGGCGTAGGTGGAAACACTGTGCCTCCTCGCACAACTAAGTTTAAAGACAACAAAGTTTTAGTAACAAAAACACAGCCAAAACACAGAAAATTGAACTGTATGGAAGTCTGACAACACCGAACTATTCAGCCAGACAGGTAAGAGGGGTGGAGTGGGGCTGAGCAGAAAACATCGTTCGGTCGGACCGACCCAGGACCATAGGCGGTCCGGCGGTGGCCACAGCGGCGGCAGCTGCAGCAGTGGCGGCGGTTGGCGGATCCCAGGTGTGGGGTGGCGACGGGCAGACCCAGTGAGGGCGCAGGGTGGCTGGCGGACAGCAGTCACATTTGTGTGCAGATAAACCAAGTGAAGGAGCAAACAGTGAGACAGACTGCTCAAGCTATGGCCCCAGCGACGGGAATTAGAGCGTAAAAGCACCAACTGGAAAGACTTTCGGGGTCAAGGTGCCGGGAGAGGCTCCTAGGCTCACAGAGAGTTCCTTGGAGAGACCCACAGGGTCCTGGAGGATGCACAGGCCCACACACCCAGGAACCAGCACCAGAAGGGCCCAGTTCGGGACTTCCGCCAAGATGGAGGCATAGGTGGAAACACTGTGCCTTCTCCCACAACCAAGTTTGAATACAACAAAGGTTTGGAGAAAAAAGACACAGCCAAAGACCAGAAAATTGAATTATACGGAAGTCTGACAACAACAAACCATTCGACCAGGACGGTAAGAGAGGTGGAGCCAGCAGTGGAGCAGGGTCCGGAAGGAAAGATCCCCCAACCCAGGCGTACAGGCAGCCCGGACGCAGTCAGGGTGTGGGGCAGACTGACCGCGGTCGCACATTCGCGCACAGTGAGACGGACAGTGCAGGCCCCAGGAGGTGAACCCAGTGGAGGGCTAATGGCGGTGGCACACTTGTGTGCAGTGGGACGAAATGTGCGGGCCCCGGTGCCGGTGGAAGCTGCAGCACCTGTGGCATCGGCGGTGGGAGGCGGCAGACGGGACGCCATTGCTCCTCTTTGACCTGCCCCCACATATAGCGTCACAACCCAGCGACTGAGTTGCCCTGCTCTAGTGAACACTTTAGGGCTCCGATCCTGCTACGGAACAGGCACGAACAGCCCAAAAGATGGCGCAAGAGGAACTCAAAGTCCCAGGGCTGATAACTCTAAGCAACCAAGAGATTGCCAGCCTCTCAGAAGCACAGTTCAAGAAACTGTTTATCAGGATGCTCACAGAACTGGTTGATTATAGTCACAAATTAGAGGAACACATGAAGGGTAAACTAATTGAAATGAAGGGAAATGCACAGGAAACCAATAGCGATGGAAAGGAAACCGGGACTCAAATCAATGGAATGGACCACGAGGAAGAACAAAACATCCAACCAGAAAAGAATGAAGAAATGAGAATTCAAAAAAATGAGGAGAGGCTTAGGAACCTCCAGGACATCTTTAAATGTTCCAACATCCAGATTATAGGGGTACCAGAAGGGGGAAAGACACAGCCACGAGTGGAAAACTTATTTGAACAAATAATAAAGGAGAACTTCCCCAGTCTGGCAAAGGAAATAGACTTCCAGGAAATCCAGGAAGCTGAGAGAGTCCCAAAGAAGTTGGACCCAAGAAGGAACACACCAAGGCACATCATGATTACATTAGCCAAGATTAAAATGAAGAAGAGAATCCTAGAAGCAGCAAGAGAGAAGGGGACAGTCACCTACAAAGGAGTACCCATCAGACTGTCAGCTGAGTTCTCAAAAGAAACCTTGCAGGCAAGTAGGGGATGAAAAGAAGTATTTCAAGTCATGAAATCCAAAGACCTACATCCAAGATTGCTTTATCCAGCAAAGCTTTCATTTAGAATGGAAGGGCAGATAAAGTGTTTCTCAGATAAGGTCAAATTCAAGGAGTTCATCATTACCAAGCCCTTATTATATGAAATGTTAAAGAAACTTATCTAAGAAAAAGAAGATAAAAAATATGACCAGTGGAAGGACAGCAAACTCACAGTTACTAACTTCTACACCTAAAACAAAAGCAAACCAAGAGGACAGCTAGATCAGGAGCAGAGCCATAGAAATCTAGATCACAGGGAGGGTTAGCAACAGGGGAGTGGGAGGAGGAGAAGGGGGAAGAAGGTACAGAGAATAAGTAGCATAGACAGTAGGTAGAAAATAGATAAGGGGGAGGGCAGGAATACTATGGGAAATACAGAATCTAAAGAACTTATGACACATGGACATGAACGAAAGGGGGGAATGGTGGGGGAGGGGTGTGCAGGGTGGAGGGGAGTGAAGGGGGGAAATGGGACAACTGCAATGGCATAATCAATAAAATATATTTTTAAAAAATTTTAAAAAAAGAAAACACTTTCGGGGGTTGAAGTCCCCAGAGAGGCTCCCAGCCTCACAGGAGAGTTCATTGGAGAGACCCACAGGGTCCTAGAATGAACTCAAGCCCACCCACCGGGGAACCAGCACCAGAAGGGGCCAATTTGCTCATGGGAAGTGGCAGAGGGGATCAAAATCTGAGAGAGAGCAGAACAAGAGCCATTGCTCCCTTTCTGACCCCAGCCCCAGTCACAACCCAGTGACTGGGTCGACTGGCCCTGGTGAACACCTGAGCCTCTGCCCTCATACATAATAGGTGTGACCTGACCAAAACATATGGCTCAAGCAGAACAGCTCAAAGCCCCAGAGCCAATACTTCTAAGTGACCAAGAGATAGCTAACCTATCAGATGCACAGTTCAAAACACTGGTGATCAGGATGCTCACTGAACTGGTTGAATTTAGTTGCAAATTAGACAAAAAAATGAAGGCTGCACTAATTATAGGAAATAAAGGAAAACGCACAGGGAACAAATAGGGATGGAAACAAATCTGGGACTAAAATCAATGAAGTGGACCAGAAGGAAGAAAGAAATGAACAAATAGAAAAGAATGAAGAAAAGAATTAAAAAAAAATGAGGAGAGGCTTAGGAACTTCCAGGATGTCTTTAAATGTTCCAACATTCGAATTATAGGGATACCAGAAGAGGAAGAATAACAAGTGGAAAACTTATTTGAACAAATAATAAAGGAGAACTTCCCCAATCTGGCAAAGGAAAGGGACTTTCAGGAAATCCAGGAAGCTCAGAGTCTCAAAGAAGGTGGACCCAAGGAGGAACACACCAACGCACATCATAATTACACTACCCAAGATGAATGATAAGGAGAGAATTTTTAAAGCAGCAAGAGTAAAGGAGACAGTTACTTACAAAGGAGTTCCCATCAGACTCTCAGCTGATTTCTCAAAAGAGACCTTATAGGGAAGAAGGGGCTTGAAAGAAGTATTCCAAGTCATGATAGACAAGGACCTATATCCAAGATTGCTGTATCCAGCAAAGCTTTCATTTAGAATGAAAGGGTAGGTAAAGTGCTTCTCAGATAATGTCAAGTTCAAGGAGTTCATCACCACCACGCCCTTATTATATGAAATGTTAAAGGGACTTATCTAAGAAAAAGAAGATAAAAAATATGAACAGTGAAAGGACAGCAAACTCAGTTATTAACAACCTCACCTAAAACAAAAGCAAACTAAGCAGACAGCTAGATTAGGAGTGGAGCCATAGAAATGGAGATGACATGGAGGGTTAGCAACAGGGGAGTGGGAGGAGGAGAAGGGGGGAGAAGGTATAGAGAATAAATAGCATAGACGGTGGAGAGAAAATAGGGGGGAGGGCAAGGATAATATGGGAAATGTAGAAGCTAAAAAACTTGTGACACATGGACATGAACTAAAGGGGGGGAATGGGTGGGAGGGGGTGTGCAGGGTGGAGGGGAATGAAGGTGGGGAAATGGGACAACTGTAATGGCATAATCAATAAAATATATTTAAAAAACCCATTCTGATAAGAATACACACAAAAAAATCTTTTAACCATGTGAGGGGTAGAGGCTTCTTCAATCTTCTTCCTTCTTTTAGGTCTGTGTGGGCCTTCTGAACTGACCAGTATCAAGACTCTTCTTGAATATAATTTCTGGACCACTTCTGCTGAAGTGAGCATATTCTGCAAATGGGTCTTTAGATCGTGTCCAGAAGTGGGACACTATTATCATTTTTTTAAATAAATGTTTTTATCTCCATGTCAGGGGCAAGAGCAGACCAGGGTGTGAAGGGAGTAATATATGAAGAATAACACCCTCTTCTCTATCCTTCTGCCTTCTGACTTTGCTTTAAACTAAAATTAGGCAAAATGATTCAGTGAAAGAATTATGACTTATATCATTGCTGCTTTCCCAACAAGTGGCTTTTTAAAAAATGCCTGCTTATAGTCTCTCAAATTATATTTTCTGCAGAGAATAAGGGCAAAATATGAGTTAATCAAAGAACTCACATTCTCACCATTGTTCTGAGCAGCACAAATTCCTAACTTACTAACTTTGCTAGCAATACTCAAATTCTGTTGTTGGCACTAGCTATGCAAATTTCTCAAAATAGCCTAGCGATGGGAAGCAGGCTGGTAAGTCAGGGAAGCATTTTCTTTGGGGGAACTTAACACTGAAGAATAGAAGCTAGGCCTTGACTGGATTGGTCAGTTGGTTAGAGAGTCGTCTGGATACTCCAAGGTTGCGAGTTTAATCTCCAGTCAGGGCAGATACAAGGAGCAACCAATACATGAATAAATAAGTAGAACAACAAATCAATGGTTTTCTCTTTCTCCCTTCCTCTCTTTCTCTGTAAAATCAATCAATAAAAAATAGCTAAGAAACATTTAATACAATAGTCATAATCAACATTTGCATAGACCTTCAATGTGTTAAGTGTGTTGCATATATTCTCATTAATTCTTTCAATCCCATGACATAAATATTCTGATCATTGCCATGTAGGCAAGAGATACTCCAAAGTCATCCAGGAACTAAAAGCACAACTGGTCCTGAAACCTAGGTCTTAGACTTCTTACTCCCTTAATGTTTGCAGGTCGTGTTAACATTTCACCCAACATCCATTCCTGCCCTCTTGTTTGCTTTGTAGCCCCCCACTCACAGGTCAGGTCATTGCATCAGAGTGTAGCTGTGTTATATTAATCATGCAGTAACACACTAGAGAGGACAAAGATCCAAAGATCAATTTTCTAAATATTGATTCCTAAGTAACTTGCAATCCATTTTCACTCATCATTCATCTAGAAAGCTGAAGAGAGGGATAAGTGGTGTGGAGGGGTTGAGAAATAGCTTGTGATTTTAAATGGGGGGGGGTCACCTTTTTGAAAAAGTGAGATTTGAGGAAAGACTTAAAAGTAAGGAAGTTTACTGGCCCTGCTGGTGTGGCTCAGTAGATTGAGCTCCAGCTTGTGATCTAAGGCGTTGCCGGTTGATTCCTGGTCAGGGCACATGCTTGGTTGTGGGCCAGGTCCCTGAGTGTGAGAGGATCGGGTTTCTTTCCCTCTCTATAAAATAAAAATAAGGGCCCTGGCTCAGTGGATTGAGCGCGGGCCTGCGAACCAGATGATCACGGTTCAATTCCCAGTCAGGGCACATGCCTGGGTTGCAAACCGGTTACTTGCAGGCTAACTACCAGCAAGGGATGAACAAAAGGCAACCATACATTGATGTTTCTCTCCCTCTCTCCTTCCCCTCTAAAAATAAATAAATAAATAAAATCTTAAAATAAAAATAAAAGTGAAGTTTGCCCTATCTGGGGAAAGAGCATTCCACCCTTGGGAGCAATGTTAAACATGATCAAGGAACAAGAAAAGCAGGGTGCTGGAGAAGAGGTCAGAGGTGAGGGAACACGAGCTAGGGGACCTGACTTCAAGGAGGCTTCCCTCAAGGAGACTTAGGTCATTGCATTACATGGACTTTGGTTTTTCCTTTCAATGAAATGAGATCCACATGCAGGTTCTAAGCAGTGTCACGATCTGACTTGTATTTCAAAAGAATCTTTTCATATATGCAATTATTTTATTTAAAAAATTTCAAAGGTAAAAGTTGGTATAACACCTATGTATTCTGTACCTCATTAATCAATGTCAATGGATAATGCAATATTCTTTGTATATTTTGTGCATGTATACATTTATAACTCAATAATCATAAAACAATGTTAGAGATTATGTATACATATGAAATCCTTTATAATCACAATTTACCACAACCAAGACATTTAACATTGCTATAGTATATATTCGAATGTTCCCAAATATTACAAAAACATCCTTTTAACCAGAACTATGTCACTGAAACCAGGATGGATGCTTTTATTCATTTAAAAGCATGTCTTTAAAAGATTTTATTTACTTATTTTTAGAGAGGGAAAGGGAGGAAGAATGTGAGAAACATCAATCAGTTACCTTTCTCATGCTCCTAGATGGGGACCTGGCCTGCAACCCAGGCATGTACCCTGCCTGGAAATTGAAACTTTTGGTTCACAGGCTGGCAATCAGTCCACTGAGCCACACCAGCCAGGGCTCACCTGGGAGTCTTTTAAAAAGTAAATCTAACTTACAAACAGTAACCTATACACATCTTAGGGGCATAGCTCTATGGATTTTTATTATATAGATACTCCTAAGTAATTGCTACACAAAACAAGTAAGTTCATTTAATTACGAGACAACAGATATAATCAGGATTGTTTTCTTGTGAGTAGATTCCTGTTAGATCTTTTTGTCAGGAATATTATCAGTTATACATTGCATCCCATCAGAAACCACACTGCTGTTTATTCCATGCCTGGTGATGTTTGAATACTTGGCTAAGATGGACGTAACCAGTTTTTGTCTCTATGCCTCATCTTGCCAAATGCAGAAATTTATAACTTCAATTCAGTGAACTAGTATTTTAAAAATTTTCCCATCTCCTTTTTCCTCCCTACCTTAGGCCTGGGGGTCTTTGAAGATGTGGCCACTTCCACTCTTGCTTCCTGTCAATGAGTTCAGACTTTCTACTTGCAGATTCTTTTGCCTGGGTCAGCAATGTGTTACCAGGACCTCCCACTCCAAAGGTGTTACTTCAGCACCAACTCTTGGGAGTCTTGTGCCCCCTGGGAGTCAGGGACAATTTGGAGGGCTAGCCCGAGGTTTCTTCTATCACATTCCTGTTGCACCTCACACCTTGCACACAAACACACCACACATGTGCTGTGGGCACAGACCTATGTCTGTGGCTGTTAACTTTATTGTTTCCAGATGGGAAAAAATGGCTTTTCTCTGGGCTCCCCCTATCAAAACCATACCACGGGGCCCCTTTGTCATGGAATTCCTTTTCTTGAAATATTTGGAGAGCATGGGACAGAGACAGTGAAAGAGGTATAGAGTTAAGGCAGTTAAAACTTCAGAGTAATTTTGGGAAGAGTTGGGAAATGTGACTTTAGGGATTTTATTTTGCTGGGGCAGTAAGGAGGGGTAAATAAACAACCTTAATGGTAGAATAGGACTTATTTTATATAGAGAGAAATCTTAAGCTTAGTGTGCTAGGAACAAGATAAGTAGAATTGGAAAGCAAACTAAAAATCCCCAAATTAATAAAGGGAAAAGAGTAAGGTAATAAAATAGAAACTTGAGCAACGCAATGAAAAAAGGGAAAGTTAAAATAGAAAAAAATTCAAAGTATACATGCAACAGTAAAGAATACAGTATTATTTATTACACTGAGAAAATGACTACTAATAATCATGCCTTATGGCTTATTTCTACTATGTTAAGAGCACTAACAATAATTCGTACATGACAAAACTTCCTGAACACAATACATTTCTTACACATATTTAAGACATATTATGTATTTATGACTAAGAAAAGAACAGTTTTTCCTTTGGCATAAGATAGTCAGCAGTTTGCAGTTATTCCCCTTAGAAGGCAGCGGCTCCCTAGGGGAGCCAGAGTCCCAGGGCAGGAACCCAGCGTGGGAGCACTCCTGTGTCTTCACTCTCCACCCGATGTTCACCCAGGTTCCCGCCACGAAGGAGCTGCTGCATTCACTTCTGAATCAGGATAATCGTTTGATGGTGGGACTTTTATCTTATTCACCGTGATGAATGATAATTTGCAAAAGGGTTTTCCAGTTTAAAAAAGTGTGGAGGATGTCCAAGCAGCCTGGAGTTCAGAGTCAGTGGCACCACGGAGTTCGTCATGGTCACCTTTCTACCACTAATTATAATCATAGCTGTACTCTTTTTTTTTCTCAGCATTATAATCTCACTGGAGGCTTTTCATTAACACCTTGTTCCTATAAAGCAAATGAAATGATCGTCATCTTTTAAAAATCAAATGAGAAATAACAAGAAACCCACTGCTGGAACGACAATAAAATTGCCCCCAAACTGTGGGATAGTGGGTGGAATGATGTGCCCGAGTCCTCTCGGAATGCTGTTTTCAGCCAGGTTATGCCTCTAACATGTCCCTGCTCTGTGCAGCCATAGGCAGGAGAGGTCCCCAAGTGACTCTTACCATTTTCTCAATGGCCCCAGGGTGTCATTCAAGAGCTATTCAAAGTGACCTCAATTGTATTTAACTTGCTTGGCAGAGAATTGTGGCAGAAAGCAGGACAGCCAAAAGGGAAAAAGATAAGCGTAAACTCCCTGTGCCAGGGGGCTCAGGGCAGTCCCAGATTGGTGGAGGGGGAGTGTGGCCTGAGGGGCCCACCCACTTTAGAGTGCTATCTTTCACCAGCCGTGGTATTCAGTAACCACGGACACCAAAGGGGTGGTGGGAAAGCTAGAAGTGGAACCCGGGATGCTTTCTTTCGGCTATGGGTGGAAGAATGGAATCCCCAGAAACCAAGACTGGGCTGCACCAAGTTCCTCTATTCAGGGGGACACTTTTCTGCCCATTTTCCCTTTCCATAATGAAAATTTCCTTTAAGCATCCTACTGAGCCACTTCTCCATTTGTACTTTCCGAAAACACCTACAATTGCAGCCTCTACTTCTCTCCTCCCCGTGTTAAGGAGGCATCTCTAGAAGTTGCCAGACCCATTAAACATGAAAAACTGTATTTCTCTAACAAATCTTATGCCCTTCCCTCCTCAGCAATGTAAGCCTCAGTCCATTGACTTGTTTAAAACCTATTAGAGACCCACCACCTGGGATGAGCTGCCTGACTTGACCCTTGACTGGCCTTCAACTACTAGAAATTGTTTGCAGATGTAGGTTTTTTGTTTACTCATTTAATTTTCACAATATCCTTAGATAGGCATTATGATGCCCATTTTATGAGAAAACAGGTTTATTTCCAACCATATCCTGTCCCACTAAACTGCTTGCAATTTCTGTTGTCCTCAGTTCTTTCACAGGATTGGCTCTGGTCACTGTGCTGGCAAATGACCTTACCCCTTCTCCTTCCCATCTAGTCAGTTCTCCCCTTTCGTTAAGAAATCTTTGTGATACCAGTCAACACATAGTATGACTGCTGTTTACAAATGAGTCATCCACATTAGACAGTAGATACTACTTGAAGGATTTTTTTTTTTGCTAGTCATTATTTCTGTGCAGAGCTCGTACTTAGAATATAGCAATTATAAAGGTTTGCTTCTCGAGAATTATGGGTCTCCAAGTGGACAAAAATGCTCTTTTTCCTAGGAGTACACTAATGGGTACTAATTTCCTTGAAACTCTTTACTGATAATTTATGATTGAAAACAGGGCTAATTAACATAAACATGCACCGCCCTCTCCCTCGACTAAAATCCAGGCACACACTTTTTGTTCGTGGAACAGCACTAAGTAATTACCTATGAACACATCTGGGGCACAACATATTGTCCTCCAGGTTCGAGGGCGGGAAGTTGCAGGACGGGAGCAAGAAGAGTGAGCACACTTTCCCTGGTTTTTCAGGAACCCAGGCTTGCCCAGCATAAAACTGTAGCTTAACCCAGCCTTCTGAGTCTGAGTCTACAGGGAGACTTCGTCCATGGACCACACACCATCTGACACCTGGGGAGGGAAGACAGGTAAGTGTGAACAGAGCAAAACCAAATTATCATGTTAGAAATTGCAACACAGTCTGATTCTTTCTCAGGTGTTAGCTCTTGAGATACAAACCTTAGAATTCTAATTTAACCTGCTCTCATGAGTTCCTTTTTGAAAACAATGCAAGGCAGTTCCTGTTACTACTATAAAAGGAGAGAAAAACTAGTTGTAAGTGGTATAGGTGCAAGTGGGTAGATGGTGGTGTAGGGGAGGCAAATCTCTACCTCTACCCATCTCAGGCGTTCAGCTGGGACTATTTTTTTTTCCACTTCTAAAAGATTTTCTTTATTTTTGGATAAAGGGGAAGGGAGGGAGAGAGGGAGAGAAACATCAGTGTGTGGTTGCCTCTCACGCTCCCTCTATCAGGTACCTGGACTACAACCCAGACATGTGCCCTGACTGGGAATGGAACTGGTAACTCTTTGGAGTTCATAGGGTGGCACTCAAACCACTGACCCACACGAGCCATGGTGCTTGCAGAGGCCCCTGGTACCATCTCTCAGTCTATGAGTGTCACCAACACAAGAATTTACATTCTGCCTCTAGGCAGAAAAGGAAAAGTTTTTCTCTGAGTTTGTTTATTTGCATTCACCTGAAAACAATTTTTTATGTCAGACAGGTGTGTGTGTGGATTACCTACCGATTCAGGTACCCTTTAATAGAAAGACTAAACCAGATTGGTCTGGAATAGCCTTCATGGAATAGATTCAGGGGTGTCAACTCTTTAACAGGCAGTTTATTGAGATCACCAGTTTATGGTTTTGCTTAATGGTATCACAGTGGTCTTCTGTAATTCTTACATAGGCATTATAAGTATGATTAACCTATTTCTCAGTGAAGAAACTGGTTTAAATAGTCTGTTAATGTCACTCACTTAAAAGACGTTAGAAGATCCAGGGCTTAAGGTCAGGCAGTTGATTTTAGAGCCTGCCCTTACTAATTTCCTTACAGAAGAGGAAAGAAATGAATCCAAACAGATTGTTATCCCTTTGTGATGACACCAGCAAGTTAGAGCAGTGGTTTCTCAAAGTGTGGTGGTCCCCTGGCTAGTATCATCAGCTGGGTCTGGAAAATTGTTAGAATTTCACATTCTCAGGCCTAATCTCAGACCTGAATCAGAAGTTAAGCTGGTGTTGGACAGTGTGGGGCGAGGAGGCGGGAAGCACCAGTCCTTCAGGTAATTTTAATATACCCCAGAGTTTATCAGAGATGAATATCAATTAACTCTATTTACTCATCTGACCCAGAACCAGCTTTTGATATTGGGCTTACCAGAGGCCTCTTGTGCTGGCTGCGATGCCTCCATCTGCCCAGCACTGGCCGCAATTCTAGTCCAGGAGGCAAACACAGCTTCTGGCGTGGAGGTTGTCACGACCACACTGTCCATTCTCTCCAGGAGAGCAGTCGCCCCTCCAGGCACCACCTCCTCAGGGGAGGCAGTCCCTTCAGGAAGACCAAAGCTGTCCAGAGTCATTCCCTCCTTTTCCATCTTCAATTTCCTTTTCGATTCGGTCAACACCCTGGCCTCTTTTGAGGAGACAGGAATGTACTACAAACAGAGTTGAAAAGATGGAAGTGCTATCAGAAGTGCAGCCTCATTTTTATTACTTTTTGAAGAACTGGTAAAAAACGAGGACTGGGGATGCTGTGCCTTTAGAAGGAGCGGAGAGGGAAGGAGGGGCGAGGACAATCCCTTTACTCACTTGTTCATGTTAAAGTAGGGAATGAGGATGAGAACGACAACTTCCACTGGGCCAAATTTCCTATAAATTACTTACCTTTTGATCAGGATAAGCATAGTCACACAGCCTCTTGTATGCTTCCACTTTCTAAGGTGAGAAAAATGAGTTAATGAGCGTTAATGATTAAAGGAAGGTTGTTACCCTTCCTCCCCCAACATGTCCACCACTCCGGCCTCTCACCAAGCCCTTGGTGCTCAGCTTTAACTGCTGGCACCAAGCCCTCACGATGTCTCGATGAAGCAGTTCAACTGGTGGCAATTTAGCGGGCAACGGAGGGATTGGTATCTTCTTCCGAATTCTGACTTTCTCTTTGCCTTGTGCCATCTCTTGTGAACAGGAAGCTTAAGGAGAACAGGATAAGATTAGTAATAATTAACTTTTGTGTAACCTTTTAAAATGTCAGAAGTACAATCACTTTTTAGTCATCGCAGTACAGTCCCCATTGTACAGTTAAAAGACTTATGAGCCCCTTCACCCAGATTTCAAGGAGGTTGTTGCCTAGACCTTTCCAATCCAGGGGAATGATAAAAGTTTTAGTCCTGAGATCACAAATACTCGGCAATGCCTTGATCTCTCACGAAATAGAAGAACCAGTCTGCAGTGCTCTGCCAGCCCACCCCATCGGGGCAGCACTGTTCTCGTCGCATATAAGTCTCCTGCTGCACCTCACACTCAGCATTCAGAGTCTTGTAGGGCACAGATTTCACATTACTAGGCAGGTATAATTTAGGGATTTTACCTCATTATTCCATGAAATTACAACCAACTTTCCACCCCACTCTTGACTCGGCCCAATCGGTATTATCCTCGCTTTTGAAAAAAGGAAGTGGACTTTCACGAATGTGATTTCAAACTTACATTCGTCCATCCCTGCACCATCGCACACGGAGGTCCTTAACTCCAAGCCATGAGTTAGAACAAATATTTTAATTTCCATAGCCAAAACTCTTGGTCTTGGGACAATAAGTCCAAACCACCAGGAGGAGCTTTATGAGGTGGAAAAGATATACATGTCCAACAACTTGGGAGTTTACAAATGTATGAGTTTTTTGTTTTGTTTTAAGATAGGGAGAAAGGGAGGGGGGGAGAGAGAGAAAACCAACAACGACAACACATCGATTTGTTATTCATTGCATGTGCCCTGACTGGGGACCAAACCTGCAACCTTGGCTTATCTGTTAATGCTCTAACCAACTGAGCTATCTGGGCAGGTCCCTGGGCAGGACCTGGGAGTGTTTTTATACTTAAGTAGAGTGTTTTTAGACTTAAATAGTAGGGAGGGGAAGAAAGGGTATATATACAAGCGACCTAAGGACTGGGATAGGTGCAGAGTCACAAAGCCCAGATGTAAAGAAAAAACCACCAGGAATTTAATCCAAGGTCCAACAAATACAGAAAGAATGTGAGCAAGCCCTGGCTGGTGTAGCTCAGTGGATTGAGCGCGGGCCTGCGAACCACACGATTGCGGTTCGATTCCCAGTCAGGGCACATGCCTGGGTTGCAAGCCAGTTCCCTGCAGGCCAGCTCCCAGCAGGGGACACACGAAAGGCAACCATACATTGATGTTTCTCTCCCTCTCTCCTTCCCTTCCCCTCTAAAGACAAATAAATAAAATTAAAAAAAAAAAAGAATTTTCTCCTTGTCAGGGTGAAAGTAAAATAATTAGAACCAAATATATTGTGGGAGTTTGGAGACAGAAAGTATTAACAGGTGACTCATAAAGAAAGTTTCAAAGGAAGTGTAGCACTTGTGGTATAGATGGCAAAAATCTCTTTTCTACTCCACAAAAAATTCTTCAGGCTTCTTAACCCCTAAGAAATGGGATTTGAGGGACTTGATGACCTCTTACCTTTGTCATCTTTCATAGACCTTTTCCGTTTGGTTTCCTTCCCTGAGGTTCTTTCTGTACTTGATTCACCAGCAGTCTGATGTTCCTCTTCAGCTTTTACTGGTTGTAAGGTGGAAGCCATTTTCTTCCCCCCTGACTTCTTTCTGGACTGACACTGGGGACAGCAGAGCCAGTCAGTCATTCCTCTGAGGCCTGACTCACCACATTACATCACCGACATTTAAGGTAAGCCACACCCACAACACCGACACTTACTGAACTTTGCTGACAATGTGTATTTTCAGGGTACCATCTGAATGCCCAGATTTATTTATAAGACAGCAAATACGAATGCAAATAGTAAGACGAAACTATGCTCTGCTTTGGAGGAAGCCCTTACATCACTCAAATTATCTTCATCTCTCACCTGAAAGATTTTTTATTCCCATTTCTTTAGTCTTGACCTCTTCCTAGTAAATGTTTCCCACAGGGTAGTACATCTATTCAATGGCTTCTTGTTAGCAGGGAAACAGAAGATAATCAATCTACCAGCCTCTTATCTTGCACTCCACCTTCTACCATTCTCCATTGCCAAGTTCCATTCAGTCACAGCATTCCATTCCTTTCCTTTCCAGTCCAGTTCCTTTTGCATTTAGGGATTTCCCTCAGCCCCACCCCCACCCACTTCTATTTATATTTTAAAATCTTCATCTTTTAGAAATTCACTTCAAGTGTTAATTCATCTAGCATCAGTTTTAGTCTTTATAGACCAAATCGAACCTACTACATATATTTCCTCATTCCCATCGCTTGTGAATTGTAGCTTTACGTTTGCTTGAGATTTAATTAATACCTGTTACACCATTTGATTATAAGCCCCACAGAATGGGGCTTTCCCTCCAATTCTTTCTTTCCCTTTCATGGTATACACTCCGTACTTACCGGTTATTTGAACCAAAGCAAACAATAGGACAATGGTGATATGGAGAAACTAACATTTAACGGCTCTCTACCTTCTCGTAAATATTGTTCGACACATTCCTTATTTTCTTTCATTTAATCTCACAACAATCTGGTGACAATTTATTATTTTGTTTTTTAAATGCTGAGGATTGGAGGTTATAAAGGACATACAACTAGTCATTTCAGATCAAAATTAAATGAAAAGTCAACTGACTCCCTCAGCTAAATTCTTTCCATTGTCCATCACGATGGGAGTGCAGGACAAATTAACATTTGTGACTTTTTTTTACAGTCTATAGCATTTTAACATTCTTATTCAAATTTTACATTTGCAGAACTCTCTCATAAAATACGCACTTTTGAGACTCAGAAAAGTCTTAAAACTGAAAGGTTGAAAACAACCGGGTTCTAGGAAGGGACCCTGAAAGCAGTCAGGTTTCTTTGGCAAAGGAGTTCAATTCTTCTCTACTAAAAGAAATCAAACCTTTGCCACCCTGAAGCTGCCGTTTTGGGATATTGATCTTAAACCATTTATTAAAGAAGCAAGACTCCGAGGACTTTTAACCCTCCCCCTCTTCCTTCCCAAGAGATTCAGACAGAAACCTGCTTCAGGAAGGAGATGTTAGGATGTTCACCTTAGCCTAATTTGAATTAAGTATGATAAACCTGAGGGGGTCAGTCAGGGGTCTGTTGGCTGGATATATTTCCATGTCCCACAGGTTCTGAGTCCCTAAGGAAGGATTTTCCTGCCATGTAGGTTCAGCTCTTACTCAGCTACCTGAACATTCCCCATTCTTACTTTTGAAATTTAAGACTCCGTCTTCCCTTCCTTTTTTCTTTCGTCCAAGATGTCAGTGTTGTCCCACTGCCTTGGCTCAGGTGAATGCCCCACGAACATGTATTAAAACTTTATTTTCTCCTGTTAATCTGTCTCTATTAATTTGATGATTAGCCCAGCCAAAAGAACTTAAAAGGTAGGAGCAAAAGTAGTATCCTTTTTTTTAAGCCCCATGTTGGGGATAAAGCTCTTCCCCTCTCCACCTTTAGCTTCTGGCCCAGCCTCAGTCAAGTGCCTCTTCCAAAAGTCTTTGCCTCACTTCCCCTTTCTTCCCATTAGCCTTTCCTTCCAGCCCCGACCATTGATTCTGCTGACAAGATCAAGCATTTCCTCAAAAGCAAAACAGGTAACCCGTTTCATATTATTTCCTCACTCCAATATACCAGATTGCAGTCATAAATACAACTGTACTTTTAAGGAAAACAAACCAAGTGTAAAGAGAAAAATCCCAAGGGACTATTTATTCTCAAAAGAACCAGTGTGTTCCTGATGAAGGAGACACACAAAGACAGAAAACAAAGCCACTAAAATGTACTCACCTTGCCTTTTACATTTTCCATATTCAGAACAGAACGCGACGGCGATAAAAAAAAAAAATCTTCTTACTTCTGATGTGACCCCTGGCCCAAGATTGCTTTTTAAAAAGTCTCCTCCCACTTCCTGCATCCAAAGGCACTTTTTCACTCCTCCTTTCTGCCCTCCTCCCACAATTTGGGAATGCTAAATGTGTGTACGTTTTTACTTACGAGGGGACTATTGTATGAATAACATTACTGTATGAATAACATTAATCTATGAATAACATTACTGACCCTTTTTGTGTTTTTTTTAGTCCTCACCCAAGGATATGTTTATTGATTTTTAGAGAGACTGAAAGGGAGGGAGAGAGGTGGTGGCGAGGAGAGAGAGAACAAAGACATTGATTCGAGAGAGAAACTGACTGCTTACATCCCCAAACGTGCCCCATACCGGGATAGAACCCGAAACTTACGTAAGTATGTGCTCAGGCGGAGAACAGATCCTGCAACCTTCTGGTGTCGCACCTTCAACCAACTGAGACACACACCCAGAGCTATGCGCTTTTAAACAGAATTACCTAAGGTGTGGCTCGGGAATTTGGGAAGTTGAACACTTCAGAAAAATTCCAAGGGAAAAATAAAAGCTGCTGGAGAATTCGGAACTGGGTGTGTAAAGGGATTTACTGCTGGAACTTGTAGAAACGGTAGAAGTCCAGGGCCAGACTGGTGGTGACTTGAAGAAAGCAAAGATGTTTTCTTTTACTACATAACAGTTTATTCCTTAAGCAAGTTACTCAGCCAGTTAAAACTCTAGCTTCCCTTCTGTACTAATGACACCTCATCATCTGTCAATGACTAGCAATAACAGTTTTTATTTTTTTAATTTCTAAAAAGATTTTATTTATTTATTTTAGAGAGGGGTTAGGGCTGNTGTAGAAACGGTAGAAGTCCAGGGCCAGACTGGTGGTGACTTGAAGAAAGCAAAGATGTTTTCTTTTACTACATAACAGTTTATTCCTTAAGCAAGTTACTCAGCCAGTTAAAACTCTAGTTTCCCTTCTGTACTAATGACACCTCATCATCTGTCAATGACTAGCAATAACAGTTTTTATTTTTTTAATTTTTAAAAAGATTTTATTTATTTATTTTAGAGAGGGGTTAGGGCTGGAGAAAGAGGGGGAAAAACCAAGTGCCAGAGATACACTGATCTGCCGTCTCTCTCATGCCCCCACCCCAGGCATGTGCCCTGACAGAGAATCAACCGGTGACCTCTAGGTTTGCAGCACGATGCCCAAACCTACCAAGCCACACCTGTAAGGGCCATTATTTTATACTTTTTCTTAAAGAGGGACCTCTAAAGTTGTATAAGCTTCATGCCCTACAGATGTGCCCCAATGATATATAGAGAGTGAAATGTTTGTATCAAACAATGACATTCCCTAAAAATCCCAATATGCTCTCATTTTTCCTTCCCCCTACTACTACTACCCAGCCTCTTTCCAATTAATTGCTCCAAGAGAAGCGTGACTTGGCTATTAAGTTTCCAGATCCTGATCTTCTTGAAAGTGCAAAGTGTTAAAGTAATTGTGTGTCCTCGGGTTATCACTAAAATATGTGAGGGATGAAAAATGCTTATGCTTTTCCTCCCACGGTCCAAATTTCTTCTGGCTGGGCTAAAAGTCAAATTAGCAGACAGAGATTAACAGGAGAAAATCACATTTTTTATGCAGGGAGGAGAAGGTGAGCAAGGAGATACCTGCTGCTAAGAAGCCCAGGGGGTTAGAAAGTACTAATTAGATGAAGAAGGAAGGGGAGGACACAACCCCCGGTTTAGTCCTAGTCAACTCAGCTGATGACCTTGGCCGATCGCCAAACTTCCCTGAGCTCCGCTTTCCTTACGCGCCAAGGGGAGGTGGGGAGGTGTTCGGAGTGGACGGAAGGGGCGTTTGGCATTGGTTCGGGTGGCACCCGCAAAACGGGGCCTGGAGTATGGAGAGTGGAATGGACAGCCTCAGGCGGTGTCCCGCACCTTCCGGGCACCGGGATTCGCGGAGATCTGGGTCCACACCCTTGCAGATCCTTCTGGTGCAGCTACCTTTCCCAGCGCAAGTCCAAACGGGGCCCGCCACCCAGGCCGGACACCCGCGCCCTCCACAGCCGGTATCTCTAAGCCTCGCCCAGATACCTGGCGGTCAGTGCCCGAAGCGCCTTTCAGGCGATTGACACGAGCACCATTAAGGGCGGTTTCTCCCGGACCGGTTCCCCGCCAAGGTACCCGCCCAGCCCCCCCAGCAGTCCAGCTTCCTGGCGAGGGACCCCAGCTGCACCGCACTACACACCCTCCTCCCCTACACTGGCGCCTGCTCTATGTAGGCGCCTCCAAATGAGGGTGACCAAGCCCATCTTTTTTTTATTCCTTGAAAATCAAATCTTTAATACATGCGCGAAGGAAAGTCGCATCGGGCATGAAAATTCCAAGCACAGTGAGACAACACTGGGGTCAAGTCATTTTGGACAAAGGAAAAAAACGGGGGGGGGCGGGGGGGCGGGGATGGGGATTTAGACTTTAAAAGTGAGAATGGGCGATTTACAGGTGGTTGAGGAAGAGTGGAACACACACACACACACACAGCAGTGAAATTCTTGTGAGGTGAGGCGGAAAGATGGGCCACTCAGTGTATCTGGCTAACACACCCAAGCCTGAAGCCCTCCTGTTTATCATACTTAAAATTCAAACTAGCCTAAGGCAAACGAAGACTTCCCGAAGCAGGTTTTTCTATCTGAATCTCTTGGGCAGGGAACCAGGAGGGTCAAAGTCTCTTTCTGAGTCTTGTTTCTTAATTATCAGCTTAAAAATCAATATCCCAAAAGGTAAAACTCTTGGTCCTCATCAGCATATAAAATTTAGTATACATTAAAAAAAAAAAGATAATACTTTGTGTTGGGTAGCCGAGGTGGCTAAGAAAGGACAGGGAGCCAAAAAGTTCCAATGAAGGGCTTCTGTTCGAGGCAGGACACTTCTATCAGGCAGGCCGAGTCTAAGAAGACGACAGCAACAAGGGGAAAGTAGAAGGGTTTTTAAGAGTGTGTAGCGGACCCCCAGGAGGGTGGGTCACCCTGGTCCTCTGCCCCAGGTGTTCTGGGTATAGGTGTTTGCAAGACATTGTCCTCTCATCAGGGTGGCTGATTCAGAACAGAAAGTCCACGAGATTTATGGGCTTTGTCTCTGGGAAAAGCTTGAAGGAGGTTGGGGGCGATGAGGATTCCACTGGTCTCCGGCAGGGCATCAGGCAGCTACATCTCAATTGCTTCTTTTTTATTTTTAATAAGATTTTTTAAATATTTTATTTATTTATCTTTAGAGGGGAAGGGAAGGAGAAAGGGA
The DNA here is from genome assembly GCF_014824575.4 of Sturnira hondurensis. Lineage (NCBI taxonomy): Eukaryota > Metazoa > Chordata > Mammalia > Chiroptera > Phyllostomidae > Sturnira > Sturnira hondurensis. The sequence continues at coordinate 22,419,122 of NW_028073511.1, read as the reverse complement.
GAGAAATACCAATGTATGCTTCCCTCTGCCAAGAACACACAATTTATCGTGTGTCCTCTGCCGGGAACTGGCCTGCAACCCAGGCTTGTGGTGTGACTTGGAATCGAACTGTGATCCTCTGGTTCACAGGCCTGTGTTCAATCCACTGAGCCATACCAGCTAGGGCATTCAGTTGCTTTTGATAATAGGGATCTTGTCTTGGTCAGGTATAAGATGGTGATGCATACCTTCTTTGTTCCAGCATAAGGGGTGGCTTAGGTCCTCCATGTCTCCCTATATTCTGACACTTTGGAGTTAACAAGTTGCAGAAAAGCATTCCCTCAGTAAATTAATTAGAAAAAACAAAGCTGCCAATCCCTCCCTGCTGCCAGGGGCTCTGTGGACTTTATTTCAATTTCCATTCATCTTTCTCTGGAACATCCGCCTGAAGGCCACAACCTGTGTCCCTAGTTTATGTCTAATATGATACTGAGGATGTATGTAAGTGCTTTTAAATTTTTTAAATTTATTTTTAGAGAGGGGGAGAAAGATGGGGAGGGAAACATCAATGTGTGGTTGCCTCTCATGTGCCCCTACTGGAGACCTGGCCCACAACCCAGGCATATGCCCTGACTGGGAATTGAACCTATAACCCTTTAGTTTGCAGGCTGGCACTCAATCCACTGAGCATACCAGCTGGGGCTGTAAATGCTTTTTGAAGCCAAAATGAATGTCAGTACTCCAGGAGATTCATCATACCATATTGATGTTTCTCAAAGCTTGTTCTTCACCAAGCCAACTGATGGTGCCTTGCCCGGAGATGAATTAGTGTTGATCCCCCAGGTTGGTTGCTGGCACGTCAGTGAGGGAAAGAGCCGTTGGTGAGTCTGTGGGCCTTAACGAATTTTATTTGAAAATGGAGAAATATCTGGCTCTGTACTACAGAGGATGACCTACTTTGAAGTAAAGAAGGGAGAATACAATGATTTAAATCAGATGTGAGAACATTCTGCAGTTCCTTTGTGAGGTCAGAATCCTCAGTAACTACTTGTTACCCATCGAGACCTACTAATTCTACCTCCTAACGTTTCACACGACCGATTCCTCGCCTTCATCCTTACAGCGAATGTCTTCGTTCAGGATGTGTCTTCTCACCTGCACCACTGTTCTAGCCTCCTTATTGAAGGTTTTAATCTTCATTTAGTCTCCTTCCAAGTATTGTCTACTCTAGGTCTGCTATGTCAGGCTGTGTAGTCCACCTCTAGGGGATCTGGGATGATGTGAATGGCGTCCCCTGTTATCCTTCCAGCTCAGATGTCCAAATGACTCAGAAAACAGAAAACATGAGTACCTGAGGCTTTTTTACATAGATAACATACATCCCAAGGAACTTAGCCGAGAGAGCTGATACAAGCAGGCTTAATTTAATTCTGCAGCGTGTAGAATTTTTGCCTGGAAGCCTTAACTAACTCTTGTTCAGTGTAATTCACTGTCTTGTTGCTTTAACTTTTACTGGGCTCTGAAATAGGGTGCCTTTTATGATAAGAATTATTTCCTCCTGAGCTAGAAGCATAGCCATACATGGAACAATGAGAATAACTTAAACGAGAATGATTACTAAATCACTGCATCCTCAAGAAGAAGATAGGTGGTAACAATCTGCATTCATACACGCCTGTCTTTCATCTGAGTATCTCAAAGGAAGGCAAAAGGTAGCTGATGCTGTGTTAAAGTGGAAAATTATAACTGTGCAATTTCCTTATTCTTTTTTTTTTTTTTACAATTTCCTTATTCTTGAGTGTTTTCTTTCTTAAATATGATATGGAGCTAAAGCATCTTCAGACTTCAATGTGTATTGATTTATAACAGTTTTCCTTCTTTTTTTTCTACTCCTCTAACATCAACCCTGAGGTGCAAAGGCATTGATGGTCCACCTGCCTTTTGGCTTTGAAGCATTTGCTCTCGTTGGAGAACAACAATGATAAGGGATGAATGGACATCTTTCTGAGATGTTCTAAAGTTGTGGTCGAAAAATAGAGATGAAGATGAAGGTAGACCATTTTCTGCTGCCCCAGAATCAGTTCAACCATGATGTTGACCTTCTAGAAGGTGTCAGGTAATTGGCCTTTCCACTTTCCTGAAGCAAAAGCTTCACAGATGTGCTCAGTGGTATAAATGGAATTATTCCAATTGCAGCCCTGAAATATACTATAATAAATATTCTGTCTATCAAAGGTAGGTCTAAAATTCCCCAGAAACACTTGCTACTAATCCTCTTTGCATGCTTTCTATTTTGGGGATGTTCTTTTTAAAAAATTATTTTACAACCACAGTTTACATTCAATACCATTCTGTACCAGTTTCAGATGGACAGCAAAGCCCATCTGAAGTGGGCTTTGGGATATTGATTTTTAAGCTGATAATTAAGAAACAAGACTCAGAAAGAGACTTTGACCCTCCTGGTTCCCTGCCCAAGAGATTCAGATAGAAAAGCAGCCAGAAAATCATATACTCCAGAGTGTTTCCCCCATATGGCGCAGGAGCTCCAAACTGGGGAGCTGCTTAAGTGTTCGTAATATTAGGAAAAAATCACCCAGAGGACCAGCAGTTGTGCACACGCTGTTTATTACTCACGTTAGAGGGAGCGCACTGATGGCCATGGGTCAGTGCAAGAGAGACCACACCTCCCCCAGTCTGAAGCTCATTATAAGAGCTACTAGACAAAGGAGGTATGCGTGCTACCCACTACTCTAAACTGTATTTTCTCAATGTGTACATGCAGAAAGAAAAAGTTAGGAAGCAATGATGGGACAAAAAGCCACTCCAAAAAGGAGGTGAGGCAGGAGTTACAATCCATTCCCAAAACAATATACATTCCTCTTGGCCAGTGGCCATATGACCAGCCCTCAATCATGGGAGGAAGAAGGGCCATGTCCACTGACTCCACACCCTTCTGCCGCCCCCCCCCCCCCAGCCCAAGAACACACCTGGTCCTATACCCATTTATTGACTGTATTCTCCCGTTACTGGACAGGAATCTGACCCAGTTGTGGTTCTGCCTAGGGCCAGCTGTAGTGTATGGGTTCTTGATTTCATATAGGAAACATTTCACAACGCAAGTCCAGGTGACTATGAGGATCCATTTGTTAACGTGAGGACAGTGAAACAAGGAAGGGCTTAGCACAGAAGAAGCACTGGGAGAGCCTAGGCTGGGCTGCCTTAGCTCACTGGGAAGTCAGAGAGAAGGGGGCTCTGGGGACAGGATAAGGGCCAAGCTGTCAGCTGCCTTAGACACATGTCTGTGAAGAAAAAAGTAGGGGAAGAGGAAGGGAAAGCTAATGACTTTCTCTGGGGAGGGCTGCTCTCCAGAGAACGACAATGCTCAGAGGAGAGTTTAAGTGAAATATTCATCATTTTTTAAGCTGTGTCCTTTTAGGGTTGTGATTGCTCAGCACCAGGCAAGGGTTCCTCAGTCATTGCAATTGGGCCTGGCGTCACCCAGTTAGTCCTGGTTTTGCTGCTTTTCCACACCCAGAGTTGAAATGCACCTGAGGCCTAGATGTTATCTCTAGGGAGGTGACCTTTTCTATCTGGCTGTAGATTACTCAGCCATTGCGTTCAGCTATCTATCTCAGTTTCCCTATTCCACTCGCTAAGGAATTTTCCTAGCTTCTTACTATCCTGTCTCACCCCGTGCTTCAATCCAGTCTCTGTGGCTATTCTGCAAATAATACCTTGTACTGCTTAATTCCTTCCCCTTTGCCCCAGCTCCCAACCCTTTATACACTTTCCCTTTTGAGATTATGGCTTTGTATTTTATTTTTGGCTTTAAATGTTTGTCTATTACATACCTATAGGCATTTTTTTAAAAATCCTCCCCTGAGGACATTTTTTTCATTGCTTTCATAGAGAAAGCAGGGAGGAAGAGAGGGAAGAGAGAGAGAAACATTGATGTGAGAAACATCAGATGGTTGTCTTCCATATATGCCCAACAGGGGATTGAACCCTCCATCATGATATGTGTCCTGACTTGGAATTGAACCCGCAACTTATTGGTGTACAGGATGGCTCTCCAACCAACTGAGCCACAACAGCCAGAGTGACAGTTTTGATGCCTGACATAGTTAAACAGTGAGCCTCTAAATCTCTAAATAGATAGAAAAAACATTTTTTTAAATCTTCACCTGAGGATATGTTTGTGATTTTTTTAGAAAGAAAGAGAGACAGAAAGAAAGAAATATACTGATGTGAGAGTGAATGGGTCCTGATCAGGCATTGAACCCCCAACCTAGGTATATGCCCGGATGGGGGATAAACTGCAACCTTTTTGATGTATGGGGTGATACAACCAACTGAGCCACTTGGCCATTGGGAAAAAAGCCCACATTTTTTTGATAACCAATCACAGAAAAAGTAATATAAACAAAAGGTAAATGATAATTTTTTCCCAAGGTAATTAAAATTTTCATGATAAATAGTACCAGGTTTCACAGTCACAAATAGCCTCATATTTGGACACTGCATGTGATTTCTAAATGAGGTTATCCATGTAGCCAGCAATCAGTATAAGGATTAGAAGGAAAGTATGTCAGGAGAGTGGGGGGAGATGGTGGCAGAGTAGGAAGGAAAGGATTCCGCTTCCCCCCACACAAGGGAGAAAAACCTGGCTGATCTGCAGAGGAACATAGCAAATAGTCAACAGTGCCCCAGCATATAGGAAAATAGGAGTGCAGAAATTGTAGCAGACACTGAAAAACCAGACTGAGGAGATTGCTGCAGGTCAATAAGGTCCAAGGGACCAGTGCAGAGGCCGCAGGCTGAGGCTGCCATGCAGGGCGCCAGAGGCCTGGTGCCAGGTCTGCCACGGACTCTTTGGGAGCTGAGGTCTGGCAGCAGAGTCCTTGGGAAAGAGCCAGGTCATCAGGTCCCTCCCTACCCAGCCGGGTGCCACTTGAGAAACACCAGGAGAGACCAGTTTGCTTGAAGTGTCAGAGAGGGAAATGGTCACAAGGGGGCAAACACGGGGGCCTTGATCACCCATGGAGTCTGTGGTCGCTGTCTTGGGAGAATTGAGAGGTGCAGTGTCAGGCTCTGACCCTGACTGTCCCCAGTCTGGCTGGAGAATTGGACTGAGCTGTGTGGCAGGATTGAGTGGGAGAAATTTCTTAAAAAGTAGACTGCTTGGGGGATTCTCTAGCGCCAGCTGCTTGGCCTAATACCACCCAGCCTGGAAGCAATCCCAAAGTTCGGCGGAAGGCCTTGCATTCCCTCGTAGCACTGGGAAGGGTTCGCACCCAAGCCTGCGAGACCAGGGAAGCCTTGCCAACACGCGCGCCTGCACCCCAGCCCACGGTGGTGACTCCCGGGGAAAGAGTGCTCTGAAGAGGACCTGGATTCCCTGGGTGGGGCACGGGGCAGAAGCACTGGTCTGGATCTTGGCAGAGAGCTCATGAGACTGGCTGAGTACACCAAGAAGGGAGAAAGGCCACACCAATCACCCCTCAGCCTGGGGCAGCCAGGGAGACCAGAAAAACGATTTGGCCAGCTGGAAACCAACAAGAGGTGTTTTTGTTTTGTTTTGTTTTATATAAGAAATCATTTATTTTTTTAACTTCTTCCTTCTTCCTTTCTTTCCAAACTTATTGTTTTTTCCTCCCTTCTCCCACCTTCCTCCCCCCCCCTACAAGTGAGACAAAAAACTTGGAACTGTGAAAACAGTTGGACCCATAGAGGGGGCATCCCAACAGCGGAGACAGAGAGACAAATATCACTTTGCTATCTCAGAGAAACTACAAGTCACTGCATATTTGTGTCATTGTTTTTTTCATTATTCTTACATGTTTTATTTTAATAGTATCTTTGTATTCCTCCTCTTTCTGTGTAGTCTTCTTTGCCTTGGCTGGGTATATTGTATCAATTGATAGGTTTCCCCTGTCCTCTCATTCATACTGTATTGCTAATTTACTGTCCCTCATTTCACCTATGCTCCATTAGCACACTATTGAAGGTCCAATACTTCCTATTCTTTGTATCTCATAGATTCTGTCATATGATTGTTGCTCTAATATTATTGTAAATAATAGCTGTTCCATACTATTGTAAATACAACACCCCTCCCAGATCTTAGCTCACTTCATTTTTTTCCTGAACTTTATCACTGTAGTGGTTACCTCTATTCCCCCACACACTACACCTATTTACTATCCTCTACTCTCACCTTACCTCAGAATCTGACCTCCCACAACCTCACTGCTTTCTGGATCCAACTCACAAACCTTCCCTCCCCAACAAGAGTCTTCTTTTCATCCTTTCTAAAAAGTGACTAGTTGGGCCGAAGATTATGGTTAATATTATACATAGCCAAAAGATCTTCTGTCTTTTCTCTACCAGCTGCTACTGTACATATCATACAATACTCTCCTGCTGTCATAAACCGTTTTGCGAAGGAGGGAGTGGAAACCACACAAATCTCAATCCAAGACTTATCTGGAAATACAGCTAAACAGTGGAGAAACTACCCAGTGCAAACAACTAAACAAGAGCAAAAGAGAATCCTCAAAGCCTTGTACACACAGAACTAGCTTCAACACAAGCTGCCCTCACCAAATTAAAATGGGTGCTGGACAGAGGGACCATCAGTTCACCAACTGGTGAGAAGGACCCACAAAAAAAGACCCCAAAACAACCAAAACCCAAAGACAAACTCACAGCCAACGTAAAAGACAGCCCAAGACCAGTGAGCTAGGGAGATCAAGGAGACTACACCACTGAATCTCACAGGTATTATACTACAGAAGTTCACACCATAAACCCAGGAAGCCAGAACAAATCATTTTAAGAAACAGAAGCTAACAAGAAGAGTCTCTGAAACAATGGGAAGACAAAGAAACAATCCCCAAATAAAAGGAAAGGAGGAAGCCTCATAAAAAATGCTAGATGAAATAGAGGCAAGTCAGCTATCAGATATTGAATTCAAAGCGCTGGTTATCAGAAATTTCAAAGAGCTCACAATGAGCTACTAGAAACTACAGGGGAGCTACAATGAACTCACCGCAAACTATATCAACATAAAAAAGGAAATAGAAACTATCGGCAAGAAACAAGAAGAAATGGAGAATAAAATTTCTGAACTGAAGAACACAGTGGGAGAAATAAAAAGCAGGATTGATGAAGCAGAAGATCGGATCAGTGAGTTGGAGGATAAAGTAGAAAAAAACTCCTAGAAAGAGCAAGAAAAGGAAAAGAAGCTCAGAAAGAATGAAGAGGGATTAAGAGAAATGTAAGACAATTTGAAATTTAATAATATCCATATGGTAGGGATACCGAAAGGAGAAGAAGTAGAGCAAGGGATAGAAAATCTATTTGAAAAAGTAATGATGGAAAACATCCTAATTTGATGAGAGAAAGACTCACACAAATCCAGGAAACACAGAGAGTCTCAATCAAGAGGAACCCAAAGAGGCCCACTTCAAGATACATCATCATTAAAATGGCAAAATTCCAAGACAAAGAGAGAATCTTAAAGGCAGCAAGGGAGAAAAAGGAAGTAACATACAAGGGAGCCCCAATAAGGTTAGCTACTGACTTCTCAATGGAAACACTCTGAGCTAGAAGAGAATGGCAAGAAATATTCTAAGTAATGAGAACCAGAGGCCTACAACCAAGGCTACTTTACCCAAACAAGGCTCTCAATCAAGATAGAAGGCCAAATAAAGAGCTTCCTAGACAAAAGAAGTCTAAAGAAATACACCTCCACCAAACCAGCTCTGTAAGAAATACTATAAGAACTGCTTTAAAGAAAGGAAGGAAAAAAGAGAGACAAAAAGAAACACAGGTATAAAAATGGCAATGAATAAGCACCTATCAATAATAACCTTAAATGTAAACAGATTAAATGCTCTAATCAAAAGACATAGAATAGCTGAATGGATAAGAAAGCATGACCCACACATATGCTGCCTACAAGAGACCCACCTCAGGACAAAAGACCTACACAGACTAAAAGTGAAATGTTAGAAACAAATTTTCCAAGCAAACGGCCAGGAAAAAAAGCCAGGGTAGCAATACTCATATCAGACAAAACAGACTTTAAAAAAAAGGGCCATAGAAAGAGACTCAGAAGGTCACTTCATAATACTCAAGGGAAGAATCCACCAAAAAGACATAAACCTTGTAAATATACATGCACCCAACATAGGAGCACCCAAATATATAAAGAAAATCTTAGAGGACTTCAAGAAGTATATTGACAGCAACACAGTTATAGTTGGGGATTTTAACACCCCACTGTCAAAAATGGACAGATCTTCCAAACAAAATAACAACTGTGGCATTGAACAATGTCCTAGATGAAATGGACTTAACTGATTATATATATATATATCATATATATATATATATATGTATAATAACTATTATTATATATTATATAGAGATTATTATATATATAGAGAGATTTATATATATATATATATATATAGAGAGAGAGAGAGAGAGAGAGAGAGCCCTTCATCCTAAAAAAGCTAAATACACATTCTTTTCAAATGCACATGGAATATTTTCAAAGATAGACCACATGATAGGACACAAAATGAGTCTCAACAAATTCAGGAAAATAGAAATCATACTAAGCATTTTCTCCAACCACAAGGGACTGAAACTAGAAACCAACCCTGAGGGAAAAGACCCAAAACACTCAAAATCATAAAGATTGAATAGCATGATATTAAACAATGAATAGGTCAAGAATGAAATTACGGAAGAAATCAAAAAAGTTTCTGGAAACACATGAAAATGAACTCATGACAACCCAAAACTTACGGGACACAGCAAAGGCAATCCTGAGAGGGAAATTCATAGCAATACAGACCTACCTAAAAAAGATAGAAACATTTCAAACAAACAACCTAACCCAATGCCTACAAAAACTCGAGGAACAACAACAAAGACAGCCCAGATCAAGTAGAAGAAAGGAAATAACCAAGATCAGATAGAAGTAAATGACATAGAGACTAAAAGCACAATTCTAAGAATCAAGGAATCCAGGAGCTGGTTTTTTGAAAAGATAAGCAAAATAGACAAACCTTTAAGCAGGCTAATCAAAAATAGAAGAGAGAGGACACAAACACAATCAGAAATGAGAGAGATTACAACTAACACCACAGAAATACAAGGGATTGTAAGGAATTAGTATGAAGAACTGTATGCCAAGAAATTTGAAAACCTCAGTGAAATGGACAAATTTTCAGAAAAATAGAAATAATCTTCCAAAACACAATGAAGAAGAAGTAGAAAGCCTGAAAAGACCAATAACAGGAAATGAAATTGCAGCAGTAATAAAAAAACTTCCGACACAAAAAAGCCCTGGACCAGATGGTTTCACAGGAGAATTCTACAAAGCATTTAAGGAAGAGCTAATGATTTTTCTTCACAACCTATTCCAAAAAATCCAAAATGATGGACAACTCCCCAACTCTTTTTATGAAGCCAGCATCATCCTAATTCCAAAGCCAGATAAAGATACAACAAAGAAAGAAAACTTCAGGCCAATATTGCTGATGAACGTAGACACAAATCCTCAACAAAATATTGGCAAACCGCATCCAACAATACATTAAAGAGATCATGCACCATTACCAAGTGCAATTCATCTCAGGAATGCAAGGATGGTTCAATATTCATAAATCGGTAAATGTAATACATCTCATAAACAAAAGCAAAGACAAAAATCACATAATCATATCAATAGATGCGGAAAAAGCTTTTGATAAGGTACAACACCCATTTATGATAAAAACACTTAGCAAAGTGGGAATAGAGGGAGCATTCCTCAATATAGTAAAGGCCGTATATGAGAGACCTACAGCCAACATCATACTCTATGGGTAAAAACTAAAAGCTTTTCCACTAGAATCAAGAACAAGACAAGGTTGTCCACTTTCACCGCTTCTATTCAACATAGTATTGGAAGTTTTAGCCACAGTGATCAGACAAGAAAAGGAAATAAAAGGCATCCAAATCAGAAAGGAGGAAATGAAACTGTCATTGTGTGCAGATGACATGATAGTGTACATGGAAAATTCTATAGACTCTACTCAAAAACTGCTCGACCTAATAAATGAATTTGGCAAAACATCGGGTTACAAAGTCAATATCCAGAAATCAAAGGCATTTTTGTGTATCAACAGTGAAAGAGCAGAAACAGAAATCAAGAAAAAAATCCCATTCAATTTATCAAAAAAAAAACCCCACATAGGAATAAACCTAACCAAGGAGGAAAAACAGCAGTATGTAGAAAACTATGCAACACTGAAGAAAGAAATCAAGGAAGACACAAATGGAAACATATAGTGTGTTCATGGATTGGAAGAATTAACATAATCAAAATGTCCATACTACCCAAAGCAATTTTCATATTCAATGCAATACCTATTAAGGTACCAATGGCATATTTCACAGACATAGAATAAACACTTCAAAAATTTATATGGAACCATAAATGACCCCGAATGGCAGCCGCAATTTTGAGAAAGAAGAACAAAGTAGGAGAGATCACAATACCTGATACCATACTGTATTACAAGGCCACTGTAATCAAAACAGCCTGGTACTGGCATAAAAACAGGCACATAGACCAATGGAACAGAACAGAGAGCCCAGAAATAAACCCAACTCTCTACAGTCAATTAATATTCGACAAAGGGGGCAATAACATAAAATCGAGTAAAGACAGCCTTTTCAACAAATGGTGTTGAGAGAACTGGACAGCTATGTGCAAAAAAATGAAACTCGAGCACCAACTTACACCATACACCAAAATAAATTCAAGGTGGATAAAAGATTTAAATATAAGCCGTGAAACCATTAAAGCCCTAGAGGAGAGCATTGGCAAGAAAATCTCAGATATTGCACGCAGCAATATTTTTACTGATATGTGCCCTAGAGCAAGGGACATAAAGGAAAGAATAAATAAATGGGATCTCATCAAAATTAAAAGCTTTGGGGGCTTGGCTGGTGTAGCTCTGTGGATTGAGCGTGGGCCTGCAAACCACACGATTGCGGTTCGATTCCCAGTCAGGGCACATGCCTGGGTTGCAGGCCAGTTCCCAGCAGGGGACTCATGAGAGGCAACCATACATTGATGTTTCTCTCCTTCTCTCCTTCCCTTCCCCTCTAAGGATAAATAAATAAAATCTTATTTTTTAAAAAAAGCTTTTGCACGGCTAAAGAAAACAGTTTTAAAGAAAAGAGAACCAACCATATAGAAAATCACATTTGCCAATGAGACCTCAGACAAGGGTTTGATCTCTAAAATATACAAAGAACTTCCATGATTCCACTCGAAGAAGACAAGCAACCCAATTAAAAAGTGGGCAAAGGACTTGAACAGACATTTCTCCAAGGAGGACATACAGAAGATCCAGAGACACATGAAAAGATGCTCAATATCGCTAGCCATCAGAGAGATGCAAATTAAAACCACAATGAGATACCACTTTACACCGGTCAGAATGGCCATCATAAACAAAGCAACAAACAACAAGTGTTGGAGAGGTTGTGGAGAAAAGGGGACCCTAATCCATTGTTGGTGGGATTGCAGACAGGTACAATCAATATGGAAAACAGTATGGAATTTTCTAATTTTTATTTACTGAAATTTTTTTAAGAGAGAGAAAAATGGAACGGCCTATTTCTTAAAAATGGAACAGCCCATTTTTAAGGAAACTAAAAATGGATCTGCCTTTGACTCAACAATTCCACTGCTAGGATTATATCCTAAGAACCCTGAAACACCAATCCAAAAGAACCTATGCACCCCAATGTTTATAGCACCACAATTTACAAATAGCCAAGAGTTGGAAGCAACCTAGGTACCCATTGGTAAATGAATGGATCCAAAAATTATGGTACATATACACAGTGGAATTCTGTGCAGCAGAAAGAAAGGAGCTCCTACTCTTTACAACAGCATGGACAGAACTGAAAAGCATTATGCTGAGTGAAATAAGCCAGGTGGTGAAAGACAAATACCATATGATCTCACCTTTAAGAGGAAGCCAAACAACAAAAACAAACAAGCAAGCAAAATATAACCAAAGGCACTGAAATAGAGAACAGGCTGACAGGAACCAGAGGGGAGAGTAGAGTGAATTTCAGGGGAAAAGGGGAAGAATTTACAGGAACAAGTATAAAGGATCCATCGACAACAACTAAGGGGGGTGGAAATGAGAGGGAGGTGGGGAGCACTGGGCGGGGTGGGCTGGGATAAGAGAAAAAGCCAGAAAACTGTACTTTGAACAACAATTAAATAAATTTTTAAAAAGTATGGCAATGATGACACTTCATTAGAAGTAATTATTTCTACAATTATGCAACATTTCAGTAAGTATGTCATTTGTTTATTTTTTAATATACATAGCATCTCAAAAAATGGAAATGTCTTGGTCCTTTCTCATTGTGATATTGTGATTTACAATAAGAACTATATATTTGGTCTTCATCTCTATTTCTGGAGGAACTCCTAGAACTACTGGAATTTTCTAAGTAATGAGAGCAGAAAAGGAGTCATTTGTCAGGTTAACGAGATGACTTTTGTAAAGTACCTATGATTTGTGGTGGTTTTCCTGTGGACCCAGACCTGTGATTAGAGACTCTCAATCTCTCATCTACCTCACCCTTCCATCTCTGGGGACAGGCAGAAGCTGGAGGCTGAATCAGTTACGAAGGTCAAATGATTTAATCAACAGTGCCTACCTAGTACAGCCACAGTAAAAACTCCGAAAGGATGGAGTTCACAGAACTTCTGGGTTGGAGAATGCACGCAGGTGCTGAAAGATTGGTGCCCTTGGAGACGTGGAAGCTCCCTGTTGTTTTCCGATACCTTGTCTTGTGCATCACTTCCACCTGGCTGTCTCAAGTTACATTCTTTTATAGTAAATTAGTAAGTAAAATGCTTACTAATAAGTAAGTAAAGTAAAATGCTTTAGTAAGCAAAATGATCTAGTAAGTAAAATGCTTCTTTGAGTTCTGTGAGCCACATTAGCACATTAATCAAACCTAAGGAGAAGGTTGTTGGAACCTCCCATCTATAAGCTGGTGGGCGGGAAGTACAGGTGATTACCTGGATTTGGGATCGGTCTCATCTTTGTTCTTCCCATTTCACATGTGTTCATTCAGAATTATTGAATAAGATTAGCATAACAGAATGAAAAGTCTTAAATATACAATATGTTAAAGAAAATTAGCATTTTTTTTCAAAATAACATCACAAAGATCTAAAATATAATAACCTATTAAAGTGAATCAAAGTTTCATTGGAAGAAAATGTAACTTACAATATATAAAAACATTCCAAAATATAAAACTTCTTTAGAAAGTATAAAACTTAACCTTCGCTGCTGTGGCTCAGTGGATTGACCGCCAGCCTGTGAACCATAGGGTACTGGTTCAATTCCCAGTCAGGGCACATGCCTGGGTTGCAGGACAGGTCCCCAGTGGAGGGTGAGTGAGAGGCAACCACACATTGATGTTTCTCTCCCTTACTTTCTCCCTCCATTCCTCTTTCTTTAGAAATAAATAAATAAAACCTTTTTAAAAATTACCCAAATAGATAGCTATAGTTACTGGTTCAGTAAATTTGTGAAGCAGTCATACAATGTAATGCTATTCAGGCACTAAAAATAATGAGGTAGAACAATGGATTCTCACATAAGAAAGAAAACTTCGGTGATTTTTAAAGTAAAAAAGCAGACTTCAGAGCAGTGTATATGCTATAATATCCTTTTGTACAATAATAATATGGATAATGGGGGAAAGGATTATTGGACATTGCTATTTCTTGTCAGATATTTCTGTAATTTCTGAAATTCTTGCAAGTAGCATGCATTATTTTTTTTAAGATTTTATTTATTTATTTTGAGAGGGAGGAGAAGGGAAGGAGAAAGAGGGAGAGAAACATCAATGTGTGGTTGCCTCCTGCACACTCCTCACTGGGGATCTGGCCTGCAACCCAGGCATGTGCCCTGACTGGGAATTGAACTGGTGACCCTTGGTTCCCAGGCCAATGCTCAATCCACTGATCTACACCAGCCAGGGTGCATTATTTTTATAATTAGAGAAAAATGTTAAAAATAACCACTGTATCCTGTGTTGAGATTATATTTAAAAATATTTCTTTACCTAAGAGGATTTTAGCTACCTAACATTCAAACTGCACTAAAAAGAGAATTAATTTGTTATTTACAATATTAATGAAAGATGGTTGTGTGAAAAATCTTCCCTTTTTTGTTTGGAGCATGGTTTCAGGCCAACCAGGAGAAATGAAAATATAACTTTCTAATTCATCAGACAAGGTCTGTGAATGGAACAGCTAGCCTAAATTTTATTAAGGGTGAGCGGTGCGCTCATCCTTGGAACATGGTGAGACCTGTATGGTTTGAGTTTAATGTTTCCATCCTTTATTGTGACTTTGGTAAAAGGTCATAAAAAGTTCTTATAGAATAGATCCTTTTTAATAAAACATGTAAGAATATACAGGCATGATAACTCATTTAATGTGATTCAAAGGCAATTTTCTGACAACATGTTTGTCCTTTATACTCATATTATTAAGAAGTAGCCAACCTGAAATGCAGTAAATGTAGAAGGTCTGTGCACTTCAAAGTTGTAAGCTGGTTTGAAAGCACGTGGAAATGGAGCGAGGGAGTGCGATCATGTCCTGCCATAAACAGTGGAGTGAAGAAAAAGAATGTGGCTGGAATTTATTTGCCAACTGCCCTAAAGAGAAAGAAACTTCAGCTAGTGAACACAGACATACTACAGTGAAGGAGTAGCTCAGTTGGTTAGAGTGTTGTCCTGATAGGCCAAGGTTTCGGGTTCAATCTCCAGTCAGGGCACATACAAGAAGCAACCAATGAATGCATAAATAAGTGGAACAACAAATTGATGTCTCTTTCTGTCTCCTTTCCTCCTGCTTCCTTCCTCTCTCTTAAAAATAAATTCAGTAAATAACCATTAAAAAGAAGCCCTGGCTGGTGTGGCTCAGTAGATTGAGTGCCAGCCTGTTACCAAAAGGTCATCAGTTCGATTCTCAGTCGGGGCAGTCAGGGCACGTGCCTGGGTTGCAGCAGGGTCCCCTGTGGGGGGCACACGAGAGTCAACCACACAGTGATGTTTCTCTCCCTTTCTTTCTTCCTCCCTTTCTCGCTGTAAAAATAAATAAATAAAATATTTTTAAAAAATTAAAAAAAAAAATACTACAGTGAAGCCTATACTAAGAATATTAAATCTCCTCTGCTCACCTTAGCAAATTCATTAGCAGGAGCCAGGGGTCAATTCCAATGAACATTTATTGACTCTTTATGGATCAGCACTAATGAGAAATTAAGGGTGAGCCCAGCTGTGTTCCTGAGAGAAGCAAGCTGGGAGTGGTGCTGTAGGAAAACCGCTCTGTTAAGGAACTGTTGTGGGACTCCCTCCAAGGGACCAGGAAAACCAGAATGATCTGGTTGTTGGTGGGACTGAAAAGGCAGTGAAGATTGTTATCACGTAAAGCATTGCAGAGGTAGACTCCCAAGGAATTTTATCAGATACGGCAGGAAGGGGGTGAGCTTTGTTACAAAAAATGAGGTTTAAATGTGGTATCAACTGTCTCTGTCATTTTACTGTCTCCAGTGGTGGTGGTATTTGGCACCACATCTAAAGCAAAGAGGAGATGTGGAAGAGAGATGTGTCATGGATTTAGGAGATTGCAGCACTTCATTACTGTTAATAGGTGTTATTTTCTGCTACGACCCAACCTGGCAGAAAATGAATCCAAGATTACAGTACACTCAAGTATCTAACAGGCACTGGCCAAGATCCTGGAGACAGCGTGGAGGAGAAAACTATACTACGTTATACTTCGTTCAAGAGCTTGGAATAGCAAACTCATAGTTCATTTAATGGTCCAAAATATAACCAGCCTGATAAAATGTCCTGGCTAATTAGTTGACTGATTGCTTCACCTTATTTCTTTCCATCCTTGATTTTTGCAGCTCTTGCACTCTTATTCTATAGTATAATGCAGCAATTTTCAACTTTTTCATCTCATGGCACGTATAAATTAGTTACTAAAATTCAGTGGCACATCAAAAATGTATTTTTTGCCAATAAGACAAAAATAGGTATAATTTTGACTTATTCATATGGGCTGGCTATTGTTGTGTTGTCTGTTGTCATCTTGTTATTTGGCAATCTAAGGGAAAAGAGGCCAGTGCCCCTACTAAATAGTCAGGTATTGCATGTTTTAAAAATTCACGTGGCACGCTGTTTGAAAGTCATTCGTATAAAGTTTTGCTGGATTGGAAATGTCTTGATTAAGAGGACTATGTTTTATGGAATTTTGTATTGGCAGCCCTAGTCTAAGGGACAAGCACACTAGTATTGGCTGAGTAGTGAGTAAATGGCTCATTGTAAATGATGAACAAACGAAATGATCTAGGGACTTAGTTTAGTCTTCCTTACTGTTGCTGAGACTGTCTTTGAGTGTCTGGCCACAGGCACTCTGATGTTGGCTCACGTTGCTCCTCCAGACGGGCTATGTTGCTGTGGAACATGTATGACAATCAGGGTTTTGGCTGGCAAGTGGTGGTGAGGATGGTGAGGATGATATTAGGTGTGAGGTCAGGGATAAGGGAAAACAGAAGAAATCTAAGTAGATACATTTATTTTTGTGCATCTATTTCTCTTTCTACTACTCTGATCAAATTTTAATTTTTCTTTTCCTAATTCTCAGATACCTCTGTCTAAGAGGCAATGCGTACAGGTGCCATGCTTAGTGTTGGGGTACAGACAGCAAGTTCTGGAGTGCAAAGTATTCCGTCCACGAGGCCTGTACTGTTCTCTTATAGCTTGTGTTGACACATCCAGTGAGTCACTGGTAGCCTTCTTGCTTTTCAGTGGAATATGATAAATCTCATTTTATTTTATATTTTTTCATTATTTTATTTTATTTTAATTATTTTTATTGATTGTAGAGAAAGAGAAAGGGAGAGAAAGAGAAAGGGAGAGAAAGAGAAACATCAACTTGTTATTCTACTTATTCATTGGTTGCTTCTTGTTGTGCCCTCAGTGGGGATCGAACTGCAACCTTGGCTTATTGGGGTGACTCTCTAACCAACTAAGCTACCCAGCCAGGGCTGCCACGTTCATTTTATATTGTGTCATTTCTCTTGGAAAGATTCCCCCTTACTTCAAAGAAATGCATAATAGGTGTGTGCAGGAACCGGGATCCGGGAGGTTTATACGGAGCTAGAGAGGAAGCTGGGAGGCCGGAGGCTATGACTAGGTGGAGGCACCTTGCAGGACTCAAGGGGGGCTGGGAGCAGAGAAATGAAGAGAGATGGGAAGCTATACCACACAAAATCCCTGATGGAGTGAAGGTGGAGAGGGTGTGAAGTTTGGCTCCCAGATTCTTAATTTGCACAAATGAGAGAATGGTGGTTCCTGAGACAAGGAAGACTGGAATTGGACCAGTGGGGGACTCCAGAGCTCTATTCTTTCTCAGCTGTCAGCCAGCAGAATACTAGCAGGTCATGGTGACCAGGTGCTCCTCTCAGACTACCCCAGGGAGGGGAGGCCACGGCGGGGGTTCATTCTATTATGGAGGTCACACTGAGTGCCAGGTGCTTGTGGACACCCAGGACCTAGTTGAATAAGCAAGTCTGGATATAAGAGACTTGGGCAATATTGTAAAGTTGTGAGAGGCTGAGGTATGACATTGGAGAGATTCGAGATGTCAGGGGAGGCAGGGGAAGTTGATTTGGGAAATATATCACTGCACAAATCAAAGAAAGAAAGAAAGGAAGAAAAAGAAGAGAAAGGGGAAGGAAAGAAAGGAGAGAAAGAGGAAAGAAAGAAAAAGAAGAAAGGAAGGAAGGAAAAGAAAGAAAGAAAAGAAGGGAAGGGAAGGGAGGGAAAGGGAGGGGAGGGGAGAGGAGAGAAAAAGAAGCAGATAAGCCCTGGCCTGGTAGCTCAGTTGGTTAGAGCACAGTCCCCATACACCAAGGTTGTGGGTTCCATCCCTGGTCAGGGCACATGAAAGAAGCAATGAATGCATGCATGAATAAGTGGAACAACAAATCAATGTTTCTCTCTCTCTCCCTCTAAACAAATTAATAAATAAAAAATAAAATGAAATAATAAAAGTTAGATGTGATATATAGAAAAAGGAAAGAAAGAAATGCATAATAAAATCGGTCTTACCTTAAAAAGTCTTTACTTATTCTTCTCAAGTATCTTCTTATTCATAGAAAGAATGTTTTAACTTCATTGTGGCTTTATTGGTTGTCAGATTTATGTCAATATCTACTTTCTTTTTTAATTTAATGGCATCTTGATAGTTGTCCACGAGATTCAGCAACATTCCAGTACTAATATTTAGTATTGTAAAGCAAGTCTCTTTCTCAGTGATTCTAATATAGATCCATCATTTGCTTTGGATTTGACAATTATCTCAAAAAATACATTGGTTAAAAAAACAGATTTAAATGTATATGTATTTTAATGCACTGACTTTGTTTTTGGAAACATTTTTTTTCTTTAATCAACTGCTAAACAAAGCAGCAGTTACAAGTGAACTCTCTCCACTTCCCTTGTCCTTTGTCATTATCTTCCTATTTGAGAAATAAATGTTTTATATTTTCTTTCATGAAAATTAGATCTTTATTTTTATGATTCTTATAAATATTTTACTGTTTGTAACTTAGAAATTATACAAGACAACTAAAAGAACTAAAACTGAATTTGCCCAACCCTGAGATGAGCTCATTGAAACTGGGGAGTAAGACAACAGAGTGTCCCCACCCAAAGGTGCCAGCTTGCAATTATGGGCTCTCTGGGAGAGGATATAAAACAAACCTGTCATTCTAAGGTGACGCAGGCAAAGTTGACAGGTGTGAGGCAAGGGTATACTAACAATATATGAATGGTTAATTCAAATATGATTTAGCCCAGTGATTCCTAGACTTTAGTGGGTATCAGAACCACCCTGAAGGCCTGTTGAAGCATCTTTCTGGGCTTCACCTGCAGAGTTTCTGTTTCAGCAGGTCTGAAATAGAGTTGGAGCAATTGCATTTCTAATTAATTTCCAGCTGATACTGATGCTGCTTGTCCAGGAATCACATTTTCAGAACCATTAATCTAGCCAAACAATAGAACACTAGACACAATTGAAATGTGTTAAATAGATGGATATTTATTAATATAGAGTGCTAAATTCATACTGGAACTAGTGAGAGGGAGAGAGAGAGCCTCACCCTTGGTCCCCACCAACTTCTTTCCCTCCATTTCACTAGACAGCATTTGATGTCTCATCAAAGCTGAGACATCAACTTTTTGTTTTAAACTTTACAATTAAATGGCAAGAATTAAGCTTTCCTTGCAGAGTGTATCAAGTTAAATAGCAGCCCCAGTAAGTGTGGGAAAGTTCTCTACAGAAGAGGTACAGATGGTGAATATGGAAGGAACAATAGCATGAGAAAGTCACATTTTACAACTCCTAATGTAATAAATTCAGGGGGAAATTATTAATGGATGAAATGAGTAGATGAAAGGCTGATGGAGGAGGAATTCAGCACTTACTACATAAATTTACTGGTCAATCTTAAACATAGAGAAATAATCAGACATTTTGGTGCTTGATGTGAAGCAACATGAAAAATGCCACATGCAAAGTTTTCTTGCCCGAAATGGTGATCCTAAATACAATCAAGGCTCTGGGGTTCTCTCCCATGGACAAAAATTGTGGGAGAAAGAAACAAATGAATGGCTCAGGGAAGGAAGCAAGCACATCCAGAATACGAATATTCTACAAGACAAATCGAAGATGTACAGTAAAAGGTTAGAGTAGCCTACCAGATTCAGAGAGACTTAAAAGACATCACAAAGAAATGCAATATGTGGACCTTATTTAGATCCTCATTGTTTTTAAAGATTTTATTTATTTATTTAGAGAGAAGGGGAGGGAAAGAGAAAGAGAGGGAGAGAAACATCAATGTGTGGCTGCCTCTCATATGCCCCCCACTGGGGACTTGGCCCACATCCCAGGCACGTGCCCTGACTGGGAATATAACCAGCAATCTTTTGGTTCACAGGCACACGCTCAGTCCACTGAGCCACACCAGCCAGGGCTTTAGCTCCTAATTTGAACAAGGTAAATACCAGAACATTTCTTAAAGATTTTATGTATTTATTTTTAGAGAGAGAGGAAGGGAAGGAAAAAGCAAGGGTAAGAAACATTGATCAGTTGTCTCTTGCACACCCACAACCAGGAACTTGGTCGGTACAGACTAGCACTCAACTCACTAAGCCCACCAGCCAGGGACAAATGCACAAACATTTTTAAAACAAGGAAATGCATGGAAATGAAATGTTATTAGCCAACATCAAAGATTTATTCTTAATTTTTGTTTGGTAGATGTTGACATTTCTTCAGTAAGAAAATGGCCACACTTTTAGGAACTGTAAGCTGAAGTATGCAGCTATAAAATAATAGGGTATCTAGGGTATGCTTTAAAGTTGTTTTGCAAAGGGAAAAAAGATAGATAAAGGAAAATGATAAAAGTTTGTTAAGTATAGGGTCTGGATCATGGGTATATAAAAACTCATCATAGTGTTCTGTCTACTTTGTGTTTAAAAGTTATCATCATTAAAAGTACTGAAATGAGTAATCTAGCTTCCATAACTTTTCATCTTTTAATCCTAATTTATGATAGTTTTAAAAATCCAAAACAAATTTTTATTTTGCTCGTTCTATTTAAATTTTTTTATTGATTGATTTTAGAGAAAGGAAAGAGAGAAGGGGAGAGAGAGAGATCATTTTGTCGTTCCACTTATTTATGCATTCATTGGTTGATTCTTGTATGTGCCCTGACTGAGGATCAAACCCACAGTCTTAGCTCATTGGGATGAAGTTCCAGCCAACTGAGTTACGTGCCAGGTGTCCTGATATTCTTTTTTAATTAAGGCTATTATTGACACACAGTATTACATTAGTTTCAGGTGCACAACATAGTGATTCACTATCTATTTTATGATATGATGACCATGATGTATTTTCCTGATATTCTATTTAGAATCTTGCCTACATAACTTATATACCCTGTGACCTTGGGCAAAGTAATTATCATGTTACTTTTCTGTTCAATGGTAGTAATAATAGTATCCACCTTAGGGTCCTTATAAGGATTAAAAGGGATAATAATGTAAATCTCTTTACATAGGGTCTGATACATGATAGCACCTCAATAAATATTAGTTGTTATTGTATAAGTAATTGCTTTTCTTTTCTATCCTTCTAATGAATTAGAAGGAATTTCTTTTCCTTTCAGTGTGAACATTTGTAGAGGAAATATTAACTAATAATAAGGATGTTTTTAAAAATTAATTTAAAAGAGATGAGCTCTACTGGTATAGTTGATTTATAAGCATTAAAGATTATTTATTTATTTATTTTAAAAGATTTTTATTTATTTATTCTTAGAGAGAGGGGAAGGGAAGCAGAAAGACAGGGAGACAAACATCAATGTGTGGCTGCCTCTCACAAGCCCTCTCCTGGGGACCTGGTCTGCAACCCAGGCATGTGCCCTGACTGGGAATCCAACTGGTGATCCTTTGGTTCTCAGCTTGCGCTCAATCCACTGAGTTACACCAGTCAGGACAATAAAGATTATTTAAATGCACAACATTTGTTAATGACGGTAAAATATTGTCAAAGCATTTTGGGGCTTGGAAAATGATTTTTAAAGAAACTTACTTTTATTGTTTATTGATACTAGTGTAGCATGACTTACTCTTATTTTGCATAAATGATCTATGTGCTTTCTCTTTGTTAAAACTCTTCACAGAGCCTAGCTGAATTTAGAAGTAAACTGTAACCCTGGTTGACTTAATCACCTCCAGAGCTCTTTTGCCCTTACAGCTGGGATGTCAGAATTGCAACTGATTCTTTTAGTATTGTGGGAGATCCAGAGGATTCTGGGAGGCAAGTGCAGATGACTTCACATTCCTCTGGACAAGGAAGTAAAAGCTAAGAAGTCTCATGTATTCTTAGAAGACATTTCAATACTGTTATTTGTACAGGGAGGCAGAGAGCAATACAGCTGGAGAATGAGATGGAGAGGGGAGCACACAGGTGGCTGAGAAAGCACTGATTTGCCGACTGGGTAACATCTGGCACATAATGTCAGTGAAAACCCTAACAAGCTAAATGATCGTCCAAGTCACAAATGATCTCTTCATCTTTCTGCAGGAATATAACAGTCAATAATAAGTTATGTTATGTGTGAAAACCAGAGATGCAGTTTAAAAAAATTAAGTCTTTAAACAGATGTGGGATATGCAGCTGGAATTAAAGCAATTAGAAATATAAGAAGACAGGAGTTTATAGAAAATCTAAATGTGTATTTTTATATTACAGTATAAAATATAGCAAATTTGTCTTCATCCTAAAATTGCTATGGTTCATCAAATTATCAGCAGTGCATACAAAGCAAAGCATACTGTCAATGTAAGAAATATTCAAACCTATAGAGAAGTTTTGAGTTTTATTTGAACCAAACTGGTGACAATTGATGGGAAGCAAAATCTCAACAGATTGAGAAAATGCTCGGGAGAAAGGCAGTCTTGCACTTTGTCTTATACAGAATCAAAGGAGGAGATGTAAGAAGGGTTACATGAAATTCATTGATGGTAGATGAAGGAGGTGAGATAAAGCAAAGTGGGGAAATCTCTGAGGCTGGATAAAGAGTAAAAGGGAGAGACAAATACTTCTTTTACATGGGTGGGTACAGGATATTTAACTATTAACATTTACAGCCCCTAGACAAGCTGTACAGGGGAACGAGGGAACAATAAGGAGGTTCTGTGGTCTTTTACTTTTAAAGGAGATTTTAAAATATATATTTTATTTATTTACTTTTTAGAGAGGGGAAGGGAGAGAGAAGAGTGGGAGAGAAACATCAATGTGTGGTTGCCTCTCATGCACCCCCTACTGGGGACCTGGCCTGCAACCCAGGCGTGTGCCCTGACTGGGAATCCAACCAGTGACCTTTTGCTTCGAATGCCAGCAGTCAATGAGTGCACTGAGTTACACCGGCCTGGGCAGGCAGGTTCTGTGGTCTTGTGCCCTGCTGAGAGATTGTGCCCTGAGGGGTATGGAAAAAAGGGGGTTACTGTAACACCCCAGGGTGTGTTATAGATGCAAAAAGACAATAGACAAACAGGCTCAGTTAAGATCAATATTGACCTTTGTCAGGGAAGATGCCAGCCCACCCATCATCACTCCTTTTTAGTTAAAAACAGTTTAATTTCAGATCATCCTACGTGCTTATTGGTCTTTGAGTTTGTATGGCCCACCATTTAGGTCTCTGCTGAGCTTGTCAGCTTTATTATGTGGCTTTTTTTTCCTTCATGGTATACAAATATATTTTCAGAAACAAAATAGAATGTATTGGTAACCAATTACAGGCTCATGACTATAAAATTTTTTCTCTGAGATAAATTTACTTATAAAATGTTTTATGAGTTATCAATATTATTAAGATGCTCTTATGACAAGGTTTCTCTTCTGATCCTCTATGTTCTGTGTCTTCCTCTCTTTTTTTAAAGATTTTTAAGTATTTTTTATTGATTATGCTATTACAGTTTTCCCAATTTTTTCCCCTTTATTCCCCCTCCACCCTGCTCCTCCAACCCCCCAGCATTCCCCCCACTCCTTAGTTCATGTCCACCAGTTGTAATATAAGTTCTTCGAGTCCTCTGTTTTCTATACCAGTTTTTATCTCTCCCTGTCTATATTATGCCTACTAATTATGCTTCTTCTTCCCTGTACCTTTTCCCCTATTCCTCCCTTCCCCCTCCCCACTGAACTCCCTCTGAGTGATGTCCATTTCTCTGATTCTGTTCCTGTTGGAACAGAGTCTGGTTGTTTGCTTAGTTTTTGTTTTCATTGTTTTTCTCTTCTTTTAGGTTCATTTGTTGATAGTGGTGTTTGTTGTCATTTTACTGTTTATATTTTTATCTTCTTTTTCTCAGATAAGTCCCTTTAACATTTCATATAGTAATGGCTTGAAGATGATGAACTCCCTTAACTGACCTTATCTGGAAAGCACTTTATCTGCCTTTCCATTCTAAATAAAAATGGCTGCTGGATAGAGTCATCTTGGGTGTGGGTCCTCGCCTTTCATGATTTCAAATACTTCAGTCCAGCCCCTTCTTGCTTACAAGGTTTCTTTTCAGAAATCAGCTGATAGCTTAATTTGCACTTCTTTGTAGGTAACTGTCTCCTTTCCCCTTACTTCTTTTAGGATTTTCTCTTTGTCTTTAATCTTGGGTAACTTAATGATGATGTGCTTTGTTGTGTTCCTCTTTGGGTTCAACTTCTTGGGAACTCTCTGGGTTTCCTGGACTTCCTGAAAGTCTATTTCCTTTGCCAGATTGGGGAAGTTTCCCTTCATTATTTGTTCAAATAAGTTTTCAATTTCTTGCTTTTGTTCTTTTCCTTCTGTCACCCTTATAATCTGGATATTGGAACATTTCAAGTTGTCCCAGAGGTTCCTAAGTCTTTCTTCATTTTTTTTATTCTTGTTTCTTACTTTTCTTCTGGATGGATGTTTATTTTTTATTTTGTTCCAAATTGTTGATTTGAGTCCTGGTTTCCTTCCTGTCACTGTTGGTTCCCTGAATATTTTGCTTTATTTCACTTTGGGTAGCCTTCATTTGTTTTTTTCATTTTTCATCCAAGCTCAATCAGATCTGTGAGCATTTTGATTACCAGGGCTTTAAATTCCCCATCAGATAGGTTGGTGATCTCCTCCTCAATTAGTTCTCTTTCTAAGGTTTTGCACTGTTCTCTCATTTGGGCCATATTTCTTTGCCTCGGTGCAGCTGATAGGTTGTAAGGGGGCAGGACCTTAGGTATTCACTCAGGCAGGGCAACCCTCCCTGCTGGGCGGCTGTGCTGCCTGTGGGGTGGGGGCAGAGACTGAACGGTATAGCTCATTTGCTGGTCTCTAGCCCACTTTCCAATGAACTCTCCTGAAACTGGGAGTTTCTCCCACAGCAGCAACCCCACCCGTAGCCCGAAGTCAGGTCTAAGTCTCAGTTTCCCCTTAAGTCAAGCTCGGCAGCCAGCCCCGCCCCCACAGTCTGCCACATAGCCTCGGTTTTTCTGAGTTGGCCCTCACAACTCAGACTGGTAAGTCTGCCACCTTACCAGTCTGGTTGTTCTGTTTTTTCTTTAATTCCATGGTTGATGGAGTTCCACGCAGTTTGATTGTCTGGTGCTTTTGGTTGTTTATTGATTTTAAATTGGTTGCGTGAAGAAGTAAAAGGCTTCTACCCACACCTTCATCTTTGCTGGAACATCTATGTTCTATATCTGTCTGAGAGAGTGAATCCAATATGAGTTTTAGTCACAGTGACAGAAATTAAAATGGCCTTAAAGACCCAATCACTTTTTGTTATTCTCTGGCCTGGGGTGGGGGGCATTTGATTTCTACCTGCATAATTTGATGTTTCATTATTAAAGAATGGTGTTTTCACCCTGCCTGGTGTGGCTCAGTAGATTGAATGCTTGCTATGTGAACCAAAGTGCTGATGGTTCAATTCCCAGTCAGGGCACATGCCTGGGTCACAGGCCCAGTCCCCAGTTAGGGGCACAAAAGAGCAACCACACACTCCTGTTTCTCTGCCTCTCTTTCTCCCTCTCTTCCCTGTCTCTAAAAATACATAAATAAATCTTTAAAAAAGAGTGGTAATTTACAAGTCTTTTAAAAAGCAGTAATATATTAATCATTTCTGTTGTCTTTCTGATGCATTAAAAACAAAGATTCATGATGTTTTAGTTCAGTGACCAGAACTGGATGAAATGATAACAAAATATCCACAACTTTTTCTGAAAGGTAGTCAACAATATTTAAACACCCACTATGTCCCAGTCACACTTTTAAGTGCTAGGGATCTGTTCCGTGACAGTTGTAAGTAGACAGATCCCAAGCATAAGAAGATTCATTTTAGTAGAAGGAGAGGCAAAGAAATAAAACCACTTCAAGCAGTAACCAGTGGTGGGGGAAATACCATGGGGTGGCATGATAGAACTGTCCAGGGGACTACTTTAGATTGGATGTTCAGGCAAAGGCTCTCAGAGGAGGGAGCTGAGAATTAAATAACAGGAGCTGAGGCAAGAACATTCTAGGCAGAGGGCAGAGCTAGTGCTAAGGCCCTCGGGCAGCAATAAACTTGTTCAGAAACAAATCACAGAAAATAGCATGCGTATGTAATGAAGTTACTGATTACATTACATATGCTTAAGATGACAGTACTAATAGTAGAAAACTTAGTCCTTAGGAGGGGAATTAAATTCAAAGCATCCCAGAGTGGTGCTGGTGATTGCAATGTGACTGCAAGAAAAGGCAAAGCCGATTGACAAAGGCCCAGATGTTACAGAATGAGTGAGCATCATTCCTGAATTAATTCCAATTGTTCTTGGCCTAGACTCCAAGCCAACATAAGAACACCATCCAAATTAACTCAAAGCATAGAATAGTTTTCATGGTTTGAATATTAGGAAGAAGGCAGTCTATAATTTCACCATTATAAAAACCGGTGGTTCTTAATGACTCCCTCCTCTCCCTTTTAAAGACTTGCATGGCAAAAATATTTCTTTCTTTTTAAAAAAGATTCCCTTTACTTATTTTTAGAGAGATGGAAATGGAGGGAGAAAAAGAGGGAGAGAAACACTGATGTGTGAGAGATACATCGACTGGTTACCTTTCATACACCCCAAACCAGGAACCTGGCTCACAACCCAGGCATGTAGCCTGACTGGGAATCAAACCAGTGAGCCTTTGGTTCACAGGCCTGTGCTCAATCCACTGAGCCACACCAGCCAGGCTTGCAAAAATATTTCATAAAATACCTTCTAATTCTCTCACAGTATTGGTCAGTAAGTATTCATATTTGTCAGTAAGAAAAATAGTCTTAAATTTCCATTCCTCTCCCAATTTAATTATTTTTAGATTAACTTGGAATGAAGTTTGTATTTTTATGAAGTTATTTCATTAGGTAGTTTAATGGGTAGATAGCTTAAATGCTTTGGCTAAAAAATTGTCAAGAGGTAGATTTAAAATGACAAGGACTTTGGATGATCAAAGTTCAGAAAACTAAAGAGAAATGAGGGGATTGCACAGGGGCCAAAAAGAGAAAGGGGATTAAGCGCAAAACTTCCAGTTATAAAATAAGTCACAGAGTAATGTACAGCGTAGGGAATGGAGTCAGGAACATAGCGATAACTATGTTTCGTTACAGAGTTTCCAGATTTATTGTGGTGATCATTTGCAAGGTATATTAATGTTGAATCGCCTAAAGCTAACATAATACTATGTCACATCAGTTGTAATTAAAAATACATAAATAAAATAAATGAAAGGAGATGCTCTTTTCTGTAGCTTTCCTCTTAAATAGGTCATGGTTCTTTAGAAAAGCAATTTAAGCTAATACTTTCAAGTACTGAGTGGAAGACATGGGGCTAAATCATTGGGTGAAAATTTGGAGTGTCTCTTTCCGTTTTTCCTTACGCTCATCTTGTTTCAACAGAGGTTTAATGTAAAAAGAAATCACTTCATGTAGAACCGTAGACTTTTGGCTATAATTTAGCAACCGTAGGATCCTTACCGTCTGCTCCAGAAGTCAGCCTAGGAGGTGACTTAAAGGTCACGCAGGAAACACCCAGGGCGCTCATTTCTGTGCAGGGTGGGATTTGGGTGGAACCAACTCTTCCGAGATGAAAATTAACTGCAGAGTACTACCTACTGTGTATTTATTTATATTTTTAGTGAATTTATTGGGGTGACACTGGTTAGTAAAATTATATAGCTTTCAGGAGGAGTACTACCTATTCTTCCACCACAATTAAGTTTGAAGAAAAGGACTTTTACGAATGCTCGATAAGTTGAAACGCTGGGGGCTGACAAGAGAATTGAGTTCAGCCTATATTTTCCATTCGAAGGGCATTAGGAACTTTGGAATCACTTGTGTGGGAACACTGGGTTTTGTAATTTGTTCAGGGCTGTTCTATTTGATAGCTTGCAGCCTGGTAGAGCAGTTAACCCTTAACATTAAGAGCCGGTGTGTCTATCTTCAGGGTTAGCCTGACTCTTTTCTCAGTGGGATCAGTTTGAAAATCCCCAGGGAGAGAAGTACTTTTTGCTAGTGACCTTGAGAAAGGAAATCAAGGTAAGACCCTGGGAACCCCTCTGAGGGGAAATAAAGAAAAACGGTTCAGGGGTAATCAGCTGAGCGTGGAAAACAGCTGCTGGTCACCCACTGACACTTTAGGTCAGTGGTTTCCAACTATGGCAAGATAAGGGGCTTCCAAAGTGCCAATGTCATGGCTGTGTTGCCGGCCAGGGCCCTGGCCCTGAGTGGGTCTGCCTAGGGCCAGCTGTAGTGTGTGTGGGTTCCTGACTTGGTGTAGGAAAGATTTCACAACACGAGTCCAGGTGAATATGAGGATCCATTTATTAAATGGGGATGGTGAAACAAGGAAGGGCTTAGCACAGAAGAGGCAAGAGGAGAGTCTAGGCCGGGCTGCTGTAGCTCACTGGGAAGTCAGAGAGAAGGGGGCTCTGGGGACAGGTTCAGGGGACTAGCAGTCAGCTGCTCGTTGCCTTAGTGTTTAGAGAACACGTGCCTGTGGAGAAAGAAGTAAGGGAAGAAGGAAAAGGGAGTGGATAGGGCTGCTCTCCAGAGGGAGAGCAGGTGTGCCCAGGGTCCTTTGTCTTAAGGCTTTTGTTTTTCTCTCTCTTGCAGGTGGGGCATTTTAGGAGAGGTCTCAGGGGAGAGTTTCAGTAGCATATTCATCTGTTCTCCAGGAATGCCTTTTCAGAGTAGCAATCTCCATTGATTGGTCAGTGACAGGTTATTTGTCATTATAGTTGGTTCTGGCCATGACCACCTGGGTTTGCTATTTTCTGGGCCTGGAGCTGAAATAAAACTGGCGCCTAGATGTTATTATATCCTAGATGTTATCTCCTGGAATGAGAGGCCAGAGGAAGAGAAGTTACCCTGGGGCTTAAGGTTTCCTTTTCCTAGTTTTGCCTCCTGCAAGAACTGGGGGCCTTCTGGCCCTGGTGACCATCTGCACCTGGCTGTAAATTGCTTGGCTATTGTATCCAGCTATCTTTTCAGTTTCCCTATTCCACTTATCCACTTGCGCACTCGCTGAGGAATTTCCCTAGCGTCTTACTGTCTCGTCTCAGTTGCACCCCAGAGCAATTGCACCAGCCTCCCTGGGACGAAACAGGCTTCACTGTTTTTGGAAATTGAAATTGAAAACTTATTGGAAACAATAATGAAAGAAAACTTCTCTCATTTGGTAAAGGGCAGATATCTAAGTCCAGGAAGCACAGAGTGTCCCAAACAAATTGGACCCAAAGAGGACCACACCAAGACACCCAATAATTAAAATGCCAAAGGTTAAGGATAAAGAGAGAATCTTAAAAGCAGTGAGAGAAAAGCAGATAGTTGTTGGGAGCTGCCCTGCCTGGTTTCAGAAGCTGTAACCCTCCCATGGCTATGGCTGAGCCCACACCTTGGGACCATAAGCCACTAAGGACACAAAGCTTATGTCCCTGGCAGGGGCGCCACCTTTGCCTTTTTTACTTCATCCCGCCTGGCCCCCAGTGCATGATCAGTTGGTTAGCCAATGATGGGTAAGATTCCTCAAGGGAGGGATGACCTAAGACAGGCATGATTATGGGAGGACCCCAAGGAAGGGCTTGGGGGGCTACAGCAAAAGGGGGTGATGAACCCTTGCCCCTTGCCTTGGACACAGCCTGAGTCCTCATTCTGTTCCCAAGAAGTCTCCTAATCTCTTGGAGTCTGTCTTACTTCCCCTGCCTGACTTAAACCTGAAACAAGGACAGAGGGTGGTGAAGCCAGGTGCTGGAAAGGGCGGGTTCCCCAGGGCGATCAGGCCTGAGAAAGAATGCATAAACTCTTAGGTTGTGAAATCTGCTTGGCTAGGAATGCTCTCAGTGAACTGATAAGGGTCGGAGCAGGAAATTAGTTTGTTTCTCAAAGTTCTGTAGCCCTTTAGCTAACAGACCCTGACTCAGAATAAGCCCTCATAGCCCTTTGTATGCTATCTATTGTTTGATCCTTACTGCCTGACAATGATCGATGAGCTTTACCTGTATTCCTGTGGGAAAAAAACCAATAAAAACCCATTAAAAAAAGGCTCTTTGCCCTTCTCCTTTGAGAGATCATCCACCTTTCCTTCCCAAGCAGATTGTGTCTTGGTAGTGTGGGTAGGCTTATTCTCATCCACGGTGGTGGGGGGGAGGGAGGGCCTATGGATGGAGACCCTCCACAGATAGTTACCTACAAAGGAGTGCCCATAAGACTAACAGCTGGTGTCTCAAAAGAAATCAGGCAAGAAAAGACTGACAAGAGGTATTTAAAGTGATGAAAAGCTTTGGGCAGAACTTGGTTGTAAAAAATCCAGAACATGTTTCTCTTACTTTTTAAGGCTGTCATCAAGATGGAAATATATAATTAAAAGGAGTCTTAGGGGCCCAAGAATATTTAAGCTTGAGAAACACAAAGCTAATTATTTCTGTACATTTATTTATCAGGGTTCAGCTTAAAATAAGATTTATTTGACAACCCTTAAAACCCCAAACTAGGTCAGATCCCCTAGTTGTGTGTGTATATACCACCAGGTACCCCCTTAATTCAGTTAGAGTTAAGCAACTAACTATACGATCCCATGTTTAATGCTGTCTTCCCTATTACAAAGGGGGCTCTCACACAGGGAGCCTGTCTACTGCATCCACCAGTTTATCTCCGGTGCCCAGCATTTCACAAGGGTTTTTTGACTGATTATGTAAAACGGCTGTAAGTCAAGACTAGGGTTCAAGTACTATTTCTGCATGTGTAATCTTGACCATTTTTTTTAGCATCTTTGAGTCTCAATCTTTATATTTTATTAAATGAGACAAGTAGAATAGATCATAGATTCCCAGATGTGGCGTCACTTGAAAATCTTAAAAAAAAAAATACAGAGTGTGAAGTTCTACCTGTAGACACTGATTTACCTAGTTCTAGGACAAGGCTGGGTAATCTATTTTAAAAGCTCCTGAGGTTACAGTGCCCATTGAGGGTCAGAAACCTTGAATTAGTTTTATCCTGTGGAGATTTGTATATGTTAGTCCTTGTCTTGAATTCAACATACAGTGATTTAGGGTTTGATACATGCTAAGTATTATTAGTACTGGTTTATAGAACAGAGGTCCAAGAGTGTGGGGGGGGGGCAATATTTGGCCCACCCAGGGATGCCAAAAACTGTTACAGAACAACAGGGGCCCCTTCCAAGGACAGTATACTAATATCTATTGGGTTCATCTGTCCGCTGCCAGAGGAAAGATGTCTCTTAATGCCAGAGATTTGTGAAAAGGAAACAAAATGTTTATTTAATGCTATACAGACTTAAAGTAGTGATCTAATGTCTTTATTACTTTATCAAAGTCCTTTTGGATACCCACAGACACCCTCAGTGCTTTCTTCTCCCCCTACCCTAATTTGGGGTACCGTAACTCCGGAAAAGAAGTAGGTGTCTGTGATTCAGGTTGCCAGCACCATCAGCTGTGTGATCCAGGCAGGATCCCTAATTAACCCAAAGTCGTGTGGCACCTTCTCATGGCCTACTGGCAAGAGTTCTTTCACCTTTCTTCCAGACAAAGTCTCTCCTGCTTCCCAGGCCACTTGGCCAATGGGAGCACCCCAAATCCACAAGGCCCTCTTCTACCAAAGCTGAGGGGTCCCCACTCTGGCCAAAACTGCATGGTTCTTCTCTCCACCAAAGCTGTGGGGGTGGGGGTTTGCCACTCTGCCAAAGCTTAGTGGCGGTTCTCTGCTATAGCTGCATGGTGATCCTCTCTATCCAAGCTGCGGGGGTTCCCACTCTGGCCAAAAGCATGTAGCTCTCCCCTTCAATGGCTGTGGAGTCTGGGTTTAAATCCCCGTAACAATCTTCCTCTGCAACCCCATTTCCAGCTCCTCCTACAATTGGCTACACTTGCCAGCACTCTCATATTCTTCCAGCTTTACTGGTTGCCATCGTGAGTCTGGGCAGGTGTGGCCCCATGTCCTGGAGCCGATCCTGTCTAAGCTCTCACGCAGGCACTGTAACTCAGGGGACCTGCCCCTGCCAGTTACATCTTGGGTAGAAGTGACTTCCATCCCTCTGACTCCAAGCATGGCCACAGCTATTTAACATGTCTATGCAGCCAGTTAAAGGTTATAGATATGTTAAGTGACCATGTATGAGGTTAACTTCGAAGCTGTGGCTGTACAAAACAGCTCTCAGTGGCCCTGCTCCATTTGTCCCTTCTCCCAACTCACACCGGTTGGGCAGGGTGCGGGGGGTAGGTGAGGACATCCTAATATTTTCTGGACATTTTGGGTTCTGGACCCCATTCCAAATCTCTTTTGGCACCACCCCCTCCTGGCTGTACGCTGATACACTGGGACTAGTAATATGAGAAATATTTAGATCTCTCTACCCTGAGGACTTGTCCCCTGAGAGATACATAGATGATCTAACAGCTTTTTGAACGTGTTGGTAGCACAGGATGTTGCAAAGGCAAACAAAAGGCAGTCTTCTCAGTCAGAGGTTTAGGGAAAGATAGCAAGAGATGACAAGTTTGATCACTGAAGATGGGGCAGGAATTTCAACCAGGCAGTAAAGGTATATTAATAGAAAGGACAAGTGTACATAAGTCCAGGTTCGTGAAAAACCCTAGTTCACTAGAATCCTATAAATAGTTCCTGAAGTTGTATTACGGTCAGAAGCAGTAGGATTTAGTAGAAATTTCTGTCAATGATGCTGTTGTTATATTACAGTTTACTGGCTGAAAGCAAGGTGTCTGAGCTGGAGAGATCTGGTTTAAGACCTGGGTTTGCCATTCTCTTTCTTCCTCTCTCTGTGACTCATGTAAACTAATTAACTTTTTCACACTCAGTGTGTTTGTCTGTAATGTGGGGAAAATGTATCTGTCTTGTAAGATAACTATAAAAATTAAATGAGGCAAAATGAAGAAATATACATACAGCTCATAACACAGTACCTGGTAGATTGCAACCAAAAATGTGCCCAAGAAGGCAAAGTCATTGCAGCTTTGCTTCTTGTTTTTCAATGTTAATGACTCCACAGTACTGATATGTATTTAAAGCTATTTTTATGTGGAAAAATTCAAATAGTACAAATGGATGTTCAGGGAAAAGTAAGTGTTCTTTTCAAACCCGTGTGTCTATTCATGATTCGTTCCTCCTAGAGTCAACCAGGATGTACCAGTTTTTAATGTGCCCTTTAGAGACATTCTGAAACACATTTGAAAAAATGAAAAATAGCAAAAAATTAGAAATAGTCAAAATGTTCACCAGTATGGAAAATGCCTGTGGAATAGGTATCCTTTGTGTACAAGGCAGTAATTTAGAAAGCAGGCTGTAAATCGGTAACTTCCTTTACATATAAATACAAAACCGTGTATATACAATTTTATTTTTATAATCAATATGCTAGTGATTAAAAATTAGGTGTTCTTTTTTTCTTTTTTGGCAAACAAATGTTTATTCAGAAATTTGACCTGCTGGGCTGCATGGGCCCAGGAAACAAGTCACAGAGGCAAAAGGACCCCTGGAGCTTAGGAGAAAGCAAAGAGATACGCCTAAAGGAAGAAGGCTGTGGGGGCAACTTTCCTCCCAAGTCCCCCCGTGTGCCATGGATGAGAGTAAACGTGACTGAGACGTGATGTGATCTGCTTGGGGAGGAGAGGTGGCCAGTTTCCCAGAGGAAAAAGGCTGTGAGCAGTGGCCAGTTTCTCAGGGGAAAAAGGTGTTCGGCCCCTTCCTCCAGGGCTTTTATTGGGGTATAACACACAGGAATACAGGGCAGCAAGAATCAAACAGTAGGTAGTCTGAGTCAGCGTCTGACAGAGAGTTTTAGAGTTTCTTGCTTGAACCCTTAACATATGAATGAAAGCACCCTTAGCAGAGCAGATTTCACAGGCTTATCAGGAAGTCTTTGTGGCGCCAGATTTTTCCCCAGGACACGCTCTAGCAAGGCAAGGAGCTGCACCCCTCCTCATCAGGTATTCAGGCTTTAGGGGATTAGACCCAGGAAGAGCTTCTCCCAGAGGTCATGGGGACTCAGGCTATGACAAAGCTGAGGGGTGAGAGTCCTTGCTTTTTGCTGCAGCCCCCCCGAGTCCTTCCATGAAGGCCTCCCAAGTGATCGTGTCTGGCCTAGGTTGCCCCTCCTCTGAGGGGTCTTACTCGTCAAGGACTTCTGACCATGCTTTGGGGGCAGGGAGAGAACTGAGGGGGCTCAGGAAACTGAGGCAGCATTTGCTATCAGAGACAAGCTTTGTGTCCTGCAGCTTGCATTCCAGAGGTCACTGTCTCCTCCTTACCTGCAGGGGGTAGAGTTCCAATTCCTAGAACTGGGCAGAGCAGACCACAACAAAGGCATGAGCCACGAGGGAGAGAGAGGGGGAGGAAGGGAGAGAGAGAGAGAGGCCGACAGAGAGCCAGAATTAGGTGCTCTATATTGTAATATTTTTGCAATTTAACTGGACCTTTTAAATTTTTTATATCATAATGGTATAGCAGTGTGCTTAATGAATGAATTTATTTTCTGCTCTGCTAACTTCAGGGAGTGACTTCTAAAAGTAATGTACACTGTGAAAAGATTGCTGAATAGGTCTGTGTGAATCAAAGCTCTCATACTCGAGACACTAAGGCAGCATTTGGAATTCTGTGGCCGTGACACAACACCTGTGGGTGCTCTGTAATTTTATTGAATTATGGCCTCTTAGGAGAAACAGGTGAATTCTTTAAGTATGATGAGACATAACTTATTTCCTTGGATACCTGTGACTGTAAAATTCACCTCATTTATTTATAGTTATTTTATCTATGCATAAACATACACATTAGTTGTAAGATACATTTTGTTAGTCAGGGATGATAAAAGAAGATAGCTTATTAAACTATAAAATCTCATAAGCATTCCATTCACTGTGGTATTTTTCCAATTCCATATTCTTGTTTTTTTGTCATCTGTTAATGGAATGGGACCTTGATTAGTTGTATTATTTTTCCTTTGCTTATCATAAATAGTTCAACAGGTCTCAATTTTCAGAATAGTTTTTTTAAGTACATAAAAACCAATGTGTATACTACCAGATATCTTTTCATTCTTGTTTGTTCATCTGTTTGCTTTTTTGTTAAAGTAGACTGTTGTGGACCACTCTGTCTGGTTTCAGGAATTGTAACCCTAACCGTCCCCCCCCTCCCCAGTGGCTAAGGATGAGCGAGTAACCTCCAGAATGTGAGCCATAGGAGACAAGGCTTGTCTGGTAGCAAATGTTGCCTCAGTTTCCTCTCTCTGCTCCCAAAGCTTGGTCGGAAGTCAATGACGGGTAAGTCTCTTCATAGCGGGGAGCAACCTAAGCCAGACTCGACCACTTGGGAGGCCATCATGGAAGGACTCAGGGGGCTGCAACAAAGAGTGAGCAATGGACTCTCGCCCCCTGGCTATGTGACATAGCCGGAGTTCCCATGTCCTCTGGGAGAAGTGCTTCCTGGTTCTAATCCACTTAAGCCTGAAAACCTGTTGGGGAGGGGTGCAGCTCCTTGCCTTGCCAGAGTGCATCCCAGATCCTGGGGGGAAAATCTGACATCACAAAGAATTTCTGAAAACCTGTGCAATCTGCTCTGCTAAGAGTGCTTTCATTCATATGTTAAGGGTCCAAGCAGAAAACCCTAAAGTTTCTGCAAAACCCCCTTCCTGACAGACTCTGACTCAGACTAAGCCCTCAGATTTCTTTGAAATATTATTTACTGTTTGATCCTTGGTGCCCTGTATTCCTGTGTATTACAACCCAATAAAAGCCCCTGGAGGAAGGGGCTCAAGGCCTTTTTTCCTCAGAGAAGCTGTCCACCTCTCCTCCTCAAGCAGATCCTGTCTTGGTAGTGTTTACTTTCATCTGTGGAGGATGGTGGGGGGACTTGCGGGAAAAGTCGCCCCCACAGTAGACAGTGGGGGAAGACAACTCATTTGCTATACCAATGATACAGTGTCTTCATTGTGCAGACGCTTCATTCTTGGACAAAATTTTGGAGGCGAGATGTCACAGAAATGAGAAATATGTGATTCTAGAATCAGATTATATAATACATGTGCCACATTGCATGACATACCCAGAAGGTCTGGAATGATACAATGCATTCAAACATATTAACATTTTACCAGTAAAATGCATTTACTTATTTATTACATTCACATAATAAGTTATATATATATATATATATATATATATATATATATATATAGATAATGACAATTACTCTAGTAGTATTCTTTTTTTTTCTTAGATTTTATTTATTTATCTTTATAGGGGAAGGGAAGGAGAGAAATATCAATGTATGGTTGCCTCTCATGTGTCCCCTGCTGGGAACTGGTCTGCAACCCAGGCATGTGCCCTGACTGGGAATCAAACTGTGATTGTGTGGTTCACAGGCCCACGCTCAATCCACTGAGCTACACTGGATAAGGCCATATTTGTATAAATAAAGAAGATATTAGCTTCATACATGTTCAGGGTAAGTGTGACTGCCAAATGAGTTTGTGTCAAACTTCAGAAATATATTTTATTGCACTATAGATATAGGGTTATAGGCACATATTATATGTAATATATGTATTTACATACATATATACACACATATATACAGTTATTATATCCATCCAAAGATGTTACAGTTAGTGCTTCATTATCTAATAACAATTAGACTTAATGTCCATCTTCATTGAGACATTTTGCTTGGCTGTGTGAAGAGTATTTCTCCTTCCTGTCAAGGTGCAGTGTGGGAACTACTAGAATTTGAAGAAATAATTGTTCTCTTTTTCTTAGCAATTCTGCCATGTCAGTAAGGACTGGAAACAACCAGTAAGAACATTCCAAAAGCATAGGCATTATAAACAGACAGAGTGAAATTTGGATCCCAGCTCTGCCATTAGCTGGCACGGTAACGAGATGTCAACAGGGGCTCACAGAAGTCATCCTTGGATTCGGGCAGACTGCAAGTTGTTAGAAACTGCTTAGGGGTAACTTTGAAGAGAAGGAGAGGAATAGTGACTGTCAGAGCATACAGGAGTCTGTTAGAGACTAATATTTTATTTCTTGACTTTGTATGAATATGTTGACTTTGTGATCATTCTTCAGGCTGTACAGTTGTGATGCCTGCATCTTTTTGCATGTACTACTTCTGTAAATGATATTTTTTTATTAGGATTTCAACATCTTTAAAAAATTCTAATGTATTGATTTTAAAATATTATTTTTTATCTTTACCTTAGGATATTTTTTAATTGCTTTTAGAGAGAGAGGAAGGGAGAGAAACATTGACATGAATGAGAAGAATTGATTGATTACCTCCCATACACTCCCAGAGTGGGGATTGAACTCACAGCCTATGTATCTTGACCAGGAATCTAACTTGCACATTTTTGGTTATGGGATGACACTCTAATCAATGGAGCCAGTCCAGCTAGGACTTGGCAACAAAGAGTGAGCAATGATGTTCAGTTATTTGTGTTTTAGAGGAAGAAAGAAAGGCAGGGAGAGAGGGTGAGAGAGAGAGAGAGAGACATTGCTTTGTTCTTCCATTCATTTATGCAGTCATGGGTTGCTTCTCCTATGTGCCCTGACCAGGGATCAGAACGACAACTTTGGCCTTTCCAGATGACACTCCAACCAACTGAGCTACCTGGACAAGGCTGTATGTAATATTGAAATAAAATGTTTATTGGTAAAAAAATAAAAGTAAATCCTGAAAAGTAGTCACAGACTAACTCCTTTTATAATCTATGAACCCAATAGGGAAAATATTTCATAAATCCACGTATATAAAGGAAAATACATTGAATAATGTCACATATATTATTAAAATTAGATATAAAATGTAAAAAAGTTGGGCGGTCATCAGCAAGATGATATACATCTAGGTGTGTTAGTAAATGCTATTCAGGTATCAATATCCACATGGAATAAAACATTCTCTGACTAGGGGGTTTTTCCCATTACTTCTGGAGCTCTGGGATGTAACTTACCAAGCCTTAGGAATGGTTATTATGAAATAATAAAAACAACTCTTTTTGTGTAAATGGGTTAGTATTTTTATTACATAAATATTTAAATAACTCAGAAGAAAATTTGCAAGCATTACATTTTTTACTCTGAAGACCAGTGTTTTATGAAAAACAGGTAGGAAAATAGTTTAGATTTTAATCTCATGGGTAATGGGAAGCCATATATTTTTTAGGAGTGGAAATAACACTGTCATACCATCGTGGAGTCTGTGAAGGCTAGAAGAGAAGTAGAGAAATAGCAGGAACTGTTTCAGTAGTTAAGGCAAGAGATGATGAAAACCTGAAATGTACTGATTGTCAGGGTCAGTTGAAAAGAGAGGACTGATCCTAAAAATTTCAAGGTGGTAAAATTGACAGGCTTGGTGACCACGATGGATACTGTGATTCACGCCCTGATCCCTCTCGAATGATGTTCAGTTTTTCCAGTTGCTGCGAATGCTCTCAGCAAACAGTCATCAATTCCAGCCACTTCAGGAATTGTCTCAATGACAGGCAAACTTGCCTATGTCCAGTGACAGAAGAGGAACAGACCCAGCTTCCTGTCTGGGGACCTGCGTGGTCACACAGAGTCCCGTGCATGGAAGGGATCTAGTGCCTGATGTAATGCTCTACTGTTACCCTCTTGGAAATCTTAATTTAAACAAAAGACACAAATTTTTATTTTGCACTGGACCCTGCAAGTCATGTAGTGGATACCAATGTGGGCCTGGCCATCCAGGCCCATTGCAAAGTAACTCCGAAAAGATACTCTAGCTTCAGAGCTTCTTGAGGAGTCAATGAGCCAGTCACTGGGCCTGCATTAAAACTTGAGTTCACTTCTGCTTAATCCTGCAGAAGTCGGTCCCAAGGGCCCTTCTTAAGCTTCCTACCCATTATCCTTCATTTCCAAGATGGCTTTCCAGAGAATTCACCCTGCAGCCATGACATTTGGAAGTGAGAGCTTAGAGTGAGAGAGGAGTCGACTTACTGGACAATGATGCTATTTACAGATAAGGGGGCACAAAAGAGGAGGAGAAGTTTGGTGGAGGGAAAGATAAGGAGAGGTTTTTGTATGAGTTTAAGATTTCAATTTTGTCCGCTTCATTTTGATGTGACTGAAGGCCATCCAGGATGAGATGACCACTTGTGGGGTATTAATCTGGAGTTCTGCAGAGAAGTTTAGGTTGGGATTATGAGCTGATTCCAAGGAGTGAATGTCATTATCCAGGAATAGTACTATATGGAGAGAGGGCTGTGAGGAGACTATCACCATCTAAGATCTGAACGCAAAGATTCAGCAAAAGAATGGAGGAAGAGCAACCTGGGAGGAAGGAGAGCCAGGAGAGAATATATGGAATTGAAGCCTGACTGAATTGAGTGGAAATGTATGGTATTTGAAGGTAAAAAAGGGGAAACAATGATTCAAAGCCACTTCATCCTGAAATATGGCTATGAAAGGAAGGCAAGAGATTAGGGTATATGGAAGAGTTACAAGGTCAAGGAAGATAATATTTTTAAGGATGTAAGACTATTGAATGTTTATTTTGCTAAAGAAAAAATGTGTGCCATTTTTAGAAGAGGCGTTCTTAGATTCTGAGATGACTGGCACAAGATTAAATGATAGCTCTTCTGATAGTCTTTGAATTAAGCCTTCACCTCTCTCTTCCCCAACCCCAATTAAAATAATGCTATTTCATCCTAACTTATAGTATGTGACAATTTCCTGGAAATCCTTCAAATAGGATACTGCTTTTAAACAGGGGAAAATGATGATCCCAGTGTGCCCACTTCATCTGGACTCTACAGGCTTTTGCAGAATGGCAAATCATTAGAGGGCATTCTTGTTGTACTGCCTTAGAAATGGGATTGCTATTGGTAAATTTAGGCAGAGCAAAGACAAAGATGAAGAAGAGAAGGAAAAGGGAAAAAGACTTTAATGCTGTGACTTGGTGTTCATGTCAACATCAAAGGTGTTATCATCTCTTGACTTTGGCTATCATGGTAGGACATTATTGACAAGTTATGTGATAACTGTTAGGATGGCAGGGTAGGACAAAATGGCGGCTGAACGACAACGGCGGGTGGGAATGGCTGGCGTCAAACCAGAGAGCTGAAAGGGCAGGCTTTATCCGCAGAGCAACCTGAGCCTGAGGAGAACCACCAATTGCCACTTTGTTCAAAGGGGACTAATCCCCAGCTCCCACGAAGAGAGCCAACCAAAATAAAACCCCACCACATTCCCTGCTTCGGTGTGACTTCCCCGGCCCCACTGTGTGGGCCAGGGAACCTCACCCAGGTGCGCAAACCCCAATAAAGCTCTATACTGTCTAACTTTGTGGCTGATTGGCATTTCTTCCTCGGCAGAGCCTAAGAAAACCTTTCAATAACAAGGATGTCCCTTCCTTTCTGCCTTCCAAAATTATTTTGTCTTCATTTATTTCAGTTTAAGTGCCGGCGAAAACAAGAGTAAACAAAACAGAAAAAAAATCTTTGTTGCCATAGAGCATATGTTCTAGTAGGAGGAGAACAAAAATAAAGAAAATAATTTATATAGTGTATCACAAGCTGTTATGTGTTGTGGAGAAAATAAAGTGGGGAAAAAGGATGAGGGGGAAGGTGGAGGGAATTGTGTACAGGCTGTCTGCTTATTTTTTTTTTTTAAGATTTTATTTATTTATCTTTAGAGGGGAAGGAGAGGAGGAGAGGAATATCAATGTATGGTTGCCTCTCTTGTGTCCTCTGCTGGGACTGGCTTGCAACCCAGGCATGTGCCCTGACTGGGAATCGAACCGAGATCCTTTGCCTCACAGGCCCACGCTCAGTCCACTGAGCTACACCAGCCAGCAGGCTGTCTGCTTGTATAGCCGTGTCCTGTACAAGGATGTTTAGTGAGGCATAAGCAGGGGCTGAAACCCAGCCATCCGCTGGGAGAAATGCGCCTTTTCCAGCCTACTCATAGTGGGGTTTCAGGAGGCTGCAGGTGGTGACTAAAGTATCTGCTTTTAAATGGGGCATTCCTTGAAATGGCCTCTGCAATACTGAGTTCTTGAGCCCTTGAACCTTTTGTATATAAGCCTTTACTTAAGTTTTACAAACCTTATACTACAGCGCTAAATCTTTTTGTTGTTGATAAAAAAATTCGGTATTATGTAATTAAAATTTCATTTAAGTCCACAGCATTGCATCAGTCATATCCAACTTATCTTGGCAAGCTGTCATAGGATAGAAAATACGTTTGATGAAACTTACTCTTCACAGAGTTGGGCTGAGTATTCTTTCATACTTGGCATTGATGATATTTTTGCATTGATTATGTGAAGATTTAATGCAGTATTTCTTTGGGAATCCAAGCAAAGCTGAATAGCCTATAATTTACAGGGCTATCCCAATTTTTCATTAAAAAAATGAAGATAACTTTTGTCTTTTTCAAGTGTGGCACTTACGTCTTGTCTTCCAATATTTCTTAGTAAGAGCTGATAGCTTGGCCCTGGAAGCTAATTTCTTGAGTATTTTAAATTGGATGCCAATTAGCCTTCCCTGTCTACACCACATTTCAACAATTTCTTCCCATGACAGGTCTGTCTTGACTTGTCTACCACATGGTATATATTATGTGTATTAAATTGCAATTACTTTTTTTAAAACTAAGATTTTAAGGTGTGAAAATTTCTAGCCTACTTAGAGATATCCATTATGGAGTAGGCCGTGTAAAAAGAGGGCAAGATTTTTACTGTACTTTTAAAAAATATATATATTTTATTGATTATGTCATTACAGTCGTTCTAATTCCCCCCTTCATTCCCCTGCACCCTGCACACCCCCTCCCCCACCATTCTTCCCTGTAGTTTATGTCCATGTGTCTCAGTTATTTAGATTCTATATTTCCCCCACTATTCTTGCCCTCCCCCCTATCTATTTTCTACCTACTGTTTATGCTATTTTCTGTACCTTCTCCCCCCTTCTCCTCCTCCCACTCCCCTGTTGCTAACCCTCCATGTGTTCTTCATTTCTATGGTTCCACTCCTGATCTAGCTGTCCTCTTGGTTTGCTTTTGTTTTAGGTGTGCTTGTTAATAACTGTGAGTTTGCTGTCCTTTCACTGTTCATATTTTTTATCGTCTTTTTCTTAGATAAGTGTCTTTAACATTTCATATAATAAGGGCTGGTGATGATGAACTCCTTGAATTATTATTTGTTCAAATAAGTTTTCCACTTGTTGCTCTTCCCCTTCCCCTTCTGGTACCCCTATAATTCAGATGTTGGAACATTTAAAGATCTCCTGAAGATTTCTAAGCCTCTCCTTATTTTTTTGAATTCTTGTTTCTTCATTCTTTTCTGTTTGATCATTCTTTTCTTCCTTCTGGTCCACTCCCTTGATTTGAGACCCAGTTTTCTTTCCATTGTTCTTGGTTTCCTGTGCATTTCCCTTCATTTCAATTAGTTTAGCCTCCATTTGTTCCTATAATTTTCGGCTAAAATCAACCAGTCCTGTGAGCATCCTGATGACCAGTGTTTTGAACTGTGCATCTGATAGGTTGGCTATTTCTTGGTCACTTAGAGTTATTGGCTCTGGGGCTTTGAGTTCTTCTTGAGCTATAATGTTTTGGTCTGTTCACATCTGTTGCATATGAGGGGCGGAGGCTTAGGTGTTCACTAGCGAGAGGCAACTCAGTTGCTTGGTTGTGATGCTGTATGTGAGGGTGGG
This sequence comes from Sturnira hondurensis, assembly GCF_014824575.4. NCBI lineage: Eukaryota > Metazoa > Chordata > Mammalia > Chiroptera > Phyllostomidae > Sturnira > Sturnira hondurensis. The sequence continues at coordinate 22,376,206 of NW_028073511.1, read as the reverse complement.
GTCAGAGAGAACAATGGTGATCCTCTCTGTCGCTTCCCGATGCTGGGGCCTGTGCAGTCTGTCTCACGGCTAGCTCCTTCACCTGGTTTGTCTGCGTGCACATGTGTGACCATGGTCAGCCTACTGCCTTGCACCCTCACTGGGTCTGTCTGTTGTAACCCCACACCTGGGATCTGCCAACTGCTGCCTGTGCACCTGGGTTGGTCTGGCCGAGTTTTCCTGTGCAACCCTGTTTCACCAGCTGCTGGCTCCGCCTCTCTTACCAGTCTGGCTGAATGGAAGTCCGACAATGGTTGTTGTCGGACTTCCGTATAGTTCAATTTTCTGTGTCTTGGTTGTGTTTTTGTTACTAAAACTTTGATGTGTTTAAACTTGGTTGTGTGAGGAGGCACAGTGTTTCCACCTATGCCTCCATCTTGGCTGGAAGTCCTGCACTTCTTTTTTGTTGATATCATTAATAGTATTTTTAAGAGGAATTTATTTTATTTATTGTAACTTTTTTTTTATTGTTGGTCAAGTTCAGTTGTCTCCATTCCCCACCCCAAGGCCCTCCACCCCAAGGCCCCCCACCCCAGCCATTCCCACTTCCCTCCCTTGATCCTATCCCCTTTGGTTTTGTCCATGTGTCCTTTATTCTTCTACCTTTTATTTTCCTTGTAATTTTTTATTTTGTTTGGGTCAACAAATTTTGTCCTATAAGCCTCTGTATTCTCTCTCAATGACAATGAAATATTGTGGTTAGTTTTAGATTTGTAGAGAAAACCAGTTGGCAAAGAAAAAGAAAGAGAAGGACACTAGTTTTTGCAGATGAAGAGCATTTTAATGACTTTGGGGAGGAAGAAAGCTTCACCACCTTGCCAGACATCCTCCACGACTCTTTTCTTGGGTTAAAATCAGGCAACCAGTCATTGTAAGATTCCTTCTCAAGGCAAAAGCCTCAACTCCTTCTTGTGAGTCATCTTCATTTGCCTTTGATTTTTTTCTCCTATATCCATTTCCATTGCATTCCCTTAATGGCTAAGGGATGCAGTTCTTCCTCAAATGCAGTCTGATTGCAGAACAATTAACTGGGGGGAAAAAGGAGAAGCTGAAAAGGGGAATATAAATCCATATTCCTTCTGAATTCCTTTAAAACTGAGCACATATGTTTACATTTATGACAATACAAGTTTGTAGGAAAAGGATGAGAAAAATGTTCTTTCCCTGCAAAGTAGCATTGTCCATTACACTTGGACAATGGCTGGACCATATGCACAAATAGAACTGTGACTGACAACCTGCAGCAACCTGCTCAGGAAATGAACCCGTCGTGTACAATGAAGTTCCCAGGAAGCCATCAGCTATAAGTCATGGAGACCCACTTGGATCTCCAGAGTTGATACAAAGGTTATTTTAAGATAGAGATATTTGAGATTTAACAGACAAAAAGAAGCCTTAATCTGACTAAAAGTAGCAACTTTTGGGAAAAAAAGCTGACTGGGACACAGAAGTGGAATCCCTGGGAAAGTGAGGAGAGTGAAGAGGAGGATGTTAGGGTTGTCAGTGAAGCAGACAAAACGCCCTGTGCCATCCAACCCCTCATACAAAGGAACGCGAAAGCACAACAGCCACAACCCCCGCCAGGGCAGCGGTTCTCAGCTCAGGAAACCATCATGATGAGAAAATGTACCCCCCTTGAGTTTATTGATATTGATGCCAATGTCCAGAAAAAGACCAGGGAAAGCATCTGGGCATGGTTAGTGTGGTTGGGAGTCACGGGGGTGGGAGGGAAGGTATTTCTCTGATTGGGTAGGGCATTCAAGGAACTGATTGTCTTATAGATTAGAGTATTCCAATGGCAGGATCTCCCTAGGCAGGTGGGACCCTCTAAACCTATAGAGGGGGTTTGGATCATGGAGTCCTTGATGGAAGAAATGGTCTTTATTTTGGCAATCATTATTGTCCTTATTTTGGCAATCATTATCTTGATCAATGTTTTTTTAAATTTAATTTATTTTTAGAGAGAGGGGAAGGGGTGGACAAAGAGGCAGAGAAACATATGTGAGAGAAACATCCATCAGTTGCCTCTCAAACACCACCAGAAGGAGACTTAGCCTACAACTCAGGCAGGTGCCCTTACTGGGAGTCGAACTGGTGACCTTTCAATTTGCAGGCCTGAGCTCAATCCATGAACCACACCAGCCAGGGCTATCTGTGTTTTTTTTTTTTTTCCGCATGTGCCCATCCTGTTGCTATGGTATCTGCCTCCAATGTATATAGCTGCCAAATGGGCCCCCTCCAAGCTAGTGAAACCCCTTGCTGACCCTGCTGGCACCTTGCAGAAAAGGTGGTTCTGTAAGATTGTAAGAGCTTGTCATGAGCCTTGGAGGGGAACTGACCTCTGGTTGACCTATCAGCTCTATTTCAGCAATTGGAGGCTCCTTGTCCTCTCCCTTGTTTTTGGAACGCTGGAGCCTTCTTCAAGGATGCAGCTTTGAGAGAGCAAAGTGTTGAGATTGTCTGGACAGAATATGGAACTGAAAACCCAGGTAAAGCCTCTCTATAAACTTCTAAGATTCTGGTGGGTGGTTTGGTGATCCATTCATCTTGCTGTGCTCTAGACAAGCCTTTCTTGCCCTCTGTGTATGGGGGCCAGTTTTAGATTTCATCCCGGAAGTTTGCAAACCAACATTCCCTTGCTATAGCAAGCTCTGAAGAAATAGCTTTTGCTTTTCTTATTTGATTGATCTTGATTTATTTCCACAAACGTGTTTCATTCACACTATTTAGAAGTCCCTTTAGGATAACTTTCAAAGTAAAATAATTTTTTTGTTTCTTTTTAAAAGATTTTATTTATTTATTTTTAGAGAGGGGAAAGGAGGGAAACAGCAATGTGTGGTTGCCTCTCGTGCGCCTCCTACTGGGGACCTGGGTCCATAACCCAGGCATGTGCCCTAGACTGGGAGTGAACCCGTGACTGGTTTGCAGTCTGGCACTCAACCCACTGAGTCACACCACTGAGGGCTAAAAAAGAAAGATAAATATCATTGGCTATGATACTTCCTATATATTGACTATTACTTTAAATTCTCTACTGAGGTTTTGAAATTCTCTCTGAAGCAGGTAGTACAAAAATCTTATTTGAAGCCAATCAATTCTGAAGATGACAAATCAATAGATTTTGCCCAGTAGATTCTAGAGAGCTGCAAACAAACTTTGAAACACCTCAAACAGCATAAGTCGACCTTTTTAATAAAAGTACTTACACACTGATTTTAGTTGTAAAGGAGATAAGAGAAATGAAGTATAAAATGTCGGGACTATAAAAACAATGTATTGTATCTAAAAGATATTTTTGTTGGTGTTGTTCAAGCAAAAAGGTCTTCAGAAATTTCCTAAATTTGAAGCAACCTTTATCACTAGTCCTTCCTGTATACGCAGCTCCCACCCCCCCAAACCCATCACTGAAAAATAGAGAGGCAGTGCCCCAGGCTAGCCGGAGCAATTAAGATGCCAGTAGATTCTAGATAGATTCTTGTTCATGCTAATACTTTTACGGTGAGATTTGGGAGCTGAGCCTAGTCCTCTGCTACTCAGAAGTGGGCTGGTGCCCGTGGGTTTGGACCGTGGAGTAGGAGTGGGGAGCGTGGCCAGGACAGGACAGAGATACCATTTGATTTTATAATAAAGTTCTTAGTTCAGTGGTTGGAATCCGAGGCATAATTTAGAAGTAACTGGTAACATTTCTCTCTGGGAATGCTGTAAAGGAAATTGATGATTTGATAAACTGATAATTTTTGTAGAGGGCCCCAAATGAGCTTTTGATTTTATTCTAATTTGAAGGATTCTGACTTGCTTTCATTCCTGGATGCCTAGCCATAACTTCTGTGCTATTAGTGGTTCTATAATGTTTAAAACTAAAACCTCCTCAGTGAACATTTTCAAAAGTGTTAGGGCAGCTGGTGATATTGGATGTGAAAGAATTCACCAAAAGGAGAAAGTGTAGAGAATAAAGATTGTATTCACTCCACAAGAAAGGAGAGGGCCCGGGTGTGGAGAGATACAGCAACATCGAAGAGTAGGGGAATTGAGTTTTTACAGAATTGTAATTGGATTACAAAAGGGTGGGGGTGGCTGTTGTGTGGCCCCTGGGCTGTTGGGGTGTGGTAACGAGAGGCTGCAGCTGGTTCCAATGTTATCTTCTGCCTGTAGCTATAGAGAGAAGTTAGTTCTGCCTTCGCTTTCCAGTGAATTCCAGTCCTGAGGACCTGAGCTCAGAGGAGTAAAATGGCCGTTGTGTCCAACAAGGTCACATGCCTGCTCAGCAGACAGTGCCACCACAGCAAATGGTGCTGACTTTATCCTTTTAAAATACGTTTTTTCCCCCTCTCAGAGTACTTGCTTACAGAAAGCAAAACTCAACATTCAGAGTACAAAGAGCAAGGGCTTTGACGCCGATTGACCCTCCACTCCACTTGCATATAATGCTTAGTGATAATGGGTTTGGGGGTTTGTTAGCCTTGCATTTGTGTGTGACCAAATTTAGAGCCTCTCTAAATCCCATTTCCATCATCTTTTAAAAGTGATATAAAAATGTTTATCTCCCAAAAGGTTTGGTGAGAACTAATTCTAAAACACTTAGAATTGATCAAAGCAAACAGTAGAAGAGAAATCTAGTTTCCTTACATCTCTCCACCCCAATCTTTTGGCTTTACAAATGCTAGGCTGACTTCTGTGAGGGTCGAGAAGAGTCACTCCAAGGGGTGCCTCTGTGGTATGTGTGTTATTTTGAACTAAAAGTAACCTTAGCCACAGGCTTGGGAGGCATCTGCCCGCTTCCCTTAAATGCCTGGAAGAATTTCAAGTAGAGGACTTGCCCGTAGAAGGTTATCAGGGATTACCTTTTTTGACCCACCCGTAAGCTTGTGTTTCCTAAACATCTGCCCTTATCCTGCCCTTATCCTGCAGGGCAAGCTTGTGTTTCCTAAACATCTGCCCTTATCCTGCAACTACCCTTTGGAACTGCCAAGGCAGCTTCCCTCATCAGTTTCCCTTTAGCTCACAGTGTCTTTTTTTCACCTTTTGTATATACTTATTAAAAAATTTTTAGTTGTTGTTCAAGTAGTCTTCTGCCTTTTACCCCCATCCCAGCCCACCCCCCCTTTGTTATTGTCCATGTGTCCTTTATACTTGTTCCTGCAAACCCTTCCTCTTTTCCCCTGAAGTTCCCTCCCCTCTGGTCACTGTCAGCCTGTTCTCTATTTCAGTGTCTTTAGTTATATTTTGCTTGTTTTGTTGATTAGGTTCTGGTTAAGTCTCACAATGTCTTCTATACCTAGATCCCCTTTCTATCTGTGAACCTCCTCTGCATGTGGTGTCTCTGACTTTCATGTATGCGGGGTTCCTATTCATATGCATGTATTAAATTTGGTTGTTCTCTCTTGATAATCTGTCTTATGTCCATTTGATTATTAGACCAGCCAGGAGAACCTTGAGGGTAGAGAAAAGTTTGTTTGTCCTCCACACTTTCATACTGTATCTGGTGAGTTCAGGTTGCAAATATCAGTTGTCTTCATTATAATTAGGGCCTAATGACCATTTATGCTCTGGGAAACTCATAGTTACTTTCTGTGGTTCAGTTCTTTGTTTTTAACTGCAATTTTCTTGACCTTTCTTCTGACCAGCAGGATTGGGAGGAGAGGGTAGTACCTGTTGGTATGTCTTAAATCCCTAACTAACCCACGGTTCAAGATATGAGCTTGTTTATAATGGGTTATTCTGAGAAATAAGGCAACATTTTTATTTGTTCTATTATTCCCACCCCTTCACATACCCACTAGGAAATACTTCCTGTCATGGTTATGAAACAGTAGGCTATGAGTGTCCAGCTTTCTTCTTTGATAAAGCTAATTAAACAAAAGCAATAGAGAAAGCAGTACTCCCTGCCCCCATCCTCTGAAGTTACCTTTTAATGAAAACCATTCCCATTTTGTAAATAAATGAGTTGACCCTGTAGATGCACACGAGCACCTGCTTGTAAAGGCCTGGGAATTACCATCTCAAGCACTGATTCCTTTTCCATGGTGTTCCTGTAGAGCAGGGGTGTCTCACTCCTTTTCACCGGGGTTCACATCACCCTTGCAGTTGCCTTCAAAGGGCTGAATGCAATTCTAGGACTGTATAAACATAACTACTCCTTAACTAAGGGCAAGGAGCTCTACATTCGCCCTTTGAAGGCAATGGCGAGGCTGCTGTGATCCCCAGTGAAAAGGAGTTTGACACCCTGTTGTACAGCTACTTATCTGCTTTATCGCAATGGCGCAGTTGAGTACACTCCAGCTAGCACAGGCCCTATCTGTGAAGGGTTTCAGCTTGAGTCATGACTCCCTGAGGCTCAATTCTTTTGGTATTAGCTTAAATGTGCCTGGTGCAGAGAGTTTTGTTTGGGGCTTCAAAGAGAGTTAATATTTTGGCATCTTTAAAATGTCTAGAACAAAGGGAGGTGGGTATGGGGCTGGACCCAAAAAGGTGAAGAAATTAAGCAAAGACAAAACCCGAAACCTTCTAGATACAGATGACAGTATTTTGATTACCAGAGGGAAAGGGGGATGGCAGGAGGTAGAAAAGGGTGAAAAGGGGATAAATGATGATGGAAAAAGACTTGCCTTGGGGTGGTGAACACACAACACAATACACAGGTGATGCATTATAGTACTGAACACCTGAAACCTATATAATTTTATTTACCAATGTCACCCCAATAAATTAAAAGAAAACTAAAAATAAAATGTCCAGAATATTTGAATAAATTCAACGGCATTGCAATTTGCTAAAGCAAATGTTATATTTACTCTAAGTAACAGCAACAGCTTGGAGAGACTGTAAGGTCCCTCCTTAATTTTGTTGCTGACACCTCGCAATATTTAGAGCTATAAATAGAGTAGCAGGGAGAAAGGAAGAAAAGCCAGAGAGCTTTCCTGTTGCTTTCTCAATACATAAAGTGAGCTCTTGAAAGAAAGAAACAACAAAAAAAAATCACATGTGGAAAAGAATTAGGGGCTCATTCTACAGAGGTCTGAGCTACCACAGGGTCGAGTGGTGCGTTGTTCAAATATCCTGCATTCTCGTGGGGCTTGCAGGACTCCTGATAATTGCGGTGAAGCTGCAGGAAATTGCTTACTCTTTTCAGGATTAAAACCCAGTTGTAAAGCAGTAGGACTCATGGATGTAAATATCGGGGTGGAGGAGCACGTCTTCTCTGTTAGGTTTTCCATTCCAATTATCCATTATTGGAGAAGGCAGAGGGGACAGGCAAAGAGGGGAGTGGAAGAGGAAGAGGGGAGATGCAGAGTCTGGACTGGGTCCTGGGAAAGGCTCTAATTGTCGTGTCGGCAAAGTAACCTGTAGCTGGAGGGCATTCTAGACACTGCGCAGTACATACTTTTAGGTTTATTAACAGGCAGATAGAAATGGAATCTCCGCCTGTTTCAGTGTAGATTGGCTGCTTTCTTTGCTATCCCTCTTTGATAAATCTAGGATTATACAGAAGCAGAAAGTATCACTTTTAGTGATCGAGCAATCTCTTGGTGGGTGTGAGGGTGTAAAGAGCATCAAATGAGAAGGTTAAGAAGACAGGCTTCCCATTTCACCCCCATTCCCACTAGCCTCATGGTCTTGGGAATGTTACTTGGGTTTCTCAAGCCTTGGTTTCCCAAGTCACCCACCTCACACATATACTGCAAGATCAAATGAGATAGTCCCTGCCTGGCAAAAGCCTAGAAGGATGCTGACACTTAATCATACTTTCTTCCCTTTTACTGGAATGCAAAATGGCACTTATTTATTTGCCAGATAAACTGACAAGTATAATTTTTTTTACTTCATTATTTTAGCGTTACTATTACACTAGTAGAAAAAAAAAACCCTTAAATGTTCCTTACCTAAGGGAAAGGCTCTTGCTATCTCAAATTTAAGAGTAAGTTTAACCATTCACAGGTCTGAAACAGTATCGATAGCCAGGTTTCTAAGCCTCATTTTGTAACCAAAGGATTCTAAGAGATTTGAGCATAATATCTAGCTATTTTAATGGTTTTTTTAAGAGTGTGAATTGACTCACAATACAGGCAGCCCCTCTTTTCATGCTAGGTTTGAAAAAGCCAACATTTTTCTGGGGATTATAGAATTACTTTTAATACTGTACTTCATAACTTATTATAAGACCTAAGGAACTTATAATTGTTAAATAATGATGTCTAATGTGAATTTTTTTTTTTTAGTTTTTAACAAAAGCATATTAAACTGTGAATTCTCAAGTTTCTCTCTTTTAGCCATTTATTCTTACAACTTAGTCTAGAAAGAAAAAAAAACATTGGAAGATTCTCAATGTCTTATATTTTTAAGTGATGAAGCAAAACCAAATTGACCCATGGTGTCCCTGTCAAACACACCTGTGGCACTTCTGTCACAGGTAGGCACAGGTAACCAGGTACTTGGTGATCGGGACAAAGAATTGAACTGAACACCCAGAGTTTATAGCAGAGAACATGGGAGTAGGCCAACTTGAAGCAGAGACTGACCTCACGGGCTGGAGGGACTCTACTCTAATAGGGCGGATCCTTCCTGGCTAGTTTTGGCAGGTTTTTATTGTGCATGTACAAGCAGTTGTATTACTTTAAAGCTACTGCACACGTGGTCTCCCATGATTTTCCCTGCTTAGCTGCCGGGGAAGGGGATCCCACATTGTTACTGAATTGACCCTCCGCTTCTCCTGGGGTCCCTCTGTACTAGGTTTGCCTTGCCCATCGCCAGAGAATTAGCTCTCCATGTTAGAGATTGGTGAAAAGGAAAGGAATTATTTTTTCAACTTATACAGACTTAAAAGTAATGACTTAATGTCTTCATCAAAATCCCAAAGTCCTTTAAAACATCCACAAACACACACAGGCCTTCCTTTCCCCTCTTTGCCCAGTCTGGGGTACTGTATCTCTGGAAAAGAAATAGAAGTCTGTGGCTCAGGCAGCGCAGCCCCTGGTTCTTCCCAGTAATCTGTGCTCAGCTGGCAGGCCTCCCTCGGTTCCTGGCACCATCAGCTGTGTCACCGGGATCTCCAGTTCTTATTCCAAAACTGAATGGCACCTTTTCATGGCCCACCAGCAAGAGTCCTTCCACCCCTTTCCTTCCTGCAGCGTCTCTGGGGCATTCTTCTGAACTGCTGAGAGAGAGCTCTGCATTGCTGCTACATCTTGCTTTCCAGATACCTAAGCTGCGTAGCAAAGGGAGACCCAAAGCCATGTGATTCTCCCCTGACAAAGCTGTGTGGTGGTTCACTGTCAAAGCTATGTAGTGATTCTTTGCTAAAGGCCTGTGGTGATTCTTGTCATGGCTGCTCTACCTGGGTTTAAATCCCCATGCCAATATTCCTCTGCAGCCATATTTCCGACTCCCCCCACAGTCGGTTACACTTGTCGGTTACACTTTCGGTTACACAGTCGGTTACAATATTGTACAGCACTCCTTGTACAATATTGCCCCCTTGTACAATATTGTACAAGGAGTAGGATTGTGGGGGGAGGGTGAGGAAATTTTGAATATGTTAAATTTGAGATGGCTGTGAACATCTATAGAGGAGTACCAGATAGGCAGTTGGATATACGAATGTGGAATTAAGACATATATTAACGTGGAAGCCATTAGCATATAGACGGCATATAAAGCCACAAGACTGAGTGACAGCACCAAGGGAGTAAAGCCTGGTGTCCCGGAAGCCAGATCAGAAAATGTTTCATAGAGAGAGGCCTGAGAACTGAGAAGTGAGGACTGACCTCTGACATGCGCCATGCGAATATCACTGGAGGCCTCAGAGCAGTTTGGTGTGGGGTCGTTCTGACTGTGTGTAGGGGAATGCAGAGAGAATATGAGAGAATGAATAGAATAAAGGGAGGACAGACAATAATTTCAAGGAATTTTCCCACAAAAAAAGAGAAAAGGATAAAGGGAGAGAGATGGGATAGTAGATAAAGCAGAAGTAGTTTTATTTTTTAGATAATAGAAATACAGACGGGATTGATGGGATTTTCCAGTAGAAAGAAGGGAGAAAAATCGAGAGGAGAGATTTGCCAAAGCTTATATTGGTTCTGGCGGAGAAATGGAGAAATTGGCTTTAGCAAGGAACTGCTAGAAATGCACTTTTCAGGCATTCCAATGAGGTTTTATGCCATTCTATGCGTCTCTTGCCTGAATCCTTTCTCTATTTCATTGGTATTGTAGGTGAAAGAACATCTAGTTTGTAGAAAAGTCTTGTAAGAATTTATGTGAGCCCGATTTTGAGGATATGGCCAGAAGCAGAATCTCAATGCATTGAGAAAACGCTCCAGAGAATGGCAATTTTGCTGCTAATTTTACACATTAGAATCCAAGGAGAAGATATAAGGAGACAGTTATGTGAAATTTTTGGTGGTAGATTAAGGAGATTAGAGGAAGTGAAGAGGGGAAATCTCTAGAACTGTACAGAAAGCAAAGTGGACAAACATATACTTTGTGCTGGTGGGTACAGGATAGTTAGAAATGACCATGTACAGTACATTGACATGGTACGTGGGGAGCAAAATGTCATGAGGGGTTTGTGGCCTTATGCTCTGGCTGTGAGCCTGAGGGGTCAGAAAAGAAAATTACTCTGACATTTCAATGGTATGTTCTTCTAAATCCACGAGAACAATGGACAGGGCTCACTTAAGGTAAAGACTGACCTTTGCTAAGGAAGGTAATGTCCTTGGACATGAAAATGCACTATGATCCGTCCAGTTATGAATTTGTGATCAGACATCCTATGTGGTCAACTTCGGTCATTGAACTTACCAGGCATGCCCCCTGCCCCTGCCCCTCAGCCTGTCAGGTTTATAACAGAGCCCTTTTTTCATTTCTAATATGATTGTACCATTTCATTTCATTCTTTTAAAAAGATTTTATGTATTTTTTAGAGAGAGGAAGGGAAGGAGTGAAAGAGGGAGAAAAACATCAATGTGTGATTGTCTCTCGTGCGTGCCCTGAAGGGGACCTGGCCCAAAACCCAGGCCTGTACCCTGACTGGGAATTCAACCTGTCTTTGGTTTTTCAGACCGGCACTCGATCCACTGAACTACACCAGCCAGGGCTGAATTTAAATTTTAATATGAATCTTAATCTTACCCTCTTCTTTTAGATGATGTAGCTGAGGCTGAGACAGGTTTAGAGCTTCCGCACAGCTAAATAGTAGAGAAAATTGGGGTTCATCTTCACTGCATGGTCTGTCTATTGTGGTGGCAGGCAAGGCCCAGACGAGGAATAAAATGTCTTCTGTGAAGGCCTTCCCATTACACAAAATAGGTGGGTCATTGAGGACTCAGAGGCAATCGAAGTAAAGTTTTGTTGAGGAAATGATTGCAGAAAACAAATCTGAGAAAAGAGGAAGTAATGTAAACGTCACTGGAGTTGAGGCGGTGATCATTGAAAAAAGATTTATAAATACACTCAGCACATACATAACCCATTCTTAGGCCTCAAGTTTGATCTTAGATGCTTTGTTTCTAAACGCCTAGAAGACTGTGGGAGTTCAGAATGAGCCACTCCAGAATGTGCTTCTGTGGTATTTGAATTATGTACAACTGAAGGCAATTTTAGCCTCGGGTTCAAAAGAAACTTCTGCCTCACCTTTTATCTACCTAGAAGAATTTAAATTAAGGGCCTTGCCCACAATTACTGAAAATCTCTTTTTGACCCACTGAGAATCTTATCTTTTCTTGACTCATCAAACTTTTATTTACTAAATATATGTTCCCATTACAATCCTGCAATGACTCTTTGAAGCCCTCATGGTGCATTACCTCATTTCTAGCTCAGAATGTCTTATACACTTAGATTCTCCTTTCTATTTATACACATGGGGTCTCTGACTTTCATGTATGCGGGGTTCCTATATATATGTATGACTTAAATTTGCTTATTTTTTCATGCTAATTTGTCTCCTGTCTGTTTATTAGATCAGCCAAAAGAATCTTAAATTTTTTTTAAAGATTTCATTTATTTTTAGATAAAGGGGAAGGGAAGGAGAAAGAGGGAGCGAGAAACATCAGTGTGTGGTTGCCTTTCATGAACCTCTCTACTGGGGTCCTGGACTGCAACCCAGGCATGTGCCCTGACTGGGAATCAAACCAGTGACCCTTAGTTCACAGGCCAGTGCTCAATCCACTGAGCTACACCAGCCAGGGTGAGATCAGCCAGAAGAATCTTGATGGTAGAGGAAATTTGTTTCTCTCCACAAGTCCTCATTCAGATTAGAATGTTAAAACTATTTCCAGATTCTCTTCATGAAATTATTACTCAGTTGGACATTACATTAGTAGACAAAGGAGAATGATAGCATTTGTTTATAATCCTTGTTTCCAGGGATTTACTGCTGCCATTTCTTCTGCAAATGACTACATATTTTTTATTATGCTCTCTGAAAGTAGCAGGGTCATAAAGTTGAAATTAACGAGTCAACAATGTACTTCATTAAAACTATTCCTTGGACAATATTTTGGTGCTTGTTTGGAACTATTCTAGCATCTTCATTATGTCCATTTTCCTCTTCCTTCATCACAGTCCTGAAGAAGTCATTCTAGAAAAAAGAGGACAGGCTATGAAACAGAAAATAATGCATCGTTTAAAATCTAGAAGAGCCTGGGAGAAAGCAGGAATAAGTGTTGGGAAGATTGTGCCATATGTAGACCGTCCCGTTTTGGTTATAAAGGGATGCAAACTTCTCTAGTTGGGATGAAGTTACCACAAAATGGACTCATTGAAGGGGGCGTGCCTTCCTTATTTCTTACCTGCACTTTCCACTTTTGGGTTGAATGTGACTTAGAGGGCATTCTCTGAGTTGAGAAAGTTGGGAGGTGGTTCAGATTGTTCTATTGCACAATGTAACGCAGTGACTCTATGGGATCCTTCAGAGCCTTTTTTTTCTCGGTAGGAATTTGTACCTGGAACAGGGTTTGAAGTGGTTACTGCTTTCTGTTTTGGGTTGTGACCAATATTATCTCCTCTCGATCACCATAGCAGGAGCGCGTGGCAAGGTCGATGGGAATGTGGGCGTGGGCTCCGGACTCATCGTTGTAACTGGTACTCGGTTTCCACCTAGAGGGCAGACCTGGATATGGCCGCTGATAGTCCTGCTACTGCCTTCTTGCTACCAGTTGGGAAGCTGCAGAGTTTACTAAGGAACACGAAAGTCCAGAGAATGCTTTATACAATAAACACAACCATTTAAAGCAATTTTTACTTTTTTTTTGTCATATTACATATGCAATACAGTTTACAAGTGTTCGATTAATTTTTACATATAAAAACACTAACTACAGCCCTGGCTGGTGTAGCTCAGTGAATTGAGCGCGGGCCTGTGAACCAGAGGATTGCGGTTTGATTCCCAGTCAGGGCACATGCCTGGGTTGTGGCCGGTTCCCAGCAGGGGACCCACTAGAGGCAACCATACACTGATATTTCCCTCCCTCTCCCCTTCCCTTCCCCTCTAAAGATAAATAAATAAAAATCTTTAAAAAAATTGGGAAAGGTGAATTAAAAACAAAACAAAACAAAACAAAACAAAAAACTCTAACTACAATCAAGATACGATTATAGGCCCTGGCTGGTGTGGATTGAGTGCTGGCCTGTGAACCGAAAATTTGCTGGTTCGATTCCCAGTCAGGGTACATGTCTGAGTTGTCGGCCAGGTAGGTCCTCACTTGGTGGTGTGCAAGAGGCAACGTATTGCTTGTATCTCTTGCACATGGATATTTCTCTCCCTCTCTTTCTCCTTCCCTTCCCCGCTCTCTAAAGATAAATAAATAAAATCTTAAAAAGATACAGTAATAGCATATTTTTAGTAATCCACAAGGTTACATGCGGTTTGTTCCCAGTAAATACCTTCATCCAAAGGTAACTAATGTTTATTTTTAATTCTTTTTTATTTTATTTTTATTGTTGTTCAAGTACAGTTTTATGTCTTTTACCCCCATCCTAGCCCACACTGCCAGCCCTCCCCACCTCCCTCCCAGTTCCACTCCCCCTTGTTATTGTCCATGTGTCCTCTATACTTGTTCCTGCAAACCCTTCCTCTTTTCTCCTGAAATTCCCTCCCCTATTCCCTCTGGACACTATCAGCCTGTTTTCAATTTCAGTGTCTTTGGTTATTTTTTAATTCTAATATAGACTGACAAAATATTGTTTCCTGGTGTGGGCTATTATGAGTAAAGTGACTTTAAATATGCTTGTGCATGTTTCAATTACCTTCTGTTTCTTTCTGCCTTAGTCTTATCCAGCCAACAATTTTTCTAATGTGATTTTATCATTACCACTATTTTTTTAAAGGCATATGGCATAGGCAGTAACACCTTATTACTCCCATAACCTTTCTTGCTACAGTGTGGTTACATTTTTTAAAATTAGAAGAGTATCAGATCAAATTATTAAAGAACAAAAGATATTCTACTATATATGAAGTAATAGTAAAAAATTTCATTTAATCTATTCCCATTTTATTTCTCAGAGGTTATCAAATCTCATATTGTTGAGGTCTTGTTTCAAGTTCTCTATGAGCATAAAAACATGTTATGGCATATAAATGGGATAATTTAGATATTATGCTTTTTTATTTTTATGTACAGTTTTGTTTTAAAATATAAACAAAATATACATATTTTTCTGCTACTGGATTCCTATAGTAGAGAGTTCCTATGAACTTTTCTTAATCCAAGATGGTGTTAAAGCAAAGAAGCAATTACGTTAGGACACAGCCTGCATTTAATGGATACACAAAAGAAGGTGAGGTAAAGCGAAAATGCTCACAGACACAATTTAAAGCTATGGTGGCATGATGCTGAGTTGCTGAGTGTGGGATCGCTGCAAAACAAATGCTGAACAATATTTTTGCTTTTTACCTTTTGTCATAATCCCATGAGGAAGACCCCCACCTTCATCACCTCTAACCCTGATTACCTCCTGAAGGCCTCATCTCCTAATACCATCATGTTGGGGGACAGGGCTTCAACACGTGAATTTTGAGGAGATACAATTCATTCAATAGCAGGGCTGCCTAATATACTGTGGTTGTCATCTGAACTCAGAATATTTAAAGGCAATGATGAATTCACCATTGATAACAATGATTTGAATCACCTACCTCAAACCAGCTTTTCTTATTTCCTTAAAAAGCAAGAATCTTTTGGGAATTATTTACTGTTCTTTTCTACACATTCTTTATTTTCAAAGATTTTTTAATAAATGGTAAAGAGTCAGAATGACCTTCTGACTCTACTCCACTGAGTGAGGACACTTCAATCCCTACACCCAAGGCAAACGTATTACCTATTTTGACTTTACCTTCTGCATAAATAGTTAAAAAATCATCAACATTAACCCTCTCAAGCACTGTCACTCAAGACTTATCTTTTGAGGAGGTGTAACTCTTAGTTTTCAGCTAAACTTTTTGAATTGAACAATGATTTTTTTTTGCAGTGATTGTAAAGCACAAGGCTTTATTTAAAAGAGAGGATGGTCTTCAGAATTCTAAATTTTAAATTAAAACAATAATTATATAGTTTCAAGTTTCTGATACCTCACCCTGGGTCACTTTTAGGTGGTTTTGACTGCTCTCAGTAGTTAAGACATTTCTGAAATTAAAAAAGGATACTGCTTTTTTCTGTTTTATATCTTTACAGTTTTAATAGTAACTATTTGTTATTACTGTATTCTACTGTTATTACTGTATTCTAGGTTCTTTTTTTTTAAAGATTTTATTTATTTATCTTTAGAGGGGAAGGGAAGGAGAGAAATATCAATGTATGGTTGCCTCTTGTGAGTCCCCTGCTGGGAACTGGCCCGCAACCCAGGGATGTGCCCTAACTGGGAATCGAACCGAGATCGTGTGCTTCACAGGCCTGCGCTCAATCCACTGAACTGCACCAGCCAGGGCTGTATTCTAGGTTCTTAGTGCTAATTTCTATGTTCTAAAGTGCCCTATAAAATAATAATATTTAGAGATTGAATACTAATCAATTTTTTTGTTTTGTATACTAGGAAGTAAAGAGTTTGAGTAAGCCGTGACTTGGGGTCTAGAAGTACCAGTTTCATAATGATTTTTCCTGACCCTTCTCAGTTCTCTTAGTTTTGATGCACTGGTGTAACCTGACTCTCTTGATTCAGTGTAAAATCCCCACATGGCCATATACTCACCACAACACGCAAGCAAAAATTTAGAGTTTACTATATAAAGTGCTTAAGTCCCCCCTCAGATCCTTTTATAAACATCTGAAATCAGATACTGAATGTATCCCTTGTTTGAAAGATAGAGATGAGGAAAACAGCTTGTGTGCATGGGTGTCTGTGTGTGAATTGAGATCACAAGAAGCCCTGGCAGACATTGTTGAAAGAGCCTGTTGGTTCTTGCTCCTAAATAGTAAGACAGGAGTCCAGGTTTTAGAAATTAGATGAGATGTGTCTCAAAGGCGTAGGGATGGAAAAGATTAATGGAGGTAGGTCCTTTTTCCGAGAACCTGAAAGCCATTCCCAAGCTAATACCTTCTCTCCCCAAACTACCTGACTTCACACTTTTCTAATGTGTGCGTGAAAATTATTGACTGTTAGAAGTCATCTTTATTTTCTTTCTGTTGGGAGGAGAGTAGAGCATCTTTATTCGATTTTAAATCAAAGTTTTGTTTCCTCTGTAGAATGATTTGGTAAGTTTTCCTTGTTTGCCTGTGTCCTGGGACAATTTAAATAGTACAGAAATCCTATGAAAGTTTACTAGAATTCACCAATGAAAACAACTGGGTTGTCGTCTCTTAAGTGATGGAAACTGGGAAGAGATGATGGTAGTTTTAGATTCCTTTCTAATTTCTTTATAATATTTAGTCTTTCTGGATTTCTAATTTTATTTCCAGACAACTTTAAAAACATATTTTAACATATTTTTGATTCTGATTTCAGAAATTTTTGGCATATAATTATATATAGGATACCTTTATTTTTCTAAATTGTCTGTATACTGGAGTAATAACCCCTTTCTTACAAATTTTGAACTAACCAGTGATTTCAGTACTTTAGAGCCAGAAATTTGCACTGACCTGACATTCCTGGCGCATACCAACTGTCCGCATTAGTGAAAAATAATATCCAGAGTAAACTGAACCTATCTGTTTTCTTTGTGGAATGAGTGGGTGATGGTTGCTCTAAATGCATATTACTCAGGTTGTAGTCAGGGGACAGTAACCACACCAGTTATTGGAACAGAAATAATTTAACTCAAAGCTAGACATAAGATTAGTCTTGGGTAATTGGGTAAATAAAAGGGTGAAAAAAATTGTTGAAGGTATCATAAATCTAGCAACTAGAGAAGCAGCTATATCACCGTGTTAATTTGCTAGAGCTATCATGGCAAAATAGCACAGACAAGGTGGCTTAAACAACAGATATTTATTTTAACAGTACTGGAGGCTAAAAGTCTGAGACAAGGTATCAACAGGCCGCTCTCCTTGGTTTATAGATAGCCGTCTTTTCCCTGTTTTCATATGGCTTTCCCTTTGTACTTTTATAAATCTAAATTTCCTCTCCTAAGGAACCAGTCATATTGAATTAGGATTCAGCTTAATGGCCTCATTTTAACTTAATCACCTCTTTAAATATCTTAGCTTCAAATACAGCCACATTCTGAGGTTGTGGGAGTTGGGATCTCAACATACAAATCACAGTGCACAATTCATTTTATAACACACTATTAGGGATGGGCAAATCATTACAAGCTTAGAGAAAGGGCCCTGTAGAGCTCAACTCAGACCGTTGAGGAAATGGGGGGGGGGGGGTTGACCTGGGCTTGGGTCTCTGAGCTCAGAAACCTGAACCACAGCACAAGTACAAGATATTCAGCTTCCTACTTCTGTTAAAACAGAATTAGAAGGACTAGGCTTACCCTCCTGTCTGAAAAGAAACAAAGCAGAAAAGCAGACAAAATATGTTAAACCAGTTTTTAAGACATTGGACAGCAAAGAAGAAAGGACAGTAGTGCTGGACAAATGGGAAACAGTGAGGTGAGCCATTTGACTGACCCAGCTCAGTGACCCGAGGACAGTTCCAGGCTATGGCACAAAGACAGGAACCCAGGCAGAGCCTGCCAGACTGCACTGAGGTAACAGAGCCAGGAGTGTGGGGAGACCAAGGCAGCTCGAGCTCTTAGAACAGTTCCAGAAGGGAAGGAGCTGCACCAAAGAGAACTCTGGGATCTGCAGATGGTTTTCCTTGAGATGGCAGGAGCATGCTGTTCAGCCCATGCATGTGAGGAAATGACCCAAGGCTGGGGAAAGAACCCTCTGAAATGATTGGCAGGAATAGAACATAACACTCACAGGGCCAGAAAAATGCCTGATTGGAAAAGCTCGAAACTCCTGGGGCACTGCAGACATTACTCAGAAGAACCTTGCCTCAGTAGTGGGGAGTGAGTAATTCTAGACTACATCCAGCTCTGACCATTGATAGTAAATCTCAAAAGCAAGGTCAAAAAGAATTCAACCATTTGCAAGTCACTTAAATGTGCCGCCAAACAAAACTCAAGAATATTTATGGAAATTCAAAGCTCTCTAGGACCCATCAAGGTAAAATTCAAAATTTCATCAGGTGTACCAAAAAAAAAAATCAACTGATCTAGATTAAGAACTACTACATACAAGTTCTGTTCAGAAGGCATCCAGCCATGTACTATGAAGAATAGAGACACTTATTGATGAAGATACAAGAAACATTGTACATAGGACAATGACACTTCCGTCCCCTTCAAAGTAGGCACCTTGGGACCTCACACAGCTCTCCGAATTGCCATTAGCTGTTCTATCATATTTTCCTGAATCTCACCAGTTATTTCCAATCTCTTCCCTTTAAAAGGTGATTTTACTTTTGGGAAAAGCCAGAAGTTGCAGGGTACAAAATCTGGGCTGCAGAGGGGCTGAGTCACCTGGGTGATTTGATGATTTGCCAAAAAACTCTGCATGAGACAAGATGCGTTAGTGGGTGAGTTGTGAAGAAGCTGCCAATCACCAATTGGCCACAGCTGCAGGCTTCTGAATCATCCGAATGGTTTCTTTGGAGGAACATTCAACGTTAATGCAAAATTTGATGATGATTCATTGCTCTATCATTCAGTCACTTCGTTTTTAAATTATATTTTATTGATTATGCTATTACAGTTGTCCTGATTTTACCCCTTTGTCCCCCTCCATCCAGCACTCCCACTCCCTCAGGAAATCCCCTGGCAGTTGTTCATGTCCATGGGTCATATATATAAGTTTTTTGGCTACCCCATTTCCTGTACTGTACTTGATATTTCCATGGCTATTCTGTGATTACTTATTTGTATTTCTTAATCCTTTCATTTCTTCACCCAACCCCCCTCATCTGGCAACCATCAAAACCCTATCCATGATTCTGTCTCTGTTCCCATTTGCTTAGTTTGCTTTTTAGATTCAGCTGTTGAAAGATATGTATTTATTGCCATTTCATTGTTCATAGTTTTCATCTTCTTTTTCTTAAATAAGCCCCTTTGACATTTCATATAATAATGGCTTGGTGATGATGAACTTCTTTAGTTTTTTCTTGTCTGAGAAGCTGTTTACCTGCCCTTAGATTCTAACTGATACCTTTGTTGGATAGAGCAATCTCAGATATAGACCTTTGTTTTTCATGACTTTGAATAGTTCTTGACAATCCCTTCTAGCCTACAAAGTTTCTTTTGAGAAGTAAGCTGACAGTCTTATGGGAACTCCCCTGTAGGTAACTAACTTCTTTTCTTTTACTGCTTTTAAGATTGTCTCTTTATCTTTAACCATTGACATTTTAATTATGATGTGTCTTGGAGTGGGCCTCTTTGCATCCATCTTGTTTGGGACTCTATGTGCTTTTTGGACTTGCATGGTTATTTTCTTCACCAAATTGGGGGAGTTTTCCTTCATTATTTTTTCAGAGATTTCCAATTTCTTGCTCTTTCTTTTCTCTTTCTGGCATCCCATGATGCCAATATTGGTATGTTTGAAGTTGTCCTAGAGGGTGCTTATGTAATCTTAGTTTATTCAGATTATTTTTTCTTCTTGTTTTTCTGATTGGTTCTTTTTTTTTGCTTCCTTATGTTCCAAATCACTGATTTGATTCTTGGCTTCATGCACACTACTGTTGTTTTCCTGTAAATTGACCTTATTTCATAGAGTATCTTTCGTTTCTGATTGGATCTTTTTTATGCTGTCGAGGTCCTCATTAATTTCCTTGAGCATCTTTATAACTAGTGTTTTGGATTCTGCATCTGATAGATTGCTTATTTCCATTTCATCTAAATTTATTCTGGAGTTTTGATTTGTTCTTTCATTTGGGTCATGTATGTTTCTTTGTCTCCTCATTTTGGCAGCCTCCCTCTATTTGCGTCCATGTATGTCCTGTAGGCCCAGTGGCACAAACTCCTCTATCATCCACACTGGTACTCAAGGTGTGCCCTTCATGTGGGCTGAGTACACCTTCCTCTTATAGTTGAGACTTGGTTTCTGTTGCCAGATAAATGGGAGGGGTTACCCAGGCCAGTCAGCTGCAAGACTTGGCTGTGACCATTGACCACCACCCTCTGCCCTCTGTGGAGGATCACTTGTGCAGGGGTAGGGTGGTGGTGTTTTGACATGGTCTTTAGCTGCCCACTAGGTGTGTTGGCTCTGGGGTTTCCTGGGTGGTTCAAGGCAAGGTCAGCCTCCATCTGTGTTTTGCTTGGGGCCACCCTGCCTGAGCTCTAAAGCAATCTGAGATGGCTGCTACTTGTGCTGGGCTAGGAGATTCCCAGGTGAAGCCAAGCTGAGAATCTAGGCTGGCTGATGCTAGGCCTGGCCTGGGGCTCACTGAGACTGTTGTTGCTTGTTTGAGAGGATTTAGGAATTTGTGAACTGTGAGTCCAGACTAGCCATTCACATAGAAAAGCAGCTTAGGTGGGCCCATAAGTTGGGATGGAGTCTCAGGGTATCTCCATGGCAGGAGCAAATGGTATTAGCTAGGTTGATGGAGTCTCAGAGATGGCACCAACTTGCTGGTTCTGTGGCTCTGTCGAGGGAGGATTCAGAAAAGGAACTATGGCCTCTGTTTTCCTTGATGGCTGTCACTTTAGTTTCTCCCTGTGTGCACTGGTGCCTTTCAAGCCACTACCCTAGTGCTGTAGCTCAGAAGGAGTGAGTCTACATAGGTGAGTCTGTGTGTGGGCTCTTTAAAAGGAACTGCTCAGGGCTTCAAAAGTTTCTTCTACAGACTTAATCTCTAATAGATTTTATAGCCAGAAGTTGTGGGGACTTATCTTCCTGGCACTGGTACCCTGGGCAGGGGTGCCTTCTGTGGTGCTGGGACTCTTTGCTCCTGAGATATCCCTCCCAAATTTTTATCCACCACAAGTGGATGCGGGACCAGCCCTTTCCGCATCTGTGGCCCTCTTGATAGTCTGGATGGATATGGTTTCCTTAATCCTGTAGATGTCAGTCTTCCATTCAACTCAATCTCTGAATCATGGTTGTTGAGGGCCACCTAACAACCATTCAAACTGAGTCAATTGAATTCAACTCAATTTCTGAATTATTCAAAATTACAACTATATTTTACTTGTAATTTTGATGTGGTTGTGCAAAGAGACAAGCCAAGTTTGCCTATACCACCTTCTTAACCATAAGTCTTCTCTTGGCCATTTTGAATGTGATGGCCACATAGTACACATGCTCACTCCATGGTGTCTACTGTCCTCAATCCGTAGTTCAGTGACGTTATTGTTCATGCATGTGACTTCCAGTCCACTATTTTCGTTGTCAGGTTAAATTGATGTCGAGCAAAGTGTTCTTGTTATATTAATAATGTTATATTAATGGCTGGACTTTTCCTGGACAGATGTTTGTATGTTGGAAATAGAAAGACATTAAAAACAGTTATTATAGCCCTGGATGGTGTAGCTCAGTGGATTGAGCACGGGCCTGTGAACCAAAAGATCGTGGTTCGATTCCCAGTCAGGGCACATGCCTGGGTTGCAGGTCAGTTCCCACCGGAGGACCCACAAGAGGCAACCATACATTGATACTTCTCTCCTTCCCTTCCCCCTAAAGAGAAAGAAATAAAATCTTTAAAAAAACAGTTATTATATTTCATATGTTTAAAAAGTAAAATAAAGATATGGAAGATTTTTTTAAAAAAGACTTAAACTGAACTTTTAAAGTGAAAGTGACAATGTCATTATAACAGCTTTCTTTGTAATATTAAAAAAATGAAGCAATTCACATACCTATTGACAGAGGAATAGATAAACAACTGTTGGAGTATCAATACAATGGTATAGTACTCAGCAATTAAGGTGGTGAACTATTTAGTCATGCAGTGACATGAATGAATATCAAAAGAAGTATACCAAATTAAGGGAACTGAATAAAAACTGTACAATCAAAACCCAATGTAACCTACAGTGATAGAAAGCCAATTAGTGGCTGCCTCCGAATGGGAGTAGACAGGGATTACAAAGGGCCATGAGGTATTTTTTTTATAGGTGAGTGATGTGTTCTTTATTACATTGATTATGATAATGGTTTCAGGCATGTACACATCTGTCAAAACTTACAGAATTATACTCTTTAAATGTGCAATGTATGGTATATGGCATGTCACTTATACCTCTAATAGTGTTTGAAAAGGTTGTAACTTTATCTTGAAAAATTAAAAAAATTTTAAAAATACAGTTGACATTCAGTATTATTAGTTTCAGCTGTACAGCACCGTGGTTAGACATCTATATAATTTATGAAATGATCCCCCCAATAAGTCTAGTACCTACCTGGTACCATACTAGATACTACAGTATTATTGACTATATTCACTATGCTGTACTTTACATCTCTGTAGCTATTCTGTAACTAACAATCTGTACTTGTAAATCCCTTTGTCTTTTTTACCCAGGCCCCCCAAACCATCTTTCTTTCTTTGACTTGTTACACTTAGCCTAATAACCTTCTAGGTCCATCCATGTTGTTGCAAATGGTAATATTTCATTCTTATGGCTGAGTTATGGCTTTCATTATGTATATGTATCATAGCTTCTTTTTTTTAAAAGATTTTATTTATCTTTAGAGGGGAAGGGAAGGAGAGAAGGAGAGAAATATCAATGTATGGTTGCCTCTTGTGAGTCCCCTGCTGGGAACTGGCCTGCAACCCAGGCATGTGCCCAGACTGGGGATTGAACCATGATCATGTGGTTCATAGGCCCATGCTCAATCCACTGAGCTACACCAGCCAGGGCTGTACCATAGCTTCTTTATCCAATTGTCTATTGATGGGCACTTATGTTGCCGCTATAGCTTGACTACTGTAAATGGTGCTGCAGTGAACATAGGGATATATGTATCTTTCTGAATTAGTGTTTTCATATTTCTCAGGTACATATCCAAAGAGAAATTACTGGGTCACATGGTAATTCTACTTTTAATTTTTTGAGGAATCTCTAGCTATTTTCCATAGTGCCTACACCAATTTGCAATCCCACTAACAGTGCATGAGAGTTCCCTAAAAGACTATAACTATTACTAGGAGTATTTAGAGTCTTGAAATGGTTCTTTTTCCAGAAGTTGTTACACAGTATCCTGTACTTATACGTAATTTATACTCTTTAACATTAAAATGCAGTTGCCATATCAGTGACTTAACTTTGGTGTAAAGGTTTTCTATTTTTCTTTCTTTTTTTAAAACATATTTTATTGATTATGTTATTAGAGTTGTCCCAATTTTTCCTCCTTTGCCGCCTTCTGCCCTGCACCTCCGTTCCCTCCAGCAATCCCTGCCTTAGTTCATGTCTGTGGGTTGTGCATGTAAGTTCTTTGGCTTCACATATTCTATACTATTCTTTCATCCCCCTGTCTATTTTGTACCTACCATTTATGCTTCTTAACCCCCGCACCTCTTCATCCATTCTTTCCCTTCACCCCTTTCCCTGAGCTGATAACCCTCCAAGTTATCTCAATATCTATGATTCTGTTTCTGTTCTAATTGTTTGCTTGGTTTGTTTTTTTAGATTCAGTTGTTGATCGTTGTAAATTTGTTGCCTTTTTGATTTAATAATTTTGACCTTTTTGTAAATAAGTATCTTTCACATTTCATAAAATAATGGCTTGGTAATAATGAATTACCTTCACCCTGTCTGGGAAGCACTTTATCTGCCCTTCCATTCCAAGTGATAGCTCTGCTGGGTTGAATAATGTAGGTTGTAGGTTCCTTCTTTTCATTACTTAGACTACTTCTTGCCAGTCCCTTCTAGCCTGCATAGTTTCTTTTGAGAAATAAGCTGATAGTTTTATGAGAACTCCTTTGTAGGTAGCTCTTTGCTTTTTCTTGCTGCTTTTAAGATTTTTTTTTATCTTTAACTTTTGGTATTTTAACAACGATGTGTCTTGGTGTGGCCTTCTTTGGGTCCAACTTGTTTAGGACTCTCTATGCCTCCTGGCCTTGCATGTCTATTTCCTTCACCAAATTAAAAAAGCTTTCTTTCATTATTTTTTCAAATTAGTTTTCATTTTCTTGCTCTTACTCTTCTCCTGGTATCTCTATAATTTGGATGTTGGTATGGTTGGAGATGTCCCAGAGGCTTCTTATTCTATTCTTATTTTTTTTATCTTTTCTAGCCTTTCTGATTGAATGCTTTTTTCTTTCTTATGTTCCAAATTGTTGCTTTGATACTCAGTTTCATTCCCTCCACTCTTACTTCCTTGCAGATTTTTCTTTATTTCACTTAATGAAAACTTTATTTTTGCCTGGGTATTTTTTTTATGTACTGCCGCCATACCCAATAAGTTCTTTGAGAATCCTGATAACTGGTGTTTTGAATTCTGCATCTGATAGGTTGGTTACCTCCATTTCACTTAATTCTTTTTCTGAAGTTTTGTTGTTTTTTCCAATGGGCCATATTTCTTTGTTTCCTCAAGTTGGCAGCCTCCATGTGTTTGTTTTTGTGTATGAAGTAGAGATGCTTTGACCCCCCGTCTTAGCGCATGGCCTGTTGTAGGAGAGCAGACCTGTAAATTGTGTGGGCCAGAGCCTTAAGTGATCATCAAGGCAGGGCAGCCCATGTCACTGCTTTGTGGCTCTGTGTTGGGGGAAGGCTGGTAAAGTGTACAGTATCACTGCTTGCCTTCTGCATGTTTGGGAAAAAGTTGTCTCCCAGCACTCACCCTGTTTCCAGACTCCTCATTTTCTTCTTTTATGCCACTGGGCCCCACCTAGCTGTTGCCCTGTTGCTCCATGTGGGCACTTTAAGACTAGTCTCTTGATAACCTGGCAGTTTCACTCACCACTCCAACCCCCACTGGTTTTTACAGCTAGAAGTTATCAGGATTTACCTTTTTGGTGCTGGAACCCTGGGCTGCTGGCTGGTCTGGTTTGGGGCTGGGATTCTTCACTCCTGAGGTGTACCTTCCAATTTTAATCCACTACACGTGAATGTGGGACTGCCTATTCTGCCACCTCTCCGTGCCTCTCCTTTCTCCGTGTCTCTGCCCCTCCTACCCATCTGGATGAATGTAGCTTCTTTAAATTCTTGGTTGTTGGGCTTCCATACAGACCGATTTTCTGATGGTTCTGGGTGTTAATTGTTTTGTAGTCTAGATGTCATTTTTTCTCTAGTTGTGTGAGGAGGTGATTGAAAGTATGGTGTGAAGGTTTTCTACCCATATACTTATTAAGAATGGTAGTTAGCATTGACCTCCAACTTTGTTCCCAGTGAATCTTCTCTTCCTGATAGAATTTTTGCATTTCCATCAGCCTCATATAACATTTAGAGGATAAGACATTTTGTTAACTTACAGCTTTCTTACCAGGCAGGCCAATGGAAAGAAGTTTGGGGAAGGAAGTAGAGTATCCTGAGATGATACTACAGCTAAGTAGATGCACCTGCAGGTAAAGTGTTCCCTACATGGTGATGGTCTGTGTTCAGCTTTCTAGCACTGTGATCTTCATTATTGTGCATAACCTTGTGCCTGAAAATCTTCTAGATCTCCCATGAGATACTTGATTTTATAACATCCTTACACAGGAAAGGCACAATAATTAAGATACTGATTAAGAATGAGGTCAACAACAGGATTTTTAAAATCTTGTTTCCATTTTCTCTCTTCTCTCCCTTTGTTAAATAATTCAAGAATTATCTGGTGAGCACTCTCTGCCAGGCCCACTTAGCTGGTATACACTTCTAGGGGCTTGTTATTTAAAGTGTTTGGCAAAACACAGCATCAACATCACCTAGGAACTTATTAGAAATGCAGAATCTTAATCTTCCTTCAGACATATCAAATCACTATTTGCATTTTAACAAGATTTTTCATTGACTTACACTACATTTAAAAGGTATTTTTCTAGAGAATTCTTAGCTCTACTACTTAAATACTGCTATGACTTTGAGAAAGTAAATTTACTTCTTTAAGTCATTAGCAAATGAGGGGAATGGTATAATAGTAGAACCCATTTCACATATTATTGGGAGGACTTAATTATATAGACTCTCTAAAGCCCTTAACACACTGGCTGATACCAGTAAGTGCTTTTTATAAAAACATAGCCATGCCCTGACTGGTGGGGCTCGCCTAGTTGGGTGTCATCCTGCAAAGCAAAAGGTCACTGGTTTGATTTCTGCTCAGGGCACATGCCTGGGTTGTGGGTTCAGTCCCTGGTCTCAGTGCATAGTGTTTCTTTCTCACATAGATGTATTTCTCCCTCTTGTTGTTCCCTCCTCCCTTTCTCTCTTAAAAAAAATCATAAAATCTATAAAAGCTTTAAAAATTAAAAAATAGAAGTCATAATTATAATTTTAATTATTATTTTGTAGTTAAAAGAAAAAAATCTTATTTTGTAAAACTTCCCTTGTAGCAACTTTCATTCTTGTTCATTTGTTTGTTCAAAATGCTGACACAGACACATCCTTTCCAAGAGACATGACAGTAAATACAACACTCGATCCTGGATTGGATCCTGGATTAGAGAGGGAAAGAGAGAAAAGGAATGTTTTAGTCACCTATGGCTGCCATAACAAAATTCCACAGACTGGGTTGTTCACATAGCAGATATTATTTTTTCACAATTCTAGATGCTGGAAGTCTGAGATTGGGGAGCCAACATGGTGGGTGCTGGTGAGGATTCTCTTTCTGACATGCAGATTCCAGTTGTCTGTGTGTGCTCATATGGGCTTTCCTATCTCTCCTCCTCGTCTTACAAAACTGATAATCTCATGAGGACCGCAAAACTCATGATGTAATCTAACCCCAATTACTTTTCAAAGGCACCACATCCAAATGCCATCACATTGGGGTTAGTGTTTCAGTGTGTGAATTTTGGGGAACACCATTTTTAGTCCATATAGGAAATAAGTATTGTTAATGATGTTGTTATTTCTTTCCATAAATGAGGCTATTGGATGTTTGAATTTAAGTGATATGAAATTAGATGATAAATTTCATCTTCCATATGAAATACTGCACAAGTATTTTTCAGAACAAGACTAGATGTATTTAAAGGCTAAGCAGTAACAATATTGTTAGCGGGAGATTGAAGAAGGATGATTACTACTGCCAATTCTCCTTTTCTTTTGTTTGGTTTGATCAAGGAACTTAGCACAGCTCGTTACCTTGCACTCCCTAATTCAAAAAGCTCCAGATCTTGTCTATTTTGTTCAAATCTGCCTTCATAGAAACTGGTTCAATGCTTAACACAGGGTAGTTGTTCAATACATATGTGTTGAGTATGTGAATAAATGAGTGAGATCAGAAACACTCTCCATCATCCCAGTGTTTCCATTACCTACATTTTTCTGATGGAAAGATAATTTTAAAGTTACAGAAAAGATACAAGAATAATTAAAGGACCTCTCATCTACCCTTTACCCAAAGTCACCAGTATTTCTTTAGTTGTTAACACTTAATTTGAACATAATTTCAAACAAAAAAGATTGGTGAGAAAACTATAAATAATGATAACAAAGAATTGTCCTGTACCCTTCACCCAGATTTTCCAATTAATAAGAGTTTACATTTGTTTTTTAATTTTCTTTCTGAAACATTAAGATTAGGTTGTAGATATGTTACCAAATTACCCCTAAATGCTTCAATGTGTGTTTCTTGAAAATAAGAATGCTCTTCCTCATAACCTCAATTCCCTCATCCCATTTAACATATAAACATTGCTATGATACTTTTATCTAATTCACAAACCCTACTCAAATTTCTCCAAGTGTCGTTTATGTAAAGGAATAGTAATAACAAACATTGCCTTTCACTCCATTCCTTTCTGGTTCAAGATGCAGTCCAGAATCATCCACTGTATTTATCTGCAATGTCTGTTTAGTTTCTTTCAGTATGTAGTTCCTTAATTTTTAGTGATCTTGACATTTCAAAAAGTTTAGTTCAGTTATTTTATCAAATTTCTTTGGAATTTCCCTGATTTGTTTTTCATGACTGGATTCAGGATATACCTTTTTGGAACGAATACCACAGAAATAATGCTCTTTTCTTCTCAGTGCCTCACATTGGGAGGCATACAAGTCACTGTCATTACCAATGACATTAACTTTTGTCATGTGGTCAAGATGGTGTCTATGATATTTCTCTACGGTAAAGTTTACTAATAACTAATGAATAGGTATTTAGTTGGGCTCACCAAAATTTCATACATTTAACATTCATTGATATCTCTTGCATGAATCATGCAGTGTAATGGTGTTTGCTGAATATTTTCTAATGTATCACTCTTGCATTTACTAGTTGGCATTCTACTGTAAGGTAGAACTTTCTCTTTGTAATTATTTATTTACTTATGTCAGTATGGACTGTAGATTCTTATTTTATTGAAATGGTTACATCATTAATTCTTATTTTATTACAGCTTTATTGTGGTATATTTGACATATAACAGACTGCTTATATTTGTTTGAGGAGTTCTGGTGTATATATGCAGTGGAAAACCCCACCACCTCAATCAACAAAAACCACCACCTAGAATATTTTCACCAAGTACAAGTTTTCTTGTTCTCAAAAATTTCATCTCCTTCTCTTTTTCTCTCCCCATTCTCAGGAAATCACTAATTTGATTTCTGACATTCCTGATTATTTTCAATTTTTTCTAGAATTTTATATAAAATGGAATTGTACAGCATATATTTTTTAGAGGGATCTGGCTTTTTTTCCCTCAGTATAAGTATTTTGAAATTCATCCATGTTGTTCAGTATAAGTAGTTCATCCATTTATTGCTCAGTAATATTCTATGAGATTGATTTACCATAGTTTGTTTGCCCATTCACCTACTGATGGACATTTGTTACTGTTTTTTTCTTGTTTAGAACTATACAAAGTTGCTATGAATAAGTGCAAGTCTTTGTACAGATTTATGTACACATCCTTATATGAATATATTTTTAAATTCTTTTGAACTGGCTAGATCACACTATAGATCTCTACTGAGCTTTAACAAACTGCTGAATTATCAAAGTGTTTGTGCCATTTAGGCTCCCCAACAGTATATGGATACTTCTATTGTTTGATGTGCTCACCAACACTTGGCATGGTTAGTCCTTTTTAGTTATAGCCATTTTGGATTGTGCATAATGGTACCATTTGATGGTTTTAATTTGCATTTCCTAATAACTAATGATATCATACCATTTGTGTGGGCTTATTTGCCATTTATGTATCATTTGGTGTTTTTTTTAAATCATCTGCATGTTATTATTGGGTTGTCTTCTTATTATTGAGGTGTAAGAATTCTTTATATGTTCCAAAAGCAAGTCACTTGTCAGATTATATGCTTCGTAGATATTTTATCCAGTATGCAGCTTGCCTTTTCATATTCTTAATAGCATTATGAGAATTATAAAGGTTCTTAATTTTAATATAAAGTCTAAATTATCAAATTTTTCTTTTGTAGTTTGTGACATAGTGTCCTATTTGAAAAATCTTGGCAAAATCTAAGATTATTTACCCCTACAGTGTGGCTCAGTGGATTGAGTGCTGGCCTGTAAACTGAAAGGTTGTTGGTTCAATTCCCAGTCAGGGCACTTGCCTGGGTTGTGGACTAGGTCCCCAGTTGGGGGCTTGCCAGAGGCAAATGATCAATATATCTCTCATATATTGATGCTTCTCCACCTCTCTTTCTTCCTCCTTTCCCCTGTCCCTAAAAATAAACAGACAAAATCTTTTTAGGGGGTGTGCTGGGATGGGAGTAATAGAAAACTGTACTTGAAAAATAATTAAATAAATTAAAAAAATCTAAGATCATTGAGATTTCATTCTCAATGATTTTATTTTATATGTGTAATAGCTTTATATGTGGTGTTGAAAGAAACATATGTACATGGTTTGAGAAAATGACTGGGAGTTTTTTTACATGGCTTGAGGAAATAATAAGAAAATGATTAGATATCCTTCTTTCCCTCTCATACATCCTCCCTTCCTTCCTTCTTTCCCTTTATCCCTCCCTTGCATGTTCTCTCACTACACCCCTTTATTTCCACATGATGTTTTTTTTTGAGTTGTGGCTCTGGGATTGCTTTAGTTTTTTAAGTATATTGTATTGATTATGGTATTAGAGTTGTCCTTTTTTCCCTCCCCATTATCACCTTCCACCCTGCAGTCCCCCCTTCCATCAGCATTACCCCCTTAATTCACGTCCATGGGTCATATGTATAAGTTCTTCAGCTTCTCCATTTCCTATATTATTCTTTAACACCCCCTGTCTATTTTGTACCTACCAATTATGCTTCTTATTCTCTGTACCTTTTCCTTAACCCTTCTATGACCCCTTCTCCACTGATAACCCTCCATGTGTTCTCCATTTCTGTGATTCTCTTCCTGTTCTAGTCGTTTGCTTAGTTTCTTTTTGTTTTTGTTTCTTAGGTTCAGTTGTTAATAGCTGTGAGTTTGTTGTCATTTTACTGCTCATAGTTTTGATCTTCTTTTTCTTAGCTAAGTCCCTTTAACATTTCATATAATAAGAGCTTGGTGATGATGAACTCTTTTAACTTGACCTTATCTGGGAAGCCCTTTATCTGCCCTTCCATTCTAAATGAAAGCTTTGCTGGATAGAATAATCTTGGGTGTAGGTGCTTGCCTTTCATGACTCTGATTACTTCTTTCCAGTCCCTTCTTGCCTGCAAGATTTCCTTTGAGAAATCAGCTGACAGTCTTATGGGAAGTCCTTTGTACATAACTGTCTCTCCTTTTCTATTGCTGCTTTTAAGATTCTCTTTTTTATCTTTAATCTTGAGTAACTTAATTATGATGTGCCTTGCTGTGTTTCTCCAGAGGGTCCAATTTCTTTAGGACTTCCTGAGCTTCCTGGACTTCCTGGAAGTCTATTTTCTTTGCCAGATTAGGGAAGTTCTTCATTATTTTTTCAAATAAGTTTTCAATTTCTTGCTCTCCCTCTTCTTCTTCTGGCATCTTTATGATTCAGATGATGGGACATTTAAAGTTGTCTCAGAGGTTCCTAAACCTCTCTCTCTCTCTCTCTTTTTTGAATTTTTGTTTCTTCATTCTGTTCTGGTGGAATGTTTATTTTTTTCTTCTGTTTGAAATCCTTGGTTTGAGTCCTGGTTTCCTTCCCTCTGCTATTGATTCCCTGTATATTTTTCTTTATTTCACTTTACATAGCCTTTACTTCTTTTTGTGTGTGTGTCCATAATCAACCATATCTGTGAGCATCCTACCAGTGTTTTCAACCCTGCATCTGATAGGTTGGCTATCTCCTTATTGTTTAGTTCTTTTTCTGGAGTTTTGATCTGTTCTTTCATTTGGGCCATATTTCTTTGCCTTGGTGCACCTGTTACATTGTAAAGGGGAGAGCCTTAGGTATTTGCCAGGGCAGGGCAACCCATTTTGCTATTGTGGCACTGTAGGTGGTGGAGGTGTCTGAGAGGGAACAATGCAGCTTGCTTAGCTCTTCCCCTGCTTTCAGTCACTTCCCCTGCTACCCACAAGCAAATTGGGCCCTTCTGGCGCTGATTCCAGCTGGGTGGATTTGTGTACTTTCTAGGACCCTGTGGGTCTCCCTAATGGACTCTCCTGTGAGATGGGAGATTCTCCTGCCACCACAACCCCCACAGGGTTTTACCTCCAGAGATTTTGAGCTTTAATTCCCTGCACTGGAAACCTGGGTTGCATGGTCTCTCTCACTCTCCAGTTGTTCCTCCCAGGTTATCCACTCATGAATGTGGGATCACCTGGTCCACCAGCCACTACCTTCCGTGGCTGGTCCACCAGTCAGTGCCTTGTTGCGCATTTTCTCTGCCCCAGCTGCTCATCTCCACCTCTCCTACCAGTCTGGATGAATACTTCTTTAACTCCTTGGTTGTCGGATTTCCATACATGTCAATATTCTGGAAGTTCTGGTTGTGTTTTGTTGTTAAATTTGTTTTTGTCCTTCTTTGGGTTGTATGAGGAAGCAAAGTGTACCTACTTACACTTCTGTCTTGGCTGGAAGTCTCCATATGACTTTCTAAATATTCCAGCTCCATATGTTGAAAGATTATCTTTTTCCATTGAGCTCTTTGGCATTCTTGTAGCAAGTCAATTGACCATATATGTGTGTATCTGTTTTAGACTTTGTACAGTTTACCATTGATATATATGTGTCTCTGTCAACATTACTGCCTTGGTTGCTATAGTTTTACCATAAGTTTTAAATTAGACAATTGCCATATTTTTCCAGGTATAATATGCACCTTTTTGTCCAAATTTTTGAGGGAAAAATAAGGATGTACATTAAACATGGGTAGGACCTGAAAAACTTTGTATCTGTTCTTGTGTTTTGTGTTCTTGTGTCTTGTTACATATAATTTCTTGTACTATAACACATTCAAAAATAAATGCTGAAATTCCTTCATAATACAAAAATGCATCTAAATATAAATAAATAAAAAATTCAATTAGACAATTAAAATGGAAGATATCTCCCTGAAGTTTGGTCAAAAAACATGGGTATGTATTATACACAGCAAACTATGGTAAGTTCTATAACTTTGTTATTCTTCTTTAAAAAATATTTTATTTATTTATTTTTACAAAAAGGGGAAGGGAGGGAGAAATAGGTGGAGAGAATCATCAATGTGTGGTTGTCTCTCATGTGCCCCCTACTGGGGGCCTGACCTGGCCTGCAAACCAGGCATGTACCCTGTCTTGGAATCAAACTGGTGACCCTTGGTTCACAGGCTAGTGCTCAATCCACTCAATCACATCAGCTAGGGCAACTTTGTTATTCTTTATACAAATTGTTTTGGGTATTCTAACTCCTGTGTATTCCCAGGTAAAAACAGCTTGTCAGTTTCCACAAAAATTTTGCTTTTATTTTGATTGAGATTATATTGACTCTAGATTTTTAAAAAAGATTTTATTTATTTTTTAGAGAAAAGGAAGGGAAGGGTAAAGAGGGAGATAAATATCAGTGTGTAAGAGGGCAGTTGGCTCTCGCATGCTCCCAACTGGTGACCTGATCCACATCCCAGGCATCTGCCATGGCCAGGAATTGAACTGGCAACCTTTCAGTTCACAGATTGGCGCTCAACCCACTGAGCCACACCAGCCAGGGTTAACTCTATAGATATTTTTAGTGACTTTTTATGGTTATAGTTTATGTTTTAAATTGACACAGTATGAACTTCAAGTAATAGTATATCATTACACCTAAAAATATATTTATTTTTAGTATATACTCTAAAACAGTATATTTCTTGGCATTTTGCTATTGCTTTCATATTTTATATTTTTATAACAAATACTTTATATATTATACTTTTTGTTATAATCAAATACTACTTATTTTCTTGCTTAAATTGTTCCAGCTTTGGCCATTGGGAGCTCTTTCAGAGGTTTCTGTTCTCATTTGTAACTCATTGGTGTGACTTTTTTTAAAAAGAATTTTCTTACTTTTTGATACTACACAATGCTTTTAGGCTCATATTCTATATAACTTGTCTCAGTCTTAGAAGAAACCATTTTGCCAAGGAGTCCTGGGTTGTTTTTTTGCCCCCCAGAAACTAGTATTACAAACAAAGGTCTGGGCACTAGGTATACTTGTTACTACATGGGTGTCTACTTTTTTAGGTCCTCTAAGTTAATAGAGCAATAAAATACTGGCTTTGTATATACAAATATCTAAAAACATTTCTATATGTAACCATCTGCATATATATTAAGGTGAACATGAATTCATATTGATTTTTCAACTATAATCTGTTACTACATGGATCATTTAAAATTATTTTAAATTAAATTTTATTTATTTGATTAGTTGATGTAGTTACATGGTTCAAAAGGTTAAAGGGGCATGTAATGAAAATTCTCTCTCCTACCCTTTTCTGCCATAATGCTGGTTCTCTCCTAGTGGTGACTAATATTACCATATTCTTGAGGGAAATTGAATTGACCTTCATAGGACTTGCAAGAAACTTAATTTTCAAAGCTGGTTGACATATCTACTAGAATTGTATAGTGAATCTTTTATTGAATCACAATAATGTGATTCAATCAAAGAAGATAGTACCAATACCATTTCAAAAGTAGGAAAACTGGGAAATAAAAATCTGTTTTACTCCCGAATAAGAAAACTGTGTAAATGTGTAATGGGAACAATTTGAGAAGAATATAGAAATATCCAAATTTTAGAGTCAGGATTTACTGTATTGTGAATCTCATCTCTGCTGGTTCATAATGACTTGACTTTGCAATATGTTTTAAATTCTCTGAATCTCAGTATATTCATGTGAACATTGGAATAATAATACCTATCTAATACAACCGCAAATTATACCTCCACTGCACTTAATCTAGTTCCTGGCATAAACTAATAGCTCAATGAATGATAATTATATTTTTGAGTTGTTTTAGTGGTTGAGCTGAAAACACTAAACTGTTTTGTTATGCCAGTAATATTTATTTAAGTTAGCCCCAAGTGGAGGGAGCGTTACTCATTTTTATTCCCCTACTATGTAGGTGGGTCCATTGTTGAGACTCTTTGGGGAAAAGTCCCTGTTTATGCTTCTTGATAGAAACACAAAGTCAGATTTTAGAAGTAAATTAAATTTTATTTTATGCTATAAAATTGCTTTTTACCTCCACTTATGATACATGGGAGCTTCCTTTGAGCATTTTAAGCACTTGGGGCGGTCTTTGTAAAACAATTGATTTGTACCATGAGGAGAGACCCTCAAATAAGGAGGAGAATCTGAGTTAACCTAAGTGACTGTCTGGTAGTAAGAGGTGCTATTTCTTCCATTTAAGCTGCTCTTCACAGCACACTTAGCTTGCCCAATCATATGTGACTCCTATCATATTAGTAAGCCATGAAAAAACTTTATCAAATCATTCATTACACTTACCATTTGAAAATATGATTTCTTGTGCTCTTTTAAAATATATTTTATTGATTATGCTATTCCAGTTGTCCCAATTCCCCCCCCTTTTCAACCCACCACCTGGTATCCCCATTCCTTTCAGCAGTCCCTTCCCTTCGTTCATGTTCATGGGCCATGCATATAAGTTCTTTAGCTACTGCATTATCTATAGTACACTTAACATCCCCCATCATTTTGTACCTATGAATTGGTGCTTCTTAATCCCTGTACCTTTTCTTGCATTCTCACCCTTCCTCCCCTCAACTGATAACCATCCAAATGATCTCTGTATCTATGATTCTGTTCCTGTTCTGATTATTTGCTTAGTTTGTTATTTAGATTCAATTATTGATAGTTGTGAATTTATTGCCATTTAATCTTTATTGTTTTTATCTTTTTTCTTATGTAATTCCCGTTAACCTTTCATATAATAATGGCTTGGTGATGATGAACTCCTTTAGTTTTTTTCTTGTCTGAGGAGCACTTCATCTGCCCTTCAATTCTAAATAATAGCTTTGCTGGATAGAGTCATCTCAGATGTAGGTCCTTGCTTTTCATTAGTTTGAATGTTTCTTGCCAGTCCCTTCTAGCCTGCAAGGTTTCTTTTGAGAAATCAGCTGACAGTCTTATGGGAACTCCCCTTTAGGTAACTATCTGATTTTCTCTTGCTGCTTTTAAAATTCTCTATCTTTAAACTTTGGCATTTTATGATGTATCATGGTATGGTTCTCTTTGGGTCCAACTTTTGGGGGACTCCCTGTGCTTCCTGGACTTGCATGTATGTTTCCTTTGCCATATTAGGGAAGTTCTACTTCATTATGTTTTAAAATTAGTTTCCAATTTCTTGCTCTTCCTCTTCTCCTCCAGTTACCCCTGTGATTCAGATAATGTTCTGTTTAGAGATGTCCTCATTTTTTCCTTCTTGCTGTTCTGATTGAATGATTTTTTACTCCTCATGTTCCAAACAATTGATTTGATTCTTGGCTTCATTCCCTCCATGGTTGATTCCCTGTAGATTTTTCTTTATTTCACTCAATGTGATCTTCATTTCTGTCTGAGTCTTTTTTATACGGTTGAAGTACCCAGTGAGTCCCTGGAACATTCTGATAACCAGTGTTTGAACTCTGCATCTGATAGGTTGCTTATTTTCATTTCATTTAGTTCTGTTTTTGGAGTTTTTCTGTTCTTCCATTTGGGCCATATTTCTTTTCCTCTTCATTTTGGAAGCCTCCCTGTGCTTGTTTCTGTATATTAGGTGGAGCTGCTTTGACTCCCTGTCTTAGAAGCATAGCCTGCTTTAGAAAAGCATACATGTAAGTAGTATGGGGTGGAGCCTTAGGTAATGGCCAGTGTGAGGAAACCTGTGTCACCACTTTGTGGCTTGATGCTGGGGAGCACTTGGAGAGGGGACAATGCTGCTGCCTGGCCTTTGGAAATTTGCCCAGGTGGAAGTTGCCTCCCAGTTCTCATCCTTTTGTCAGTCACTTCACTTTCTCCTTGTATGCCACTGGTGGCCTTCCAGCTCTTCCACTGGGCTGAATCCCCGAGTAGGTGGGTTTGTGTGAGTCTTAAGTGTTTTTCAGTTCCTGTAAGAGGAGTCTCACGAGAATCTCACAGTTCCTTCTGCTGGTTCAACCTCCACTGGTTTTTGCAGCCAGGTTATGGGGTTTTATTTTCCCAGCACTGGAACCCTAGGCTTGGTGGTCTGGTTGAGGCTGAGATGTCTTGCTGCTGAGGTATCCCTCTCAAAATTTATCCACCACATGTGATTGTGGGGTAAACCCTTCCTTATCTAGACATCTCTCCACCTCTCTGTGCCTCCACTCATCTCTGTGTCCCCACCCCTCCTACCCATCTGGATGACTATGGCTTCTTTAAAAACTTTGTTGTTGGACTTCTGTATAGCTCAATTTTCTGACAATTTTGGGTGATATTTATTTTATAATCTAGTTGAATGTTTTGCTGTACTTGTACTGGAGGCAAGGATTGTTTACCTATGCCTCCAACTTGATTTCTTGTGTGCTTTTTAAAGAGCTGCCTCTTGATGTTCCCTCTGCAAAATGAAGGTGTTAGGTTTTTGTGATAATGTTTAACAGTTCAGGACTTACTAATCTACATGAAAGTTTTTTAATGTTAATTCATATTGCAGAAAAGCTACTAACCTCTTGAGTAGTTAGAACACTGTCTATTTTCTGTGCAACCCAGGGTTCCAGCATGGGACACTAAAACCTCAAACCTCTGGCTATTAAAATGTGTGGTGGTTGTGGTGGTGGGAGAAACTCCCAACTTCACAGGAGAGTTTGTTGGAGAGAGCTACAGTATTCTCAACATACACAAGGCCACCCAACTGGAAATCAGCACCAGAAGGGCCCAATTCACATGTCAGTACTGAGAAAGTGACTGGAAGGAGGGTAAAAGCCAAGCAAGCAGCATTGTTCCCTCTCTGACCCCTCCCTGACATATAGTGCCAGAATGCAGTGAAGTGGGTTGTCTGGCGAATACCTAAGGCTCTACCCTTTACAGTATAACAGGTATGCTGAGACAAAGAAATAGTGCCGAAAAAGAACAGATCAAAACTCCAGAAAAAGAACTAAGTGGTGAGAAGATTGCCGACCTATCAGATACAGAGTTCAAATCACTGGTAACCAGGATGCTCACAGACATTGTTGAGTGTAGTTGCAAAATAAAGAAAGAAGGCTGTGGAAAGTGAAATAAAGGAAAGCCGACAGGAGACCAATAGTGAAGGGAAGGAAACCAGGGCTGAAATCAAAGATTTGGAACAGAAGGAAGAAATAAACTTTCCACCAGAACAGAATGAAGAAACAAGAGTTCAAAAAAGTGAGGGGGAGTAGTGAAGGGGAAATGGAGACAACCGTACTTGAGCAACAACAACAACAACAACAACAAAACATGAAAAAAAGAATATAATAAAATCAAAATGAAAAAGATAAAGCCTAAAACCTTCAACACACACACACACACACACACACACACGAGAACAAAAAATGGGAAGTTCAGGAACCTTTGGGACAACTTTAAATGTTCCCACATTTGATTCATACAACAGATGTTGTATGATTCAACCATACAACATCAGGTTTGCCAGGAGGAGAAGAGGAAGAGCAAGAAATTGAAAACTTATTTGAAAAAAAAATGAAGGAAAACTTCCTTAATCTGCTAAAGGAAATAGACTTCCAGGAAGTCCAGGAAGCTCAGGGAGTCCTAAAGAAATTGGACCCTCTAGAGGAACACACCAAGACATAATTAAGTTACCCAAAATTAAAGATGAGAGAAGCTTAAAAGCAGCAAGAGAAAAGCAGGGAGTTACCTATAAAGGACTTCCTGTAAGACTAACAGCTGATTTCTCCAAAGAACCCTTGCAGGCAAGAAAGGGCTGGAAAGAAGTATTTCAACTTATGAAAGGCAAGGACCTACATCCAAGATTATTCTATCCAGCAAAGCTATCATTTAGAATGGAAGGGAAGAAAAATCACTTACCAGATAAGGTAATAATTAAAGGAATTCATTATCATCAAGCCCTTATTATATAAAATTTTAAGGGACTTATCTAAGAAAAAGAAGAGGTCGAAACTATGAACAGTAAAATGACAACACTCACAGCTATCAACAACTGAACCTAAGAGACCAAAACAAAAACAAAAAGAAATTAAGCAAATGACTAGAACAGGAAGAGAATCACAGAAATGAAGATCACATGGAGGGTTATCAGTGGAGAGGGGGTTGTAGAACGGTTAGGGAAAAGGTACATGGAATGAGAAGCATAAATGGTATGTGCAAAGTAGTACAGGAAATATAGAAGCCAAAGAATTTATATGTATGACCCGTGGACATGAACTAAGGTGGGAGGAAGGGTGTAGGGCAGATGGGAGTAAAGGGGAGAAAAAAATGGGACAACTGTAATAGCATAATCAATAAAGTATACTTAAAAAAGAACTCTGTTTTGCTCTTTTTAACTTGGGCACTTAACTAAGGGAAAGATGATATGAAATTACATTTGATACTTGAACAACACTGGTTTGAGACGCATGCATCTACTTTAATTCAAAATTTTTATTACTATATTTTATGGATTATGTGACTGCAGTTGTTCCAATTTTCCTCTTCGGCTCCCCCCCCCCGCCCCCAGCACTCA
This sequence comes from Sturnira hondurensis, assembly GCF_014824575.4. Lineage (NCBI taxonomy): Eukaryota > Metazoa > Chordata > Mammalia > Chiroptera > Phyllostomidae > Sturnira > Sturnira hondurensis. The sequence goes on along the minus strand of NW_028073511.1, from coordinate 22,336,612 downwards.
CCATTCTCTCAAGCAATGCTGCTTTTATAGTTCATGTCCATGGGTTATGCACACAAGTTCTTTGGCTACTCAATTTCCTTTGGCTACTCATATTTATTCTGTAACTACCCATTTCTCCTTCTTAATCTCTTCACCTCTTCACCTATTGTGTGAAACCCCCCTTGAATCTGGCAATCATCAAAATGCTCTCCATATCCATAATTCTGTTTCTGTTCTTGTTTGCTTAGTTTGTTTTTTAGATTCAATTGTTGAATGATATGTATTTACTGTCATTTTATTGTTCATAATTTGAATCTTCTTTTTTAAAATAAGTCTCTTTAATATTTCATATAATAATGACTTGGTGTTGATGAACTCATTTAGTTCTTTCTTTTCTGGTAAGTTCTTTACCTGCCCTTCAATTCTAACTGATAACTTTTCTGGGTAGATCAGTTTTGGATATAGGTCCCTGCTTTCCATGACTTTGAATAATTCTTTTCAGTCCCTTCTAACCTGCAAAGTTTCTTTTGAGAAGTCATCTGACAGTCTTATTGGAACCCCCCTGTAGATACGTAACTCCTTTTCCTTCACTGCTCATAAGATTCTCTACTTATCTTTAACCTTTGGCATTCGAATTAGGATGTGTCTTGTGGGCCTCTTTGCATCCATCTTGCTTATGACTCTCTGTGCTTCCAGGACTTGCATGACTATGTCCTTCACCACATTTGGGAATTTTTCTTTTATTATTTTTTCAAATAAATTTCCAATTTATTGCTCTTTTTCTTCTTCTTCTGGCACCACTTATGAGAACAGTGTTGGACTACTTGAAGTTGTATCAGAGGCTGCTTAGTCTATGCTCTTTTTTTTCTTCTTGTTCTGATTTTTTTTTTTGCTTCCTTATACTCCAAATCATTTATATGAATCTTGGCGTCATCTACTCTACTGTTGTTTCTCTGTAAATTGTTCTTTATTTCTATTAGTGGATCCTTTGTTTATTACTGGAACTTTTTTATGCTTTTGATGTCCTAACTTCCTTGAGCATTCTTGTAATCAGTGTTTTGAACTCTGCATCTGATAAATTGCTTATCTCCATTCCATTTAGTTCTTTTTCTGTAGTTTTGATCTGTTCTTTCATTTGGGCCATGTTTCTTTGTCTCCTTGTTTTGGCAGCTTCTCTGTATTTGTGTCCATGTATTAGGTAGAGCTGCTATGACTCCTGCTTTGGTATTGTGACCTAATGTAGTAGGTGTCATGTAGGGTACAGTGGATCAGTTTCCTCTATTAACCAAGCTGGGTACTGAGGGTGTGCCCTCTGTGTGGCTTGAGGAGGGAGGGCTCATAAAGGATACAATGTCCTTGCCAGTAGTTTTCTCTGGAAGAAACCTATCTCCCAGCTCTTGCCTGGAGGCCACACACTTTTCAGTTCCTCAGTTTTGGTGCTTTTCAAGCTTCTCTCTGGTTTTGGAGCTCAGAAAGAGTTGTTGTAAGTTGTGTACAGGCCCTTTAGAGAAACTTCTTGGGAATCCAGCAGTTTCTCCCACTGTCTCAATCCCACTGCCTTTTACAGCCAGAAGTTATAGGGGCTTATCTCCCTGGCTCTGGAACCCTAGGCTTGGGGTCTGGTGTAAGGCTAGGACCACTTGCTCCCAAGACATACCTCCCACTTTTTTTTTAAAAGATTTTATTTATTTGTCTTTAGAGGGGAAGGGAAAGAGAGAGGGAGAGAGGGAGAGAAACATCAATGTATGGTTGCCTCTCGTGGGTCCTCTGCTGGGAACTGGCCTGCAATCCAGGCTTGTGCCCTGATTAGAACCTCAATCCTTTGGTTCGCAGGCCCATGCTCAATCCACTGAGCTACACCAGCCAGGGCCTGACATGCCTCCAACTTTTGATCCAGTCAGTGTGAGTGTAGGACCAGCTCGTTCCATGTCTTTCTACAATTCTGAATGGATGTGGTTTCTTCTTTAATTCTGTAGTTTTAGGACACCCATTTAACTTGAATTTGACAGTTCTGAGTGATGGTTATTCTACATTTTAATTATGATATGATATGGTTCTGTAATTGAGCAAGCAGTGTTTACCTAGGTTGCCATCTTGGAGAATCTCCATAGGTCATGGCCAGCTCGGTCTTGTGCAGAAAGTGACTAATGCCTATTTTTTTCAATAAATACGGTAAATGTGTTTTCTCCTCCATACGATTTTCAGCATTTTTTTCTTGCTGACTTTAGTGTCAAAATATAGTACTAATACATGCACCATACAAAATACAATATGTGTTAATTGACTACTTATGTTATCAGTAAAGCTTGCTGTTAACAGTAGGCTATTTGTCATTATGTTTTTGGGGAGTAGAAAGTAATACATCCCCCTAAACTGTGTGCGTTGTTCAAGGGTCAATTCTATTTCCACATTTACTTAGTCTGATTTTTCCCTTGTATTGCCAGCTAAATGCCGAAGATCACTGTCATCAATTCAACATCAACAGTTCTCAATTTGGAGTTCTGTGGGGGAGGGAGACTTATTTAGTACAAACATCTCAGTTATGATACAACCTGTCTTTGGAATAGCACAGCTGTGATGCAGGTAAATTATGATACAGCACAGCTGTGAGGGGGCCCTGGCAAGGCAGCATTGTCTTATGGTTCAGTTGGGCGAGAAATCTCCAGAGTCACAGCTCAATTGGTGTTGAAACTCCAACTAAAGAAACACAGTCTTCAGTGGAAACTGAAATTGTGCTTCATGGAGACAGGGGATGCAAATGAGGACTCTAAATTCTCACCATTTGATTGGCTCAAAGAGCATGACCCTTATTGGTTAGAATGGAGCTTCTCTGATTGATCAGTGAAAATGCCAGTGAGGCTGTAGCTGTGTAGCTCTGATTGTACAGGAATGTCTCAGTCCTATTACACAAATTGGGATCCTATGAACTCTCTGATAAGGGTTACTGACTCAAATAGCAGAAGCACAGTGCAGGATTCTTGGCAGCCCAGTCTGCCTTTTCACTGAAAAACAGCATGACTGAGGGACCTCTGCAAATAATGAGCTACTAGACTCTGATTACAAATTTGAACCCAGGTAATGACAAGTAAGCCTTTCTGGCAGATAAATTTTTCTGTGGGTCAACAGCATTTAACAAATATAACCATCAAGTTCTAGATATTGTAGTACACCTAGAGACATAAATACAAGTTGGTATATTTATTGTTTTTACTTTAAGCTTTGGTTTTCAATCCCAGCTGTATTTTTATTTTATTCTGATTTTTTCCAAATGTTTATTTATTTATTTTTAAAGAGAGGAGAAAAGAGGGAGATAAAGAGGGAGAGAAACATCAATGTGAGAGAGAAGCATTGATTGATTGTTTCTCATATACACCCTGCCCAGGAATGAACCCACTACCCAGGCATGTACACTGACTGAGAATCAAACTGATGACCTTTTGTCTTTTGGGTGATGCCCAACCCAGCCACACTGATTTGGGCTCAGGTATTTTGTGTTTTTTAAAAAAATTTTTTTTAGCCCTGGCTGGTGTAGCTCAGTGGATTGAGCCTGGGCCTGCGAACCACATGATTGAGGTTTGATTCCCAGTCAGGGCACATGCCTGGGTTGCAGGCTAGTTCCTGGTTCCCGGCAGCGGATGCATGAGAGGCAACCATACATTGATATTTCTCTCCCTCTCTCCTTCCCTTCCCCTCTTAAGATAAATAAATAAAATCTTAAAAAATTTAAAGTTATATTTTATTGATTTTACTATTACAGTTATCCCAATTTTCCCCCCTGTGCTCCCCTCCAACCAGTACCCTACACTCCTGCAGGCAATCCTCACACCTTTGTTCATGCCCACAGGTCATGCATATAAGTTCTTTGGCTTCTCTATATCCTATACTGTACCTTACATTCCCATGCTCAGGGCCCAGGTGTATTTTTAAATCAACCTCTAGTTTTATCATAAAGTTGTTCATTTCTGTAATTAGTCATCATGCAGTGGTGTTTCTGTTTTGATATCACATTTTATAATTAAACAAGGGATTTCTAGATAAATAAACTTAAGTCAGCTTATTTTTTGATTTAGGAAAATACAGATTTTATCTAATTGGTAAACCAATCTCTCTATTAGGTACCCTCATGAAGTGCAGAGTCTAGAGAATAATTTTACACCAGAGACTTGCTAGTTTGGGGAAGAAATGCTTCTATGGGCTCAGAAATAAAATGTGAATTTGCCTTGGTAATTGCAGCTTGATAGATATGTTACTAAATTCCAGCACACAGCTAATTCTAAAGTGAATTGTCAACTAGGTACACAGTTTTTAAACAGTGTCCTTGAGAGAAATATGCAAGTCCACAAATGTCAGGATTTGGCAGATATTGCTTAGTATGATAGGATTGGGTTTTGTAAGTCTAGAAAAAAATAGTGACAGATAACATTGAATGGTGCTGGTGTTTACCAATGGTTGCTAAACCTATGTGTATTAATCACACAGTTACCGGTACTAACTAAATGCAACATGATGTGAAACAGAGTTGTTCAATAAAAGTTTTACACTATGTCAAAATATTCTATGTCTTTACTGTCCAATATGGTAGCCTCTAGGCTCATGGGACTATGGAACACTTGAAATGTGGTTAATGTAAATAAGTAACAGAATTTTAAACTTAATGTAATCTGATAATTTAAATTTGAATCGCCATATTTGGCAAGTGACTGTTGTATTGAACAGTGTGGGTCTAAACACTGACATCCGAGTGACACCCCCTTCCCAGGGCCCAGGGGGAACAGCTGCTCGGTTCACACACTGTAGAAGAGGGGCGGCCACAAAACCCTTCTGTTGGCGATGGAGAACACAGTGCTGCTCTCTCTCATCAGAGGGTGAGCTGTGTCTGTATCACTCTTTTGATGAGCATCTTGTCCTTTATCAACTCTTTCTTTTTCTGTTTTTTTTTCATGATAAGAATTGATGGTCCTTGACTTCTTTGTATTTTTTTTTTTATTTAGCATCCATCTACTAAGCATTTATTATGTGTCAGGCACTGTCTCAGGGCTGGGTCTGCAACAGGGAATAAGGCTGATCAAGTCCCTGTTCTCACTGAGGCTACACAAACACATTATTGTACAACAGTTTATTTTAACATAATTGTAAAAAGTTCTTAGTGTGTGTACTCAGGAGAAAGTAAAAAATTAATTTGTTGATTAATTGAGAACTGTTATTGTCCACAGACTCTATCAGGCATTGCCTCTGGCTAGTCTAATAGGGTTCTCTTAAGTTTAAATTATGTGTGAATGTGGGAAAAAGAGGAGAGGGTAGGGCAAGGGGAGAGAAAAGGTAATGGCATTATTTTTTTGTAGTTATCCATGACCCTCTTGAATGTAAATTCCTTCCAGAGAAAAGTTAGCCTGTCCACTGCCTGATCCCAATGGTCTACTACCTGTGTCCCCAGAATCTGGGCTAGTATCAAGTAGGCATTACTAAAAAATAAATAAATAAACATTTCTAGATTTTCCTTTTAGACTCTGTGTTTTAGACTTATGGAAAGGTTAGTTCTTCTTTTATGTATCAACTGTCAATTTTGTCTGTTTTGTTCACTTTTCCTGTCAACCAATTGAGTGCTTCAGGTAGGGCAGCCTTGTCCAAAAGGTAATGGTTGGAAATAATGAGTTAACTTCCCATCATGTTATTTTCTTCTTTTTTTCAACTCTTTGGCTCATTTTTCCCTTTTAAAGTTGAGATTAGAGATGAGTAAGGGGGCAAATGTTTAAGTAGAGGACTCAGCCATAGGATTTTGAGGTGCATGACTCCAGTTCTTTTCCCTCTAATTTCTTCTCTTTTCCTTTCAAGCCATGAATCCACACTGACTTTTCCTTTTGTGTTTCTTACATTTTAAAACTATTTTCAAACTCCCAATACCTGCATCCTTCAACTTAAACTTGAGGGCGGGTCAACATAAAAGAAAACTAAAAGTTAACCTTGAGATCATTTGTTGTAAAGCTCATGACCTTGATTCTAATCATATTCTTATACCACTATTAAAACAAAAGGATGCATTTATTTATTTATTTATTTATTTATATATATAGAGAGAGAGGAAAGGGAGGAAAATAAGAGGGAGAGAAACACTGATGTGTGAGGAAAAGGTCCACTGGTTGCCTCTCATATGTACCAGGACCGGGAATCCAATTGGCCACCAACCAATGGAGCTACATTGGTCAGTGCTCTTTTAATGTTTTTTAAATCAACTGAACATTTTGAGGAATGACCCATAGGAATTTTCTTCTGTATTTTTGACTTTGTGGCAGCTGTAAATGAATACATTTAAGAGATCTGCTCATATTCTGTATTTGTTTCAATAGGAACACTTTTACTTTGCTTGGATGAGCAATTGTTCTGTAGTAGTCAACTATATTCAAAATAATTATACCATAAAAGTTAATATTGGTTTATTTTAAAATCAAAATTTAAAAGTGGATTCATGTTTTCAAAAACTTCACTCAAGAGCTCTGCATTTTTGGGTAAGTGGGGGTTGGGGTGGGTGATTCGTCCAGGAGGTTGACTTCCTTACTGTGTAACTGGTATGGAATTGTTTCTGGGATTAAGAGACTTTCAGGCATATGTCAGAAAGTCAACCATTTTCTTTCCTACTGCTTTTGTAACAAATCAGTACAAATTTAGCTATTTAAAACAACACAAAATTATCCACTTATAGTTCTGGAGGTCAGAAACCTGAAAATTAATGTTGGGCTCAAATCGAGTCACTGGGACTGTTGTGTTTCTTTTGGAGGCTCTAGGGACAATTGGTTCCATTCCTTGGTATGGGGCTCTGAGTCACTCTGACCTCTGCTTTTCTTGTGTCTGACCCTGACCCTCCTGCCTCCCTCTTATGAAGACCCCTGTGGTTACATTGGGCCTTTCTGCATAATCCAGGATAATCTTCCACTATCAAGATGTTTAATCAATCTGAAAAGTCATTTTTACCATGTAAAGTAACATATTCACAGGTTCCAGGGATTAAAACACAGACATTTTGGGAGATCAATATTTTGGCCATCACATTAAGTCTAACTCAAGAAAAGAAAGGGTGCGTCTTTTAGAGAATCACATGATACATTAGTGCTTTTTTCCCCTAGGGCTTTTATCACTTTGCATTGGTCTCTCTGTCAGGCAAGATTTTTCACAGAATGAAAAAAAAGAAGTCACTGGCAAATGAACTAAAGACTTAATCTGTGTCCCATTCTCCAGAGTCCCGATCAATCTCTGTTACTCTGATCGTATTATGAATATAAGCATTCATTAAAATTATCGTTATTGTTAGTAAAGAATTGACAATAATTCCATAAAGTAATAATTTATCAGTGAATATTAAAATTTTTCCTATTTTCTCTTTTTAAAGTAATTTTTTTGACAAATAAAGTTGATATGCCTTAATCTGCTTCTTAATCATTTCTTATTCAATGGATCTCTCCACTTCATCTTCCTTTTATTTTTTCTCCTTCATTCATTTATTTCCTTCAATTTATTTATAGTAATTAATTATTCATCCTATAAAGATAGCTACAGATAGAATTTTGTTGATTATATTACACATTTGACATGTTCTTTCATCCCATATATTTTCTCTATAAGAGCTTTATTCGGTTTATTTATATATTTTTTGTGAGACAAGATTATGAGAAGTGTTACCAGAGATGTATAAATGCAGTAAAAAATGTGTGTACTTTATCTTGTTATAAGCAGGAAACATTTTTAAAGAAAAATATATAGAAGTATCTAATGATCATTCTACCTGAAGGATAAATGCATTTATCTCAATGTAGACCAGTTTGCACAAGTAGATCCTGAACATGCTTTTTATCTTTAATTGTTTCTTTTATTTTTTTATTTTTTATTTTTTTTATTTAACTCTTGTTCAAGTACAGTTTTCTTTCTTGTATTCCCAGCCCTGTTCCCCCCACCAGTGCTCCCCACCTCCCTCCCATCTCTGCCCCCCACCTTAGTTATTGTCCATGTGTCCTTTATACTTGTTTATTCTGTATTCCTCCTCTTGATATTGCCCTCTTCTATGCAATAATTATACAAAAGAATACATATATAGTAAATTTATTACTATATATAATATAATTCTATTTTTATATTTTCATTATTTAGTTATTTATTTTGAAATTAAATTTATTGGGATGGCATTGGTTAATAAGACTATATAGATGTACATTTATTTATTTTTCAACTAAATTTATTGGGGTGACATTGGTTAATAAGACCATATAGGTTTCAAATGTACATTTTTATGATACTAGATCTGTATATTGCACTGTGTGCCCACCACCTAATTTCAAACTGTTTTCTATCACTATATATATTTGGCCCCCTCTCAACTCCACCAGCTCACCTTTTTCTCTCTGGCAACCACCACATTGCTATGTCCATGAGTTTCGGTTTTATATTCCACATATTGTTGAAATTGTATGGTTCTTAGCTTTTTCTGACTGGCATTACACTTAGCGTAATAATCTCAAAGTCCATTCTTGTAACAAATTGTAACGTTTTATCTTCTCTTACAGTTGAGTAGTATTTCATTGTATATATGTACCATATCTTCTTTATCCAGTCTTCTATCATAGGACACTTTGGTTGTTTCTATGTTTTAGTCACCGTGAGCAATGCTGCAATGAACATGGGGGTGCAAATATCTGTTTGCCAATACATGTTTTTGGTATATTTTTGGGTAGATACTGAGGAAAGGGATTGCCAGATCATATGGTAACTCCATTCTTAATTTTTTTAGGAACCACCAGACTGTTTTCCATAGTGGCTTGTTAGCATACATTCCCACCAGCTGTGAAGGAGGGTTCCCTTTTCTCTGCAACCTCTCCAACACTTGTCACTTGTCTTGTTGATAACAGCCATTCTACCAGATACGAGGTGGTATCTCATTGTAGTTTTGCTTTGTATCTCCCTAATAGCTAGTGAGGTTGGACATCTTTTCATATATCTGTTTGTCATTGTATGCCTTCTTGAGAGAGGTCTCTGTTCAGGTACCCTGCCTGTTTTTCAATTGGATTGTTTATTTGTTTGCCATTGAGTTTTATGAGTTCATTATATATTTTGGATATTAAACCTTTGTTTGAACTGTTGTTTGCAAATATCATTTCCCTTTTGTCAATTGCCTCTTTCTTTTTAAAATGTGTTTTGCCGGTCAACTTTTTAAGAAATTGGATTTGTTGTCCTGTGAAATACCCACATTCTGACCTTATCTGCTCTGACATTTTAATTATTATTCTGTCCCTGGTATTTATTTTAAACTGGAGTTAGCACTAAAGTTTTGATTAGATTTAGGTTCAATACTGTTGGAAATGAAACTTTACAAGGGGTACTGGAAGCTCCCTCTGTTTTACGTCAGGAAGTATGTATTTTCTAGTTGCCCCACTTCAGTGATTCATCTTTGAAAGTCTCACAGTGACAGTCTCTTTCCTTCATATAGAAGTTGTCCATCAAACATTTATTGTTTTCTTCAGTTAGTTTCAAATACTTTTCTATCATTCCCACATTTTAAGCTCTAAAAATTATGTGATGAAGACATTTCAGTCATTAGTTATAAACTTTTTGGTTATCCAACTTACAGTTAACAAAGAAAAGCTGGATAATTATTTAATTTTTAAAAAAGATTATATCCTCAGTGGTTAAGTATCCTAATTAATGCCAGTGTTGACCAGTTTTCTTTCTCTTGCTTTCTCTCTCTCACAGAACCTTTCCTTTTAGCATTAATAACTATATGTTGTTATATATCCATGTACTTTCATCAATTCATTTTCATGTTGTTATTATTATCAGTTTTGTTTAATGGTGGTGATAACAAACTGCTCTGGGCATTACAAATAGAGCAGTGTGGATTTAAAGGAAATCAGGGATGATAACCTAGAACTCAGAAGCCTGCACACAACAATGCTAAGATGGCATCTGTATCACAAATAGAACTACAGTGTGGATGTCAGTGTAATCAAGTGTATGTAAACTCAAACTAATACCTAGCTGTTTTCACAGGTAAGTTAATGCAATATAGATGAATATAGCAGAAACAGAACATTGGCTTCCCTTTGGGGTTGATTACAAGGAGGAATTAATGAAGAAAGAGTGAAGGGAAAGCTTCAATGACATGTACTAAAAAGTAGGGGGAAATGTTCTCTTGACACAGCTGTACCATCTACCATGTCCTAGGAGAAACTCCATTTCCAAATTAAATGATCCACCTACAGGCCACTTGGGCAGTGGAGAATATAGTCTTCCACCAGGCCTCTTTGCTTCCATCATTGTCCATCTCCAATCTATTTCCAAAGAACAATCATAGTGATTAAAAATTTCAGGGACTTCCAGCCGAGATGGACATGTAGAAAGACACACTGTGTCTCTTTGCACAACCAAAAGAAGGAAAACAACAAATTGAAAAAATAGAAAACAACTAGAACTGCCAGAAAATCAAACTGTATGGAAGTCAGACAATCAAGGAGTCAGACAACCAAGAAGTCAGACAACCAAGAAGAAACATTCATCCAGACTGGTAGGAGGAGTGGAGTCAGGCAACCAGGGCAGAGAGGACTCATGACAAGGCAGCTGCTGGAGGACCTGGGTGGGCAAGGTGGTGGCTGGCAGACGGGGCGGTCCCACATGCACATGCAGATAAGCCGGGAGGAACAACTGGGGAGGAAGACAGATGATGTAACCCAAGGCTCCAGTGAGTAAATAAAGCCTCATCCCCTGGGGATGAGGCAGCAGTGAGAGGAACTCCCAGCCTCATAGGAGAGGTTGTTGGAGAGACCTACAGGGTTCCAGAATGTACATAAACCCACCCACCTGGGAATCAGCACCAGAAGGGCCCAATTTGATTGTGAGTAGCAGGGGAAGTGACTGAAAATGGCAGAGAGCAGAGAAAGCAGCACCCTCCTCTCAGCATTCCTCTCAGACCTCTCCCCCACATACAGCATCATAATGCATGGACCTATGTTGCCCCACCCTGGTGAACACCTAAGGCTCCACCCCTTACTATGTAACAGGTGCGCTGAGACAAAAAAAAATGGCCCAAATGAAAGAACAGATCAAAACTCCAGGAAAAATACAACTAAGCAACGAAGAGATAGCCAAACTATCAGAGGCACAGTTCAAAACACTGGTTATCAGGATGCTCCAGGAACTCACTGGATACTTCCATGAAAAAGACCCAGGCAGCAATGAAGGTTGCATTATGTGAAATAAAGAAAAATATACAGGGAACCAACAGTGAAGGGAAGGAAACCAGGACTCACATCAATGGTTTGGAGCTGAAGGAAGAAAGAACCAACCAGAACAAACTGAGGAAATAAAAATTCAAAAAAGTGAGGAGAGTCTTAGGAACCTCCAGGACATCTTCTAATGTTCCAACATCTGAATCATAGGGGTACCAGAAGGAGAAGAGGAAGACCAAGAAATTGAAAACTTATTTGAAAAAATAATGGAGAAGTTCCCCAATCTGGCCAAGGAAACAGACTTTCAGGAAGTCCAGGAAGCTCAGAGAGTCCTAAAGAAGTTGGAACCAAGGAAGTACACACCAAGGCATATCATAATTACATTACCAAAATTAAAGATGAGAGAATCTTAAAAGCAGCAAGAAAAAAGGAGAGTTACCTACAAAGGAGTACCCATTAGATTATTGTCTGATTTCTCAAAAAAAAAAATCTTGCAGGCAAGAAGGGGCTGGAAAGAAGTATTCCAAATCATGAAAGGCAAGGACCTACATTCAAGATTACTCTATCCAGCAAAGCTATCATTTAGAATGGAAGGTCAGATAAAGTGCTTCTCAGATAAGGTCAAGTTAAAGGAGTTTATCATCACCAAGCCCTTATTATATGAAATGTTAAAGAGACTTATCTAAGAAAAAGAAGATTGAAACTATGAATGGTAGAATGACAACAAACTCACAACTATTAACAACTGAACCTAAAAAAAACACCCCCGAACAAAAAGAAACTAAGCAAACAACTAGAACAGGAACAGAATCACAGAAATGATCACACGGAGGGTTATCAATAGGGGAGTGGCAGGAGGATACAGGGGAAAAGGTACAAAGAATAAGTAGCATAAATGGTAGGTAGAAAATAGACAGGGGGAGGGCAAGAATAGTATAGGAAATGTAGAAGCCAAAGAACTTATAAGTATGACACATGGGCTTGGACTAAAGGGGGGGAATGTGGGTGGGAGGGGGTATGCAGGGTGGAGGGGAATGAAGGAGTGGAAATGGGACAACTATAATAGCATATTGAATGAAATATATTTTAAAAATTTTCATATATATGTGGATGTGTACATATCTATATATCTAAATGTATGAATGTGGGAATCCATTTACTGACTTGAACATTTCCCAAAGGTTTATTTTGTACTTATAAAAAATAATTCTAAATCCTTTACCATAAAGTACAAAGTTCCTGTCTACCTCTCCAATGTTATCTTCTCATTCTTTGACTACTATGTCCCAGTCAGCCAGACACCTTTAATATTTCAGCGATACCCACCTATATTCTACATTTGGGACACCCATTTGTACAGGCTTTATATCTGTTTTCCTAAACTTCCTCTACTTCCTATTTTCAAGGAGTAACTTCTTTTCTCTCTCTGTCTTTTTTGTTGTTGTTCAAGTACAATTGTATGTATTTTTCCCCCACCACTCACCCCCACCCCAGCCATCCCCACCTCCCACCCTCCATCCTACTCCCTTTGGCTTTGTCCATGTGTCCTTTTTACATATTCCTGACAGCCTTTCCCCCTCTTCTTCTCATTATTCCCTCCCCTCTCCCCTCTGGTTACTGTCAGTTTGTTCTTTATTTCAATGTCTCTGCTTATATTTTCCTTGCTTGTTTGTTTTGTTAATTAGGTTTCACTTATAGGTGAGAGCATATGGTATTTGTCTTTCACTGCCTGGCTTATTTCTCTTAGCATAATGCTCTCCAGTTCCATGCATGCTTCTGTGAAGGGGAGGAGCTCCTCCTTTCTTTCTGCTGTGTAGTATTCCACTGTGTAAATGTACTACAGTTTTTTTTTTTTTATCCACTCATTAACTGATGGGCACCTAGGCTGCCCCCAGCACTTGGCTATTGTAACTTGTGCTGCTATGAAGATGGAGGTGCATACATTCTCCTGAATTGGTGTTTCAGGATTCTTAGGGTATAATCCCAGCAGTGGAATTGCCAGCTCCAAAGGCAGTTCCATTTTTAGGTTTTTGAGGAAATTCCACACCGTTTTCCACAGTGGCTGTACCAGTCTGCAATCCCACCAACAGTGCACTGGGGTTCCCTTTTCCCCACAACCTCTCCAACTCTTGTTGATTTGTTTATGATGGCCATTCTGACCAAGGTGAAGTGGTATCTCATTGTGTGTGTTTTTTTTATTGTGGTTTTAGTTTGCATCTTTCTGATGGCTAGTCATGCTGATCATTCTTTCCTCTGGGCCCTCTGTATGTCTTCTCAAGGATTAACTTCTTTTCATCTTTTCAGTTTTAGTTTAAGTGATGTCTCATCAGCATAATCTTCCAATACTCTTAATCTGTATAAGTACCACTGTTTATTTTCTGTCACTGTACCCCGTGAGTTTCCCCCACAGAGATTTTTACAATTTGAAAATTTATATATTTATTTGTTATATAGCCTGTCTATTCTTTGTCTTTCACTGGTTAATAAACTCTGAGAGGAAGATAATATGTTTATTTTAGTCACAAAATAACCATTGTTTAGCACAGTGCTTTGCATATAGTAAGTATTCCAGAAACATCTGGTTAGAAATTGATTTTTATGTCATTTGAGAACTACAATGCTCAAGCAGGATGTATTGTTATAAGGAGAATGAGAAACCAATTCAAGGACATACAGTGTAGTTAAAGATACTTTCTATGGTAGAAAGCAAGATGGATAATAAGACTATTTGCAGTTAAAATAATACCAAAAGTAGCATTATGATTAAAACTTGAGAAAGTGTCTATATAAACCAAAGTAGTGATATTAAAGATGATTATAAGAAATCAAAACTAATTTGGTGAAGGGAATAGACATGCAAATGTAGGAAGCACAGAGAGTCCCAAAAAAGATGGATGCAAAGAGGCCCACTCCAAGACACATCATAATTAAAATGGCAAAGGTTAAAGATAAAGAGAGGCTCTTACAAGCAGCAAGACAAAAGCAGTTAGTTACTTGTAGGGGTGTTTCCATAAGACTGTCAGCTGAGTTCTAAAAAAAACTTTGCAGCCTACAAGGGATGGACAAGAAATATACAAAGTTGTGGAAAGCAGGGACCTACAGCCCAGATTGTTCTACCAGCAAAAATATCATTTAGAATAGAAGAGAAGGCAGATAAAGAACTTCCCAGAAAAAAACCCAAAACAAACCTAGAGGAGTTCATCAACACCAAACCATTATTATATGAAATGTTAAAGGGACTTATTTAACAAAAAGATCAAAAGTATGAACAATTAAATGGGAACAAAGACATATCTATCAACAATTGAGTCTACCAAAGGGTTGCTGGTTCAATTCCCAATCAGGGCACATGCCTGGGGGTGAGAGGCAACTACACACTGATGTTTCTCTCCCTCTTTTTCTCCCTCTGTTCTCCTCTGCCTAAAAATAAGTAAATAAAATTAAAAAAAAACCAATTGTATCTAAAAAACAAACTAAAGAAACAAGAAGAAAAGGGATAGAATCATGGATATTGAGAGCATATTGATTATTGCCAGATGGGAGTGAGTATGGCTGAAGAGGTGAGGGGATTAAGAAGTACAAATAGGTAGTCACAGAATAGCCATGGGGAAGTAAAATAGGAAATGGACTAGCCAAAGAACGTATATGCATCACCTATGGACATGAATAATGGTGGGGGGATTGCCTGAAGGACTGGGGGGTTCTGGGTGGAGGGGGGCATAGTGGGGAAAAATCAGGACAACTCTAATAGCATAATCAATAAATTATAATTTAAAAAATCAAAACAAAGCAAATAAAGACAATAAGCAAACACACAAGATACAGAGGCAAAACAGTAAGCTCTCTATTAGTAACAGAAGATGGGGCGGGGTCAGTTATGTTCTTATAAAATAGTCATCTACCACAAGAAAACAAGTATACTAAAATTTTTTAGGGCTTATGTTAAGGTTTAGATAATATTAAGAAAGAATGGCAAGCAGGTTTATTTTGTTTCAGTCTTTTGATTATTTTAGTAGTGGTGATTTTTAAAATGTTATAAGTTGTCTTTAGGGAGGTAGTTAGAGGCTTGGAAGCCACATGTTATTATAGAGCCAGATTGTTGTGTACCAAGGGAAAAACTGTACTATAGCTTTAGGTAACATTGGGCTATAGATTGAAATGCCCATTAATAAAGCCAAAATTAATGACTGTGGTACAATAATTAAACTTTTGATAAAAAGTAAGGTATTTTAAGATAGAATTGTAGGCAGAGTTAATTTTTTAAAATACATGTGAAACATAAACAATTTAAAAGCTGTTCAATGAAACTCTAAATATTAAAGTTCAAAGAGTATATATTTATACTTGTCTCTGCATGTAGCGGTATAATTAGTAGCTAAATATACTGGAATTTTTATGGCAATATTTATTTTTTAATTAATAATGCATTAGTCCATTGATTTTATCGTATGGCCTCTCAATTTTAATTAAACTATTTTTAATATTTTTGGATTAATAATAGCACAGTGAATGTCAAGGAAATGAATAACTCTCAATCACTAAATAGAGAAGAGGCAACACATTCAATATTCTAATTTCTTCCAGACAGTGATTTTTCTCTTTGTATGTTGGCAATTTTATTTTACCTCATTTTATTTATTTATTTATTTATTTATTTTTAAAAAGAGAAGAAGGGAGGGGAAAAGTGTGAGAGAAACATCGATGCAAGAGAGAAACATTGATTGGTTGACTCTCATATGTACCCCAACTGGGGGACCAAACCCCAAACCCAGGCATGTGCCCCTGGCTGGGAATGAAACTAGCAACCTCTCACCTTGTGGTATTTTATTTATTTATGTATAATTTGTTGATTTGAGAGAGAGAGAAAGGAGGGGAGACAGAAAAAAAATGTCCACTTATCATCCACTTATTCAGACATTTATTGGTTGCTCCTTATATGCTCTGTGACCGTGACGGAACCTGCACACTTGGTGCATGGGGAGGATGCTCTAACTACCTGAGCTACTCACCAGCGCTGTATGTTGGAACTTTCTCAAGACAGAGTTTTAAGGGGATGCATGCTAATTGTTGGTAAATACAGTTTATCCGAAGGTTGCTTAGCCACAAAGAGCAGAGATTTGAGTTTAAGTAAGCCTTGGGTCATTGTCCTGTCAGAGGGCCAGTAACTGCAAAGAGATGACAATAATGACTTCAAAGGGATGCTCAGACCAGAGTAGAGGGACCAGTGTCTATGGTCAGGCCAAGAAGCTGAATTAATTTTATACAAGGTCCTAATAATGGGGAGATCAGCTATTTGAATAAAGAAGAAATAAATACAGTAAAAATTTAAAAGTAGGTTTAGGGGAATATTCTTTCAAATCAGTTCTGTGTCTTCCAAAGCAGACTAAAATCTGACAAAGTGGTTCTTTCCATATATCTTTCTTTGTACAGCATTAAACTCTACAACTTTGAATAAGTGAAATTAAGCTAGGCACTGAACCTTGTAGTTCTGATATAGAATGAAGAATTTCCATTTATTGCATCTAACGAAGAGCTCAATCTATTGCTGTTACATGTACAACTGGCAATAAATTTAAATTTCAAGGTTTTTCACTAGCTAAAGAATCTTGAACAAATCACTTTACTTCTCTTGGCTGCATTTTCTCATGCAAAATGGAGTAATGGGCAGGGGAGAAGAGAGCGCATTTGGATTTAGAGAGTAAGTTAATCATTTTAGAGCTCAACCCTGTGACTGAATAAACAGAAAATAAAATGGCTCTTTGCATCAATTCTTATTTCATTTGAGTACCTATTAGTCAAACTAACATTTCCCATTTGTAAAATGGGGGCAATATCTATTTGTATTGTAAGCATTAGCATTTCTGTGATATACATCAAAGTCTTAATTCAGCATCTAGCATATAGCATGTGCTTAAGAATTATGGCAATGATTATTATTCACATTTTACTATCATTGCCAATGTGGAAAACCTTTGCATCTTAAGAGGATTATAAAAATATTTGCATTTGTCAAATTATGTAGGAGTAAGAAAGGAGTGTCTTGGGTGAGAAAATTTCCATTATTTATAAAACACCCAGACACATTTCTCCACAGGTAAGTATTCACAAATCCCTTTCACAAAAACATACAGGTATGTACCACAGGACTATAAAAATATGAAGTATGTCCAGAAAAAGTCCAAACATTGTTAATATAGTGAAAATGAATTGCACAACATTGATGTAACCTGGCAGCCAAGGAAAGTGGACTGGAATGTGCATGTGTGAACAATAATGACTTCACTGTACTAGTCAGTGGGGGTGGTAGATGTTGTTGAGTGAGCATGTGTACCGTGTGGCTGTTGAGTTCAAAATGACTGAGTGAGTAGAGCAATGAATCTGCATCAAATTTTGCATTAAGCTTAAACATTCCTCCCCAGAAACTAATTAGATGATTCAGAAGGCCACAGCTATGGGCAACTGGTGATTGGCAGCTTCATCAAGACAACGTGCCCACTCATGTATCACATCTCATGCAGAGTTTTTTGGTGAAAAATCAAATCACCCAGGTGACTCAGCCCACCTACAGCCCAGATTTGGCACCCTCTGACTTCTGGCTTTTCCCAAAACTAAAATCACCTTTGAAAGGGAAGAGGTTTCAGACCATTGATGAGATTCAAGAAAGTATGACAGGACAGCTAATGGCCATTGGGAGAACTGTGTGAGGTCCCAAGGTACCTACTTCAAAGGGACTGAGATGTCATTATCATATGTACAATGTTTCTTGTATCTTGTTCAATAAATGTCTCTATTTTTCATATACATGACTGGATACTTTCTGGACAGACCCCATATACCAAATGATGCTTTAGAAAAATTTTATCTATGCTGCATATATATTTATTTATAATTTAATGTCTTTACTACATATATTATCCGAGAGAAAGGAAGATGAAGGATACCATATAATTATTAAAATGTCCTCTGAAATATGTTTAAATTTAACTCAATTTAAGGCTAGACTTTGATATTTTAATTTTTTAAAATATAAGTCACTGTTCAAAAGCTAAGCTACAGACTCAAACTAAGTTAGTCTCGTCTTCCAGGCCAAGATTTGAAATCTCTGGCAAAATGACATCATAATACAAGGTGCTCACAGCAGGGTTATAAATTATAAATAACAACCACTTATCTATATTTTTCCCTTAAGAAACAGCCAAAAGTCTATTTCTTAAAAGTATGATATACAGAACATTTTGGTCTATTGTATAAAGAACAACATGCCCCAAACTTTTTGCCAGTCAACTTATTTGTGAAACAAATCAGAGCTGGCCGATGATTGGTAAACAGAGAAAGTGTTTACATTATGAAAGCTGTCTCCAAGGTGTAAAAACATTCCTGGTTGCTGTTAATAAGAAATCAAATAAAGAATATTTTAGCTCTGGCTAGTGTGGCTAATTGGTTAGAACATCATCCAGTAAACCTGCAGGTTGCAGGTTTGATTCCTGGTCAGAGTGTATGTCTAGGCTGAGGATTCAGTCCTGGGCAGAGGCAACTGATGGATGTTTCTTTCTCACATCAATGTTTCTCTCTCCCTCTCTTTCCCTCCCTTCCCTTGGCTCTAAAATCAGCGAGCATAACCTTGGGTGAGGATTAAAAAAATTATAGATGCATCACACTGTTACTCGATTTTGCCAAGTCTTCCACTAGTACATGAATTTAAGAGATGAGTATAGAGAATTATAATTGAACAAAAACAGAGGTTTGGCTGACTGTCTCCACAAAAGCCAAACTCATGAGGCCGATGGTGGTTCGCAAGGAAAGAGGTTTTATTCAGGTGCTGCATAAACTGGGAGAATGGCAGACTCTTGTTGCAAAGACCATCTCCTCTTTTTGCCATGGAAGAAGTCCAACTGTTCTTATCAAAGACAAGGCAAAAGCCAGTATCCAGAGTTCCTGCTCTAATTTAAGGTATACTCCTTGGAGCCTGCAGGTGGCTGCTAGGCAGTCTGAGTCCCCACTCAGGTAGCTTAGCTTGTTTCCAGCTGCTGTCCATTTCAACCTCCCTCCTGGAACTTGAGTGTGGAGTCCACATGGCCATGGGCCATTTGGCTGCTAGGGCTACATAGACACATATTCCGGGTGGGTGAAAGAACCTGTGAACACATGGGCCAGTGTACCACCAGTTGGACACGAGTGAGTGAGAAGCTCGCTCCTGGAGGCCATGGGCTACCTGCTGCCAGCTTGTTACATAACTTATGTCACTTTTTTTGTAATTTATTCAACCATATAAAGTTTATAAATTGAAGGCCTCCCTGAGTCTGTCCCAAGGACAAACTTTATAAAATTTGCTTTCATATTCCAAAAGTTGTAGGTAGTCACACATAGCATATAATATATGGTCTTTCCAAAATTCTGTCACTAGATTCATGAACATTGCATGTGAGAAGAAAAAAAAAGAACTTTTGAATCTACAATGAAATATCTAAATATTTGTTTAAGATAAGCTAATATTTGGTTAATAGTGCTAACTTATATTAGATTTGTGCATACTAGCCTGAGAAGCACTAGTTTATTTTTAAAAATCTGGATTGTAATAATAAATTACACAAATATGTATTAGAGACTGAACTTACCTGAAAGCCTTTAAATTGCAAGAGATGGAGATACAGTGGATTCTCATTATTTGTGGTCAGTGTGTTCTATAAAGTCACCACAAGTACTGCTCCCAAAGCATTACTGAATACCAAGGCATCACTCCCAAGGAAATACAAAGCTAGGTTAAGAGAGAGAATAGACAGAATGATTCAACTTCTTTGATGACTGGCACCTTCCAGCAAATAAGGAAAATTTCTTCTACAGGCACAAGGAGAAGAAAATATCAGTAGCTAGGTAAGATTTCAAATCTGCATTGGGAAAAACATTAACCTCACATGGGATGTGGATGAGTCTAGGTAAAGGCTAGTTAGGTAATAATTAGCATTTCCTGGACTCTGCTCTGAGACACTGAGTTGATTATGCTTTTTAAATACTTAATAAATTTTATTCAGATAAATATGAATAAAATTTAGAGTTAATGTCTTCAGAGTCATCCTCAAAATTTGAGTGTACCAGCTTCAGCTTGTTCAAGGGTGGCGACAAAGACAGGTTTCCTTTATACTTCCAGAGCCAGGTTTGTGGAGTGCAATTAACAGACACTGAGTATGGTGTAAGAAATGCTGCTGAACAAATCAGGAATACCCCATCTTGATTTCCTTCAGTTGGCTTGGAATGTCATCATTGAGGATGATCACCGCTCTGTGAGAGTTCTTCATCAGGCCTGGCCAGCAAGACTGGAACTGTGGATCACTGCCACAATTCCATAATCAAATTCTCACCCTGTGTCTTTGTTGTAGCTGGTAATTTGTGGGTTCTCAAATTCCAGGATCCTCTTCCACGGGGTGGGTTATATTCAGTGATGTAAGAAGATTCTGTCAGGAAGTTTGTCAAAACAGTCTTTCTACACTTGCAAGGGGCTTACAAAGAGGATCCTGGCTTTCAGAATTCTCTTCTGCTGGAAGGCCCACTTGAGCCCATTTCTGCCTTGAGTGTGTATATTCGTACATCTGATTTCTCCATTGATGCAGTCCATTGCATAAGAATTGAAAACAATCTCTGTGAACCAGGCCAAATCTGTAAGTGACCTCTAGGTGGTTTATTGCTCCTTAATTAGCAAGAACAATAATTAAATATACTGATGTGCATCTAGGAAGTATCCCACCATGTAATGTGAAGAACAGAGATGTTTATTGAAGAAGATATAAAATACAAGAAATATTGAAGACTTCCAGTCAAGACAGTGGCATAGGCAGAGATGGCTCACCTCTTTGCACAACCACTTCAGTTACAACTAAAATACAGAACAACAATCATGCAGTAAGATCAGAAGTCAAGCTGAACAGAAGGGTGACAACTATGGAATGAATGGAGCCACATCCATCTAGACAAATAGGAGGGGCAGACACATGAAACAGGCTGGTCCCACATCCACGTGTGGTGGACAAAAATTTGGGAGGTGTATCTCAGGAGAAAGTAGTCCCAGCCCCACACCAGGCCCCCCAGCCCAGAGTTCCAGTGCCAAGAAGATAAGTCCCCATAACTTCTGGCTGCCAAAACCAGTGGAGATTGAATTGATGGCAAAAACTACTGAGGTTCCAAGCAGTTCCTCTCAAAGAACCCCCACACAGACTTACTCAGATTCACTCCCTCTGAGCTCCAGCACTGGGGTAGCAGCTTGAAAGGCATCAGTGGCATAAAGGGAGAAGCTGGTATCTGGCATCAAGGTGAGCAGAGGCCATCGCCCCTTTTTCTAAGTCCTCCCCCCACAGGGCCACAGAACCAGCAAGCTGGTGCCATCTCCGAGACTCCATCAACCTGGATAACACTGTTTCACCTGCCTTGGAGATCCCCAGAGACCCTGCTCCAGCAAACTTAGGGGCCCACCCAAGCTGCTTTTCCATATGAATGCTGGTCTTGGTTCATGCTTTATAACTTCCTAAATCCTCTCAAACAGGCAACAACAGTCTCAGTGAGCCCTAGGCCAGGCACTAGCAGCAGCCAGCCTAGACTCACAGCTTGGCTTCACCTGGAAATCTCCAAGCCCAGCATAAATAGCAGCCATCTCAGACTGCTTCATAGCTCAGGTGGGTAGCCTTGGGCAAAACACAGGTGGGGTCTGATCTTGGCTTACACCACCTGGGAAACCTCAGTGTTGGCACACCCACTGGTCTGTTACTGAGAATATTGGAGTACCACCACACTGCCCCTGCAGAGCCGATATTCCATGGAGGGTGGTGGTTGGTGGTAAGTGGTCACAGCCAAGTCTTACAGCTGATGGACCTGGGTAAACCTCTCCCATTGATCTGCCAACAGGAACCAGGGCTCAACTGCAAGAGGAGGGTATACTCAGCCCACACAAAGGGCACACCTCAAATACCCAACTTGGATAATAGAGGAGGCTGTGCTACTGGACCCTACAGGACACCTACTACAGTAGGCCACACTACCAAGACATGGAGTCATAGCAGCTCTACCTAATACATAGAAACAGACACAGGGAGGCTGCCAAAATGAGACAGAGAAACATAGCCCAAATGAAAAAACAGATAAAAACTCCAGGAAAAAAAGAGCTAAATGAAATGGAGACAAGCAATTTATCAAATGCAAAGTTAAAAACACTGATTATAAGAATGTTCAAGGAATTTAGTGAGGATCTCAATGGCATAAAAAGATACAGTCAGAAACTACTAATTGAAATAAAGAACAGTTTACAGGGAAACAACAGTAGGGTGTAAAAAACTGAGAGTCAGATCAGTGATTTGTAACATTAGGAATCAAAAACAACCAATCAGAACAACAAGAAGAAAACAGAATCCATTTAGAATTGAAGGGCAGGTAAAGAGCTTCCTGATGGGGAGATAAAGGAGTTCATCTTCACTAAACCATTATTATAGGAAATATTAAAGAGACATATTTAAGAAAATGAAGATGATCAAAACTATGAACAATAAAATGGCAAAAATACATATCTGTCTAAATTGAATCTAAAAAACAAAACAAATAATAAGAACAGAGACAGAATCATGTATATGGAAAGCATTTTAATGGTTTTCAGATGGAGGAAGGTGTAGGAGAATGAGTGAAGGGGAGAGAAGATTAAGAAGTACAAGTAGGTAGTTACAGCATAGCCATGGTGATGTAAAGTACAGTATAGGAAATGGAAATAGCCAAAGAACTTACATGTATGATGGATTGACATGAACAATGGTGTGGGATTGCCTGAGGGAGTTGAGGGCTACAGGGAGTGGGGCAAGAGGGGAAAATCAGGACAACTGTAATAGCATACATCATCAATAAAATATAATTTAAAAAAGAAACATTGTACCTAAAACAATGATGCCTCAGTCCCTTTCACAATAGGCACTTTGGGACTTCACACAGTTCTCCCAATCTCCCTTAGCTGCCAGTTGTATTTTCTTGAATCTTATCAATTGTCTTAAATCTTTTCCCTGTCAAAGGTGATTTTAATTTTGGGAAAAGCCAGAAGTCACAGGGCGCCAAATCTGGGCTGTTAGTGGGGCTGAGTCACCTGGATGATTGGATTTTTTGCCAAAAAAAAAATCTGCATGAGATGTGATCCATGAGTGCATATATTGTGGTGAGGCTACCAGTCACCAAGTTGCCTATAGCGATTGGCCTTCTGAATCATCTGAATAGTTTCTGCACAGGAATATTTAAGCTTAATGCAAAATTTGATGCAGATTCATTGCTCTACTCACTCAGTCATTTTGAATGTCATGGCCACCAGCACCCATGCACACTCAATGGCATCTACCAACTCCACTGACTAGTACAGTGAAGTGATTGTCCATGCATGTGCATTCCAGTCCACTCTCCTTGGCTCCAGGTTAGATTGATGTCATGTAATCTATTCCTGTTATATGAACAGTGGCTGGACTTTTCCCAGACCGATCTTGTGTATCTTACAGCAATTGTTACCATTTAAAAGGGGTGGTATGGTAACAGCTTTATTACAAATGCAATTAGAAAAATTGAGATATTGGAGCTTAAAAAATCCCTTTCATGCATCTTGAGATTTAAGCTAATTCCTAGCATAAAGTCATATGCAATGTGGGTGCTTAAACACATTCATGTCATTGCAACTGCCAAACGTTTTTTCAATAAAGTTGTATAGTTAAAAATGTGTGAGCTTTTAGCTGAATGTGCAAAAATAAATATTAGTCATTCCTTGGATCAGCCTTTTTTAGGTTGTCGAATGGGACTTTGTATGTGTGGAGACTGTATTCAGCCAAAAGTAAAATTTTCTTTGAAACTTATGTTGAAAATGTTAAGTGCAATATTTATTGCTTTCCAAGGCTTAAAATTTATATGCAGATGTACTGTTATGAAACCTTATTTGATATTCAAATGTTCACTTTATATCTTTCCTCACCCCAAGGGCTGTTTTACTAGCAAGACAGACTTTCTCTGTGGTTTTTGCTTCTATTTTTAATGCCCCTAGTGGCAATACACTTTAACAGTGGTAAATAATCATTGTTGTTTATGGTCCTAGAAATATAATACTTAAAAAATAATTTTGAAGTGTTTTATTCAGACTTCAGCATGTTTCTAGCTTTAATTTTAAAAAGGACAAAGGAATATCAAGTAGATAAGAAACAAAAGGCAACTAAATGGTAAGTTGTTGAACATGTATGTGCTATAAATTTATGTAAATCCCAAAAGTATGAAAAAAAGCAACCCAGCTCTCCAAGTGGAATAAACGAGGTGGGGACTACCTTTTTTCAAACAGTGTATTAACGTTTTTAATTTTTTCTGCTATCTTTTTATATAGTGATTTATAGGTATTAATTTATTTGGCATTTATCATGTCAATGTTAACTCTTGCGTATCTCATATGACAATTACAATTGGGAAGAATTCTCTGATGTGATGGACTAATTCTACTTTAGTATTTATTGAGAGAATATAAATATTTTTACATGAGTCCCACTGCAGTTTACTAATTAATATATTCTTACTCTAGGATATAAGCAGTGACACTGTAATCTATATGAAGTGAAACAGCAGTAGTTAAAAACTTTGTTAGTGTTTATGTTAGTACTTAATGTATCCGTCTTGGAAGCCATATAGAAGGATAAATTACCCAACAGCCAGGTTTACTTCTTTATAAACTGTACTTCTATTTTGTATTTGTAAATAAGAAATCTTACATGTTGAGCTGACTTCTGTCAGTGGGAAGATGTTGGTCTGATATTAACAATGATTCTCTTGATCATTGTTAACTGAGTTTTCTGCTACTGCTTCTTGAGCCCATCTTCCCTCACCTGCTCCCTGCCTCTTGCCCATCTTCCGCGTTCGAATCTCAGTGTTTGAGCTTTCTTCAGTTTGAAATTTAAGGTAGGTTCTAAGGCTGAACTCTGGAGAGTTGCGTTATGAGTCCTAAAGAAAGTAGGATGCTAATTTTTCTTGTGATTGTGATATAAACCTTGATAAAATCAATATCTTTTCGTGCCTTTGGTATAAATAATTATGTGACTTAAGTTTGTAATGCTTGGGAAAATTGTTTGAAACTCATGTTTACATGGCTATGTTTTCTAGGCCATATAATGTATTTCTACTTCTATTATAACTAATACAAGTTTTTGTTCTTTTTTTTTTATTTTGCAAAAGGCATTCTGATCACTTGAATGGACTTTAGGTATAAGCGTGCAAAATCGTTTTAAAATCAAGTTAAATTCTGAACGTTGTAGGCAATTGTTGGACGGCAAAATCGACCTACATTTTAAAATCCAGCACCTTATTACTCAGAAAAGACAGATATATTTACAAACTACCTAAGTTTTTAAAAACAAAACAAGCTCATTTTTTATAGCTGGGAAAATATTGCTCTTAAGTTTTGCCATTCATTTAGAATTAGAGGTTAAATTTAAAGACAGAGACGAAATCAGATTGTCTGAAGGATTCAAGTAAACTGCCCCAAAGAAAGGGTCCTTTTCCCTCCAAGCCCAACACGGCCAACTTCACCAGGCCCATTGCTGCCCTGCTGTCACAAGATGTAATTTCCCAAAAGTGATGGAATTCATAGTAATAGTAGTATCATTTATTATGCCGTTAATAATGTTGGAAACTTTCCTAACTCTTTTCGTAGCTGATCTCTAGCTCCAGCTAACCCCTCCTCCTCTCATTTCCCATAGAGTAAATCTAAAAGATTTATTGATAGGATGTTTTCTTTAGAACTATCCTAACAGCCACAAAGTTTAAAAATATTGGGAGTTGAGGAAAAAAAATAGTTGAGCTATTAGCATAAAGCTGCCTGTCAGACATAATCAAAATGCAAATGTCAATATTTAAATACTTTTTTCTACAGCACAGCAAAAAGGAGAGAGTCAGCTCAATAAGTAGACTGCAGGAAACAGGGGTGACAAACACCTTTTCAATTTCCTGGAAGTTGCATAAGAGTAAAACATACTCAGCTAAATTAGGCTTTTTACTACAACAGGTTTGGTTTTTCATTTCAGAAGGGAAAAATATCAAACTCCAAATTGCTTCCCATTGCATCCACTCTGACAGCTTTAACTGAAGCAAAGTAGTTTTCTGATGATTACCTTTAGCCATAATATTTCTCTCATACTTCTATAGCACATATGACATATCCTTTGCTGTTGTCAAGGTATCATAGCATTTTCCCTCCATATTTAGCTTGCTTTGTTCTAGCCAGCTGTACCGAGTAGATATAATTTTATGATGGTACACCTCTAGCACCACGACCTGCCATTTAAGTGGAAATGCCTGGTCAACAAAATTTAATTTTCTGAAGTGTTTGTTCTTAGACATTGTGAAAATTTAGATTTGCATTTTCTTTTATTTTCCACTGAGTTCTGTGCTCACAAGATAAATGACCTTTCCTGGGAACTGAAGTTTATCTAGATGACAGGAGCTCCCTGGTTTATAAAAACGAATATAAGAAAAATCTACATGAGGGAAAAAAGTCAATTTTTTTACCCCAAAAGTGATTTTTAGTTCACTGAATGGATTTACCAGTTCTAAAAGTACATCTGCTTATTTTACACATCATTAACTGTTGGTCCAAGAAAACAGGGAAGAGAAAATGAAATAATTAGGAATCTATTGCCAATTATAGAGTAATTAAAAATGAGACATGAATATTTGAAATTATAGTGGAAATCAAAATGAAAATATGATTACCACGCCTAATGGCTGAGATGTCAGCTTAAAAACATGACATTCTTTTTTTCCCTAAGATTTTATTTATTTAGTTTTAGAGAGAGGGGAAGGGAAGGAGAAAGAGAGGGAGAGAAACATCAATGTGTGCTTGTCTCTCATGCACCCCCTGCTGGGGTCCTGGCCTGAAACCCAGGCATGTGCCGTGACTAGGAAGCGAACAGTGGTCCTTTGGTTTGTAGCCTGGTGGTCAATCCACTGAGTCACACCAGCCAAGGAAAGAACTGTCTGTCATTGAATCACCTTCTATCTTGGGCTAGGATCTGTTCAAAGGCCACAGAAGTTGTTAAGTTTAAATAAAATTTTTGTTCTTAAGGGATTCATAGTCCAATGAGAAGGATCAAATTCACCAATGCTGACTCTCACACAGAGGAGAGTGAATTAGTCTGGAAATGAGATTCTTGTTTACTCACAAAAATTTTCTAGAAACAGCTTTTTATTTGTGGTGTAATACTGAAGGGAAATGTCTGCAATCTTACTGAGCTAGCTGAAAAGTTAGGTGAGAAAAGTGTGCAGTTTGGCATCTTGAAGTTTAATTTCTCTCTTAAGTAGCCATGTAGCCTGGGGGAAAATATTTAATTTCTCTTGAGTTTAACTTTCCTTGTCTTAAAAAAAGACTAATAATTTTTATCTACTTCATAGCACTGTTGGGGAATGTGAAGGCAACTTTGCCTGCAAAGTACCCCTGTCCGCCATGGATGAAAATGAAACTACCAAGACATGATCTGCTTGGGGAGGAGAGGTGGCCTATATCTCAGAGGAGAAAGTCCAGGAGCACCGTCCTCAATGGCTTTTATTGGGTTGTAATACACAGGAATACAAGTGGCAAGGATCAAATAGTAGATAACATTTCAAAGAAATCTGAGGGCTTAGTCTGAGTCAGTGTCTGTCAGGTAAGGAAGTTGCAGAAACGTTGGGAGACATACCCATTTCCTGCTCGGACCCTTATCATATGAATAAAAGCACTCTTAGCAAAGCAGGCTTCACAGGACTTTTAGGAACTCTTTCTTATGCCTGATCACCCCGATCTCGCTCTAGCCAGCACAGGGCTGCACCGCCTTCCCTGTAACAGGTTTTTAGGCTTAAGTGGATTAGAACCAGGAAGCCCTTCTCCCAGAGGACATGGGGACTCAGGCTATGTCAGAATAGCCGGGGGGTGAGGGTCCATCACTTCCTCTTTGTTGCAGTCCTCTGAGTCCTTCCATGATGGCTTCCCAAGTGATCATGTCTGGCTTAGGTTGCCCCCTCTCTGAGGGGTCTTACTAGTCTTTTACTAGCCAACCATGCACTGGGGACAGGGGGATGAAGCAGAAGCAGTGTTTGCTACCAGAGACAAGCTTTGTCTCCTTAGTGGCTTGAATTTCGGAGGTCGCTCACTCAGCCTTATTTATGGGGGGGAGTTACAACTCAAACCAGGCAGAGCAGTTACCAACAGGGGAAAACAAGTGAGATATAGTTGGGGAGTGCCCAGCACAATCCCCAACGTGGATTATCCAAATGACTTTGAGAATTTGGCTGTCTTCTCCAACTGCTTGCATATAGTGTGTCAGACCTCTTAGATACACATCTATCTGCCTCTGAGTTGAAACGCTTGGTCCAGGTTAGTGGAAAATCTGCCTGAAATGGGAAGGTAGGGACTGGGGAGAGCTAGGAGAGGCCTCTGAGAACACGATTGACACTAATTAAAGCAGCCTGTGGGTTGGGGCTGCTCAGCTTACCGTCACTAAATCTGCAAGACTGGAAATGTGTAAAACTTGAGGAACAATGGAGGAAAGAGGATGAAACCAAAGGTCAACACAAAACAGGGTCAGCCAAAGGTCAACAGTTAAACATAGAAAGAGGCAGAGAACTCCTTGGGTGAATGGTAATTTTCTTGATGACAGAATAGACATCAATGTTCTGTGATTTAAAAACTGGTTTGTAATAACTTAGTGAAGGTACAAATTGGGAAATTCCTATGTCCTGTGTGCTAGTGGTGGGATTTCCTGCACAGATGTGTCCAGACATTGGCATGCTGACAAGATGAGTTAGGAACACAGGTTATGTGTGGCTTTCCCATGCCCACTTACCTCTCGGTGCTTCTGTGGATTCAAAGAGATGATAGCCATTTTGAAATTTAAGTGGTCAATACCTGTAACTCAGTTTCCCCACTGATGCAATCAGAGAGGACTAGAAAACCAGAGAGTCAATGTTTATTGATAAAGAAATAAATAAACAATGATTTATTTCTTTATAAAACGATCCTGGAATGTGATTTTTCCACCTCTGGCCAGAAGGGGTCCACGGGGTACCACAGGAATGGGGAAACTTAGAGGTCGGAGAAAATACCCCTTCCTTATCACTGATAAGAAGAAGATCTAGAAGTAAAATGATTTATGGAATAATTTTTACACTTCTGGGTTTCTGTCAAAAAAACTTCACAGGACTATACTGAGTTCTCCTGCTTTAAAAGTTCTTTCTGAGGTCTGTTTAGGCTCATGGTTAAAATACTCAACTAACAAAAGTAAATCTAAGGTACCCAGATGCTCTCCCCTTGCTTGTAACAAGGCTTCTTTTTAAAAATTTTAAAACAATTATTTATTTCTTTATAAAATACCTAAAAACTGTCAGATAGTGACAACTTTTCATCCATGAATAATCTAATAGTTTATTTGAAGTAATTACTTACATGTGAGTGAACACCTGGTCTCCTTTGCACAGAGTTAACTTTTCTTGGGTACCACTTTTAGGAGTAGACTTGACACTAGAGAAATGGATGCTAGTGAGAGGTCACGTTTGAATGCATCAAGTCAAACCTTTTTTTTTTCCCTGAGAAGCCATTATTCCACAGAATCAGAAAATGGTAGGGATGAAAGGCAGAGTAAAAGGTCACCTACTTTATCCCCTCTACCTCTGTGCAGTCCATGGGGTGCCCCAAATGTCACACACATGTTAATTACACTCGTTCTGCTGAGCTTGGTAGCATGCCATTTTCTGCCTCTGTCCCTCAGCTGCAAATTCTGTAGCCTGGCATTTGTTTCAGTGATGACACTGATCATTGCTGCCATAATGTCATCTAATAAAACATGATCTGATTTTGTGACTGAAATAGCAGATGCTACTATTATCTGATTTCTTTCTAAAGAAAGAAAAAGACTTGGCCTTTGTCTAATCCTCTCTACTTTGGTTTTCCTAAAATTCTGAGTTTGACTTGCTATTCAAGGGTGAGAGTATCATCATGGGTGTCAAACTCATTTTCACCTGGGGGGGGCGGGGGGGCCCACATCAGCCTCCCGGTTGCCTTCAAAGGGCCCAGTGTAATTTTAGGACTATGTAAATGTAACTATTCCTTAACTAGGGGCAAGGAGCTTTGAGTGTTGCCAAGTAGAAACAAAGTGCCGGCTAGATAAAAGAAGGTAGAGGGCTGGATTCGGCTGTGGGCCTTGTGTCTGCCACCTGTGCTATAAATATGTAAACAATTCTCTGAGACTGGGGAGGGAACAAAAACTCTGAACTTTTGGAACTTACAGCTTCCTTTTTTGATCCCTTTCAATAAAATGTGTTTTCGATGATATCTTTTCTACCAGAGATAAAACAAAATTAGACTTTGGAGTCATCTTCAGTTTTTTTCCTAAGGACCTGAACCCACCTTTGTTTCTTGGGTTACACTGAAATCGAACTCTCTTTCCAGCTGGTGCTGAGCAATGGGCACCTCTCGAGACAGCAAAGTGCAGCAAGACTGGGCACAAGAGAAAGACCTGCCACAAGAAGCAAGCATGTGGGCTGGGACGCCTGCTGCCAGCACTAAGATTGGCCCCTGCTGCATAAACACAGTCTGCAGCGGGGAGGCAACAAGAACTACCATGCCTGGAGGCTGCACATAGGCATCTTCCCCAGTACATGCAGAACAAAGATTTATGCGGTCTACAATCCATCCAACAACAAACNTGTCTGCCACCTGTGCTATAAATATGTAAACAATTCTCTGAGACTGGGGAGGGAACAAAAACTCTGAACTTTTGGAACTTACAGCTTCCTTTTTTGATCCCTTTCAATAAAATGTGTTTTCGATGACATCTTTTCTTTTTTCTTTTTTTAAATATTTTATTATTTATTTATCTTCAGAGGGGAAAGGAAGGAGAGAGGAAGGAAACATCAATGTATGGTTGCTTCTCATGCATCCCCTGCAGGGAACTGGCCCCTGCCGGAAACTGGCCTGCAACCCAAGCATGTGCCCTGACTGGGAATCGAACCCCGATCATCTGGTTCGTCGATGACATCTTTTCTACCAGAGATAAAACAAAATTAGACTTTGGAGTCATCTTCAGTTTTTTTTCCTAAGGACCTGAACCTACCTTTGTTTCTTGGGTTACACTGAAATTGAACTCTCTTTCCAGCTGGTGCTGAGCAATGGGCACCTCTCGAGACAGCAAAGTGCAGCAAGACTGGGCACAAGAGAAAGACCTGGCACAAGAAGCAAACATGTGGGCTGGGACGCCTGCTGCCAGCACTAAGATTGGCCCCTGCTGCATAAACACAGTCTGCAGCGGGGAGGCAACAAGAACTACCATGCCTGGAGGCTGCACATAGGCATCTTCCCCAGTACATGCAGAACAAAGATTTATGCGGTCTACAATCCATCCAACAACAAACTGGTCCACACCAAGACTCCAGTGAAGAACAGCATTGTGCTCATTCACAGTACACCATACCAACGGTGGTACGAGTTCCACTTAAGCCCTGCTCCTGGGCCACAAGAAGGAGGCCAAGCTGACTCCTGAGGAGGAAGAGATTTTAAGCAAAAAACGATCAAAGAAAATTCAGAAGAAATATGATCAAAGAAAAAAGAATGCCAATGCCAGCCATCATCTAAAGAACAGGTTCCAGCAGGGCAAGCTTCTTACATGCATCCCTCTAAAGACCAGACCAATGTGACCAAACAGATGGCCATGTGCTGGAGGGCAAGGAGCTGGGATTGTAGCTGAGGGAAATCAAAGTTCAGAGAGGCAAACAAATCCTCCTTGCTCCCATCTTAGCTCATGTTATACAGGTGCTTTATCTGAAAGAAAGAAGAAAGAAAGGAAGAAAGAAAGAAAAAACGCCTATGACTTAGGTTTCTCCAGCATCTCTGCATCTCCCATTGAGATACAATAAAACACACACACACACACACACACACACACACACACAAAAAACAAGAAAGAAAAGGAAAAAGAAACCAAAAACCAGCTGAATTCTGACAGACAACTTAGTCCAGTTTTCAATGTGCTACAGTCTATCTGCAAATTGACTGCAGATGGCAATGTTTTGGATGATCATATGTGAAACTCTCCTATAGCTTCTGGAGATCTTAAATTTATCGATTTGGTGGTGCTGTTTGGAATAACACAAATAGCATAACATAAAGGCATTCAGGAAGCAGACAGGCTGTCACTGAGAGTCCTCCTCTTATCTAGTATTTTTAGAATTTAGGATTAGTCTGTGTGTGTGTGTGTGTGTGTGTGACAGAGAAAGAGAGAGAGAGAGAGGAAATTCATCATATTCTACCTTGTGAATTAATAATTAGCATCTTCCTCAGTAATGGAATAGAGAGGTTGTTCATTAAGTCTTCAGATGGGACTACATGGGTCAGGCTAACAAGATAGAATGTTAGTTAATTTCAGAGTGGCACAAAGCAATGGAGAAGTAGATGAGGCTGTCACTAAGTGTGAAAATTAGGTTAGGTCATGAATGTGAAATAAAAGAATGTGGTTTTGTGGGGAGAAGGCTAGGAAAAGTTAAATGACAAAGTGGTATAAATTTTCACAAATAGAAATTTTTGGAAAATAATCCAGTGGGAAGAGATACGAGAAAAAACATTACCCCTTTTAGATATAGGGACTGGAATAAAAATGCTAAAATTATAAAGAATGTCTGAACAATAAAAGATCAGCTGAAAAGAGATGACTAGATAATATCCTTTGGTGAGAAGGTAGGAGTGAATCAAAGAAATCAGGTGATACTTTGATTTAAATGCAAAAATTAAATTACTTTGTTATTTAGACATATGTTTTGTCTTTCCACTATATGATTCCCTCTTAAACATTTCTCTTATTGTAAACAAAGTAATTTTCTTTTATTCGTAAAGTTTTTATTTTGAAATTATTTTAGATTCAAAGAAATATTTCAAAAATAAAGTTCTATATATCCTCGAACTAGTTTTTCAAATCTGAAGGTTTTACCAGATTTATTTATCATTTCCTTCCCCTTCCTTTCTTCCTTCTTTTCTTCCTTTCCTTTTTCTCTTTTTTATGTTTATATATTCTATGGCGGACAGTTTGAGAATAAACTGGAAATATGATATATCTTTGTCTATAAACACCTCAGTGTGCATTTCCTAAAAAGAAGAAGTTAATTTACATAACTTCAAGAAATGAAGTTATGTAAATAACTACATAATTTCCACAAAACAAGAAATTAATTATAATATAATACCATGATTAGATCTACAGTTAATAAAACTGGATCAAATTTTCCAGCTTTTCTGCCAATGTCTTTAAGGTACAATAATTTTTTCCCTCTGGTTTAGAATTCAATCATAATCACAAACTAAATTTAGTTGTCATCTGAATGATCTTTTTAAAAACCAAATCTCTTAGTATCACTATCTGGTTAAAGATCCTATAATAATTTTGTATTTTCCTTAATATGAAAATAAAATATCCAGGGCTAAGGCTGATGTTTAGCTGGTATGAAGCATGAATACCATATTAGTTTGGTAATGTCTATTCTGATTTTCTTTTTCTTTCTTTCTTTCTTTCTTTCTTTCTTTCTTTCTTTCTTTCTTTCTTAAATATATTTTATTGATTATGCTATTACAGTTGTCCCATTTCCCCCTTCATTCCCCTCCACCCTGCACACCTCCTCCCACCCACATTTCCCCTTTAGTTCATGTCCATGTGTCATAAGTTCTTTAGTTTCTACAATTCCTGCACTACTCTGCCCTCCCCCTGTCTATTTTCTCCCCACCCTCTATGCTACTTATTCTCTGTACTTTCTCCCCCTCTATCCTCCTCCTGGTTCCTTGTTGCTAACCCTCCATGTGATCTCCATTTCTGTGGTTCTGTTCCTGTTCTAGATGTTTGCTTGGTTTGCTTTTGTTTTAGGTGTGGTTGTTAATAACTGTGTTTGTTGTCTTTTTACTCTTCATATCATTCATATTTTTTATCTTCTTTTTCATAGAAAAGTCCCTTTAACATTCCATATAATAAGGGCTTGGTGATGATGAACTCCTTGAACTTGACAAGGTCATGTTCTGATTTTCTTAAGTTCAGATTAGCTAGTGGCTGTGCCTGATGGTTGGTAAATATTTTCACTATTACTCATGACGATGTCTTATAATATTCTGTTTTCCTTTCTTTAAAACAATACTTTATTTATTTATTTTTAGGGAGATGGAAAGAGAGGAAGAGAGGGAAAGAAACATTGATGTGTGAGAGATACATGACTGGTTGCCTCTCACATGTCCTCCACTGTGAACCTGGCTTGTAACCCAGGCATGTGCCCTGACTGGGAATCAAACCAGTGACCCTTTGGTTTTCAGGCCAGCACTCAATCCACTGAGCCACACCAGCCAGGGTCTGCTTTCCTTTCTAGATTCATATTTTGCCATTCTCTCCTAATGTGTCTTTGCTTCACTCACACTTGTCATCAACTGTGAAAGGGCTTAGGTGACATGCTACTTGAAAGCTAACAATGTAACCTGCCACGGGTTCATAGATTCTGGCAGTAGACATAAGATTCCTTAGACAAAAGTTATCATTGTGCATCGCACAGTGGACAGATTCATGTTCATGTTGGTTTTTCTTGACTCCCTAGTCCCATGAGGATGATATGGAGATAGGCCCAGGTTGAGGCTGTGTGCACAATGAGTCTGTGTCACAGCTTAAGAACTCTGAGCTAGGGTTGGGGGACTGAGACGGGTTGGGGCACTGGGTGAAAAAGGGGAAGAGATTAAGAAGTACAAATTGGTAGTTACACAACAGTTATAGGGATGTGTAACATAGCATAGGAAATATAGTCATTAATATTGCAATAACCATGTATGGTGCCATTTGGGTACTGAAAATATCAGGGGGAACACTTTGTAAAGTGTGTGATTGTCTAACCACTATGCTGTATGCTTGAAATCAATACAAAATAACAATGAATGTAAACCTTAACTGAAAAATTTTTTAAATTAAAGAAAAGAAAACAAAACAAAACCCTGAGCTTAAGAAACCCTCAATCTCATAGGTAGGCTTCCAGCCAACTTGTCTAACCTTTGCCTTGGAAAAAGATACATTATCCTGGTCAGGAAACAAATATGCTATTTTGCTTCAGCGAGAGACACTATATCTGTCTTCCAAGATTGTTGCTATACAAATATTCTTGGAAAGATAGTTCAGAGAGCACAAGATAGCATGAGAGATGATATAAGATATCCATGAATGCCACTGAGAATTGTCTCAACAATACTTGTCATCGTTCTGTTTCTCTGTTGGGCTCTGCTCCCTCCAAGTGCCATTGCATGTGCTGTTTTTCTTTTGAAAACATTTTCTCTCCTTTCTCTGTCTCAACTAATTAACTTCTCAAAATTGCTAAATTTTTTTTACTGATGATTTTTCTTCAGTCCCTTAGATTAAGTTAGGTTCCCCTATGAAGATCACTACATTTCATTAAGGGGATTTATCTCACACTCTGTGATTTATGTTAGTGTAATTATTTGGTTAATATCTGACTTTCAGAGGAGACACAACTTCATAAATGTAAGGGACTATGCTGTGTTGCTTCCCTTGAACCTTCAACATCTAGCATGATATCTGAGACATGGCAAACATTAAGTATTTGAAGAGTGAAAAAAAGTGTGTGTCAGATATGAAGTATTTAAGCTAGCAAGGCCTGTGGTTGTATAGTCTCCTTACGCTTATTCCAGAATTTTTAAAGCATTTGATTTTCTGAAATCACTTGCAAATAACAAGAATTTAGTCTATTTATTTCTAATATTTATACCTCATTTCATGTGTGTATGTGTGCATGTATGTACATAAATGCAAGCTAGGATCTCCAGTATAACAATGCAAGTATTGAGAGTGAATATTCCTTTTTTGTTTCAACTAAAGCAAGAATGTTTGTGATCTCTCATTCAGAAGGGGCTACTTAGCCATGAAAAGATGAAACCCTGCCATTTGAGAAAACATGGGTGGACCTAGAGGATATTATGCTAAGTGAAATAAAACATGTGATTTCACTTATATGTGGAATCTGAAAAAAAAAAACCAAAAGAAAATGAAAAAGCAAAACAGGAATGGACTAAAATATAAGAGAATTATCTTCTAGAAGATACCCTTAAAAAAGTTTCTGCTTATTTATACTTGGCTAAGAATTTTTTTTAGGATTGTATATTGAGTTTTATCAACCACTTCTTTTCAGCATTTTGTCTTTTAACTTATCAGTGAATGACTAGAATAATTTTTATATTCCAAGAAAAATTATATGGTAATATATAATTTAGGAATGCTTTTTAAAACAGTTTTTAAAAAATAATTAACATACTGTATAAATTTAAGGTATATAGTATCATGCTTTTATTTATATATATTGTGAAATGATTACCAGAGAAGGTTCAGCTAGCATCTATCTTTTCATTCAGATGCAACAAGGAGAAAAGGAAAAAAAAATTTTTTATCTTATGGTGAAAACTTTTAGGATTCACTCTCTTAACAACTTTCCTGAATAACATACAGTAGTGTTAGCTGTAGCCATCATATTGCACATTACATTCCTAGTATTTATTTATCTTATAACTCAAAGTTAGTATTTCTTGACCATCTTCCTCCAATTTACTTCTCTCTGTTTTCTGCCTCTCATAACCACAATTCTGAACTCTTTTAGTTCTTTTTCGATTTTTTAAAATATTCCACATGTAAAATTACATGATATTTCTCCTTCTCTGACTTGTTTCACTTACAAAATGCCTTCAAGTGCCAACCGTGTTGTTGCAACTGATGAGATTTCCTCATTTTTTATAGCTGAAGTATATAATCTCACAGCTTCTTTATCCATTCATCTATTGATGGACATTCAGATTTTTTCCATGTCTTGGCTATTATAAATAATGCTTTAAAAATTATTTATCTATTTTTAGAGAGAGGAAAAAGGAGGGAGAAAGAGAGGGAGAGAAATATCAGTGTGTGGTTACTCCTGACACACCCCCTACTGGGGACCTGGCCTACAAACGAAGAAGCGTATACCCTGACTAGAAATCGAACTGACAACCCTTTGCTTTGCAGTCTGGCGCTCAATGCACTGAGCCACACCAGCCAGGGCTATTATAAATAATGCTTTAATGAACATGGTGGTGCAGATATCTTTTTGAGTTAATGTTTTTATTTCCTTTGAATATATTCCCAGAAGAGGAAGTGTTAAATTATCTGCTAGTTATTTTTAAAATTGTTTGCAGATCCTCCATACTCTTTTCTGCATAGCTGTACCAATTTACAATCCCACTCACAGTGCACAACTGTCCTTTTTTTTTTTCATGTATACACCAACAGTTCTGATCTCTTGTCTTTTTGATGATGGTCATTTTAACAGGTATAAGGTGATAGATACTTCACTGTGGTTTTTATTTGCATTTCTCTAAAGCTAGTGATGCTGAGCATCCTTCCATGTAGCTGCTGGCTTTTCATATATAAATTTTCAACACTATTAGAGAATCTATGCACATCTTTAAATGTTTAATTTAAAATAAAATTTTCTTTTTATAAAGATATATTCAACTATAATTTTATAATCTAGACATTCTTTTTTTTAATATATTTTATTGATTATACCATTACACTTGTTCTATTCCCCCCCTTCATTCCCCTCCACCCACACACTCCCTCCCCCACCCTTCTCCCCCCCTCAGTTTATAACCACGTGTCTCAAGTTCTTTAGGTTCTATATTTCCCCCACTATTCTCACCCTCCCCACTACCTATTTTCTACCTACCATCTATGCTATTTTCTGTGCCTTCTCCCCCCTTCTCCTCCTCCCACTCCCCTGTTTCTAACCCTCCATGTGTTCTTCATTTCTATGGTTCCACTCCTGATCTAGCTGTCCTCTTGGTTTGCTTTTGTTTTAGGTGTGGTTGTTAATAACTGTGTGTTTGCTGTCCTTTCACTGTTCATATTTTTCATCTTCTTTTTCTTATATAAGTCCCTTTAGCATTTCATATAATAAGGGCTTGGTGATGATGAACTCCTTGAACTTGACCTTATCTGAGAAGCACTTTATCTGTCCTTCCATTCTAAATGAAAGTTTTGCTGGATAAAGCAATCTTGGCTGTAGGTCTTTGGATTTCATGACTTGGAATACTTCTTTCCAGCCCCTTCTTGCCTGTAAGGTCTCTTTTGAGAAATCCGCTGACAGTCTGATGGGTACTCCTTTGTAGGTGACTGTCCCCTTATCCCTTGCTGCTTCTAGGATTCTCTCCTTCATTTTAGTCTTGGCTAATGTAATTATGATGTGCCTTGGTGTGTTCCTTCTTGGGTCCAACTTCTTTGGCACTCTCTGAGCTTCCTGGATTTCCTGGAAGTCTATTTCCTTTGCCAGACTGGGGAAATTCTCCTTTATTATTTGTTGAAATACATTTTCCACTCGTGGCTGTTTCCTTCCCCCTTCTGGTACCCCTATAATCCGGATGTTGGAACGTTTAAAGATGTCCTGGAGTTTCCTAAGCCTCTCCTCATTTTTTTGAATTCTCATTTCTTCATTCCTTTCTGGTGGGATGTTTCGTTCTTCCTTCTGGTCCATTCCATTGATTTGAGTCCCAGTTTCCTTTCCATTGCTATTGGTTTCCTGGACATCTCCCTTCATTTCAATTAGTTTAGCCTTCATATGTTCCTCCAATTTGTGACTGTACTCTACCAATTCTGTGAGCATCCTGATAAATAGTGTTTTAAATTGGGCTTCTGAGAGGCTGGCAATCTGTTGGTCGCTTAGAGTTATTGGCTCTGGGACTTAGAGTTCTTTTTGAGCCATCCTTTGGACTGTTTGTGCCTGTTAAGTAGCAGGAACGGAGCCCTAGGTTTTCACCAGAGCAAGGCAACTCAGTTGCTGGGTTGTGACGTCGTATGTGGGGGCGGGGTCAAAGAGGGACAATGGCTTCCCTCCGGCGCCCAGCGCCCGCCGCTGCAGCTGCCGCCGCCACAACCCCCACCAGCACCGCAGCCACCACCATCACCAGGCCCACGCACCCCGCTCCTCGGCACGCGAGTGTGCCACCGCTGTCAGCCCTCCACCACTGGGTTTGCCCCCTGGGGCCTGTGTGGTCCGTCTCACTGCACGCGAATGTGCGACCTTGGTCAGTCTGCCCCGCACCCCGACTAGGTCCCGGCTGCCTGCGCTCCTAGGTCTGCCCTGCCTGACCCAGCTCCACTGCTGGCTCCACCTCTTACCGTCCTCGTTGAACAGTTCCTAGCTGTCGGACTTCCGTATAATTCGGTTTTCTGGCTTCTGGGTGTGTGTTAGTTCTCCAAAACTTTTGTTGTATCCAAACTTTGTTGTGGGAGAAGGCACAGTGTTTCCACCTATGCCTCCATCTTGGCGGAAGTCCTAGACATTCTTAAATATAGTATGAAACATTGCATGATT
Source organism: Sturnira hondurensis (assembly GCF_014824575.4). Classification (NCBI taxonomy): domain Eukaryota; kingdom Metazoa; phylum Chordata; class Mammalia; order Chiroptera; family Phyllostomidae; genus Sturnira; species Sturnira hondurensis. Next base: position 22,297,013 of record NW_028073511.1, on the reverse strand, counting down.
ATTTTGAAGTTCTGGGTGAATTTATTTGTCTGTATCTTTTTAACACATATTGACATATGGCTTAATATTTATAGGTTGATATATCCATTGAAAATCAATGTATTTAAATTCATAAACTAATTTTAAAAAGCAGTTTTTTAGACAGATTTGGGTGCATACACTGTAGTATTACTGATGAATTTTGAACAATTAATGTATAATTTAAAATAATTCATAAATATTTTACTTGAAAGAAGAAATGTTTTTTTAACCCAACATTGAATAGATGTTATTTTGAATCACCAATTTAATATACCTCTTAGGATACTACCCCAACACTGTGTTAAAAATGTTTACCTTTCTTTGCAATATGCCCGAACCAATTTCAGCTGAATATTTTAGATATGGCTTATTTTAAAAAATGCACAAGGCTTAATAATATAAGCAGTACTTTATTATGAATCTATGCTAAAAAACTGATCTTTTGCAAATTATACAAAAATCATTTTGAATAACCAATTGAAGACTAGCTGAAGAAAAGTCTTATAACCAAGGATTTACAGAAAAAGCTACATCAAGACCAATTATTTGGGGCTCCAAAGGATGGAGGAAAGAAGACACTAAAGTTGTGTGAGAGAGTATGGTGTTTGTGGCTTTGGGGTGAGAGCTGAAAGGTCATCCACCAGAATCTCTGTGCTGAGTCATTCCCCAATACCACAGACACCATCTTTTCGGGTGAAGCACACCACTGTGTGGCATCTGATAGGTGGAATGCAATAGTTCCACCCTCTGGACTCCCTCTCACTGCGCCCTGTGGAGCTTATGCCCTTCTGTGGAGTTAGCTGCCTCAGTCTGAGTGTGGAGGTCTGGGCAGACTCAAGGTATGTCAGTGACTGAGTAGTGTGTCCTTGGGGCCAGGAACATTCCAGCACTTTCTTGTAAACCAGACTGGCCTTGTACTTCCCCATAATGGGAGATGCTGTAGCTCCACCCTCTGGACTTATGGTGGTTCCAACCCATGGACTTTGGTAGCCCCAACCTGAGGTCAGGGCAAAATCTGGGACAGACTGAATTGTGTGGCTTTGGGGTGGGGCACACACCCCATCTTCCTCAAAGCCTAAACAGCACTTCCCCCCCTCACAGGAAGTTCATTAGACTCATCTTCATGATTCCTGGTGGCCCCACCCTACTGAGCTCTCTCTCTTTCTGGAAGAATCTGGGACAGACTGAGTTGCATGGCTCTAGAACAGGCCATTTTTCCATCATACAACTGACTGGTGCAGAGCCCTCCCTTCACATGGCCAAATTTTTGTCTGTTTAGGCCCAATAACCTCTGCTGGCCTCACCCTGACAACTCCCAGAGACCCCATCCCAACATGAACATGTTTAAGCATCCACTAGGTGACAGCTAGACTTGATTTACCTTGGGACATTTGCTGAGTGGCCTCAGACCCACCACAGTCACCAAGTTTGAACCTGTATCAGCCTTGTGAATGCACCCACCTCTACCTGGTGACTCCCTGAGAACCTATTTCATGCAACTTGAGTACTGCCACAGTCACTTTCAGAGACAGCCTAATAGGAAGCTACCAGGCAGATGGAGGTGGATCCTGGGATGCCTCGGGATTTTTGCTGACCTGCCACTGGGCCCTGTGCTGGTAAAATTTGGCCATGATATACTGCTTTGCCCTTCCTTCATGTACCCAGGCCCAGCAGAGGCAGCACAAACTGAGGATCACTTGTAGCTTCAAACAGGTTGCCCAGGGCCATTTATAGGCAGTGTCTGACACTGGCCTCCACCAGAGTCCTTCAGAAAGCTCCAGAATCAACACAGCCAGTAGCCATCTTCAGCAAACTTTAGAATAGGATCCAATAAGCTTCAAAAAGCTGTATATCCAAAGGGATATTTTGGTAGGCACTAGACCCTGTCGTGACAACTATGCTTTGTGTGTTCAGCACCTGCATATCAGCTTGTACACTTTGCTCAGAATTGAGGCTCATAGGCAGACAGCCTGAGGCTCGATCCCATGCAGAAATGCTATAATAGTAATCAAGATTCAGTTACAACAGGGGATCCCACATAATCCACACAAGGGACATTCCTGAAGCACCCAGCTTAAGTGATTAAGGAGACGGCACCATTGAACCCATAGGACACCTACTACTAAGGCTGCCCTTCAAGATGGGGACTCATAGCAGATCTATCAAATGCATGGAAATAAACACAAAGAGGCAGCCCAAATAGGGAAATATAGAAATATACCTCAGATGAAAGAACAGGAGAAATCTCCAGAAAAAGAGGTAAATGAAATGGAAGCAAGTGATTTATCAGATACAGAGGTAAAGGTGTTGGTTATTAGAATGTTCTAAAGCATAAGAAAAGCATAGAAACCATGAAAAAGGATCAGCCAGAAATGAAGAATATAATATCTGAAATGAACACACTGGACAAACAAACAGTAGGTTGGATGAAGCAGAGGATCAAATCAACAATTTGGATGATGAGATAGAAAAAAACACCTAATCAGAGAAGCCAGAAAAATTGAATTAAAAAAATGAAGATAGTTTAAGGGAATCTAAAGGCAACATGGAGCATAACAACATCTGCATCATAGGCATATCAGAAGGGAAGAAAGAGCAAGGAATCGAGAACCTATTTAAAGAAATAATGGCTGACACACCATGAAAGAAACCATCAACAAAAATAAAAAGGGAACTCACTGTATGGGAGAACATATTTACCAATGAACATCTTGTTGAGAGCCATCCTGCCTGGTTTCAGGGACTGTAGCCTCCTTAGTGGACAAAAAGGTCCCATGGCTAGGGCTGAGTGAAAAGACCTTGGGGACATGAGGCACTAAGGAGACAGAACATTTCCTCCTGGCAGGAGTGCAGCTCCTGCGCCCTCATTTTCCTCTGCTTGGCCCTGGGCAGATGACTGTTTAGCCAATGACAGGTAAGATTCCTCAAGGGAGGGACAACCTAAGACAGGCACAGTCATGAAGGGCCATCAGGAAAGGACTTAGGGATCTATAGAAAAGGGGCAGAAAGACCCTCACCCCTTGGTTTTTCATAGCCTGAGTCTTCATTCTTTCTGTAAAAGTATCCTAATCTCTTGGGTGCTTTGCTCTCCCTGCCTGACAAAACCTGAAAACAATGCCAGAGGCAGCTGAGGACTTGTACTGGAACAGATGGCTTCTGGGGGCAAATATGGCCAGAGAAAAAGTATAAATTATTTCCTTTGAGGCTTGCTCTGCCCTGTTTAATCACACACTTGAGCTAAAGCCAACCCTGACCAGAGACATTCCCTGTGCTTCTTCAACTGTTATCTGTAAATGATGTCAGTTTTTCATGACTGTAGCTTTTTGGATATTGGTTGATGAGTTTTATGTGTATACTATGTATGTCTTTGTGAGATAAACTCAATAAAGACACAGGGAAGGAGGCATTCAAGACCCTCCTCCTCTGAGAGATCGGTCGCTTTTCCTCCTCAAGCAGATCATGTCTTGGTAGATTTACTCTCATCCATGATGGCAGGGGAGCTCTGCAGGTAGAGCACTCCCACAATATCTAATAAGAAGTTAATATCCAAAATGTATAAAGAACTCATAAAACTCAACACTGGAAAAACCCAAACAATCCAATTAAAAGTGGGAAAAGAACTTGAATAGACATTTCTCCAAAGAGGACATACAGAAGGCCAATAGGCATGTGAAAAGATGCTTAGCGTCACCAGTCATAAGAGAAATGCAAAATGAAACCACAGTGACATATCGTCTCACACCTGTCACAATGACTATCAATAAATCAGCAAACAACAAATGCTGGCAAGGATGTGGAAAAGGGGAACCCTTTTGCATTGTTAGTGGAAATGCAGACTGGGGTAGCCACTGCGGAGAACAGTATGGAGATCCTCAAAAAATTAAAAATAGAACTGCCTTATGACCCAGTTATTCCACTTCTGGGATTATATCCAAAGAAACCAAAAACATTGGTTTGAAAGAATATATTCAGCCCTATGTTCATTGCAGTTATTTATATTGCCAAGATTTGGAAGCAGCCCAATTGCCCATCCATAGATGACTGGATAAAACAACTATGGTATATGTACACAATAGAATACTACTTGGCTGTAAAAAAGAAGGAAATCTTACACTTTATGACAGATTGGATGGACCTGGAGAACATTATGCCAAGTTAAATCAGCCAGTTGAAGAAAGACAAGTACCCTGTGTTTTCACTCATATTTGAAATCAAAGAAAATAAATGAAGAAACAATATAGAAACATACTAATAAATAAATAAAGAATGGACTAATACCTGTCAGAGGCAAGGGGGGTTGCAGGGCTGGGTGAAAAGGATAAATAGATTAAACAACAAAAACAATAGCAAACAACTCATAGGCACAGAAAAGAGTGATTATGAGAGGGAAATCATTGTGGGGGAGGTAGAAGGGGATAAAGGTAGGAAAAATGATGATGGGAGGAGACTTAACCTGGGGTGGAGAACACAGAACACAATACAGAGATGATGTATTATAGAACTGTATACCTAGACAACCAAGATGGAGGTGTAGGTGGAAACACTGTGCCTCCTCGCACAACCAAATTTAAGGACAACAAACACTTAGAAACAAAAACACAACCAGAACAGATAGAAAGTTGAACGGTACCGAAGTCCGACAACCATTCATCCAGACCAGTAAGGGGGCTGGAGTTGGTGGGAGCAGAGAGGGGTCGCTGCAGGAAAAAATGGTGGCTGGCAGACCCTGAGCGGTGGCAACAGGCAGACGCAGTGAGGCATGCAAAGCTGCTGGCTGACTGTGGTCACACATTCATATGCAGAGAAACCAGGCAAAAATGGGCAGCAAGACAAACCACACAACCTGGGGCCCCAGAGCTGCAAAATGAAGCTTAAAAGCACCAATTGAAAACACTTGTGGGGGCTGAGGTGCCTGGAGAGACTCCCAGCCTCACAGGAGAATTCATTGGATAGACCCACAGGGTTCTAGAATGTACACAAGCCCGCCCACCCAGGAACAAGCACCAGAAGGGCCCAATTTGCTTGTGGGAAGCAGCAGAGAGAACTAAAATCCAAGAGAGAGCAGAGCAAGTGTCATTATACCCTCATTGATCCGACCCCCACATAAAGTGTTACAACCCAGCAACTGGGTTGCCCTACCCTGGTGAACACCTAAGGCTCTGCCTTGCATACGTAACGGGCACAACCAGACCAGAAAATTATGGCTCAAACAGAACAAATTAAAGCCCAGAGCCAATACTTTTAAGCAACCAAGAGATAGCCAACCTATCAGATGCACAGTTCAAAGCAGTAGTGATCAAGATACACACTGAACTGATTGATTTTGGTCACAAATTAGATGAAAAAATGAAGGCTACATAGTGAAATAAAGCAAAATGCACAGGGAACCAATAGTGATGGGAAGAAAACTGGGACTCAAATCAATGGAGTGGACCAGAAGGAAGAAAGAAACAACCAAACAGAATAAAGAAAAAAAGAATTCAAAAAAATGAGAAGAGGCTTAGGAACCTCCAGGACATCTTTAAAAATTCCAACATCCAAATTATAGGGGAAGGGGAAGAGAAAGGCGAAGACAGGGAACAGAAAGAGTAACAAGTGGAAAATTTATTTGAACAAATAATAAAGGAGAACTTCCCCAATCTGGTAAAGGAAATAGACTTCCAGGAAGTCCAGGAAGCTCAGAGAGTGCCAAAGAAGTTGGACCCAAGAAGGAACACACCAAGGCACATCATAATTACATTAACCAAGATGAAAACAAAGGAGAGAATCCTAGAAGCAGCAAGAGGTAAGGGACAGTCACCTATGAAGGAGTTCCCATCAGACTGTCAGCAGATTTCTCAAAAGAGACCTTGCAGGCAAGAAAGGGCTGGAAAGAAATATTCCAAGTCATGAAATTTAAAGACCTACATCCAAGATTGCTCTATCCAGCAAAGCTTTCATTTAGAATGGAAGGGCAGATAAAGTGCTTCTCAAATAAAGTCAAGTTCAAGGAGTTCATCATCATCAAGCCCTTATTATATGAAATGTTAAAGGGACTTATCTAAGAAAAAGAAGATAAAAAATACGAACAGTGAAAGGACAGCAAACTCACAGTTATTAACAACCACACCTAAAACAAAAGCAAACTAAGCAGACAGCTAGATCAGGAGCAGAGCCACAGAAATGGAGATCACATGGAGGGTTAGCAACAAAGGAGGGGGAGTAGGAGAAGCGGGGTGAAGGTACAGAGAATAAGTAGCACAGATGGTGGGGAGAAAATAGACGGGGAGGGCAAGAGTAGTGTGGGAAATGTAGAAACTAAAGAACTTATGACACATGGACATGAACTAAAAGGGGGGAATGTTGGTGGGAGGGGGTATGCAAGGTGGAGGGGAATGAAGGGGGAGAAATGGCAGAATTGTAATGGCATAATCAATAAAATGTATTATTAAAAAAAGAATTGTATACCTAAAACATATACAATTTTATTAACCGGTGTTATCCCAAAAATTCAATAAAATTTTTTAAGGAAAGAATTAAGGAAAAATTAAACAATGAGGATAATAAAATTTAAACTGTAAATTGTAAAAATATTTATTTAGTGATTTGAATAAAGATTAATTAATGATGTTCAATATTTCTGAAACATACCAGTAAATATAATTAATTAAAATTACTGAAGCAATTTTAGTTTTAGGAGATCTGTTATTTTCATCTTTGGTTGTGTGGAGGTTTAGATAATCTTAGTGGCTTTAACATTACAATAAAACTACTTGTTAGGTAAACAAAAATAATTTGTCAGCTTGAAAATAAAACTATTTATTTATTTATTTAACTGTAATTGTTCAAGTATAGTTTTCTGCCTTTTTCTTCCATCCCAGCCCACCTCCCAAGCTCTCCCCACCTCCCTCCCATTGCTACCCCTCCTTGTTTTTGTCCATGTGTCCTTTATACTTGTTCCTGCAAACCCTTTCCCTTTCCCCCAAAATTCCCTCCCTTCTCCCTTCTGGTCAGCCTGTCACCCTGTTCTCAATTTCAGTGTCTTTGTTTATATTTTGCTTGTTAGCTTGTTTTGTTGATTAGGTTTCTGTTAAAGGTGAGATCATATGGTATTTGTCTTTCACCACCTGGCTTATTTCACTCAGCTTTTCAGTTCCATCCATGATGTTGCAAAAGGTAGGAGCTCCTTCTTCCTTTCTGCAGCATAGAATTCCATTGTGTAAATGTACCATAGCTTTTTGATCCAGTCATTTACCGATGGGCATCTAGGTTGCTTCCAACTCTTGGCTATTGTAAATTGTGCTGCTATGAACATCGGGTGTATAGGTTCTTTTGGATTGGTGTTTCAGTGTTCTTAGGATATAATCCTAGCAGTGAAATTGCTGGGTCAAAAGGCAGATACAGAAAATAAAACCATTTTAGAAGGACAATTTCCTATGGGTCTTTGAATTAAAAGGATAAATTAAATAGTAAATGACACATACATGAATTAAAAATTAGTGAAATGGATGATAGATCTGAAGATATTATACCATAAGACACTGAGAGACAAGGAGATGAAAAAAATGAAAGACTAAAAGATATTGAAGATAGAATAAGTAGTTCTATCATAATTGAGGAAAGATAGAATGTAAGTGATAATCACAAATAAGAGTTGACAGCTTTCTAGAAATAATCAAATGAATTGAATTCACAAGTATAGAAAGCACAAATTATACCAAGACAGATGAATAAAAATAAATCCACACATGGAATATTGCAGCAACTTTTCAGAACATCATAAAGAGAAAATCTCAAACACAGTGGAGGGAAAAGACAGATTACCTACTGAGGAATGATAATTAAATTAGCACTAGATTGGTTTTAGAACAACACTGGATGTTAGTTTACAAAATAATAATTAACTTAAACCCCTGAGGAAATATCACTGTTTACTTACTCTTTTGTCTTTATTAAGTTTAACTTTCAGGAATGAGGGCAAAGAACGCTGGTCAGGAGGCTTAGTTGGTTGGAGCATCGACCTGTAAACCAAAAGGTTGCAGGTTCGATCTCTGTCAGAGCATGTATAGGAGACAACTAACTGATCAATGTTTCTCTCTCACATAATGTTTCTTTCTCTGTGTCTGTGTCTGTGTCTGTCTCTGTCTCTCAAATCAATAAATATATACTTGGGTGAGGATTAAAAAATTGTTTTAAAAGAGTGAAGGTAAAGACTTTTTTTTTAGATTTTATTTATTGATCTTTAGAGGGGAAGGGAAGGAGAGAGGGAGAGAAATATCAATGTATGGTTGCCTCTCTTGTGTCCCCTGTTAGGAACTGGCCTGCAACCCAGGCATGTGCCCTGACTGGGAATCGAACTGCAAATCTTTGGTTCACAGGACCGTTCTTGATCCACTGAGCTACACCAGCAGCCAGGGCAAGACTTATTTTTTTAAACAAACAAAAACTGAGAATTTATCAATGCCCTAATTTCTTTTCAAACATATTTTACAGGCATATCTTTTTCTTAACCTTTTGAGGATTGCTGACATATGGTGATGGATTCTGCTCTCTGAGCCCTGGTGAGTATCATGAGACCTAGATGAAAGTCAGAAGGCTTTTCTTTTTTGGAAATCCAAGGGAAATTTTTAGAGGGTTTTTAAGGAATTGAAGGAATTTTTAAGGGTTTTTAGAGAAAGCCTGTGATCTTGATAGGCTAAAGATCAGAGTTATGGTGTTTTTCCGGTCTCTAGATGGTAAATATTTCCCTCTTCTTGCAATGCAATTGTTAGAAAAAAAAACAAATTATATTTAAAATTCTAAATCTATGGTTCTATTTGTCAAAACACCATTTTCTGATCAATCACCATTTTATTTTCAATACCAGTACTTGGCTATTGCAAAAATGACTAATTGTTCATATATATTTTTAAGATTTTATTTATTTATTTTTAGAGAGAGGAGAAGGGAAGGAGAAAGAGGAAGAGAAACATAATGTGTAGTTGCCTCTCATGTGCCTCCTACTGAGGATCCGGCCTTCAACCTGGGCATGTACCTTGATTGGGAATCAAACCAGTGACCCTTTGGTTCATAGGCCCATGACCAACCCACTGAGCTACACCAGCCAGGGCTATTAATTGTTCATATTTTTATGTGTCTCCTTGGGCAGAGTCTCTGAGTAAAATTTGCTGTAGGATAAATACTTAGAAGTTGAATCCAATTCTCGTGTGACACTGGGAATCTCTCCCACTGCAGCAACCCCAGCTGTAGCCCACAGTCAGCTCTGAGTCTCAGTTGTGCCCTTAAGTCAGCGCCTTCTGTGCAGCCCATCACACTTGGCACCCCGCCCCACCCCAAGGCTGCTGTGTCACAGTGGTTTTAATAAGTCAGCCCACATAGTGCTGCCTTATAGGTCTGGTTGTTCTGGTTGATTTTTTCTTTAATTCCTTGGTTGTCAGAGTTCCATGTAGTCTGATTTTCTGGCACTGTTGGTTGTTTATTGATTTTAGACTGGTTTCTTTCCTCCTCCTTTTGGTTGTGTGAGGAAGTAAAGGGTTTCTACCTACACCTCCATCTTGGCTGGTAAACTCAACTATGTATTTTTATATAATCTTGTAAGCTTCTAGAGGTAGGTTCATTGGGCAGTACTGGTATCCCATATGGGTTAATTTCTGTTGCATCCTTCTTAGCACTTTCTACTCAGTGTGACACAGATACCAGATTCATTCATGAATGAATAAAGTAGCATATCTCTGTCTCAATCTATCTGTGGGTGAGTGAAATATCTCTTTAGTCCGTGGCATTGTCTAGTGTATTAATTTATATCATCTTATTGTGCCAGCACCAGGCACAAGCAATAAGGGGTCCTCTCCTGGATTTATCAGAGTCCCTGGAAGGAGGGCTGTTAAAACTGGGCCTTAAGTTCTTGCTTTAGTTTTTGGAGTATCATTTCAGTGGATCTTCTCTGCCCCAGAGTCAAGAAAGTAACATTGATGGACTAAAAAAAACAGGAACAATCTGTTAGTTGTACATAGCACTGGATATGGGCTCCTTGCACCTTGCCTGATGGATATGATGGGAAATAATGAGTGATACTAGTGACAGGAGCTTAGAGAAGAAGCTAGACAGAAAAGGAATAGCAATAACCATCAATTATTATAACAGCATAATTTTAACTTTACTTTTTTTAAACCAGAGGGTAAAACATTTTAGTGTTAAGTATTACTTTTTTTTAACTGCTGAAATCATTTGCCCAAGGATACCTAAATGCACTGGTAACTCAGTTTTAATGAAATGTAGAAGATTCACCTTTGAGGCCTGACCCTTACAGTTTCTTGAATGCAAATCTCACTTGGGAAGGTGCAGCATGCTTTAAGTAGCTAATTTAAATAATGTTAAATGGCTCTGAATCTGACACATCAAATTTCTGCATCATCTTATTAATCGGGACAGCCATCTGGCATCACCAAGACTTTCAAAATACTACAGGGACTTAATGGATTAAATCAAGGTAATTCTAAAAGTTTATAGCTCTATGTTGTACATTTTTTCTCTTGCATCCAAATCTGTTTTGTGCGAAAAGACAATAGTGGCTAAATTTACTTCATACTTAGTACTGTGTTGGGTGAGCTGGAGGCACTGAGTTTTTCTGACCTGACAAACAGATCTAGTTTAAAGGATTTTCTAGCTGTAAGGACTTTTATTAAAAAGAGAGCAAGGAAGATATTGCAATAAAAGTTTTCTTTCTGCCCCAAAAAGTTGTCTTGTGAGATAAGACATTTTGTGTCATTGGATGAAACTACTGAGGAGGGAGTCATAACTTGGTTAGGAGGCAACTCCCAGCAGTGGAGGAAGGACTTGAATCCAGAACAACAAGAAGACAAAAGTGGGATCCAAGGAGGATCCAGGGGACAATTTATTCTAGGGTTCTGAACCGCAGCGTGAAGCAGTCAGACAGTGCACTTTCCAGACTACTCCTGAAGTCCCTGTCTAAGATATATCTGTAGAGAAGCTCCCTTCCGCTCTCTGAATAACAAAATATTGTATATGATGGGATATAGAAATCATTTAAAATAAGTGCTACAAAAACTTTCCAGAAGAATACAAGGATAGCAGTAAGTCAGAGAATGGAGTAATATTCTCACTACATTTTTCTGTACCAAAAAGTAGTAGAAGTTTGAGTCTCTACTTTTCCTAAAATTATCCCACATTCATTGGCTTCACGCCTGTCAGGATGTAGATGGTTTTGTGTTCCTATTAAGGTCTGATCAAAGGAAGTTAAAAAAAAAAAAAACGGGAAAAAATATCCACCTGTTTCAAGATTCATTCTTATGCAACCTTAATTACACATATAACTCAAGACTCTTAGGCCAATAACAATGAACTAAATACTTGCTTTAATTTACTAAGCAATTTAAATGTGTCCCTATGCATGAATTTCACAAAGAGGGTAAGTTTTACTTAAGAGCCTGATTAGTGTAATTTGTTTTTCAGTATCAACATTCTAATAGAATACACTTTACAATGCAATCCAAAGATCATTTGTGTTCAGTGCTTCATCATTCCTAAATAGTTTTCATTATGAGCATCCTGGTGTCTGGCATATACTGTTTTGGAGAGACAAAACAATTTCACTTAAATATGCTGCCCTATGTTTAAGTCATCACTTTAGATTTATAAAACTCTTAACATACATAGTTTTCAAGGATTCCATTCACTGATTCTATTTGTTAGGGTTTACTCAATATTTTATGCAGAGGAAATTTTTCCAAGGTCACATAGCCAGGAAGAGAAAGATTCAGGGAGGAAAAAACACATTTTTGGCTCCTGACTCTTCCAAAATAAATTATTTTTGGTAAAGATTCTATAATTTTGTGCATGAATTTAATAGGAAAAGGCATCTTTCTGAAACATTTTCTGAATTTCCTTCATGTCTTTTGGATATTAAAGATTCAGCAGGCATTTACCAACTCAGAGCTAAGCAGGCATGGCTTTGTAGGACTTAATAGATTTTATGAAATGCAGATTGCTCTTTGTGACAGAAAAACTATTTATAATGTAAACAGCTAATATTTTTCTCTATTTTGCTCAGCAAGGGAAATGAAAACTCGGATTATTTTGCCAAAGAGTGTGCCTAAAACTCAGCCACAGGCCATACTGCAGGCATGTAAGGAAGAACACATTTCAAATGTAAAACTTATGATACTTGCCACTATTGGAAACTAAAAATACTCAAAGAATTTTTTGTTTGTAGTACCGAAGGCATTACTATCAATACACCATGTGCATTTTCATATATTGTGTTCCCTGTAACTAAACAAAAACCTAAAGAATTTAAGAAATGACTTATGATCACTTCCTTAAACAAACATAAAACACTGACTTTTCTTCAGAGGGTTGGTGGGTCAGAAATCCCAGCATGGAGACTTCCAGTCATGATGGTGGTGTAGGCAGACATGTCTCATCTCTTCGCACAACCATGGCAAAATTGTAACTAAAGTATAGAGCAACTGTCATTGGGAATGATCAGAAATCAAGTTGAATGGAAGTCTGACACCTATGAAATTAAAGAAACCACATCCTTCCAGACAGGTAGGAGGGGTACAGTAGTGAAACAGGCTGGTCTCTCACCCATGTGTGGTGGATAAAAATTCAAGAGAGAAATGTCAGGAGTGAGGGGTTCCAGCCCCACACCAGGACCCCCAGCTCAGGGGTCCAGTGACAGGAAGATAAGTCCCCAAAACTTCTGACTGCAAACAACCAGGAGGAGTTCAGTCCAAGGAAGAAACTTCTGGAGCCCCAAGTGGTTCCCCTTAAAGAAACCACACACTGACTCACCTACTCAGACTCACTTTCTCTGAGCACTGGCACTGGGGTGGGGGCTTCAAAGGCACCGTTGGCAAGTGGGGGAAGCTGAAGTGCCTGGCATCCAGGCAAGCAGCAGCCATTGACCCTTTTCTAAATCCTACTCGACAGAGCCAGCAAAGTGGTGCCATATCTGAGACTCCATCAACTGAGATACTACTGTTTGACTCACCTTGGAGGTCCTCAGAGGATCTGCTCCACCCAACTTATAGGCCCACCCAGGCTGCTCTTCCGTATGAATGTCTGGTCTTCATTCATGCTTCACAACTTCCTAAATCCTCTCAAACAAGCAAAAGCTGGCCTCAGTGAGGCCCAGGCCTTATACTAGCTGCTGCCAGCTTAGATCCACGGCTTGGCTTTGCCTGGGAATCTCCAAGCCTAGGACAAGTAGCAGACACCTCAGAGTGCTTTGTAGAGCAGGCAGTGTGGCTCTGGGTAAAACACAGGTGGTTGCCAAACTTGGCCTGCACCACCCAAGAAACCCTAGGGCTAGCACACCCAGGGGACAGCTATACCACTTTGGAGGGTGACCACCCTGTCCCTGCACAGCTGATCCTCCCTGGAAGGCATAGATGGGTGGTAAGTTGTCACAACCAATCTCTGTAGCTGACTGACTTGGGAAAATCCCACCCATTGACCTGCCAATAGCAACAAAAGCTCAACTACAAGAGGAGGGTGTATTCAGCCCACACAAAGGGTACACCTTGAGTACTTAGCTTGGGTGATGGGGAAGGCTGTGCCACTGGGCCCTACAGCACACCTACTACATTAGGCCATGCTACTAATACTTGGAGTCAAAGCATCTCTATCTAATACATAGAAACAAATATAAGAGGCTGCCAAAATGAAGAAACAAAGAAACATGTGCCAAATGAAAGAACAGATCAAAATTCCAGAAAAAGAACTAAACATAATGGAGATAAGCAATCTAGCAGATGCAGAACTCAAAACACTGGTTATAAAGATGCTCAAGGAATTCACTGAGGACCTCAACAGCATAAAAAAGATCCAGTAATACATGAAGGAAAGACTAATTGAAATAAAGAACAATTTACCAGGTAACAACAGTAGTGTGGATGAAATCGAGAACCAAATCAATGATTTTGAACAGAAGGAATCAAAAAGCCACCAATCAGGAATACAAGAAGAAAAAAAGAATAAAAAAAACCAGAGGATAGTATAAGTAGACTCTGGGGCAACTTTAAGAGGTCCAACATTCACATCATAGGGGTGCCAGAAGGAGAAGAGAAAGAGCAAGAAACTGGAACCTTTTGAAAAAACAGTGAAAGAAAGCCTCTCTAATTTGCTGAAGGAAATAGACATGCAAGTCCAGGAAGCACACAGTCCCAGACAAGATGGAGGTAAAGAGGCCCACTTTAAGATACATCATAATTAAAATGCCAAAGGTTAAAGATGGAGAATCATAATAGCAGCAACAGAAAAGAAGTTAGTTACTTGCAAGGGAGTTCCCATAAGACTGTCAGCTGATTTTCAGGCTAGAAAGGACTGGCAAAAAGTAGGGATCTAAAGTGAAGATTGTTATACGCAGCAAAGCTATCATTTAGAATCAAAGGGCAGATAAAGAGCTTTCCAGACAAGAAATAACTAAAGGATCCCTGGCTAGTGTGGCTTAGTGGATTGAGCATAGGCTGGGAACTAAGGGGTTGCTGGTTCGATTCCCAGTTGGGGCACATGCCTGGGTTGCAGGCCAGGTCCCCAGTGGGGGCCACGTAAGAGGCAACTACTCATTGGTGTTTCTCTCCCTCTCTTTCTCCCTCCCTTGCCCTCTCTCTAAAAACAAACAAACAAACAAACAAATAAATAAATTTAAAGAAGAAAAAGAAAAAACTGAAGGAGTTCATCATCACCAAACCAGTATTATATAAAATGCTAAAGGGGTATAAGAAAAGGAAGAACAAAACTTTGGCAAAAAAATACAAACCTAGTAACAACTGAATCTAAAAACCAAGCAAACAATCTAAAAATCTAAGCAAACAAGAAGAACAGAGACAGAATCATGGACACAAAGAGTGTTTTGATGGTTGCCAAATGGGAGGTTCCCCTGGAGGCCTGGGGGAATGGGTGAAGAGATTAGAGATTAAGAAGTACAAATAGGCCCTGGTGGTGTAGCTCGGTGGATTGAGAGTGGGCCTGTGAAGCAGAGGGTCGCTGGCTCGATTCCCAGTCGGGGCACATGCCTGGGTTGCAGGCCAGGTCCTCAGTTGGGGATGCATGAGAGGCAACCACACACTGATGTTTCTCTCCCACTTTTTCTCCTTCCCTTCCCCTCCCTCTAAAAAATAAATAAGTAAGTAAAATATTTTTTGAAAAAAGAAGTACAAACAGCCCTGGCTTGGTGACTCAGTGGTTGGAGTGTTGTCCGGTGCACCAAATAGTTTCAGATTCAGTCTCTGGTCAGGGCAGGTAGAGGAAGCAGCCTATCAGTGCCTGGCTCTCTGTCTGTCTCTCTCTCTAAAATCAATAGGAATATCCTCAGGTGATTATTAAAGAAGTAAAAGTGCAAATAGGTAGTTACAGGATAGCCATAGGGGTGTAAAGTATAGCATAGAGAATATAGTAGCCAAAGAACCATGGACACGTGACCCATGGACATGGAACAATAGTTGGGATATTGCCTGAGGGAGTGGGGGTGCTGAGTGGAGGAGGGTAAAGGGGGAAAAATTGGTACAACTGTAGTAACATAATCAATAAAATGTAATAAAAAAAAGAAATCCCAGCATGACCTAGCTGGGATCCCTGCTGAGGGTCTTGTGAGGCTGACATCAAACTGCTTGTCAGTGCTGTGGTCTTACTTGTGGCTGGAGGGCTTTTCTCAGCTTTTTAGTCTATTAACAGAATTCAGTCACTTGTGGTTATAAAATGACCAAGACTGTAACTTTATTGTTAGCTGTTGGCTAGTGTTGCTCTCAGATTTTAAAGGCCATCCTCAGGGCTGTGACTGGAGTGGCTCAGTGGTTGGTGGTTGTTCCACAAAGCAAAAGTTTTGATTCCCGGTCAGTGTACATTCGTGGGTTGCAGGTTCGATTCTTGGTGAGGGCATGTGCTAGAGGCAGCATTCAGTGTTTCTCTCTCACATCCACGTTTCTCTTCCTCTCTTTTTCCCTCCCTTCCTCTCATTCTAGAAATAAATAAATAAAATGTTTTTAAAAAGGCCACCTTCAGGTCTTAGTTCATAACCCCATCCAAAGAAAATTGATGACCTGGCTATCTAGCAGAAGAGTCGCTGATAAATCCATTCTCTCTTAGAGTCCTCATCTGATTATGTCAGCTGCACCTAGAATAAATAATTTACCTTTGGATTTACTTAAAGCCAATTGATTGGGGAATTTATATCTGCAAAATTCTTTTTGCCATGTAACACAGCATAACTATGGAGTCATATTCCATCATATTCCACATTCCATCAGATTCTGATGACATTTTAAGAGGNTGATAAATCCATTCTCTCTTAGAGTCCTCATCTGATTATGTCAGCTGCACCTAGAATAAATAATTTACCTTTGGATTTACTTAAAGCCAATTGATTGGGGAATTTATATCTGCAAAATTCTTTTTGCCATGTAACAGCATAACTATGGAGTCATATTCCATCATATTCCATCATATTCCACATTCCATCAGATTCTGATGACATTTTAAGAGGAGGGGTAACATAAAATGGGTACTCCAGGGGGTATCTTACAGGCCATTTTAGAAACTTACCTATCAGAGACCTCTAAGTTCAAGTATACCCCGCTAGAAAGACTATTACCCTGTATTTTTAATTATTTTATGATGAAAATACTTATTTAGGTTTGGTCAGTACAGGTAAGATATACCGGAGTCACAGAGCAGTATGCATTAACGGGCCACAGCAGGTCATAAAAACTGGGTAACTGTGCACACAAGTTGTCAAACATTCAGTCACCTAAGGAGAAAATGCACAGGTGAATGGTGGAAACAACCTGCATCTAACACGCAAACTACCATAAGATTCCACCAACAAGTCTGGTTGACAGTGATAAAACCACTGTCCTGGGCAATCTCGGCAGTCACGGTCCCACATCTACTCTAACAGGACTGAGTGGTGCGTAAGGACAGAGCAGCACGAGACAGAATGCCCTTGCACAGCACAGGTTCTAGGTGGGCGCTGATTTATAAAGACATCATCATGTTATACTTTAAGGAAAGATTTCCATTTACAACTGCACATTAACTCGTATGAAAATAACCTGACACTACTCAAAATGTCCTTTTAGCCACAAAGTAATTGACTGTTACAATTTCCAAAGAGGCAGAGGTATTGAAGCAAAAGGAAAAAAATGGAAAACACACACACACACAGAAAAAAAAGACAAATTATGATAAAGTGTGCATTAATTTTCTGCACAGTATTCTCTCCCAAATTAAATGATACTGTATAAAATTAGCTGGAAAAATATCACAAAACTGAACCCTGTACATTTACACTTGAGTCCAAGCCATTCTGAACGTGGCAGGAACCCGAGTTCAGTTACCCTTCCCATTCACTGTTTTCTTCTCTCGAGGGTCATGATTAGAGTCTGTGCCATTTGAGTGGGGTGTGAGAGGGTGTTCACTGCCCCTGGGCGGGGTCTACGCTTTCATCCCAACACTGAGTCGGTTTATGTAACTACTGCCTCTGCCAGTTCTCTCTGAACTGGTGGAGGCCTTATTACCATTCCCTGGAGAAGAAGAAAACCATCTGAGGTTGCATCTCCCTCCCTGTGAAATCCAGGAATCCTCTGTGAGGAGGAACTGCCATTACTTGGTCCTTTGGCCAGTGGACTGCAGTCTTTAGCTGGGCCTCTGCCTGCACGACTGTCTGGGAGGATGTAGGGCTGCCGGTACTTGGGGCTGGGGTACCTGTATCTGTTGCTGTTGGTACTGGGCCAATCGCTGGCCTGTGCCTTTCAGTTGTTGCTGAAGAACTAGAATGGTACTATGCATTTCCTTTTCTTCTTTGTCAGGTTGAATGATGGGGTCAATCAGCTCATCCTGACTACTTTTAAGCTCCTCACTATATTTCTTCTGTAAAGCCAATTCTTCTGCAAGTTGCCCAATATATCCCTGGGACAGCTGCTTTTCAAGCTCTTGGTTCTTCTGGATAAGCATTCTACACTTTTGGCCTGTTTGGTTTTCTTTCTTTTCTTTTTCCCCCACATCACAAAATGTCTCATGCCAGCCCACAGTTCTAATCAATACATCCTTTCCCCCCATCTTCTGTCAGGCACCTGTGAAACTGCCCCACTTAGTTGCCACTGCAGTTTGCTAGGACAAAGCATCAAATGGTAACAAGTGTCAAATCTCCTCGTGTTTTGTGATGCTGGATAGAAAACGGAGGCACTGCCTTTTCCTTTCCTTTGAAGAACATAGTGAGACTGTTTCCAAAACCAATCTGCCCTCCACAGCCCTTCCAAAATCAAAATGTTAAAAGTACAAGAAATTATCATAGTATTTCTTGAACTTAAAATAAAAAAAAAGTTATTTCAAGGCACATTTAATTTAATATTGAGTGTGGAACAAAAGGCCCCAGTACACCGACAGACCATCCCCCTCCCCATTAACACCAATGACAATGCTCTTTCAACATGTGCCTGTTCAATGGAATGGGGATTTAATAAACTTCACTACAAAAAAACCCATAATGTAATGAGTCTAATCACAGTCAATACCCTTGTACAATCTAGTTGTGAAATCAATGTTTAAAATGCTCCAAACTTCTAACCTGAAGTTTTTTTTTTAAGATTTTATTTATTTATCTTAGAAGGGAAGAGAAGGAGAGAGAGAGAGAAATATCAATGTATGGTTGCCTCTCGTGAGTCCCCTGCTGGGAACTGGCCTGCAACCCAGGCATGTGCCCTGACTGGGAACCGAACCACGATCGTGTGGTTCGCAGGCCCGCACTCAATCCACTGAGCTACACCAGCCAGGGCTAACCTGAAGTTTAATACCACACTTTCATGTTTGTACAGTTCTTAGTGAGATTATCTATCAGCAACCATTCTCAAAAATACAATAAAAATGAACTATTAAAAAGAAAAATTCAGAATGCTATTATCAAAGGAATAGTCCCATTTTAATTGTATTTTTAAAATCAACAGTCATTCCCATTATAACCTCTATAACACTTTTGCCCCCTACCCCTGAATCAGCACACTATTGTCCGTGACCAGGAGTTCTTGTTTTTTATGCTGTCATTCCAACCCCTCCCACCCCAGAGCTGTCATCTCTCTCAATCTATGCGTCTGTCTCTGTTTTGCTTGTCAGTTTGTTGACTAGATTCCACATATGAGTGGAACCATATGGTATTTTTCTTTCTCTTACTGGCTTCTTTTACTTAGCAACATTCTCTTTAAGTCCACCCCTGCTGTTGCAAAAGGTAAGATTTCCTTTATTTTGACAGCTGAGTAGTATTCCATTGTGTAAATATTTCATAGCTATTTTATCTATTCATGTACTGATGGACAGTTGGGCTCTTTCTAAATTTTGGCTATTGTAAGTAATGCTGCAATGAACATAGGGTGCTTATATACTTTCAAATTAGTGTTTCAGGTTTCTTTGGATAAATTCCCAGAAGTGGAATCACTGAGTCAAAGGGCAGGTCCATTTTTAATTTTTTGAGGTATCCTCATACGGCTTTTCACAGTGGCTGCACCAGTCTGCATTCCCACCAACAGTGCACTGGGGTTCCCCTTTCTCCATATTCTTGCCAGCTCTTTTGCTTGTTGATTTATTGATGTAGGTTTGTTGATTTATTGAGTTAGGCCATTCTTCATTGTGGTTTTGATTTGCATTTATCTGATGATTTTTGATGTTGAGCATCCTTTCCCGTCTCTCATTTTACATCATTCCTCAATGTTATTCTCTTCCTCCATTCATGCCAAGTTATAGAAGGTGACATGGCCAATCAGTATGTTTTAGCTCCTTATTAGTGACTTATTTAGATATAGTAGACACATGACAAGAGACCAATAACAGTGGTTTCTGGAAATGGCTTGAAATTTATTATTGAGAATGATAAACTCCCTCTTTCCACTGAGAGAGTTGGATGTAGGGTGAGACAATTCTGGAATTGCCTGGGAGCTGGCATATTAGAGAAATGTCTAAAAATAAATTCCCCATTAAAAAATCAAAGTCAGGATGCCTCAGAAAGCCTGTTGACATTGTTGGAGACCTTTATATTTAAAATCAAGTCTGTTTTTCATTTTTCATTTAAGAAAAACATTACTATAATTTTTACTGGTACAGCTTCTACTAATGCCATTATTATTACTATTACTATTTGCATTAAGTCTGTTTCCTCAGTCGACACTCAACAATTATGAGATTTCATGTACTTAAAATTTTCATGGGAAAGGAAGATCGAGTTTAAGACTGCAGTGTATTTGGGGATACAGAAATACTATACTTCAAGTAACAGTTTGTATTTAAATTGGGAATGACTGATCAGAGTGCTTATTTGATGTGTCTTCCTTCATTTTCAAAATGAAGAATTATACTTGGTAAACAACCACAAAGAAAGCTATTGTGGTAGTGTTAAGATGATGGCGTTAGTGAGGAGCAGAATTCATAGATACATATGGATGAGAGAGAGACAGACTTATTTTAAGGAATTGGTTTATGTGGTTTTGCAGGCTGGAAAGTCAAATTTGTAAAGCAGGCCAGTAGGCTGCAAGCTCAGGCAGGGTGACCACGTTGCAGTTTTGAGAATTCCTTCTGTCTTGGGAGTCTTTACTCTTAAGATTGGATGAAGCCCACCCACGTTCTAAGGAGTATTCATTCTCTTTTTCTTCAAGTCTAGGATTTAGATGTTAATCGCATCCAATAAAATACATTCACATCGACATCTAGATGGTTTGGCCAAATTGACACATAAAACTAACCATCGCAAGAATAACTGAGCAACTTGATATTGTTCTCCCCTTGCTTGTTCACACTCTCAATAAAAAGAAAACAGTTGCATAATCAAAAGCTTTTAATTTTCTCATTAATCTGAGATTACTCATGCCATATTTGCTGAAGATATTTAGAATACTAATCTTACTTCTATTACTATTCATGATAAAAATCTTGTTCTTGTTTTCTCTAATATAATTTAATCATATTTCCAATAGCAAAGTCAATAGCTACGAATGCAGTCCTAGATGTTACAAAATCTGAGATACTTCGCCTGACTTTCACTATTAGCATGTGCCACAATGATGTGCCTAGAACTCAAAAAGAGCACTGAAAGAACCTTAGAATTTCTCCATTGATGTTATTAATTTATAGGTGAGGAAACTAAGACCCACAGAATGAAATAATGGGTTGATGGTTACCCACTGTTTAGTGGTTGCATTGGGACCAACATTCAGTGTAAGTAACCTCAAAGATAGTTTTCTTATCATATAGCCTCCCTAAGATAAATATTTTATATTTTTACTTTTTCTTTTAAATATATTTTATTGGTTATGCTAGTACGGTTGTCCCATTTTCCCCCTTCATTCCCCTCCACCCTGCACACCCTCTCCCACCCACATTCCCTGTTTTAGTTCATGTCCATGTGTCATAAGTTCTTTAGTTTCTATATTTCCCATACTATTCTTGCCCTCCCCCTGTCTATTTTCTACCTACCATCTATACTACTTATTCTCTGTACCTTTTCCCCCTCTCCCCTCCTCCCACTCCCACTCCCCTGTTGCTAACCCTCCATGTGATCTCCATTTTTGTGGTTTTGTTTCTGTTCTAGCTGTCCACTTAGTTTGCTTTTGCTTTAGGTGTGGGTGTTAATAACTGTGAGTTTGCTGTCATTTTACTATATATGTTTTTTATCTTCTTTTTCTCACATAAGTCCCTTTAACATTTCATAAAATAAGGGCTTGGTGATGATGAACTCCTTGAATTTGACCTTATCTGAGTAGCACTTTATCTGCCCTTCCATCCTAAATGAAAGCTTTGCTGGAGAGGGCAATCTTGAATCTAGTTTCTTGCCTTTCATAACTTGGAATACTTCTTTCCATCCTCTTCTTGTCTGTAAGGTCTCTTTTGAGAAATCAGCTGACAGTCTGATGGGAACTCCTTCATAGGTAACTGTCTCCTTTTCTCTTGCTGCTTTAAAGATTCTCACCTTATCTTTCATTTTGGGTAATGTAATTATGATGTGCCTCGGTGTGTTCCTCCTTGGATCCAATTTCTTTGGGACTCTCTGAGCTTCCTGGACTTCCTGAAAGTCTATTTTCTTTGACAGATTGGGGAAGTTCTCCTTTATTATTTGTTCAAATAATTTTTCCACTTGTTGCTCTTTCTCTTCCTCTTCTGGTATCTTTATAATTTGGATATTGGAACGTTTAAAGATGTCCTAGGGGTTCCTAAGCTTTTCCTCATTTTTTTGAATTCTTGTTTCTTCATTCTTTTCTGTTTGGTTGTTGATTTGGTCCACTCTGGTCCACTCTGTTGATTTGAGTCCCAGTTTTCTTTCCATCACTACTGGTTTCCTGTGTATTTTCCTTTATTTCACTTAACATAGCCTTCATTTTTTCATCTAATTGTGACCAAATTCAACCAATTCTGTGAGCATCCTGATCACTAGTATTTTGACCTGTGCATCTGATTGGTTGGCTGTCTCTTTGTCGCTTAGTTGTATTTGCTCTGGAACTTTGATCTGTTCTTTTGTTTGGACCATTTTTTTTTGTCTTGTCCCACCCGTTCTGTAGTGACGGGTGGAGCCTTAGGTGTTCACCAGGGTGGGGCCACCCAGTTGCTGAGTTGTGATGCTGTATGTGGGGTGGGGTCTGAGAGTGAACAATGGTGTTTGCTCCACTCTCCATGGGATTTCAGTCCCTTCCACTGCTTCCCCCAAGCAAATTGGGCCCTTCTGGTGCTGATTTCCAGGTGGGTGGGCTTGTGTACATTCTAGGATCCTGTGGGTCTCTTCAATGAACTCTCCTGTGAGGCTGGGAGTCTCTCCGGGCACCTCAACCTGCACAGCTATTTTCAACTGGTGTTTTCAATTGGTGTTTTGAGGCTTTATTTCCCCACGCTGGGACCTTGGGTTGCACGGTCTTGTCTTGCTTCCCAGTTTTGCCTGGTTTATCTGTGCATGAATGTGTGACTGCCTGGTCAGCCAGCCACCTTGCACAAGGTGCTCTGCTTCACAATCGCCCCCTCGCTTGGTCTGCCTGTTGCCACCCCGCATCCAGGGTCTGCCAGCTGCCACCTGAGCAGCCAGGGTCAGCCTGCTGCCATCTTGCGTACCCTGGTTTTGTGAGCTGCTGCCTTGCGTCCTGAAGCCACTGCTTTTCTTTTCAAGACCCTTCTCTACCCGACCGCCTGACTCTGCCCCTCCTCCCAGTCTGGATGAATGTGTCTATTTTAACTCCTTGGTTTTCAGACTTCTATACAGTTCAATTTTCTGTCAGTTCTGAATGTTATTTTGTTTCTAAATTGTTGTTGTCCTTATTTTGGTTGTGCAAGGAGGCACGGTATGTCTACCTATGCCTCCTTCTTGGCCGGAGTCTATCTTTTTACTTTCTAAGATATTAAAATTTTTTAAAAATAAGTTTTGTCTTAATGGAGATGATGGAAGTTTATTTTAGAGGGAAGCCTTGGATGAGGTGTTAAATATTCTCTATAGTGTGGGTGTTCAAATTGTTGGTTTTGTTGAAAACTCTATTTCAGTACCAATGTTCCATGTCAGTCCTACTGATGATATCACTGAGAACTTAATCTGGGGCAGAGTAACAGCAGAGTTGGTTGCTCTCACAGCATTCTGTCCTTACTTTTATTACAGCCTTTACTTTAATTGTGGCGTAAATATATTTACTTTAATCTCTTCAATATATCTTTTCCTGAAACAAATATGAGTCTGTGTATTCTTTAAGGGAGTCATTTCTAGCAATCTTTGTGTTCCCAGTATTTAGAATATGATGCCAAGTAGACGCTCAATACATGCTTACAAGGAAAGAAAGAA
Organism: Sturnira hondurensis; assembly: GCF_014824575.4. Classification (NCBI taxonomy): domain Eukaryota; kingdom Metazoa; phylum Chordata; class Mammalia; order Chiroptera; family Phyllostomidae; genus Sturnira; species Sturnira hondurensis. The sequence continues at coordinate 22,273,201 of NW_028073511.1, read as the reverse complement.
GAGGGGAGGGGAGGGAGGTCTCTAGGATGCTCACGCCAGAACCCAAGTATGTTTTTATAGAAATTGTATCATCATTTACCCTATTTGTTTTGTCTTCTTTTGGATAATTTTTCTTTTGTGGCAAGATATACATAACATAAAATTTCCCCTTTTAACCATTTTAAGTGGACATTTTAGTTGTATTAAGTGCAATCACATTGTTGTATAACTTTCACCACATATCCATTTCCAGAACTTTTTCATTACCCCACACTGAAATTCTGTACCCATTTAACAATAAGCCCCCATTTGTCCCTCCCAAGCTCCTTACAACCATTGTTCTACTTTCTTCCCTATTAACTAGACTCTCTAGGACTCTAGGCACCTCATACGAATGAATTAATGCAATATTTCTTTTCAGTATGACTTATTTCACTTAACATAATGTCTTCAAAATTCAACTATGTTGTAACAAGTCTCTAAATTTCATTCCTTTGATGGGTGAATAATATTCCTCTGCATGTATCCATCACATCTAAAAAAAATATTCATCTGTCAAAGAATATTGCTATGTTATCACCTTTGGCTGTTGTGTATAATCCTATTTTCAATTGTTTTATGTGTATATCCCATAGTGGAATGTGTAGTTTAAATTGTAATTCTATTTTTAATTTTAAAGGGGACATCATACTTTTTTCTGCACCACTTTACTTTCCCATCAGCAATGTGCAAGAGTTCCAGTTTTCCCACATCTTTGCCACAGACATGTTCTTTCCTGCTTTTTTGTTAGTGTCCACTCTCATGGTTATAAAGTACTATCATTTGTTTTATAATGTATTTTATTCACTTTATGTAAATTTTAAAAATAATATGTCATCAAATATTCCTAAATGAGGCAGTTTTCCTTTGTGGCATAGTGTTATATCATAAAGATACATATAATCATTTATTGCCTGATATGTATGTTATGCACATTCTAGATTCTAATCTGATTTTTTTACAGTCTGAAATCTGGTTTTATAGAAAAGCCCACTTTTCTGTTCTTTTTCCAACATGTATATATGTGGGTATGTCTGTGAATGTGTGTTTCCGTATGGTTGACAAGTGCAGGGTGGGTGGTGGTGGTGACAATTTTATCTCCTTGCTCCAACCTTCTTTAAAATGTTCATATTCAGGGAGTTAAAACATACATTTCATAATGAAAGTATTAAATACCTTTTGCACAAAATTTCCATAATTTTTTCTTTTAAGATATAAATGTTTAGTTTGTCCTTTCTTAGATTGGGTGTTTTTGGGAAACAGACTCAGAGATTTGTGTGCAGAAGATTTCTCAGAGAGTGTTCTCAGCCACAATATCTGTGAGCTAAGGGGTGAGAAGGAATTTTCCCTCAAGTCTGAGCAAAGCAGTACCAAGGAATGCTCCAGTGCTGTTTCTGGCTGGCAGATTACAGGTGGCTCACAACCATATTAACATATAATACAAAGGTTTTCACACATTGTGTCCATTCCTCTTTCACAGACTTTACTGTTCCAGATCTCCCAGTCTTTTTTCTTCCCTTCCCTGTTCAATCAGCCAAGTCTTTTGTCATTGTCTATAAAGCCTTACATAGTATTACCTTGGACCACATTCCACACGAAGCAGGGGGCTCTCTATACCACATGAAGCTCTGTCCATTGGGAAGAATTTCCTCTTCCGTTGTTTTCAAGATTGTCTCTAAAAGAGATGCAAGAGTTCCCCCGAACCACACTGAGCCAATTTATCAATTAACAAAGAATTTCTAGAGCTTCTAATTTACCTAATGTAGGATATAATTTTCTTCATGCTTCCACATTATCTAAGTAGCACATATGCACTGTCTCCCAAGGTCTTTGCAGAGTGTTAAATCCTGCATCAGAAGGAAGTGTTCCCACATTGATAGACTCTCCCTTATCCACCTTTATTCTCCATCCTTCCTGGTTCCAGTACCCTTAGATTCAGCTCCTGCCAGTGCATGCGGTATGTGATCCGTAATCTAGAGAGCCTAGTTCAAGAATACCTTGGTCCTGAAAGGGTTCTGAGTCTCATGCCATAGCACCTTACACAGGCTCCCTTTCATGATAGGGTCATATTTCATTGACAATTATTTTTCTGTATACTGCAGCACATGTATAAAATATTAATAACAATAGCTACTATTTACTGAATACTTAGTATATCCTCTCTATTGTATCCATCAACCTATGCATTATTAATCGCTATATGTTTGCTTCAGGATATGTTATGATTTTTCAAATGTGATAACTAATGTTTTTTGACTTTGTTATTTACTCATGGATGCATACACACTAGTATTTAAACTGAGGAAGAAATAACTCCAAAACTCCTATGTCTCTGCCCTACATTGCTAAAGTGAAAAAAATGCATTTTTTAAAAACAAATTAATTATGGGTCAATTAGTATGGTGTAAAAATATATTACTCTTGATTTAGGGACTCCTCCTCCTTATGATTCTGTAAGACTTGAGTCGGAGCTAGTGGAGATGAACAAATGGCCTGGTTTGCATCTCTTACTGTCTTTATTATTACCTCATTAATTTTGTTGCATAATGCTTTTACAAAAACTGGTCCTCTGTCATCTTTCTGGTAGAATCTGCTAGGCCTGCTCAGAAATCTTCATTAGAATAGGCCTTCTACTGGCACACAGAGACTCTTCAAAAATTATTTATTTATATTTTTAAATTATATTTTATTGATTATGCTGTTACAGTCATCCCAATTTATCCTTCTTTGCTCCTTTCCACTCAGCACCCCTCACTCCCTCAGGCAATTCCTACATCTTTGTTCATGGACATAGGTCATATGTTTAAGTGCTTTGGCCACTCCATGGATAGCTATAGCTCTACATCCCCATGACTAGCTGATGAGGACACCGGCTTACAGTGTCCAAGTCATTATGGATAAAATGAGATATTTATACAGACTACCAAGTCTGGTGCAGGAAAAGGGACAGCATGGCTTTTCTCTCAAGGGCAGCAAAAGCCACGGCCTCCGCCATGACAGGCCTTTATTGGGTTTCTCAGCACATTACATGATGGTCCTCATTTACTATGCATAGGTTGCTTTAGGTGGTTACCTTTTACAGAAAACAAAAGAGCCAATGCCTCTAATCATATCACAGAAGAGGAATATTTGCAAATAAAAAGGCAAAAGTGGTTGAACCATTTACACTCATCCTTGGAAAGTTTAGCATGGATTTTAGGAAGTTACTCTGCAGTAAATGTTTGCCACTGAGGGCTGGGCCCATGCCACACAGAATGGTTTCCTACCACTAGCTATACATTCATCCAGCTATACATACCCATGGATATTCAGGAACCGAACTGTACTTCTTAATCCACTCACCTCTTCACCCATTCCCCACACCCCCCTCATATCAGGCAACCATTAAACTGACTCTTTTCTTTTTGTTTGCTTAGTTTATATTTTGGATTCAATTGTTGATAAATGTGTATTTATTGCCATTTTAGGGTTAATAGTTTTGATCATCTTCTTTTTCTTAAATAAGTCTCTTTAGCAGTTGATAAAATAATAGTTTGGTGATGATGAACTCCTTTAGTTTTTTTCCTCTCTGGGAAGCTCTTTATCTGCCTTTTGATTCATTCTAAATGATAGCTTTGCTGGGTAGAGCAATCTTGGCTATAAATGCCTACCTATCATGACTGAATATTTCTTGCCAATCCCTCCTAGCCTGAAAGGTTTCTTTTCAGAAAGCAGCTGACAGTCTTATGGGAACTCCCCTGTAGGTAGCTAACTGACTTTTTCTTGCTGCTTTTAAGATTGTCTCTTTATCTTTAACCTTTGGCATTTTAATTATGATGTGTCTTGGAGTGGGCCTCTTTGATTCATCTTGTTTGGGAATTTCTGTGCTTCCTGGACATACATGTCTATTTCCTTCACCATATAAGGGAAATTTTCTTTCATTGTTTTTTCAAATAGATTTCCAATCTCTTGCTCTTTTCCTCTCCTTCTAGCATCCCTATGTTGTGAATGTTGGAATGCTTGAAGTTGTCCTAGGAGCTGCTTACTTTATCCTTTCCTTTTCGTATTATTTTTTTCTTCTTGTTGTTCTGATTGGTTGTTTTTTGCCTTATGTTCCAAATCATCAATTTGATTCTCAACTTCATCACTTCTACTGTTATTTCTCTGTAAGTTGTTCTTTATTTCAATTACTGTGTTCTTCATTTCTGTTGGTTCTTTTTTATGCTGTTGAAATCCTCACTAAGTTCCTTGAACATCCTTATAACCAGTGTTTTAAACTCTGCATTTGATAGGTTGCTTATCTCCATTTTGTTTAGTTCTTTTTCTGGAGTTTTGATCTGTTCTTTCATTTGGGCCATGTTTCTTTGTCTCCTCATTTTGGCTGCCTCCCTGCACTTGTTTCTTTGTATTGGTTAGAGCTTCCTTGACTCCATGTCTTGGTAGTGTTGCCTAATGCAGTAGGTGTCCCATAGGGTCCAGTGGCACAGCCTCCTCTATCACCCAAGCTGAGTACTCAGGGTGCTCCCTCTGTGTGGGCTGAGTACACCGTCCTATTGTAGTTGAGACTTGATTGCTGTTGACAGGTCAATGGCATGGATTTACCCAGGCCACTCAGCTAAAAGGACTGGCTGTGACCACTTACCACCAGCCTCCATCCTCTATGGATAATCAGCTGTGCAGGGTCAGGGTGGTGGTGCTCTGACATGATCTTTAGGTGTCCACTGCATGTGCAGGCTCTGGGGTTTCCCAAGTGGTGCAGGCCAAGGTCAGTTCCTACCTGTGTTTTGCCTGGGGCTACCATTCATGAGCTATAAAACAACTGGAGATTAATGCTATCTGTGCTGGGCTTATAGATTCCTTGGAGAAGCCAAGCTTTGAATCTAGGCTTGCTGCTCCTAGTGCCAGGCCTGAGGCCACTTAGCAAGAGGTGCTGGATTTCACCAGGGCCCTCTGTTGCTTATTTGAGAGGATTTACAAATTTTTGAAGCATGGGACAATACTAGCAATTCATATGGAGCAGTCAGCTGTGTGGGCTTGTATGTTGGGTGGGATGGAGTCTCATGGGATCTCAAGGGTGGGGCAAACAGTGTTAGCTAGAATGATGGAGCCTCAGATATGGTACCCAGCTCTTGGTTCTGGTACTGTGTGTGGAAAGTGTTCAGAAAAAGGACAATATCTTCTGTCTGCTTTTCTGTCTTGGAGAATGTTGTCCCTCAGCTCTCACCTTGATGACAGACACTTCAGTTCCTCCCTTTATGTCACCAGTGCCTTTCAAGCTGCTTTCCAGGTGCTGGAGCTCAGAGGGAGTGAGTCTGAGTAAATCTGGACGTGGGTTCTTTAAGAAGAAATGCTTGGAAATCCAGCATTTTCTTTCACTGACTCAATCCCCATTGATTTTTGCAGCCAGAAGTTTTAAGGACTTACATTCTTGGCACTAGAACCCTGGGTCCCTGTGGTGCCAAGACTCCTCATTGCTGAGATATTGTTCCAAAATTTTTATCTACCACCTATAGATATGGGACCAGCCTAATTCATGTCTATGCCCCTCTTACCAGTTAGAATGGATGTAGTTTCTTTAATTCTATAGTTGCCAAATTTCCATTCATCTATGGTTCTGAGTGATCATTGTTCTATAGTTCAGATATAATTTTTATGTGGTTGGCTGAGGAGGATACTTGTGTTTACCTATTCTACTATCTTGACTGGAAGTTTCTGCTCTATCACAGAAACTCTTAATGCTTCTCTCAAGGTACAGGCTCTTATAGGCCACACTGAGATATCTCTCTCTCTTCCTTGGGGTCCTGTGTCTAGATGGTACACCTGTCTCCTTCGCTTGACTAGTATTCAACTCCGTCCAGCTCTAGGTCTAAGGGATGCTTACCCTTTCATATATTGCAGACCATATTATCCTTTTTTTCCCTCTGCCCTGTACCTAGTGAAATTCAGCTCTCTTGCTTCATAAAAAGGCTTTAGAAAATAGAAGTTAATTCTCTCTTGAAGCAAGAGTAATTCCTACATGCCAGGATTCAAAATCTTGGTTCTTTTCTTGAATGAGGAAAGAGAAAAATATAAAAAATAACTCTCAACTTTTTGAATCTTCTACATGAATAAGAAAATGATAAAAATTAGTATCTCAACTTATCCTGTTACTATTGCAGTAACTTCAAATTTGCTAATAATCATGTTAACTGACATATATTGAGTTTATGTACCAGGCACTGTTCTGTGGCTCTTTCTTTCTTTCATATACTATTTCATTTTTTCCTAATAACTCATGAAATAGAGACTTCTATCACACACACATTTTACAGATGAGGATGCTCAGGCTGAAAAGTTATTAGTGCTAAATAATTCAGCTACTGAATAGTAGAGCCAAGGTTTGAATTCCAGGCAGTTGATTTAAGCATTTGTGCTCATAAACATTATGGTATATCTCCTCTTATATTAACCCAAAACACAGCTACTGAACTCAAAGGTATCTGCTGATTTGGCAAGAAGCATTTTTTGAGTGAACGTATAAAGTATTTTAGATATGGCTTGGAAATTAGGAATTTTCATTCTCACTTGAGTTGGCCCTACACACTTAGAAAAGGGGTCTACTTACATCACCCTTCTAGAGAAGTGAATTTTAGTTTTTTTTTAAAAAATATTTTATTTATTTACTTCTAGAGACAGGGTAAGGAATGGAGAAATAGAGGGGGAGAAACATCAATGTGTGAGAGATATATCGATGGGTTGCCTCTCACATGCTCCCAACTGCAGACCTGGCCCACAACCCAGGCATGTGCCCTGACTGGGAATAGAACTGGTGACCTTTAAGTTTGCAGGCTAGTGCTCAATCCACTGAGCCATACCATCCAGGGTTGTATTTTAATTTTAACTTTTAACTTCCCACTGGTAACTTTATAAGACAAAACTCTTGCCTCACTATAGTTTTTGCTACATGACTTAGAGAAAAAGAATAGGGATTAAAGTGATATTCATTTATCTATAGTTACCAATATTTATATCTATTTGTCTATCTGTTACAGAACAGCTAGTGTTGTTGCAGAACAGTCAGCAAGATTCTACTGCTCATAGCTTCTAGGCAAAACTCTAGAGACAGAGTTTTGGAAAGGAAAGGGGTTCTTTATTTAAAGGCTCTACAGTGTTGGAATACTGGCAGGTTTCTGCCTCAGAGCCCTGTTCCCTTTAAAACACTCAAAGACAAATAATTCTGCTATCCTCTGCCAAGGTCCAACCAACTCCAGAATGTGCTTGCCTGGAATCTCCTTTCCTATTTTAAAGCACCATCCTTTGGGAAATGCAGGTGGCAATAGCATGCTCATCCAGGCTTTCCAGCAGGTTCCCAGTTGTGGTTCAGCTCCAGGGGTCTCTGATAAGTCAGTGTGGGCCTGTCTGGATAGGGCCATGCAGTACCAGCCAGCACTGCTCCACTTTCTGTGCTGAAGGGGTGCTGGGGAGGCACCCTGGCAACGCAGCCTCCAGGGCCCACTACCCTCAGGAGCCCGGCACCCCTGTGACTGACTGGACTAATGAGGGAAGGGGAGAGATGCTGTGATTCTGTGTTTCCCAGCACATTCTGTTTTAAAGACTTGGCCCAGAAATCCATGTGTGATGGAGCATCTGGCATTTCAACCAATGCACACCAGTGTCTGCTGTGTTTGTGAGTTCTCCAGTGTCTTTGACCCTCTTCTGGCTCCCATTTTGCAGAAGAGGGCAGATGTTTCCCAGATGTGTACAGGTGGGCAAGCATCTCAGTCCAAGGTGGGTGTTTGGTCCCCTACAGGTCATACAGGCTCTGTACAAGTTCCCTCCAGCTGTGTCACAAGTGATCCAATTGTTTGCCCTCCCCTAGGGTAAGGAAGTCTATTTTGCAGGCTGCAGCTTCAAACCATTGCCTTGGGGTTTCCTCCCACCCACTCCCTTCTCACCGGAGGTGGGGCAGCTTCTTTTGCCAATCAGGTTTCCCCTAGATTGGGGTTTCCTCCACTCACCAGTGCTTTGGCCAGACGTACTTTGTTACACATCTGTCATTATCAATCATTTCAACGAAATTGTTTTAGCTATTGGCAACCTAGTTCTTTCTCTATTAATAAAATCACCATAAGTAAAAGTGCTTGATAAAAATTATAGATTGTTTTTCTGAAAATTCTTCTCCAAATTGACCAAAGTCAGCACAGACAAAAGAAAAATGTCAGAAAAAGGAGTGACTTGTGCTGCTCTCTTATTCTGCTTCAATTTTTGTAACAGCTCTTCTGATAATTTCTGCTTCCAGGAGAGAAGGATGGATTATGAAAGAAAGAACTAAAAGGCTTATTGTGAACATGTGTTTCTATGTATAATGTACATAAGTGGCTGGCACAATGCAGCAACTCAATAAACATTAGTTAACTTCTGGATTTTCCTGAGAATGTGGAAAGGAGATATGAATAAATTGTAAAAGCAAAATACTGGTTCAATGGTTTCAAGCATTCCCAGAAATGCTTTTATTAAGATTAAAAAACAAAGAACTTTAAGGACCCCCACATGATAGAACGTTTGGAGGAGTAGCAATAAAGAAAAAAGATCCTTGGGATTTGGAAGATGGAGACTTTGACTTTTCATTGGGTTTTGTTGTTTATATTTTGTTTTTATTTCTTTGCCTTACGTGCGGTTTGCTGTCACCAAGGTAGAGACTATATAAGGACAATGTCATGTCTGTAAAACAGTCTCTGGTACCTGATGGTTTTTTTCCCATAATATGTACTGCTTCCACAGGTGATTGAAGTCTAGCTCGTCATGAGGATTCTTCAAGGTTATTGGGATGTCATTTACTCAGCGGGGAGTGTTTTGTGTCCTTCTGACATACTCTGGCTGTTTATGTCACCTTATTGCCAGAGCACATCATATTCAACCCACAAATATAGAGGTGTTCAGAGTTAATGATGAGTAAACAATATACATTTAATGCATTTTACAGGTTATTTCTTTTCTTTTGCATCTTAGATGGAACAATCTGACTGTGCTCACAACTTTCATTTGAACACATTTTAAAGATGGCTTTGGTCATTATTTCAGGCACTTATGAAGTTGCCCCCTAAGACTCCTGCTGAAAGCATATGCATTTAGATGCATGGCGGTGCTTCCAGGCATTTTCTTGTTTGAGAAAAACATAAATGCCTGACAAGGGGCAATGTATAGTTTTGGGAAAGTAACAATCACTCTGTTCCTATCAATCTTATGGAAGTCCACTGTTTAATTCTCTGTTCAGGGGCAACCACATGCAGGAGGCAGAGGCAATCCTGAAGCCTGAAAGGCTGCTTTCCAACTAAGCTATCCTGTTCAGTAGATCCAATTTGCATGGAAAGACTTAACTCTGTGGCTTTTTTGATGTTGTCTGTACTGAAGACGGTATAGTAGTACGGTGCACAGCAGTGATTTTGACCTTGCATAAAACTGAGTCAGATCCTCACTTTTCTATTTTTAAACCGTGTGATGTCTGCCACACCTCTTTAAGCACCTGGACCTTTAGCTTCCTCATTTATGCGGTCCTTAATGCAGTGTTCTCTTGCAAGTTTGATGAATAGCACTTAGACGTAGTAAACTCTTATATGGCTTGATTACTAACACTAAATTTTAATTTTCTTCTGCAAAACTGTTTTACAGTGTTTTCACAAGTGTTTTAAGTTCTACACCAGAAGTAAATCCTTGTAGCGTGAAGTAGATGTTCACAGTCTGTGTCCCTCAGATAGGCAAGCGGATGCAAAGCACTCCCGAGGTAAGTCATGGGGCCTGTGCTGCAACTGCTTCTTCTTACCGCTGTGCTGGGCTGTGTTGAGACACCCATATTCTCTTACCAGGTCACTGCTGCAATTAAGGGCGCATATTTGGAAGAGAGCTGGTTTGAAATAGGAGTTTTGATAGTAGTTATAGAACTGGATGTTTCATTTTATGAAGCCAATTTGTCCATGGCACCAATTGATTGAACTTAGGGCCCTGTCTCATAAGCTCTCCATTCTGGCTACTGACTGAACTGTTGCTTTCTGAGAGCTGTCGCCTTTGTTACAGGCTGAACCGCACAAAAAAGAGCAGAGCCAGAAAAGTAATTAGAGTTCATGAGTTCAGGGAGACCGCAAAAGGATTTTGACTGAGCTTTCTTTATTGTTCATGACGAGCGGCTGGGTTTCAGAGCCTTAGGATACTAGTTTCCCCTTATCCATCCCACACGGATATGTTCCAAGACTTCCAGTGGATGTCTGGAAGTGTGGATAGTACTGAACCTTGTATATTAAATATGTAATTAAACCTGCGATAAAGTTTAATTTATAAGTTAGGCACAGAAAGAGATGAACAATATCTAATAATAAAATAAGACAATTATAACAATATACTATAATGAAAATTGTATCAGCAAATTAAAACAAATTTCCTTTTCTTCTTTACAATTTCATGGATGAAAGGTTTGTTCTTGAGATATGATTATTTTCTTTCATTATTAAGTCAAGACCTTTTACCTTCTCACTTAAAAGAAGCACTTTATGGCTTCTTTTTGGCATACCGGAATTGGAAAAAATGAGTAAAATAAGGATTAGTTGAACACAATCCCTGTGACACCCGACAGTTGATCCGATGACTCAGACAGCTACCAAGTGACCAAAGCACAGTAACACGTAGTGTATATGGCATGTAAATGCTGGACAAGGGGACAGTTCATGTTCAAGTAGGATGAAGTCGGACAGCACAAGTTTCCATGATGCTACTCAGGAGGGCATGCAGTTTAAAATTTATTAACTATTTATTTCTGGATGTTCCATGAAAGATTTTCCAACTGAAGATGACGATGAGTTGCTGAAACCTCAGAAAGTGAAACTGTGAATAAGGGGGAACCATTGTGTTTGGTTTGTTAGACTGGGCAGAACTAAATGAATTATAACTTTAAATTAGCCAAATAAAAGAATTACATATTTTCTTTTTTGCTATTTTATTTTTTATTTTTAATTAATTAACTAATGTTTTTATTGATTTTATTGGGGTGACATTTGTTAACACAACCATACAGGTTTCAAGCGTACGACTTAATATAGCATCATCTGTCCTCTGCATCGTGTGCCCACTGCCCAGAGTAAACGCTCCTTTTGTTCCTGTTTATTCCCACTGTGCTCTCTCCCAGCCCTCTAACCTGCCTCCCCTCTGACAGCTATCAGACTGTGCTACCTATCTATGCTTCTGTTTCTATTTTGTTTATTAAATTATACTGTTCATTAGATTCCACATGTAAGAGAGAGCGTATGGTATTTGTCTCTATTGGACTGGCTTATTTCACTTAGCGTAATACTCTCCAGGTCCATTCATGCTGTTGCAAAAGGTATTAGGTTGCCCCAAAAGTCAGTTTAGTTTTTTTCCATAAAATAAAAGACACAGTTTTCATTTTCACCAATAACTTTATTGATTTGGCTATTTTGAGTATGTTGGTTATCTTCCACATGGTGTGATGTTGATTTTTCTCAATATCTTGACTTGATTGCCATCAACTTCAACTGCTTCAATTGGAGCAATGTACAATGAGAAATCTCCAGGATGTAACTCTACAAATCACTTTGATTCATTCAATCAGTCACATCACCTTCTCTGCATACTGCACAAATCTTTATTTGCATTTCATTTGTGCTTTTACCTTTCTTGAAATAATAAAGTGTAATATGCTGAAAATATTGCATATTTCTGTCTTCAATACTAAAATGTCTATACAAAACAGCAATTTTGATAAGTTTTTAAAAAATATATGCTGATATGACAGCTGTCACAATACAATCTGACAAAGTAGTTTCAAATGAAGTTAAAGACAACTAAGTACTATTAGAGCCATCTTATGGGAAAAAAAACCAAACTTTTTGGCCAACCCGATAATATTTTCTTCATTTTTATGGCTGAATAGTATTCTGTGGTGTAAATGTACCACAGTTTTTTCATCCACTCATGTACTGATGAACACTTAGATTGTTTCTAGATCTGTGCTATTGTAAATAATTTTGCAATGAACACATGGGTGTATATATTCTTCAGAATTAGTGTTTTGGGTTTCTTCAGATATGTTCCTAGGAGTGAAATCACTGGGTCAAAAGACAGTTCCATTTTCTATTTTCTTATGAAACTCAATATTGTTTTCTGCAGTGGCTGCACAGATCTATATTTCCACCAACAGTGCATGAGAGTTCTTTTTTGTCCATATCCTCACCAGAACTTCTTATATGTTGATTTATTGATTATAGCCAGTTGGACAGGTGTGAGGTGATATCTCATTGTGCTATTTAAAGATTTTATTTATTTATTTTTAGAGAGATTGGAAGGGAGGGAGAAAGAAAGAGAGAGAGAAACATTGATATGTGATAGAAACATCAATCAGTTGGTTACAACTCACATGTCCCCAGCTGGGGACCTGGTGCACAACCCAGGCATGTGCCCTGACTGGGAATTGAACCGGTGACGTGTTGATTTGCAGGCCAGCAGCACTCAATCCACTCAGCCACACCAGTCAAGGCTCTTTGTGGTTTTAATTTACATTTCTCTGATGATTAGTGAGTTGAGCATCTTTTCACGTGTCTGTTGGCCATCTGTATGTCCTCTTTGGAGAAGTGTCTATTCAGGTCCTTTGTGTATTTTTAAATTAAATTGTGTTCTTGATAGTAAGTTGTGTTAAGCTCTTTATATATTTTTGAATTAACCCCATATTAAATACATTATTGACAAATATGTTCTTTCATGCAGTGGGTTCCCTTATCATTTTGTTGATGATTTCTTTGCTGTGCAAAAGCTTTTTAGTTTGACGTAATCCCATTTGTTTATTTTTTGTTTCCCTTGCCTGAGGAGATATATCAGTAAAAATATTGCTATGAGAAATGTCTGATGTTTCTCTGCTTAAGGTTTCTTTTAGGATTTCTATGGTTTTGTGACTGACATAAATTCTTCAATTCATTTTTTTAAAAAAATTATTTATTTATTTTTAGGGAGGGTAAGAGAGGAAGAAAGAGAGGGTAAGAAACATCAATGTGTAGTTGCTTCTGGAGCACCCCTGACTGGGGACCTAGCCTGCAACCCAGGAATGTGCCCTGGCTGGGAATCGAACAAGCGACTCTAGTTCACAGGCTGGCACTCAATCCACTGAGCCATACCAGCCAGGGCTTCAATTCATTTTGAGTTTATCCTTCTGTGTGGTGTAAGGAGGTAGTCTAGTTTATTTTTTGTGCATGTACCTGTCTAATTTTCCCAACATCATTTATTGAATAGACTTTCTTTACCCCATTGTATCTTCTTATCTCCTTTGTCAAATATTGATTGACCATATAGGCATAGGTTCACTTCAGGGCTCTCTATTCTGTTTCATTTTTGTATATGTTGCTGTTTTGTTTTCCTTTTCAGCTTTTTTATTTCTTGTTAAAATTCTTCAATCATATGAAGAACTCAATTTTTTTAATACAAGTAAAAAGAAGGATCCAAAAGCAGAAACCATAAACAAAGACACTCTTATATGTTATTGATTTTGTCCAAAAAGCCAAAGAAAAAACTCAGATATTGCATTCTTCTCTTTTGTCTGGTTCTTTTTCATAGTTCCTATGTCTTTTTTCATGCTGATATAGTTCTCTTTAAATTCCTTGAACAATTTTTATAACCATTACTTTGAACTCAATGTCTGATAATTCCCTTGTCTAAGTTTCTTGTAGCTCCTTTTTTCTGGGGATTCTTCCTTATTTTTCATTTGGAGATTGTTTCTTTGTTTTCCCATTTTAGCTGTCTCTTTTTGTTCCTTTGTTTTATATCTGCTTTGACTCCCTGTTTTGTGGGGTAGCCTCATGTGGTAGAAGTTATTCCCTATCCAGTGGTACAGATTCCTTGTTCTCCTGATCTGGATGCTCTAGGAATGCCCTTTGTGTGGGTTATGTAGGCTCTCCAGTTGCATTTAGGTTTTGATTGTTGTTGGATTGTTTGTTTGTGGGTCTTCTCTTTGCCAGGTTGACTGAGAAACTCAACCCCTACCATGTCTTGTAAGCTGTTGTATAGGTGCTGAACAAAGCAAAATAGCATAAAAAATAAAACCAAAATAAGCAAAATTCCCCCAAACACAAAAAGAAATTCAATAACAGAGGATCAGAAAATAATAAAAATGGGAAGATAAAAGAAATATTAGGGAAATAGAAAATAAAGGAAAAAAATGAGAAGACCAAAGGAGGGAAAATTGATCATGAAAGGAGAAAATGGTGGAGAATTATGAAATAATGAATTGAAAGAGACAGATGGAAAAAGGGGCAAAAGAATGAGAAAGATCATGCAGCAACATTTTTACTGATACATCCCCTAGAGCAAAGGTTATAAAGGGAAGGATAAACAAATGGGATCTCATCAAAATTAACACTTCTGCATGGCTAAAGAGAACAGTATTAAAATAAAAAGAGAACCAACAGTATGGGAAAACATATTTGCCAATGATACCTCAGACAAGGGTTTAAAAAATGTCCAAAATATATAAAGGACTCATATGACTCCACTCTAAGAAGACAAGCAACCCAATTAAAAATTGGGCAAAGGACTTGAACAAACAATTCTCCAAGGGAGACATACAGAGGATCCAGAGACACATGAAAAGATGCTCAATATCACTAGCTATCAGAAAGATGCAAATTAAAACCACAATGAGATACCACTTTACACCAGTCAGAATGGCCATCATAAACAAAGCAACAAACAAGAAATGTTGGAGAGGTTGTGGGGAAAAGGAGACCCTAATTCACTGTTGGTGGGATTGCAGACTGGTACAACCACTATGGAAAATAGTATGGAATTTTCTAAGAAAACTAAAAATGAATCTGCCTTTTGACCAAGCAGTTGCACTGCTAGGATTTTATATCCTAAGAACCCTGAAACACCAATCCAAAAGAACCTATGCACCCCAAAGTTCATAGCAGCACAATTTATAATAGCCAAGAGTTGGAAGCAACCTAGGTGCCCATCAGTAAATGAATGGATCCAAAAACTATGGTACATTTAAACAATGGAATTCTATGCAGCAGAAAGAAAGAAGGAGCTACTACCCTTTGCAACATCATGGATGGAACTGGAAAGCATTATGCTGAGTGAAATAAGCCAGGTGCTGAAAGACAACTACCATATGATCTCACCTTTAACAGGAACCTAAACAACAACACAAACAAGTAAACAAAATATAACAAAAGACACTGAAATAGAGAACAGGCTGATAGTGACCAGAGGGGAGAGGGGAGGAAATTTCAGGGGAAAAGGAGAAGGATTCACAGGAATAAGTAAAAACGACACATGGACAATAACTAAGGTAGGAGGTAGAAATGGGAGGGAGGTGGGGAGCACTGGGGGGGGGGGGTGTGCTGGGANCATTTAAACAATGGAATTCTATGCAGCAGAAAGAAAGAAGGAGCTACTACCCTTTGCAACATCATGGATGGAACTGGAAAGCATTATGCTGAGTGAAATAAGCCAGGTGCTGAAAGACAAATACCATATGATCTCACCTTTAACAGGAACCTAAACAACAACACAAACAAGTAAACAAAATATAATGCAAAACACTGAAATAGAGAACAGGCTGATAGTGACCAGAGGGGAGAGGGGAGGAAATTTCAGGGGAAAAGGAGAAGGATTCACAGGAATAAGTACAAATGACACATGGACAATAACTAAGGTAGGGGGTAGAAATGGGAGGGAGGTGGGGAGCACTGAGGGGGGTGAGCTGGGATTGGAGTAAAAGACAGAAAAGTGTACTTGAACAATAATTAAATGAATAAAAATGCCCCCTCCCCCCAAAAGAATGAGAAAGAATAACAAAAATAAAAAAGGAAAGAGAAAGGGAATAATGGGGTAATCAATGGTTATAGTAAAAGAAGAAATGTGACAGAAAAAATAGAGCAATAAAAATAGAAGAAAAAATAGAAAGAATGATGAAAAAGCTATTGAAAAAACTAAAATGG
Organism: Sturnira hondurensis; assembly: GCF_014824575.4. NCBI lineage: Eukaryota > Metazoa > Chordata > Mammalia > Chiroptera > Phyllostomidae > Sturnira > Sturnira hondurensis. Next base: position 22,257,230 of record NW_028073511.1, on the reverse strand, counting down.
AAATTGTTTCAGGAGAGTTTTGTTCTTACCTGATGGTTTTTCCCTTTGGTTATGGCTTTAATGTAGTCTGAGGTTGGTGTATGCCAGTGTGAGGTGCTGTTTACATCTAGCCTTGGAAACCTACCAGCAATCCACAGATTGTAGCTTTTTCCTATAGGCTTGGCTACACCCCAAAATGGGCCAAGCTTCTCTGCACAGCTGGGTTTTAACAGCATTGGGTCCAGGGGTGTGTCAGCAAATGACCCAAGTCATCACCAATTCCACTGCTGTCTGTCTCTGCCAGCCATCCTGATGTCAGCCTTGGCCTACACACTGACCCAATTGTTTCTGAGAGGGCTTCTGGTGAAATTGGAGGATGGAACTTCTGGATCTCCCATGGCAAGTGACTTTCAGACATGAGGAAAGATGGTGGGTGTGTTCCTCCACCCCTGAGCCTTCCTATGTCTTTTCATTTTACTCAGAATAAAAGCCAAAGTAATTTTTGAACCCCACCAAACTACATAATTCAGCCCACCCCGAGTTCTCATAAACAACTGCATAACTTCAAAGGGTGTCATCCACACAGAATATGAAATAAAGTGTCATATAAGCCCAACACATCCCTCTTTTTTCTTCTCTGACTTTTCTTCCTACTGTTTTTCTTTTCATTTATTTTCTTCCAATCCCCTTGGCCTACATTCTAATACTCAAACATGCTAAATATACTTCAGGGCCAATGCCCTGTTGTTCTCCATATTTTCCTTTCAGAGACATATATGGCTTTTCCCATGCATTTTGCAGGTTTTTATCTAAACTTATCATCTCAGTAATTCTTAGTTTGGCTTATTTAAGAATGTAACCAGTCATGTTTCTTATGGACCCTTTTCCTTTTCTCTGATTTATTTTTCTAATAGCACTTAATCCCAACCAACACAGTGTACATTACCTGTTACTATTTATTTTTTGCCCCCCCGCCCCATTTAACTAAACCAAAGTGTCTCAAAAGAATTTTTTTGTCTAGTTCTTAAGTGATGCACTAATAACTGGGGCTAAGCATAATACATAATCAGTGCTCAATATATATTTGAACATTTGCACTTATGTTATAGTAATCTGATGTTACTATCTCCATAATCTGTGAGGATTTGACCTGCCTTAATATAAACAAAAAAGGATTTGTAACTTTAAATTCTGAGAATGAATGGGAATCTGTATCTAATTGCTAATTCACTGTGGTGAGGCATGAGATTTGCAATATAGAAGTTAAATTAAATTGGAAATTTTATTTGCATTTAGTAATAAATTTGTATCACACTGCCAAATTTGAATAATATGCACAACTCTTATGGAAGCTTGCTTTATCTACCATTCATCACAGTTTAGAGCTACCATAGTTATTTAGTCAATGTGAATCCATTAAAGCTGTTTCAGTTAGAAAGCAAAAATATTGCTCTCTGAAATGTTTTCTGGGGAAGTAGTTTTTATATCTTTTAAGCAAAGTGGACCTGCCCTCAATCTTAGTATGGATTAGTAAAGAAAAGAAATTAAGAAAAAAAATGTTTGAGCTAAATGTACATTAATCACTGGGAAATTTAACATACTGACAGACATATGGTTTGCTATTGACTTTAGTTATTCATCTTTAAAAACTATTAATAGAATGAAGTAAAATTTGTATCTTTCTCTTCTGGCAAAGACACACATTTAAACATAATGACAAAAGGCAATGCAAACTTCAAGGTGAACTTTAGAATTACAGGATGTTACCATGAATTGATGTGCCAAGCTTGTTTGTATTCCCAGCCTAGTCTCTACATAAACAATGTTACTTCTTGCTTTGTGACTCTGGAATTATTTAATTGAAAATGTATGGGTTATCTGTCTTGAATAGATTACAAGAAGTAGAGGAAACAATGACCTATAGAATGCATGATCGTTTTCCTGTTGACAGTATCAAGAAAATGAAACAGCCCAAAGTGGAAAATACATAAAAAAACATCTGTTAGGGATGAGAAATAGGAAAATTATAAAAGGCTCTAGAATGTATTCAGGACACCACAAAGAGGGCATCGTAAATCATCCACCATGCATAGATGTGGCACTATTATAGGGCTTGTGCTAACAATTTATGTCAAGCAGGAAATTAACGCTGGAAAATAAATTCCTCTGGATACTGTCTTTGTAACTGTACACACTGTATGAGTTGCATTTCTTAAGCTACCACTGGTTTAATAAGGTTAATTTAATCCACAAAAAATTCACCAGTAATAAATGTATACTACCTGAGAAATGAGGTCATTAAGGTTTTGAGGAAGACAGAAGATGGGACAGACTACCCCTCTCAGAGGGGTCGTTGGCCTCAATGAATGTTCCCTTTTTATTGTGTTGTTTCCAGATATGGGTAGTGATGAGTGTGCTATCCATGTCAGTTTTCATGGACCTGGCTTAAATTTCATAATGCAAGGTCTTTGTCTTGTTAAAAGATGCTACTACATTTAGGAAAACCAGGAGTCTCATTTGCTAGTAGTGAAAGGATAGCTTGTTCGTCTTTCTTATGCTTGTGTTAGAAGAAAGGTTTGCGGGGTCAGAAGAGAGGGGAAAGATCCTCCTTTGACTTTAGACATCTCTGCATTCACTTTTGTGATGAATGGTGTACTCATTACACATGGTTGATTTTCAGAAGCATATTAACATTAAAATGATAATAAAGCAATCAATGGAAATGATGTATTCTGGCATCCCTGTTAAAATTTATATTCAATTTAGACTTCTGGCCAAGGTGGAGGTGTAAGGTGGAAATACTGTATCTCCTCGCACAACCAAATTTAAAGACAACAAAGATTTAGAAACAGAAATACAACCAAAACAGACAGAAAATCAAACTGTACAGAAGTCCGACAACAATGAACCATTCATCCAGATCGGTAAGAGGGGCGGAGTTGGCGTCTGGGGGAGAGGGGTCACAGCAGGGAAAAGCAGTGGCTGCCAGACCAACCCAGGTGCACAGGTGGTGGTTGGCAGGTCCCAGGCTTGGGGTGGCAACGGGCAGACCCAGTGAGGGCACAAGGTGGCTGGCTGATTGTGGTCACACATTCACGTGCAGATAAATCAGGTGAAAGAGCAGTGAGACAGACCACACAATGCAGGGCCCCAGCACCAGGAAATTAAGCCTAAAAGCACTGATTGGAAAAACTTTTGAGGGTTGAGGTACCGGGAGAGGCTCCTGGCTTTACAGGAGAGTTTGTTGGAGAGACCCACGGGGTCTTAGAACATACACAAGCCCACCCACCCAGAAACCAGCACCAGCAGGGCCCTCTTTGCTTGTGGGATGAGGCAGAGGGGACTAAAATCTGAGAGAGAGTGGAACAAACACCATTTCTCCTTCTCTGACCCCACCCCCAGTCACAACCCAGTGACTGGATTGACCCGCCCTGGTGAACACATAAGCTTTCACCCCTCATACGTAACAGGTGTGAACAGACCAAAACATTATGGCTCAAGCAGAAGAACTCAAAGCCCCAGAGCCAATACTTCTAAGCAACCAAGAAATAGCCAACCTATCAGATGCACTGTTCAAAATACTGGTGATCAAGATGCTCACAGAACTGGTTGATTTTAGTGGCAAATTGGGTGAGAAAATGAAGGCTATACTAAGTGAAATGAAGCAAAATACACAGGGAACCAATAGTGAGGGGAAGGCAACTGGAACTCTAATCAATGGACTGGACCAGAAGGAAGAGAAAAACATCCAACCAGAAAAGAATGAAGAAATAAAAATTCTGAGGAGAGGCTTAGGAACCTCCAGGACATCTTTAAACATTCCAACATCTGAATTATAAGGGTACCAGAAGGGGAAGAGGAAGAGCAATAAATGGAAAACTTATTTGAACAAATAAAGGAGAACTTCCCCAATCTGGCAAAGGAAATAGACTGCCAGGAAATTGGTTCCCAACAGCTCACTCTCTTCTCCTTCTGGTATTCTCATAATACAAATGTTGTTATACTTCATGTTGTCCAAAATGTTTCTTAAGCTCCTCTCATTGTTTTGAATTCTTTTTTTCTTTTTGCTGCTCTGCCTGGGTGTTTTTTCTCCCTTGTCTTCAAAATCACTGATTCATTCTTTTGCTTCATCTAACCTACTGCTTTTTCCTTGCAGTGTATTATTTATTTCAGATATTGCATTCTTTATCTTTGGTCCTTGTTGTGGTTACTATGTCTATTTTCATGATGTTGAGTATTCTTATAATCATTACTCTAAACTATCTGATAAATTGCTTGCTTCCATTTCATCTAGTGCTTCTGGAGAATTCTCTTCTATTTTCATTTGGGGTCTGTTTCTTTGTCTTCTCATTTTGGCTGCTTCTTTGCATTTTCTTAGTTGTTAAACTAATCAGTTGTTAAATCAATCAGTTGTTAAGATAATAAAGCTGTAACCAGCAGCTGGCTTGTGCAGAGTAATTCCTGCAGGTGGGGCTGTTGCTTCCCCTCAGGGTGATGACACATGGAGGGAACAGCACTGCATGAGAAAGGTGGTTTCTGCAGTATGAGGGATGACTCAGCACAGGGATCCCGGTAGCTGTTCCTCGAGTTGTCTAACCAGAGCCACCAACCACAGACTCTCCTCTGGTGTCTCTAGTCCACTCTGTCCTCCCTCTGCCAGAGTCCAGAGTAAGTGGCTGGAAATGAAATTTTGTGTGTTGATCCTTTAAGAGGTTCCCTGTGACTCTAGCCATGTATCCCTGGAAGACAGAAATTCTGCAGCTTTTCACAGCTGGGTGTTATCTGGGTTCCGGTTCAGCTTTGGCGCTGTAGGATGGGGATTTCAGCTTACAGTTTAGATCCCACACTTTTCAGGGGGAACCCCACTGGCCATTGAAACATCCCTCTGGAACTTCAGCTGCCAGTGGTGGGAGACCAGCCAGCCCTCTCCCACCAGCTACATGTAGCTCTATCACTCTTCTGGGGTGAAGTGGTTTCTTCTGTCTGTCCATGGGTATAAGACTTTTCCCCAGCCAGTGTTCAGTTGGTTTTCTGGATGATTTCTCTACAATTTAGTTTTGATTCCAGGTTGGTCCTGGTAGGAGGTTAGTGTAGCTTCCACTTACCATCCACCAACTTGAATCTGACCAGAAATTGAAATTTGAGAAATATCAGTACAATAGCATCAAAGTTAAAATACTTGGGTATAAATCTTACAAAATATGTTCAGTGCATGAGAACAATAAACTACTGGTGAAAGAAATTAAAGAAGACAAATAAATGGAATGATACCGCCATATTTTTTATTGGGAAGACCCAATTTTGTTTAGATCTTGATTTTCCCTTAATTGAGCTATAGAGTTAGCCTTGACATTCAGAATCCCAGTACTTCTTAATAGAAATTAAAAAGCTAATTTTAGAATTTATCTGAAAAGAAAAAGGGCCTATAATAGACAATTAAAAAATGAAGTAGAAGATACAACAAAAGTTTCAACATTATTAGTCAATAGAAAAATACAAAGTATAACTATAATGTGATTTCACTGTACATTAAATGGCTAGATTAAAAACAAACAAAACAACGGACAATATTAAGTATTGGTGATGTACAGCAGCTCTCTTATATTGCTGGTGGGAATATGAAATGATACAAGCACTTTGGATGACAGTTCAAGAGTTTCTCATATAGTTCAATATACTCTTACCGTATTATTAAGCAATTCTGTTACTAGATGCACACATAAAAATGTGTACGTGAAGGTTTATAAGAGCTTTTCCTTTAACATTTTTTATTGTTGTTCAAGTATAGTTTTCTGCCTTTCTCTCCCACCCTTCCCCATTACCCCGCACTCCCCACCTTCCTCCCCTGTTTCCATCCTGTAAGACCTTCTTTTTTAAATTGTTACAAGCTGGAAGCAACCCAAATGCTCCTCACCTGGGGGGTAGTTAAACAAACTGTAGTGAATCCATATCATGGAATTCTTCAGCAATAAAAAGGAACAAATAATACAAAACAAAATAGATACATCTCAAATTTATTACATTAAGGGAAAGAAGTCAGATTGAAATGGCCACATACTGAATGATCTCACTTTTGTGACATTCTAGAAAAGGTAAAGCTAGAGACAGAAATGTATTGGTAGTTGCCAGGGGCTGGGGTTACAGGAGGGGTTTATTACGGTGAAGCACAGGAATATTTTTTGAAATGATGAGTGTTCTATATCTTGATTGTAGTGCTAGTTACTGACTATATATGTTTGTTAAAACTTGCCGGGTTAATTTTTCTGTACGTAAATTGTGCCTTAATTTAAAAAAATAACAAAGAAAACAAATTACAGATATACTAGATTATAGGTTTTTGTGTGTGTGCATGTATGTATGTAGCAACTTAGGAAAATAAAATTTGGTGATCTGTCAAATTTCATTATTTTTTTTTACATTTTTGCTGTCCAAAATCTGAAGGTCTGAGATCCACTTGGTTTAAAAGACTGTGTCTCAAAGTGTAGTTTTAGACTAGAAGTATCATCTAGGAACTGCATAAAAATGCAAATTTTCTGGCTGTACTCACAGTAACAGAAACGTTGGGGGTGGGGCTCAACGGTGGCTTGTAACCAGTCTGCCATGTGATTTTGATGCAAACTAATGCCAATATCACTGTTTCTTTGCTTTGTATGGAGTCATAATAATATGGATTTGAGGGTAAAACAAACCTGCTTTTGAGTTCTGAATCTCTCACTGTGTTTTGTATTTAATCCTCTAAGGTTTGATTTTTCTCACCTCCAAAATGAGGATGTTATTTTTTAATAATCTTTTTTTGTTAAATTATAGCATAATACAATTTTATATTTGTTTCAGCTCTATAGCAGTGATTTAATATGTTGTGATTTATGAAATGATCATAACAATAAGTCTAGTTAGCATCTGTTACATACAAAGTTATAACGTTATTGATTATATTCTGTATGCTATATATTACATCTTTGTGACTTATTTATCTCAAAACTGGAAATTTATACCTCTTAATCTCTTCACCTGTTTCACCCATACCTATGAGGTACCCCTTCCTCTCTGGCAACCACCAGTTTGTTCTCCGTATTTATGAGTCTGTTTCTATTTTGTGTGTTAGTTTTATTTTTCAGATTCCACATAAAAGTAAAATCATAGAGAGTAGGGTGACAGCTGCGGACAGAGGTCAGTTGTGGGGGTGGGGATCAAGCAACAAGGAGAAAGGACTCATGGACATGGAAAACTATGTGCTGATTGTGGGTCAGAGGGAGGTAAAAAGGGAGATACATGGTATTGGGAAAAAACACAACAAAGTTTTGAAAAAAAAAGTGAAATCATGTAGTATTTGTCTTTCTCTGTCTGACTAATTTTACTTAGTATCATGCTCTGTAGGTTTATCTGTGCTTCCAAAAATGATAAAATGTTGAAAGGCTGAGTAATATTCCCTTGTGTACATATACAGCACATCTGTATCTATTTATCTATTGACAAACATTTAGGTTGCTTCCATATCTTGACTATTGTAAATAGTGCTGCAATGAACAGAGGGTGCAGATTTTTTATTTGAATTACTGTTTTGATTTTTTACAGATAAATACCCAGAATCTGTATTTTTTACAGATAAATACCCACTGGATTGTATGATAGTTTTTATTTTTACTTTTCTGAGGAACTTCCATACTGTTTTCCATTTTGGCTGCACCAATTTACAATCCTACCAGCAATGTATGAGCATTCCCTTTTCTCCTCATCCTCACTAACATTTGTTTCTTCTTGTGTTTTTGATACTAGCCATGCTGACGGATATAAACTGGTATTCCATTGTGGGTTTGACTTGCATTTCCCTGATAATCAGTAATGTTGAGTACTTTTTTGTGTGCCTGTTTGTATGTCTTCTTTGGAGAAATGTCTATTCAGGTTCTCTTCCCATGTTAAAATAAAAAAATATTGCAATGTATTAATATTAATATTAATAAATATTAATAATACTTAATAATGTAATAATAAAATTAATTACATTAATTCTTTATATATTTTGGATAATAACCCCTTATTGGATATGTCACTTTCAAATATCTTCTATTTAGTAGGTTGCCTTTTTATTTTATTGATTTTTTTGCTGTGCAACATCTTCTTAGTTTGATAGTCCCATTTGTTTATTTTTCTTTTATTCTTGCTGGAGAAGACGGATCCAAAAAAGATTGTTAAGACTGATGTCAAAAAGTTCACTGCTTGTGTTTTCTTCTAGGGATTCTATAGTTTGAGAGCTTACATTTATGTTTAATTTACCTTGAGTTTATTTTTTTATATAGTGTAAGAAAGTGGTCTGGTTTCATTTTTTGCATGCAACTATCTAGTTTTCCCAGCACTATTTATTGAAGAGACGATCTGTTCCTCATGGAAAATTCTCCTTTGTTGTATGTTAATTGACTATTTAGGTGTGAGTTTATTTCTGTGTTATCTATTCTGTTCCATTAAGCTATTTGTCTGTATTTTTGCCAGTACCATACTGTTTTGATTACTATAGCAGTGTAGTATAGTTTAAAACCAGGACATGTAATACTTCCAGCTTTGTTCTTGTGAATGAACAATGCTCTTTCTTAAGATTGCTTTGGCTATTATTCTTGGTCATTTGTGGTGCTATATGAACTTTAAGATTATTTGTTCTAGTTCAGTGAAAAAAATGCCATTGGAGTTTTGATAGGAATTGTGTCGAATCTGTGGGTTTTGGGGATAGGACGGACATTTTAACAACATTAAGTTTTCCAATCCATGACATTGGTGTACGTTTTCATTTATTTGTGTCATCTTCAGTAAAATGAGGATTTTAACATTTATATCCTAATGTTGTGAAGTTTACATAGGATAACATCAGTAAAATACTTAGCACAGTGTGAAATATAGCAAAAGTGAAGGGTCTCTTATATTAAGTGTTATTCTGAATAACATTCTTGAATTTTTGCTTTTTTTTTTGATGTACACACAGGCAAATTCATCTTATGTAGGCATTTAAACTTTTTTTCTGGCTTTTGCCATTGTATTTATATAGGGAAATGGTTCAAAATTTCTGACTGGATGTTTTCTTTTGTGTGTGTTTTTCCTTGTATTTTATATATTTGTTATTGCTTTTCCTTAAATGAAATACTACCCAAAGAGAGAGTCCCTCTCTCATGTAATTGGAGGCAGAATACATTCCCATTATGCAGAAAGATCATCTTTGTTTGTGTATTTATATTTTAGTCAATCATCATTAAGGCACTTGCAAAAATTGAATTAAAAATTATTTAAATAAAAATATTTAAAAATACTTAACCTAAGGCAGAATATTTAGTAGTAGATATGAGTGTCAATTCTTGTTCTTTTGATTTACAGTGTATTTCCATAATCATGGTACAAGCTTAAATTATAGTGATTAAGCAAGAATAACTCAAAATGGATTAAAAACTTAAATGCTAGACTAGAAACCATAAAAATCCTAGAGGAAAACATAGGCAGTAAAATCTTAGACATTTCTCATGGTAATATTTTTTCTGATATATCTCCTTGAGCAAGGGAAACAAAAGAAAAAGTAAACAAATGAGACTACATCAAGCTAAACAGTTTTTGCACAGCAAAGGAAAACATAAACAAAATGAAAAGACAACTCACTGAATGAGAGAATATATTTGCCAATGATGCGTCTGATAAAAGGTTAATTTCCAAAATTTATAAAGAACTTAAACACAGCTCAACACCAAAAACCAAACATTTCGATTAAAAAAATGGAAAAAAGACATGGATAGACAGTTCTCCCAGAGGACATGCAGATGGCCAATAAACATATGAAAAGATGCTCAACATCACTAGTATCCAAGAAATGCAAATTAAAACTGCAACAAGATATTATTTCACACCTGCCAGAATGGCCACCACCAATAAATCAACAAACAAAAGTGCTGGTGAGGATGTGGAGAAAAGGGAACCTTAGTACACTTTTGTGGGAAGTTAGACTGGTGCAGCCACTATGGAAAACAATATGGAGTGACCTCAAAAAAATTAAAAATGGATCTGCCTTTTGACCCAATGATCCCACTTCTGGGGATATATCCCAAGAATCCTGAAACACCAATTTGAAAGAATATAAGCACTTCTATGTTCATACCAGCATTATTTACAATAGTAAGAATCTGGAAACAGCCCAAGTGTCCATGAGGAGATGAATGGGTAAAAATTCTGTGGTGCATTTGTACATTGGAACACTATGCAGCCACCAAAAAAGGACATCTTACCTTTTGCCACAGAATGGATGGACCTGGACGTTACTATGCTAAGTGAAATAAGCCAGTCAAAGAAAGATAGATACCATGTGATCTCACTTATACATGGAATTGAAAGAACAAAATAAACTAACAAAATAGCAACAGACTCATAGATATAGAGAACAGACTGGCAGCTGTCAGAGGGGAGGGGTTGGAGGACTGGGTAAAAAACATGAAGGAATTAAGCAAAGGAAAAATCTCATAGATACAGACAACAGTATGCTAATTACCAGAGGGAAAGGAGGTTGTGGGAGGTAGAAGAGAGTAATGGGTGGGGTAAATGGTGCTGAAAGGCTTTAACTGTGGTGGTGAACATACAATACAGTATACAGATGATGTATTATAGAATTGTACACCCAACATTTATGTAATTTTACTGACCCAATATCACCCAATAAATTCAATAGAAAATAGAGTGTGAATGTGTATGTGTGTAAGTTTTGAGGGTAGGGAAATTGATTAGAGAAAAGAGAACTTAGGGAAAAATGTGCAATCATTAAAGATGAGCAGGTAAAGCTTTAAAAAGTGTTAAATCTGTAAAACATAGGGAATCAGTCAAGAATTTGTGCCAGTTTATCAAACTGGAGTCACTGATTTTCAGGGTAAATAAATAAATAAATGTGTGTGTGTGTGTGTGTGTGTGTGTGTGTGAGTGTGTGTACGGCAGAGTTAGAGTTGGTATGTAGTTGATACTAGACTTCATATCCTGTTTCTTGCAGGTGGCAAGTGTTTGCATAATTATTCTTATATCTCAGTGATGCAACCACTTTTTAAATGGTAGACTTGCCAGGGTATTTCACCACATTCCTTTCACTCAGTAGTCTAGCAGGGTGTCCAACCTTTTGGTTTCTGGCCACAGTGGAAGAAGAAGAGTTGTCTTGGGTCACACATTAAATACACAAACACTAACAAAAACTGACGAGTAGAAAAAAGTTTTTAAAATAAATTTACAATTATGCATTTATAGCCATCCTGGGCCGCATGTGGCCCACAGGCTATGAGTTAGACCCCCCCCCCAGATTTATTTCTTTCTCTTCATTGGGAACATACTGGAAATAGCAAATTGATTTCCTCTTTGAGCATGTTTACTTGCATATCTGAGTCAACTGAATTTGAAAACACAGGTGACATAATTTGCCTTGATAACTGTATATTTCACTTTGCCTTGCATGAAAACTCTAATACTCTACAATAATAGTATAAATCAATAAATACTAGTATAGAGGTTCTACTTGGCATAGTTTTAGCAAACAAAGTGTAAGTACTTCTTGAGAAAAAATTTACTTAGAGAAAGTGGTTGGGCAGGTTTAGAGAAGAGATTTCTTTTGGAAAAGGCTAAGTACACCACTTGGGCATTTGCTTGTACCTCTACACAGGCGGCAAAACATGCTAAAGAAATGGCTATTTCACCAAACCTTGTGATCAAGACTTGTGATAGGATATCTTAGCTCGTTTCTTTTTTCATTAAGATTTGCAATGGTTTATTATTATTGCAGTTCTTCCAACTGTCACAGAACCAATTCTGGGAACTTAGTAAACACTTAAGAGCTTTGTAAGGAAACATGTTTTTCCATTTGGTAGTTTGGCAGGTGTTCAGACCTCCCTTTAAGAGAGAAGCTGCTGTTCTTCTACACTGGGTGCCAGTAGCCAGCAGCCTTCTTCCTTGAAGCTTTCAGGGTCCTCCTGGACTTTTGTTCTAGTTGAGAGCACTTTTAAGCAGTCCGTGACCAATGTCAGCATGGTGGGACTCCCTGGGCTTGGTCATTTCTATTCAGCATTAGATAAGACTTCCCTGAAAGGAAGCCTTGGTTTCAGAGCTTTCTATTTGTTTGGCTTAGACTTATACCAATCTCTCTGATAGTCTGAGGCCCTCCCTGCCCTGTCCAACCTTGCTTCCTCTTTATCTAACATGTACCTCCTAATAAACCACTTCCACTTCTAACTTTTCGGCATTTGCTTCCAGAAAGACCAACTGACACAGAACTGATTGCTATAAAAAAGCAAACAAGACAATAATGTTCACATTAAAAGTAAAATTCCCTTTCAACAGTATTTTTCCATAGTCCACTGTTCTTCTCTAATCTAAATATATCTGTCCTCATGGGCACATTATTTTACAAAAGTAGGATCTTGAGACCAAGCATGGAGGTTAAGAGCACAGACTAGGACTGACTGCTGAATTAGCAGACCTCATTCACAAGTTATTAGCTGTGTGCTTAGGACAAGCCTCAGTTCCCTCATTTGCGTAAGTATAAGGGAGCGTGCCACCTCACATGAATATTAGCAAGAATAAATTATTATATACACAAAGCATTTAGAATATCTGCTACAAATAAATACTTTGTGAGGTTCCTATTATTGTTAGTAGTATGGGTTTGAACCTTGCTTTTCGCACATAGCACTATACTGTGGACATCTTCCAGTTTTCTTCGTTGTTTCTTTTTTTGTAAGTAAACACGTGCTTTATTTAAGTAATGATTTTTTGTTTGCTTTTAAAAAACAGCTTTATTTAGGTATAATTGACATAATAAACTGCACTTATTTAAAGTATCGCATTTGATGAGTTGATAGATGTGTACACTTGAGAAACTATCACCACAATTCAGAGTGGAAATACCCTTCACCCTCAAACTTTCCTTATGTCTTTTTGTAATCCTTTGCTCCTAGTCTTCCCTGTTACCTCCGTTCCCAGGCAATGACTGATTGCTTTTCATCATTATAGCTTTGTTTGCATTTCCCAGATTTATATATATTGAATCACATAGTATGTACTTGATTTTGTGTGTATATGAACAATGTATAAACCAAAGTTGTTGGTTTTTTTTTAATTTTTAAAAATTTTTCATTTTATTTATTTATTTATTTATCTTTAGAGGGGAAAGAAAGGAGAGAGGGAGAGAAATATCAATGTATGGTTTTGTCTTGTGCATCCCCTGCTGGGAACTGTCCTGCAACCCAGGCATGTGCCCTGACTGGGAATCGAACCGTGATCGTGTGGTTCGCAGGCCCATGCTCAATCCACCGAGCTATACCATCCAGGGCTGGGTTTGTTATTTTTTTTTTTTTTTGGATTGTGGATATCCAGTATCTACCACTACTTATTGAATATTCTTTCTCTCTACTAAATTGCCTTTGTTCATGTATCTATTTTTATACCACTATCACATTGTATTGATTACTGCATCTTTATAATATCTTGAAATAAGAATGTGTTTACTTTCTAATTTTTTTCTTTCTAAAGTTTTGACTTAGATAACTTTAAGGAATAAATGACAAGGGAATAATTTAGCTTACTGTATTGGTTCTCAAATTTAATTAAAATGTCACTTTTATAACAGACATCTAACCACAGAAGATATACACATGGCAGATAACCATATGAAAAGAACTCTAAATATTATGTCACCAGAGAAATGCAAATTAAAACAACAATGAGATAGTACTACACATCAATAAAAATGGCCAAAATTCAGAACCCTGACAATACAAAATGCAAGCAAGGATGTGAATTAACAGGAACTCTCATTCATTGCTTGCGAGAATGCAAAATGATGCAGCTCTTTGAAAGGCAGGTTGATGACTTATTATAAAATGAGATATATTCTTACCATAAGATCCAGTGATCTCAATCCTTGGTATTCACCCAAGGGGATTAAAAGCTGTATCCACATGAAAACCTGCACAGAGATGTTAATAGCAGATTTATTCATAATTGCCGAAACTTATAAGCAACCAAGATGTTCTTCGGTAGGTGAATGGATAAACTGTGGGTTTATCCAGACTGCAATATTACTAAGTGCTAAAAAGAAAAGAGCTATCAAGCCACGAGAAGTCATAGAGAAAACTTAAATGCATACTACTCAGTGAAAGAAGCCAACCTGAAAAGGCTACGTACTATGATTCTAACTGTATGAGATTCTGGAAGAGGAACAATTATGGAGACAGGAAAGAGATTAGTGGTTCCAGGGGCTGAGGGTGGAGAGCATGGATGAATAGACAGAGCCCAGAGGATTTTGGGGGGCAGAAAACATTGTCTCTATGATACCCTAATGATGAATGCATGTCATTACACCTTTGTCCAAACACAGAGGATGTGCAACCCTGAGAGTCAGCCGTAAGGTAAACTGCGGACCGTGTGTGGAGGGTTATAATGTGTCAGTGTAGATTCATCCGTCACGACAAATGTACCACTGTGGTGGGGGAATGTTGATAATGGGTAGGCTGTGCCTGTGCGGGGGCAGGGGGTATATGGGACATCTCTGTACCTTTCTCTCAATTTTGCTGTGAATTGGCTTAAAAATTGCTTAAATGGCTCTAAAAAATATTAAGTCTTAAAAAATGCAGCTTTTGCAGGAGAGCTTCATCTGGGTCTTGGCCATGGCATCATTGAGCATAACCGCTTCATTAAAGTGGCATTTGTGATGGTCGCAGGTGTTTTTCTGGCCACCCTGCCTGCAGCAGGTTGTGGAGAGAATTGGTTAACACACATGATGCAGTTAGTAGTCACTGACTCAGATCCGCAGTGTGAGGTCTGTCTGATACTTCAACCTTATGAAACCCCGTCTCTCTCATGGCAGACTGACGGGGAGCTCCCAGGCACTGCTTGTGACCACCTCCAGCACCTTTAACGGAGTACACGCTACTGAGTCTCCAGTACTGCTTTCAGACCTTGCCCTGTGGGGATATTACCTCCTCTATTAGTGATGGATGCTGCTGCTCAAAAGCCAAGCTGCTGCAAATCAAGTCAGCTGGGCTCCCAGTGTGGAGGACATACAGTTCTCCCAGAGATTTGGTAGTAGATGAGTGGAAGCAGGGCAAGTGAGTCAGAAACGATGGCTGCTGGTGACAATGTTAGAGTTCCTGCTAATAGTGTGGCTTTTTAAAAATTTTAATTTAATTTAATTTAATTTTAAATTATTATTATTATTTTTTACAGCTGGAGGTAGGATGGGCTGGCTAGAGGGAGTAGACTTGGCCTCCAGCTGATAGGGTAAATGTTCTTTGATTCATTTTTCAAAAAATATTTTGTTTATTTACTTTTAGAGAGAGGAAGGGGGGGGGGGAGAAAGCAAGGGAGTGAAACATCAATGTAGGAGAGGAACATTGATTTGTTGCCTCTTTCCACAACCCAGGAATGTGCCCTGACTGGGAATTGAATGAATGGGCAACCTTTTACTTTGCAGGATGATGTCCAACTACCTGAACCATCCTGGTTGTGGTTATTTGATTTATTTTCCTGTATCATTTAGAAAGAGGAGATCAAGGATATCTTCGAGGCTGGCCACTGGAATGTCCTAGGTAAGGCGGAAATTACTCAAAGCATGTAGATGGGCAAGGAAGTCTGAGAGCGGATGATTGATCAGTTAAACATGGGGATAAGTGGGTGAGAAATAAGAGTCGATTACAGCAAGTACATATGTGTCTGGTGGAGGGGATCAACGTGGATTAACTCAGTCTTTGGAATTGACATATTTTGGCCAGGAAAAAATATGCTTTATAAATAAATCATTTAATGGATCTTTTTATCTAACACCCTCAAAAACTCATAATTTTATTTAAATTGATTCTACAAATACCCAATCCTGACTGGGAGCTGGGGATACAGATATGAGTAATGTTTTGGATCTTGCTTTTAAGAAGCTATGTAAGAGGCCAGGATGTCTTCTGGTCCCTCTCCTCCTCATGCAGTTGTGTGAGGACACAGGTTGATTAAGAATTTCAAATTTACCATGGGCCCACTTCTGGGGTGGCCTTTGTTGGAATATTAGACAGAAGCTCATTAAGGAAAACTGGCCCAGTGCTTGGAGATCTTTTTGCCATCTTTCTCCTCCCCCTTTCTCTAATGGCCTGCCTGGAAGCTGACAGAGAACAAAAGCCGTCAAAAGTATGCTCTTTAATGTAGCTCTCCGAGAAAACTTTTTGTTGTCTACTATGGGTAATTGTTCCTCTTGTTGTTGCATTTAGTGCCTCTGAATTCCCAGCTTTAATAAGCTGCCAGTTTTTATTGTTAGGTAAGAAGTGCAGTGCAATAAATATGTAAACAGTAAGTACAAATGAAAATGTAAAATTCTCAACATGCAGATTCGATGTGCTGGCTGATCAATGCATTTGTGGGTCAGTAATAGATGTGCTGAAATTCCCTCCCCTCTCCACTCTGGTCACTGTGAACGACAATTAAAATAAAATAAAATAAAATAAAATAAAAAAAGAGTAGAAACCTAAAAAACTAAAAGAGAAAGAAATAGATGTGCATTACGTTTCTCAGCGTTTTGAGATAAAAGTTTTTTATTTATCACATGGAATTAATCTTTTCAAGGGACTGTTTAAAAACATGGGTATTTTGGTGCCGAGCTGCCATATCCCACTGCAGTGGTTAGTTGTATAGCCTTGACTACTTACTGCACGTCGCTTCGTATGGTTTGTGCAATTTGTTTTCTATCCCCCAATTCCACTGCAAACTGCAAATCCTGTGGAACTCTATTTTGCCTAACCAGCCTCCCGTAGAAAAAATGTAGTTTAAAAAATATATAAATAATGATAACAGAAATTTTTGTAATATGCAATACAAATCTCCTATAGATTTATTATTCTAAAATGTTCTCACCTGATACTTATGAGGAAGATGACATGTGTCGGATGAAGAAAATGAGCGACACCTTGACAAAAGACACACTCGGACCCCGTGTCATGTGAAACGATTAGGCCGCAGTTTATGGTTCCCATCCTGAAGGATTTAGTTGTGCAAAAGAATGAAATCAGCATTTCCATCAAGGTGCCTCTTTTCCCCATAACTGTTTGAGTTCGGTATTATTTGCTTCCTTTTGCCAAAGAGGCAGTGAGGTAAATTACTCGAGATCCTGTAACTGACTGTCCTGAACACCCTGTCTTGCTGCCCCCGCGTACCCACCGTGCTGGCTGCTAAATTCCAGGAAATCCACCTGCATGGGGCGCATTTCGTGTAAAACCCTTGTTGCTTTCTATGAAAAACTCTGCTGTATGTTTCCTGGAACATTTAAAAATATCTATCATTCAGACTGGCATGACTATTACAGCTACTGAATCTCTTAAGCAAGCGATGTCATAGATTTTCAAGGGAATGTGTATATCCCCTTCATCCTTGTTCCTGAAGGCTAATGTATTCATAATATTTAATTTATTAAGGTCAGTCCAAACCTCACAAATAATGTAGAGGGAATATAAATAGATTCCATTGACGCATATTCTTTCTACCTCAATTACTGGTAAATAAAATTCAAATACAGATAATCTAATATCATGCTTAATATTTGATTTGTCTGTTAGATTTGATATAAATATTTAACCAACTGCTTTAGAAATAGAATGCACAGTATGTTTGAAATATCTATTGTTATGTATCATAACATGTAATTATTAGTTCAATATTATGAAAGTGTGTTAAAAATAAGACTAATTAATAACATTTTTAATTGAAGTTTTTAGGATATACACCCTGGGAGTTGAAGTGGTTTTCTTTTTCCCCTTATATTTGTGCTTTTCTCATTTGATCAGGCAATTGATAAATCACATTTTTTCCCTATTGTATTTTCTCCATCTCCAATATGAGAATACCGATGATGATTTGCTACCAATTAAACTGATTCTTAGAACTGATGATTGTATGATTTGGGGGGACTGTTGGGTACTATAGGGTATCACTATACTCTTGGGTATAGTGATAACAACAAAAAGAAGGAAGAAAGTATGTCTTTAATTGGAAAATTTGTTTCCAATAAAAGAAAAGAAAGTGAGAATTATTTTTTATTATTGGCAATATATATATTCTAAAATATTAAAGTTAGAAAAGACTATAAAGACCATATGTCAATTGTGTTCAAATCTACTTTTTTACTCTCAGTGTAGTTTCCTTTCATCAATTGTTTCTTTGTCTCTGTGCATAGAATGGGGAAAAAGAGGTTTACAGTTGTTTGCATGGAAAATAATACAATAATTAAAAAATAATAATACAAGAATTAATTCTGTGTTTTTTGTACTCACAATTAAAAACTGCTTTTGCCACATCCCGTATTTGTTTTCTATAATTAAAAATTAATTTCAATAAAAATTTAGTTATGTAATTTTTTACTATTGTGTTTGCTATGATAATAATAGTTATCACGTTAAGTAATATATTTGGTGTCTTGCTCTGTATCATTCAAAGGACCTCAAAGTGGTGTGTATGGAAATCTACTACAGTAGAAGGTCAGGTAATTGCATATTTAACCACTTGGTTATGCATGCAGAATGATGCATTTGTATTTTCTATATGCTTGCAACTTAGAAGGGTCTTTCAAATGCCCAGTTTAAGGACATTCAAATTACAGAAAATAGAGTCAATTTTTTTTGTAAATTATATTCAGTGCAGAATCATCAGATTTCCTTTGCCTGGTGAGGAGCAGCTCAGTACAGAGAAAAGTGCTTAGACACCATTTATTAGCTATTTAACCTAATTTCCTCACATGGAAAATGAAAATAATAAAAGCTACAGGCATGGTTTTTTTTGAAGGTTAAAAATAAGATGTTAAATCAGTGAGTACTTATTAATAGCCTGCTATGTGCTAAATGCAGTACAAAGCAATTGACACAGTATTGGCATAGATTAGGCACATGGTGAATAGAAACTTTTATTAGTAATGTGATAAATGCTTTCCTTATGATTATTTTTTATGGCTTCTGTTTGTCTATTTTTTGCAGCGCACTAGTTCTATAGTAACACCTTCCTAGTAACCTGATTTCTGTGGGGGGTTGACCCTGTAGACTCAAGGCAATTTACATAGTGGTTTCAATTCTTGGCTAAATCTACTCTCTTCCAGAGAGAGTCATTAAATTATGTTCTCATTTAAATACCCATAACCTAAAATAAATCACAATGACCCCATCGAAAACCAACCAGCCAAAAACGAGCCCTTGCTATCTGGATTTTTAAATTTTGACATTTCAAGTTTTTTTTTAATTTCCAAGGAAAGCTGTAAGAGTACTTCCAGTGTGTGAATATCCCTTTTTCTCTCTCTTCTTAAAAAAATTATTGTTGTTTAATTACAATGGTCCCCAGTTTTTCCCATTACTCTCCCCTGCCCCACCCACCCCCACCTCCCACATTCAATCCTCCCTGCACCCCTGCCCATTTCTTTGTCCATGGGTCCTTTATACATGTTCCTTGACCCTTCCCCTTCTTTCCCTCCCTTAACCCCCTCCCACCTCCCCTCTAACCACTGTCAGTTTGTTCTTTATTTCCAGTTTTCTTATCAAACATTGCACTTATGATTGAAGGAGTAGAAAAAGGAAATGAGTTGATTGGAGAAATTGTGAGGGGTTAGGCTGATAAAAGAAGATTCATTGAGAGGATAATCAGTGGTCTGAATGATTTTAAACTGAGGTTGATTTAAATTTTGCTTAAAATGACCTTTCTTTATCTGTGACGCTTAAAAGAACAATGAAAGGAAGGAAAATTATATCCTAGTTTATGGTATTACAGTTGGTTATTCCTGGGAAGCAGAGATGCCTACTCAGTTTAGTGTGTTCAATAAACATTACTAAATGGAGCTAGGCAGGTATGTGTGCATAAAGTATGGTATTCAGCAGTGGGAAATCAAATGGATCAGATGGATTCATGAAACTTGTTGGATGGTTAGGGCTTTATACTGTACACGGTTTGGTATATTGTGCCAAGTAGTGCCTCCCTAGTTACAAGCTTATTGAGGACAAACTGGATTTATCTTCTTATATCCTCCATAGCTTGTAGTGAACCTCACCAAGAGCAAGTTCTCCACAAAATTTGTTAACCAACAGTCTGCCTGCCAGACTGAAGACAGTAAATAACACCTAACTTTCAGTCATCTTACAGCTTTCATTTTCTGTTTTGTAGTTTTTCTTTATCCACGGTGTATGAAGAAAACACCTTGATTTAAAAGCTGCTTGTGACAGGGGGACAGTGACCAGAGGGGAGGGAATTTCAGGGGGAAAGGGGAAGGATTTAGGGGAACTAGTATAAAGGACACATGGACAACAACTAAGGAGGGTGGAAATGGGGGGGAGGGGGGGAGCATGGGGGAACGGGCTGGGATGGGAATAATAGAAAACTGTACTTGGAAAAAAAAAGCTGCTTGTGATATTCCCTCAGGAAAAGTCCCCTGAGCTTTGCAGCTTTGAGCTCTCCACGCCTGACTGGCGGCCCAGCTCCACAGCAGGGGTTCTGTAACTCCGATCACTCGATCACTCGAGTCTCACTTCTTTCCAATATCCTACCTGTCTTTCTGTCCTGCGTGCTTGCTCCTAATTAACCAAGGGTGAAGGAGTCTGGCAATGCTGCGTCTTGTGTCAAATCCATTTATCTATTCTTTCCCACACAACTGGCAAACTTGAGGACCAGGGACAACCCCCAGTGGGTGTCTGTAGTATAGGGGAAAATATCTAGAAGGTGTGGTTGCAGTGAGGGTCCATTAAATTAAATTAACATGTGTTTTTTTGTTTGTTTGTTTTTTAATATTTTATTTATTTATTTTCAGAGAGAGGGGAAGGGAAGGAGAGAGGGAGAGATATATCAATGTGTCGTTGCCTCTCATGTGCCCCCCACTGGGAACTGGCCTGCAACCCCAGCATGTGCCCTGACTGGGAATCGAACCGCGATCCTTTGCTTTGCAGGCCCGCGCTCAATCCACTGAGCTACACCAGCCAGGGCAACATGTGGTTTTTTTAAAAGATTTTAATTATTTTTCTCTAGACAGAGGGGAAAGGAGAGAGGGAGAAAAACATCAAAGTGTGGTTCCCTGTCACGCGCCCCCTGCTGGTAGATGGTAGTGTAGGGGAGGCAAAACTTGACCCATCTCAGGCTTTCAGCTGGGACTCTTTTTTATTTTTAAAAGATTTTATTTTATTTATTTTTGGAGACAGGGGAAGGGAGGGAGAGAAACATCAGTGTGTGGTTGCCTCTCATGTGTTCTCTTCCAGGGACCTGGCCCACAATTCAGCCATGTGCCCTAACTGTGGATCAAACCTGCAACACTGGTTAGCAGGCCTGTGCTCAGTCACACCAGCCAGGGTAGCATGTGTTTTTACATTGGCTAGAAATATGTGACTTCCAGTCAAAAGAGCTGGATTCCAATTCTGCCTTTGCCTTTCACTGTCTGTATGACTATGGACTAATTACTTATCTGCCTCTCCTACCTTTAATTTCTTTACATGATAAAAATTATACACAAAATATTTAAGCTCTTTTATCATCAGTTTCCTTACCACCAACAAATTCAAAGGAGCAGCATTTATCATATAGATTTATTTTATTTTGTTTTTATTTTTAAAGTATATTTCATTCATTATGATATTACAGTTTTCCCAATTTTTCCCTCCTCCCCCATATACCCCACAACCCTCCAGCATTCCCCCACCGCTTAGTTCATGCCCATGGGTTGTGCATATAAGTTCTTTGAGTTCTCTGTTTCCCATACCATTTTTTATCTCTCCCCATTTATTCAATGCCTTCCAATTATGCTTCTTCTTCCTTGTACCTTTCCCTCCCTATTCCTCCCCTCCCCCTCCCCACTGAAAACACTCTGTGTGATGTCCATTTCTCTGATTCTGTTCCTGTTCTACTTGTATGCTTAGTTTTTCTTTTCATTGTTTTTCTTTTCTTTTAGGTTCATTTGTTGATAGTTGTGAGTTTGTAGTCATTTTACTGTTCATATTTTTGATCTTCTTTTTCTTAGATAAGTCCCTTTAACATTTCATATAATAAGGGCTTGCTAATGATGAACTCCTTTAACTTGACCTTATCTGGGAGGCACTTTATCTGCCCTTCCATTGTAAATGATAGCTTTGATGCATACAATAATTGTGGATGTAGGTTCTTGCCTTTTATGACTTCAAATACTTCTTTCCAGACCCTTCTTGCTTGCAATGTTTCTTTTGAGAAATCACCTGGTAGCCTTATGGGAACTCCTTTGTAGGTAACACTTTCCTTTCCTCTTGTTGCTTTTAAGATTCTCCCTTTGTCTTTAATCTTAGGTGACTTAGTGATGATGTGCCTTGGTGTGTTTCTCTTTGGGCCCAACTTCTTTGGGACGCTCTGGGCTTCCTGGACTTCCTGTAAGTCTATTTCCTTCGCAAGATTGGGGAAGTTTTCCTTCATTATTGGTTCAAATAAGTTTTCAATTTCTTGCTCTTGTTCTTCTCTTTCTCATTCCCCTATCATTTGGATATTGGGAAATTTCAAGTTGTCCCAGAGGTTCCTAAGTCTCTCTTCATTTTTTTGAATTCTTGTTTCTTCATTCTGTTCCTGTTGGATGTTTATTTTTTCCTTTTGTTCCAAATCATTGGTTCGAGTCCTGGTTTCCTTCCCATTACTGTTGGTTCCCTGAATATTTTGCTTTATTTCATTTTTAGGTAGCTTTCCTTTTTCAACCAAGCTCAATCAGATCTGTGAGCATTGTGATTACCAGGGCTTTAAATTCTCCATCTGATAGCTTGGTTATCTCCTCATCACCTTAGCTCTCTTTCTGAAGTTTTGCTCTGTTCTTTCATTTTGGCCCTATTTCTTTGTTTGGGGCACCTGTTAAATTGTAACAGGGTGGGGCCTTAGGTATTCACCAGGGCAGGGCAACCCTCCTTGCTGTGCTTTGGGCACTGCTTGTTAGGGAGGGGTCAGGGAAGGAACAATGCAGCTCCCCTGTGCATCTGAAGTCTACCTTCCACCGAACTCTCGTGTAAGACCTGGAATTTCTCCCACTGTGGCAACTGCTGTAGCCCACAGTCACCTCTGAGTCTCAGTTTTCCCTTAAGTCAGCCCCGCCTGCCCAGCGCACCACAGTTGGCTGCCTTGCCCTGGGTTCTCTCTGTCCCTTGTCTTACTGGTCTGGTTGTTCTGTTTGACTGCTTCTTTAATTGCATGGTTGTTGGAGTTCCATGCAGTTTGATTTTGTGGCACTTCTGGTGGTTTATTGATTTTAGTTTGGTCGTTATCCTCCTTTGGTTGTTCATAGAAGCAAAGGGTTTTTGCCTACACTTCCATCTTGGCCAGAACTCCCATACAGATTTATTTTAAAGATTAAATGAAATAATTCATACAAAGTAGCCATATTTACATCCTGTCTGGTACAGTTTGCCCTCAGAAAATGTGTTTCCTATTATGGCTGTTTTTTTTTTAAATTTTTTAAAAGATTTTATTTATTTATTTATCTTTAGAGGGGAAGGAGAGAAACATCAATGTATGGTTGCCTTTCGTGCGTCCCCTGCTGGGAGTTGGCCTGCAGGGAACCAGCCTGCAACCCAGGCATGTGCCCTGACTGGGAATTGAACCGCGATTCTCTGGTTCACAGGCCCGAGCTCAATCCACTGAGCAACACCAGCCAGGGCTATGGCTGTTTTTTTTATCACCTTTGTATTATAATCCATTGTATGTTTTTTGTAATATGACATCAGTATATAAACGATTTTGCAGCTAAATATCAACTTTTCTACCTCATTTACCACCATGTGATCTAAAGTGAATCTTCCTTTCTTTCTCTCCACTCCCACCTTATGTTGTGTTATTCTAGCTCAGGTAGGTCCCATGAGTTTTAGGTTTAAGGTAATTAAGAATTCCATTTCCTTATTGCTTTGCCTTTTTGTTCACTACTCATAGTGCCTGTTCTTTTTCACTTTATGAATTGGAAACTGTACATTTGAACTTGATGGAAAGTAAATCTGCTATTAGTCAGAAGCTGGCATCTGTATGAAGCTCTAGCAATAACTGCAGAAACTACACAAGCTTATAAATCAATAGAGTTCAACATTCTGTGAAACTTCTAATTTGAACTGATTTTGGATAATTTTTGGATCATATAAAGTTTCTCAGTTCTTCAACTGTTGTTGAAAGAGATCATATCTGTTTCTCCGTTAAAAAAATCTGTTGATGCCAACATTCCATTCACTCACATAGCATTCTGCTCAGAGGGGCCTCTGAGTCAGGGACAGCGGCAGGCATGCCCTGCAGCTGCTCTTTAGGAGCCCTGTGAGGGGCCTGTCTGAGTTTGGGTGCCAAATCACTTAACCCTGAGTGAGATTTTTTAAGTGATTCTGGGAAGGCCTGCTGCCCAACTCTTGTAAACCCTGGGGAAAGTAGAAATCACGAGCAGCCTGTTTCACCGGGAGTAGGAGCCATTGATATCTTCTTGCTCACTGCCAGGTGACGCAGACGGAATCTCCCCTGATCACCCATTGGACAACCCTGTGTGCTGCCCACAATTCGTTAATTATGAGGTCTAAGAATGAACTCTTAGAGCAAATAATTAGACATTTATTATCAGATCTAACAGTGAATAATTAATAGGTCTAATGACAACTTATGAGATTTTAATCAAGTTGAATTGACTAGGAGATAGAAATCATGTTAATAATGTGGGGATGTCCTGAGACAGATACAAAGGATTAGAGTTGCCCTGATGAAAAAATGAGGATCCCATGGAAGGTTTTAAGTCAAAAATTGCATTATAAATGCACTGTTGGGGGTTATTAGTCCAGTTGACAATTAACTGGTTGGTAGGAAATGGTGAGAGTGAAAGGAGATTGTTGTTCGAGAGCGTGGACTTAAAGTAGCAATAGCAGAAATAGAATAAACATTAAAAAAGAATGTGACCGTGTGACCAACTGGAATCCAGGGATAAAAGAGGAACTGCTAGATGGTTCCTATCTAGGCTGCAAGAGGTTGGATTTAGCTCATTTGTGAGGTCCTAACACAGAGCATATCAAATGAGCTTCTTTAGGAGGACAGGACACTGAGTTTCAGACACAGGGTGAGTCACTGCAGTGGAGGGTAGCCTCTAGGGGAATACTCACAAAGAGAGCTAAGGAAGCCCAGAACTAAACTTCAATGATTTCTACTGGTTTTTATTTTATTTTTAGATTTCTTAAGTCAAGTAAACCTGGGCTTTAATTCTGTTCCTGTTACATTTTGTACCAGTTCCTACATTTCTTTGAGCTTTAGTTTTCTTATTCATAAACTAGGGAAGGGATAATAACCATTACCCAAGAGACAATTTGTGAGTAAATGTATTACAGTCTATAAAGTTATGAAGCAAAGTGTTAGGCCTGGTCAGTAACCAATAAATAAAATCTAATTAAAATATTACATGTTCAGTCCCTTATGGTTGGAAGCGAATAATTGGGAGTTAGAAGTTGGAAACTCGGGAAATTTCCTCTCTTACTCTACAAGATCTGGAACTTTAAAAATATTACCATTTTCTTTGTGAGTACAAATTTGGGGTTATTGTTTAGGTGAATAGATTATGGCTTTTCATCCTGGACAGAGACTTTTAAACTCCCTTGGAGATTACTAGTGGAAGATGAAACAGAAAGGAGATTATAATGACAAGCTGTTCATACAATTCATTATTCATTTGTCTGCTTTAATAGAGATTGTTTATTGAGCTCAGTGCACGTTTCACTGTCTCTGAGTCCCCAAAGCCCTAATATTGCCTGTATAAAAATTTAATCATTATTGTTTTTTGCCATCGCATTTATTCCCCTTATACCATTCTACCCCCAGTGATCACAACACTGTGCTTCGTGTCCACGAGTCCTTTTCCCTTTTTTGCTCTGTCCTTTCACATCCGAACCACAGCACCTCCACTAGCTGTCATCCTGCTCTCTACACGTCTGTCCCCACTTTCCTTGTTAGTTCAGTTTGTTCGTTAGATTCCACATATGTGTGAAATCATATGGTATTTGTCTTTCTCAGGCTGGCTTATTGCACTTATTGTAATGTTCTATAGGTCCAGCCTTGTTGTCACAAATGGTAAAATTTTCTTCTTTTTTATGGCCAAATAGTATTTCATTGTATAAATGTCCCATGGGTTTTTTTTGATTGTTGGTTGGTTTTTTAGGTTCAGGTGCCGATAGTTGTGAGTTTTTTTTTGCCATTTTACTGCTTGTATTTTTGATCATCTTTTTCTTAGATAAGTCCCTTTAACATTTTATATGATAATGGCTTGGTAATGATGAACTCTTTTAACTTTATCTTCTCTGGGAAGCACTTTATCTACCCTTCCATTCTAAATGTTAGCTTTGATGGATACAATGATTGTGGATGTAGGTCCTTGCTTTTTATGACTTTGAATACTTTTTTCCAGCCCCTTCTTACCTGCAAGGTTTCTTTTGAGAAATCAGCTGATAGTCTTATGGGAACTCCTTTGTAGGTAACAGTCTCCTTTTCTCTTGCTCCTTTTAAGATTCTCTCCTTCTCTTTAATCTTGGGTAATGCAATTATAATGTACTTTGGTGTGTGCTTCCTTGGGTCCCACTTCTTTGGGACTCTCTGAGCTTCCTGAAATTCCTGGAAGTCTATTTCCTTTGCCTGATAGGGGAAGTTGACCTTCATTATTTTTCAAATAAGTTTTCAATTTCTTGCTCTTGTTCTTCTCCTTCTGGCACCACTATGATTTGGATGTTGGAATGTTTAAAGATGTCCTGGAGGTTCCTAAGCCTCAATTTTTTTTTCAATTCTTGTTTCTTCATTCTGTTCTGGTTGAATGTTTATTTCTTCCTTCAGCACCAAACCATTGTTTTGAATCTTGGTTTCCTCCCCATCACTGTTGGTTTCCTGTATATTTTCTTTTATTTCACTTGGCATAGCTTTCACTTCTTCCCCTATCTTGTGTCTATACTCAGTCATTTCTGTGAGCATTCTGATTACCAGTGTTTTGAACTGTGCATCTGATAACTTGGCTATCTCTTCATCACTTAGTTCTATTTTTGGAGCTTTGATCTGTTCTTTCATTTGAGCCATATTTTTTTTTCTTGTTGCATGCACTTGTTATATAGTAAGGGGGGAGCCTTATGGTGGGGCAACCCATGTGGCTGCATTGTAATGCTGTCTGTGGGGGAGGGGTCAGAGACAGAACAATGCTGCTTCCTGGGTTCTCTGCTGGCTTTCAGTCACTTCCCCTGCTACCTACAAGCAAATTGAGCCCTCTGGTGCTTATTTCTGGGTTGGTGTATTTGTGTACATTCTAGGACCTATGTGTTTCTCTAACAAACTCTCCAGTGAGCCTGGGAGTTTCTCCTGCCATGTCAACCTTGACAGGTTTTTTCAGTCATCAGAGGTATTGAGGCTTTATTTCCTTCAGCTGGACCCCTGGGTTGCACTGTCTGTCTTGCTCCCCAGTTTTTCCTCCTGCTTTATTCACACGCAAATGTGGGACCACCTAGTCTGCCAGCCGCCCCGTTGCCACAAGTCCTCTACACCCCAGCTGCCCATCTCCACCCTTTCTACCAGTCTGGGTGAATGTTTCCTCTTTAATTCCTTGGTTATTGGACTCCATATAGTTTAATTTTCTGGCAGTTCTGGTTATTTTTGTTTTTAAATTTGTATTGTCCTTTTGGTCATGTGAGTAGGCAAAGTACACCTCCATTTTAGCCAGAAGCCCCATAGCTGTTTTATCCACTCATCTACTGCTGGATACTTGGGCTTCTTCCATATCTTGGTGATGGTAAATAACACTGAAATGAACATAGGGGTGCTTATGTTCTTTTAAATTAGTGTTTTGGGTTCCTTTGGATATATTCCCAGAAGTGCTTTTTAAAGAGAAGTCACAAACTTATATGTGAGCTTAAGGATTTAAAAATTGCAACTGGAATTTTCCCAATACCATTTATTGAATAAACTATATCCCATGGTATGTGCTTGCTTCTTCTGTCAAATATTAATTGACTGTAAAGGTGTGGGTTTATTTCTGGGCTCTCTAATATGTTCCATTGGTCCATGTATCAGTTTTTATGTCAGTACCATGGCATTTTCGTTACTATGATCTTATAGTATAGTTTGATATCAGGTAGCATGATCCCTCCAACTTTATTCTTCTTTCTCTGGGTCACTGTTGCTATGTGGGGCTTTTTGTGGTTCTTTATAAAATTTTGAAGTACTCGTTCTAGTTCATGAAATGAACTTGCTCTAATGAAATATGTCATTAGAATCCTGATAGGGATTTCATTGAATCTGTACATTGATTTGGATAGTATGGACATTTTAATGATGTTAATTCTTCCTATCTAGGAATACAATATGTGCTTGCACTTATTTGTATCTTCCTTTGTTTCTTTTTTCGGCGTCTCATAAAAATGAAACTAGACTGTCTTCTTATACTACACACAAGAATAAATTAAAAACCACCTAAAGACTTAAATGTTAGACCCAAAACCATAAAAGTCATAGATGAATACATAATCAGCAAAATCTTGGACACTGTTTATCGAACTATTTTATCAGCTATATCTACCCTGGCAAGAGAAACAAAAGAGAAAGTAAATCAATGCTACTACATCAAACTAAAAATGTTTTTGCACAGCAAAGGCAAATAGCAACAAAGGAAAAAGACAACCCACAGAATGGGAGAACATATTTGTCGATACATCTGATAAAAGGTTGATATCCAAAACTCGTAAAGAACTTACAAAACTGAACGCTAAAAAACAAACAATCCAATTAAAAAATGGGCAGACCTCAATAGACCTGAATGTTCTCCAAAGAGGACATATAGATGGCCAATAGATATATGAAAAGATGCTCTACATTATTAATCATCCAAGAAATGCAAATTAAAACCACAATGAGATGTCAGCTCACACCTGTCAGAATGGCTATCATCAATACATCGACAAACAAGGACTGGTGAGGATGTGGAGAAAGGGACCACTTTTGTATTATCGGTTGGAATGAAGACTAGCACAGGCATATGGAAGGCAGTATGGATACACCTCAAAAAGTTAAAAATGGTTCTGCCTTTTGACCTGGTAATCCCAGCTGTGGGAATATATTTGAAGGAACCCAGAACACTGATTTGAAAAACATAAGCAGCCTTATGTTTATTGCAGTGTTATTTACAATTGCCAAGATTTGGAATCAGCCCAAGTGTCCATGAGCAGATGAGTGGATAAAACAACTATGGGACATTTACACAATAGAATACTACTAGACCATAAAAAAGAAGAAAATATTATCCTTTGCTATAGCAGGAAAGGACCTGGAGAAACTTCTGGTAAGCAAAATAAGCCAGTCTGAGAAAGACAAATGCCATATGATTTCATTCATATATGGAACCTAATGGACAAACTGAACTAACGAGGAAAATGGGGACAGATTCATGGATAGAGAGCAGGATGACAGCTAATGGGTTGGGGGAAGTTACTGAGTAGAGGGATTGAGCATAAAGGAAAAAGGGCTCATGGACAACATTTTGGTGATTTTGGGGGGAGGAGGGGCATAAGGGGACTAAATGGTAATGGAAAAATAATTTTCAGAAACAATAAAGAAAGAAAGAAAAGAAAACTAAAAAAATATCACAACTCTTAAGACTGAACAAAATGCTTTTCTGCCTCACTTACTGAATTGAAATGGAAATAATAATTCTGCATTACTTCCTCAGGGCATTATATGGAATAACTAGTTAATGAATGTCAACTGTATAAAAATAATGATTAAGGATGACATAAATACTAAGCATTATTATTTATTTTTCGTTATCATAACTATCTCATTTTTAGTAGCCTAGACATTCTCTTTCTACAGCTGCAAAAAGGCACTTGGTAATTATGAGAATTAATCATGCTCCAATTTGGATTTTGGTGGTGGCAGACATCTTTAATTACAGGCAATGGACAGTGAAGGTCATTGCTAGTTTGAATCCATTGTATGTGAACGCAGCGAAAAAGCCATTAACAGCTGAATGTGATTTTATGCTCTGAACGGAATGAATTGCTGCCTCAGCCCAATTTCTTAGTAAACAGATGTCCCACTTCCAAGCTAACAATCACAAAAAGGACCTATTGGCCTGGGCCCTTTGCTGGCATCCTGGATAAACAGAGATTCTCAGCTCTGGCTTCACATTAGACACTCCTGAAGAGCTCTGGGCCTGCAGATGTGCAGACAGTGCCCAGGCCAATTACATCAGGATCTCTAGGAGCCGAACACAGGCACCTGGTGTTTTTCTTTTTTATTTTTTTAAATTATTTTTTATTGATTATGCTATTACAGTGATCCTGTTTTTTTCCCACTTTGCCCCCTCCACCCAGGGCCCCCCACTCCCTCAGGAAATCTCCACAACATTGTCATGTCCACGGGTCATACATGTAAGTTCTTTTGCTACTCCATTTTCTTTATTGTACTTCGCATCCCCATGGCTGTTCTGTAACTACCTCTTTGTGCTTCTTTTTTTCCAGAGAACAAAGTTTTTATTTTACTTTCCCAAGAAATGGAAAAGGCTAGCTGTGGAGATATGCACCAGCCTCTCTATATTAATTCGCTCACCTACTCTCCCATCTCCCATACCCTCCTCTCATCTGGCAACCATCAAAACGCTCTCTGTATCCATGATTCTGTCTCTGTTCTTGTTTGCTTAGCTTGTTTGTTTTTTAAAACCATCTTAATATTTCATTGCAAGCTGAACTTTTTTTACAATTCTTTGTCTTTTATTTTTAAAAGATTTTATTTATTTATTTTTTGAGTGAGGGGAAAGAAGGGGGAAAGAAAGAGAGAGAAACGTTGATGTATGAGAGAAAATGGACCAGTATCCTTTTGCAGGCCTGAAACTGGAGACCTGGTCTGCGGCTCAGGCCTGTGCCCTGACTGGGAATCTAACCAGCAACCTTTTGGTCTGCAGATCAGTGCTCAATCCATTGAGCCACACAAGCCATAGTTTAGATTGTTTTTTAAAGATTTTATTTATTTATTTTTTAGAAAGAGGGGAAGGGAAGGAGAAAGAGAGTTAGAGAAACATCAATGTGTGGTTTCCTCTCATGTGGCCCCCACTAGGGACCTGGCCTGCAACCTAGGCATGTGCCCTGACTGGGAATTGAACCAGCGACCCTTTGGTTCACAGCCCATGCTCAATCTACTGAGCTACACCAGTCAGGGCACTTGTTTTTTAAATTTAATTGTTGATAGATATGCATTTCCTGCTATTTTATTATCATAGTTTTGATTTTCTTCTTTTTCTTAAAAAGTAACCTTTAACATTTCACGTAATAATTGTTTGGTGATGAACTTCTTTAGTCTTTTTCTTTTCTGGGAAGGTCTTTATCTACCCTTTGATTATAAATGATAGCTTTGCTGGATAAAGCAATCTTGGCTATAGTTCCCTGCATTTCCTGACTTAATTTTTTTTTTTTGCCAATCCCTTCCAGCTTGTAAAGTTTCTTTTAAAAAACCAGTGGACATTATAGTGGGAACTCCCCTGTACGTAACTAACTTCTTTTCTCTTGCTTCTTTTAAGATTGTATTTTTATCTTTAACATTTGGCATTTTAATTATAATGTGTCTTGGAGAGGGCCTCTTTTCATCCGTCTTCTTTGGAACTCTCTGTGCTTCCTAGACTTGTATGTCTATTTCCTTCACCAACTTAAGAAAGTTTTCTTCATTATTTTTTCAAATAGATTTCCAAATCTTGCTGTTTTTCTTCTCCTTCTGGCACCCCTAAGATACAAATGTTGCTGTATTTGAAGTTGTCCCAGAGGCTGCTTATACTATCTTCATTTTTTTGGGAAGTCTTTTTTCTTCTTGTTATTCTGATCGGTTGTTTTTTGCTTCCTTATATTCCATATCATTGATTCGATTCTTGGCTTCTTCCACTCTATTGTTGTTTCCCTGTAAATTGTTCTTTATTTCAATTAGTGTATACTTTGTTTCTGACTGGATCTTTTTTATACTGCTAAAGCCCTCACTAATTTCTTTGAACATCCTTATAACCAGTGTTTTGCACTCTGCATCTGATAGATTGCTTATCTCCACGTTGTTTAGCTCTTTTAAAAAAATTTTTGATCTGTTCTTTCATTTAGGTCATGTTTCTTTTTTTAGAATTTTATTTATTTTATTTTTAGAGAGAGAGGAAGGGAAGTAGAAAGAGAAGAACATCAATATGTGGTTACTTCTTGCACATCCCTCCTCAGGGACCTGGCCTGCAACCCAGGGATGTGCCCCAAATGGGAATCGAGCTGGTGTCCCTTTGGTTTGCAGGCTGGCACTTAATCCACTGAGCCACACTAGCTGGGACTGGGCCGTGTTTCTTTTTCTCCTCATTTTGGCAGCCTCCCTGTGTTTGTTTCTATGTACTAGGTAGAGATGCTTTGACTCTGTGTCTTGGTAGTGTGGCCTAATGTAGGTGTCCTGTACAGTCCAGTGGCACAGCCTCCCTTATCACCCAAGCTCAGTACTTGAGGTGCACCTTCCATGTGGGCTTAGTACATTCTCCTCTTCTAGTTGAGCCTTGGTTGCTGTTGGCAGGTCATTTGGAGGACTTACCCAGGCTATTCAGCTACAGGGTTGGCTGTGACCACTTACCACCAACCTCCCCCCTCCATGGAGAATCAGCTGTGCAGGGGAAGGGTGGTGGTGCTCCATGTGGTCTGTAGCCCTCCACTGGGTAGGCTGGCCTGGGATTTCTCAGATGGTGCAGGCCAAGGTCAGTCCCCACTTGTATTTTCCTTGGGGCCACCCTGCCTGAACTATAAAGTAATCTGAGATGGCTGCTACTTGTGCTGGGCTTGGAGATTACCAGATGAGGCTAAGCTGTTAACTGAGGCTGTTTGCTGCTATTGAGACATGACTGCATATGTGGCCATCTTGACTGGAAATCCTTAATTTTTTAAATAATTCTCCAGGCAATATTAAGGTGTGCAGTCACGTTAGCACACCAGTCTTCTATATGAAAGAAAACCAAAGACGCAATTCTTTTGCCCCCTTAACACATTTTTCTTCATAAGTTTGCAGTGAACCATAAGCTCTGGCAGATGTGTTTATTTCAATGATGACCATTAAAAGTAAGGCCTGTACATAGAAAATAGGCTTCCAACTCATGGACAAAGCCAAAGGAGGGAAGAATTGAGAGTGGGAGGTGGTGGTGGGTGTTTCAGGAGAAAGTGGTGATGGGAAAATGAAGACAACTGTACTTGAATAACAATTAAAAATGCAAAAAACCAAAATCTTTAGTTTGACAGTTCTGAGGACTGTTATGTTGCTTAAAAAAATTATTTATAATTCCATCCCTAGCCACCACTTGTATGTCGACATTATAACCTGCCTGCAGACATGGAGGCCTATAAAAGGTTTTGAAGTTTCTATACTTATCTTTCACCCTGTTGATGCACAATTTAGATCTTTGCCTACATACAGAAAAACTTTTTCACTTCCTGTATTAATACGAAAATACAAATGCTTGATTTTTCACCTGCCATCTTCAATTTAGGTCAAGGAGTAAGAGGCATTATAGTCCCTCCCACCCAGCTCGTTCAGATTGGCAAGTGACAAGCAGTGGGAGCTGTAAGCAATCACAGATGCACAGTGTATTTAGAAAGGAAACTGGATAAAACCAGGGAGAACACTTAATCTCTCAGTGGCTCTCAAGCTCACAGAAACTTTTGCTAGGCCAGCAGTTTCTTTTCTCTCCATTTTTCCACAATGTTTTTTTTTTTTTTTTTATTCAAGAGACAGTCAGGGAACTGGCAAGGAGAGCCAAACATGATGGCACTCTCTCATCTCCTACCCTCTACAACAGCCCTGTGTTTGGTCACCATGATTCCATTCAGTGACTGAAGCTCAAGGGCCACTGTGGTGCCAAAACTAGAAAAGGAAACTCTGTACAACCAGCTTTCAGTTCGGATGTTATTATTCTGAAAGCAAACATCTCATCTTCTCTGTAGACTCCGAAAAATTTGTAGAATTCGAGAATAACAAGGAACTCAACTTTTCTATTTTTGGGGTATGAAAACTGAAGCCCATCAGCACACAGCAAGTTAATAGAAGAGCCAGAATTCAAAGTGGGATCTAACCCTCACTGAGTGCTCTTTCCGCTCTTGGAACTTCCACTCTCGGGACCATTACACCTCTCGTTCTCTGAATTGTTTCAAAGCCCTTACTTGATAGTGGCAACATGATTAGTGATTACAACTCCTGAGGAGCCTTCCAAGGGGTTTGAGATGACACTATGTCATCTTTCCTGTGGTCTCATCTCAAAGGGGTTTCCGTTTTTTACACTAAACTTCCACATTTCAAAAATTCTCTGTAAAATATCTGAGATCTTCAGAAAAACATGGGATGGGAATAGTACAGATATGCACAAAACAGATGTAATAACCAGCACATGGAACTGCAACACAATATCCTTACTCGGGAGATGATTTTGGACAGAAACTTCCCTTTACTGAAACCACTATTAATCTCATTTAATATGTAAAATAACTTAAAAACTAACACAAGATGCCAACAGTGGTGTTTTTGTTTTGGTAATTCAGTTTAATAGCATTTTGAATTATGCACAAATATTAAAATGACAGCAGAATAATAGAGGGGAAAGGCAAGCATATGCAGTTCTTTTTTAAAAACAGGGCTTAAAGTTGTGTACAAACATTCAGTATTCCGGCAGTGCACCATCGTTAAATACTCTGATTTTTCTGATTTTGTCAAAGCGCTTCCATAATGCCTAATTTTCCATATCGCATCTGCTGCTGATTTTAGTTTTTTAAGGTTTTATTTTTAAATATATTTTATTGATTGTGCCATTATAGTTGTCCCATTCCCCCCTTTCATTCCCCTCCACCCTGCACAGCCCTTCCCACCCACATTCTCCCCCTTTAGTTTATGTCCATGTGTCTTAAGTTCTTTAGCTTCTACATTTTCCACACTACTTTTGCCCTCCCCCTGTCTATTTTTCCCCCACTGTCTATGATACTTATTCTCTGTACCTTCTACCCCCTTCTCCTCCTCCTACTTCCCTGTTGCTAACCCTCCATGTGATCTCCATTTCTGTGGTTCTGTTCCTGATCTAGTTTTCTTAGTTTGCTTTTGTTTTAGGTGTGGTTGTTAATAACTGTGAGTTTTCTGTCCTTTCACTGTTTGTTTTTTTTATCTTCTTTTTCTTATATAAGTCCCTTTAACATTTNGTCTGATGGGTACTCCTTTGTAGGTGACTGTCCCCTTATCCCTTGATGCTTCTAGGATTCTCTCCTTCATTTTGGTCTTGGCTTATGTAATTATGATGTGCCTTGGTGTGTTCCTTCTTGGGTCCAACTTCTTTGGCACTCTCTGAGCTTCCTGGATTTCCTGGAAGTCTATTTCCTTTGCCAGACTGGGAAGTTCTCCTTTATTATCTGTTCAAATAAGTTTTCCACTCGTGGCTGTTTCTTTACCCCTTCTGGTACCCCTATAATCCGGATGTTGGAACGTTTAAAGATGTCCTGGAGGTTCTTAAGCCTCTCCTCATTTTTTTGAATTCTCATTTCTTCATTCCTTTCTGGTTGGATGTTTCATTCTTCCTTCTGGTCCATTCCATTGATTTGAGTCCCAGTTTTCTTTCCATCGCTATTGGTTTCCTGGACATCTCCCTTCATTTCAATTAGTTTAGCCTTCATATGTTCCTCTAATTTGTGACTATAATCAACCAGTTCTGTGAGCATCCTGATAAATAGTGTCCTGAATTGTGCTTCTGAGAGGCTGGCAATCTGTTGGTCGCTTAGAGTTATTGGCTCTGGGACTTTG
The DNA here is from genome assembly GCF_014824575.4 of Sturnira hondurensis. NCBI lineage: Eukaryota > Metazoa > Chordata > Mammalia > Chiroptera > Phyllostomidae > Sturnira > Sturnira hondurensis. The sequence goes on along the minus strand of NW_028073511.1, from coordinate 22,221,458 downwards.
AGTTCCTCTTGTGCCATCTTTTGGGCTTTTCGTGCCTGTTAAGTAGCAGGATCTGAGCCCTAAGGTGTTCACCAGAGCAGGGCAACTAAGTCGCTGGGTTGTGACATTGTATGTGTGGGCGGGGTCAAAGAGGAGCAATGGCTTCCCGTCTGCTGCCTGCTGCCATGGCCCCCACCGGTGCCACAGCCACCACTGTCACCAGGCCCACATGTTTCATTCCACCGCACGTGAGTGTGCCACCGCTGTCAGCCCTCCACCACTGGGTTCGCCCCCTGTGTCCTTCATGGTCGGTCTCACTGTGCGCGAATGTGCGACTGTGGTCAGTCTGCCCCACACCCCGACTGGTTCCGGGCTGCCTGCGGGCCTAGGTCGGGGGATCTACCCTGCCGGACCCTGCTCCGCTGTTGGCTCCGCCTCTCTTACCGTCCCCGTTGAACGGTTCGTAGTTGTCGGACTTCTGTATAATTCTGTTTTCTGGTCTTTGGGTGTGTCCTAGTTCTTCAAAACTTTGTTGTGTTCAAACTTGGTTTTGGGAGAAGGCACAGTGTTTCCACCTATGCCTCCATCTTGACAAGCCTTAATTTTAAAGTGTTAAGAAAAAACGCTGCAATGAAGGAACTGATTTAAAACTACATCTCATATCAAGTTCCTGCTCTCTTGAATCGTACATATTGGTGGGTGAATATGATAGTTAACAATACCATGTGAGGTCAGAATTAAATGGTATCAAAAAATACAGCAGGACTTGAAGAGGCAGACTTTATATGAAATACTTTTTGGATAGGTTGGTCAGAAAATGACTCTGATAAGGCAACATTTGACAGAGATATTAACAAGGGGACCATGAGAGCTATGTTGCTATCTGATGGAAGAGCATGCCCAGCTTAATAGATAATAAATAATATTTACTATTATGAAAACTATAAGGAAAAATCTTCCTAACTTCCAAATTCATCAGAGCTTTTTGTTGCAAAGAACAGAAATGGAATTTAATAATAGCACGTTGAATAGCCGACAGATTCAGAGGGTTGGAAAACTCAGTGCACACATACAAAGCCAGGAAAAAGAGGTTGAAGGAAAAACACAGACTGTTACCAAGGACTAGAACCCCAGCAGCTGGACTCCTATCTGTGCTGAGAAGGAAACTTGAGCTTGTAGCAACTGATTTAGTCACAAGAGAATATTCTCTTGTCTGCACTTGGTATCATCTTTTTGCAGAAGCTCAGAATCACCATGTCTGATCAGTGGAGTCTATGTCTTCCCAGACCCTCTGGGAAAGAATGCAGGGTGGTGAATGGTTGGCATTTTCGGTTTTTGTGGTTGGAGAATCACTCTAACACAGGAAGGCCTTTATCTTCTGAGTGGCCACAGGAATTATAAATTCTACTTAGTGCAGCAAGATCTCCTACAGCTCCACCATTTATTAACACTAATTAACTTTTATTATATGATTGAATTATTATATGGTTTTATGATATTTAAAATGATAAATATCTAGAATAGTTACTATGTTTGCATAAAGTTCAATACTTGGTTAATCTGAGTGGAGTCGTGATGAGGCAGAATAAAAATTTGACTTCAGCTAAAGGAATTTACATTCTATAAAAGAATGGGTATGTATAGTTTAATTTTAAAATGGATTATTGGGTTTCTGCTGGATAAATATGAGAGAATGCCTTGGAATAGATGCAGTTTTGCCTTTGTAAATCGGTTGGGTATATGTAACTCATTTTGTTACCTTGTGAGAACATATACAATGCTTTTAGTGTTGACATCTATACCTCGATTGGCCTGATTCCCAGATCATTTTGTGGAGCCCCAGTCCCCTCCCAAACATCAAGTCTCCCTTGGTAAGGTCAGATGTGCCTAGCATGGTGGCATCACATGCGCTCTAGAATAAGACTATTCATGCTCATGCCGATTCCTGGCATATCTGATTGGCCCACCACTATCTTCAACATTGAATACTTCTAGATATAAATACTTTCCTCTGTTTCCCTCCAGTTCCCAACTGGACCTCAAAGCGGCCCTGAATAAGCTCAGATTCTTGCATCTTTTATGAACAGAACTGTCGGCTTTTACTCCTACTCCTTCTTTTGTAGTGGTTTAGAGTTAGCTAATCAGTGCAAGTAAGGGGAAAGCGCAATGTCTATCACTTTCCTGGTGTTTATCAACAGTCTTTCCCCACAGACCTTTGTCTTACTAGTACCATCGCCATAAACAGTAATGAAATGCCCCCTTTCTCCTTCAATAGAAAAATTACTCCACCATCCTAGACAAATGGACATCCCCAGATGACACTGTAAAAAAGCCATCCAATTTAGGTTCAGCTAAGGCACTCTGATACTGCCACACTGATAAATAATATACAGTACTCTGTGATGAGTAGGTAGCTATACACATTGGGTTTATTTGGTCCATACAATTACTTAGAGGTCTTTTACTCTAGCTAATGCAGAAGTGAAGATGTCCAAACTACCCAAGGTTCACACTCCAGAAGTTTTTTTTTTTTTTAGTTTTCCAGATCCAAGTTGGTAAGTAATGAACTCTTGTTTTAATTAGTTAAATAAAATTGTTAAAATGTGGCATTATCAATAGGAATGCACCAGTCTGGCTTGGTTCACATAAGAAACAGGTTAATAAAGTAGACAGCTCAGCAGTTTCCTAACTGAGCAGTTTTGCTTACCTGTTTCTGAGCGATTAGTAGCTTGGAGGTGGGGAATGAAATGACATACCCACAACCACTTATAGTGGAACACCTTGTATTTGTATGTGCAGAGTCTCAGAAGAGATCAAATGACCTTTAAAAACACTCTATAGTCTTTCTTTACAATAACTTATTGGGGGAAAGAAAGACGTGTGTATTTGTACTACCATTTTTAGAGATAAGGGGGTTGAATTGCTGAGGAATTGTGACAAACTGAAAGGTGTGATCTTCCAGACTGCCAGTCTCTGGCCTAGAACTCCTTATGGTCGATATGATAATACTATTTAAAATATGAAGCCTGGGGATATATACTCCTATCATTTTATACAGACTTAAAAATTGAGATTTAACAGTTTGTAAAGACATAATGTAAGTATTTTGCTGACACCTTATATATGTGCTTCCCATCTTGAATTTTATTATTTAAGTCCTTTGAAAACTGCTTCTTCTTACCTAAATTCTATGCTCAGTGAATCTTGAATTTCACATTTTGTTCAGCCTGAAGGCATTTGGGGGTTCACAAGAACATGGATTCATATACCATGGAATTCAGTATAACAGTTGTACCCTAGACTCTGAGTATCTTGTTTCTAGCATTTCTGTAAGATTGTTGTAAATTACTTCTTTAATATTGTTTCTAGAGAGTATCCCATGCCTTGTTATTTGACATTTTATTGCTACCTTTGAACTAGAAGCTGATACGAGACCCTATGCACTCTTCAGGGTTGTCAGTGTATGTTTTAAGCTCCATTTGTGAAACTGACCTGCTCAAGGTTTCCTTTAATTTTTCAGTTAATGAATATAATTTTTCTCAAATAATTATATAAATTTAACTGGTTGTAAAGGCACAAAAATTTGCATTTGCGACATGGAAGGTCTGTATTACTATTCTTTCTCCTCAAAACTAATACTGGAAAAAGATTAGAAAAATTAAAAAAAAATTGTTTTCACTCTGGTATAAACTTCATATCTCAGAGGAACACATAGAGCTTTAAAGATTTTTTACTGCAATATTTCTGTGATGTGAGAAAATATTTTAATATTCTTTTTATCACCATCAACAAATATTGACTGAGATTTTATTACGCTGGGAAAGCAGGAGGGAAAGCTGTTTAAGGTTGTATAAGCCTCAAGGCCACTTAGAGGCTAAATAGAGTAGAAAAGACTTACTAAAAGACAAATAAAAATGCAAATGTGCTAAGTATATTGAGTGTCACTCATGTTGTAGAAGCACTACTACTTACAAACTTTCAAGTAGGAAATATCACTGATGTGAAGTATGCTATTGGCCAGAGCAAATGCATGCCAACCCAGTATGCCAACAACAGATGGTATTGATGGCCTCTTGTATGAGTCATTTGGCTTTCCAAATAGATGGGATTTAAATAGCTTTTCTATTCCTAATGATTGTAAGTATCTGTATGCCGAAATGATTCAGCAAAGAATACCAATGACTGAAGTAGTTGGAGAATATGGGGCTTAAGATACACTTTATTTATTATTATTTTTAAATATATTTTATTGACTATACCATTACAGTTGTTCTATTCCCCCCCCCTTCATTCCCCTCCACCCGCACACTCCCTCCCCCACCATTCTCCCCCTCTTAGTTTATAACCACGTGTCTCAAGTTCTTTAGATTCTATATTTCCCCCACTATTCTCGCCCTCCCCCCTATCTATTTTCTACCTACCATCTATGCTATTTTCTGTGCCTTCTCCCCCCTTCTCCTCCTCCCACCCCCCTGTTTCTAACCCTCCATGTGTTCTTCATTTCTATGGTTCCACTCCTGATCTGGCTGTCCTCTTGGTTTGCTTTTGTTTTAGGTGTGGTTGTTAATAACTGTGTGTTTTCTGTCCTTTCACTGTTAATATTTTTCATCTTCTTTTTCTTATATAAGTCCCTTTAGCATTTCATATAATAAGGGCTTGGTGATGATGAACTCCTTGAACTTGACCTTATCTGAGAAGCACTTTATCTGTCCTTCCATTCTAAATGAAAGTCTTGCTGGATAAAGCAATCTTGGCTGTAGGTCTTTGGGTTTCATGAGTTGGAATACTTCTTTCCAGCCCCTTCTTGCCTGTAAGGTCTCTTTTGAGAAATCCGCTGACAGTCTGATGGGTACTCCTTTGTAGGTGACTGTCCCCTTATCTCTTGCTGCTTCTAGGATTCTCTCCTTCATTTTAGTCTTGGCTAATGTAATTATGATGTGCCTTGGTGTGTTCCTTCTTGGGTCCAACTTCTTTGGCACTCTCTGAGCTTCCTGGATTTCCTGGAAGTCTATTTCCTTTGCCAGACTGGGGAAGTTCTCCTTTATTATTTGTTCAAATACGTTTTCCACTCGTGGCTGTTTCTTTCCCCCTTCTGGTACCCCTATAATCCGGATGTTGGAACGTTTAAAGATGTCCTGGAGGTTCCTAAGCCTCTCCTCATTTTTTTGAATTCTCATTTCTTCATTCCTTTCTGGTTGGATGTTTCATTCTTCCTTCTGGTCCATTCCATTGATTTGAGTCCCAGTTTTCTTTCCATCGCTATTGGTTTCCTGGACATCTCCCTTCATTTCAATTAGTTTAGCCTACATATGTTCCTTTAATTTGTGACTATAATCAACCAGTTCTGTGAGCATCCTGATAAATAGTGTCTTGAATTGGGCTTCTGAGAGGCTGGCAATCTGTTGGTCGCTTAGAGTTATTGGCTCTGGGACTTTGAGTTCCTCTTGCGCCATCTTTTGGGCTTTTCGTGCCTGTTAAGTAGCAGGATCGGAGCCCTAAAATGTTCACTAGAACAGGGCAACTAAGTCGCTGGGTTGTGACATTGTATGTGGGGGCGGGGTCAAAGAGGTACAATGGCTTCCCTCTGCCGCCCGCTGCCGCAACCCCCACTGGCACCACAGCCACCACTGTCACCAGGCCCACATGTTTCGTTCCATTGCACACAAGAGTGCCACCGCTGTCAGCCCTCCACCACTGGGTTCGTCCCCTGGGGCCTGTGTGGTCCGTCTCACTGTGTGCGAATGTGCAACCTTGGTCAGTCTGCCCCGCATCCCGACTGGCTTTGGGCTGCCCGAGCGCCTAGCACCTAGGTTGGGAGATCTGTCCTGCCCGACCCAGCTCCGCTGTTGGCTCCGCCTCTCTTACCGTCCCCGTTGAACGGTTCATAGCTGTCGGACTTCCATATAATTCCGTTTTCTGGTCTTTGGGTGTGTCCTAGTTCTCCAAAACTTTTGTTGTAGTCAAACTTGGTTGTGGGAGAAGGCACAGTGTTTTCACCTATGCCTCCATCTTGGCGGAAGTCCAAGATACACTTTAATGTGAGAGTTAGACATGTCAGTTGACAGCAGGGAAAGAGAACAAAGTGAACTAGGAAAGAGAGACAGGAATGTGAATGGCCACTTGGAGAATACAAAGTAGACTTGATAGGGTTAAGTGTCATGTCACTTTAGATGTTTAATATATTATATACTGCATGACCAGGTAGATAGGGGGAAGATTAAGAGTTTGAAAGTAGAGAGTTATGAATGCAAAAAACTGTTAAAGGTTTGAGTTTTGTTACTAAGAGCAGGATGAAATTAAGGCAGCCAGTTTGGGGTGAGAAAGGAAGGGAACTGCACTTATCAGGCATCTACTATGTGCTGGTTACTGTGGTATGTGCTTAACACAGAGTTCTTTATTTGACTTCAGAAACTACTGTCAGAAAGTAAGATGTCATAAGCTCACCAGATTATTGAATGGAAAGAAGAAAAAGTTTAAAATTTTTTAACTTTTAAAAAAAGTTTTTATTTACTTATTTTTAGAGAGAGGAAAAGGAGGAAGGAAGGAGGGAAAGAAACATCAATGTGTGGTTGCCTCTCTCATAGGGACCTGGACAGTAACCCAGGCTGTGCCGTGACTGGGAACCCTTTGGTTCACAGGTCAGCAATCAATCCACTGAGCCACATCAGCCAGGACAAGAACTTTACTTTTCAATATACACTTTACATTCAATTTTCATACTAGTTTCAGATTTACAGCATAGTGGTTAGATAATCATAAACTTTATGAAGTGGCCTCCAAATATTTCAAGTAGCAATCTGGTTCTGTACATAGTATTACAATGTTATTGACTATTTTCCCTAAGCTGTACTTCACATCCCCATGACTATTTTGTAACTATCCATTTGTACTTAATCCTTTCACTAAGTCCACACAAACCCCCTCTTCTGTGGTAGCCATCATCCTGTCCTTTGTATTTATGAGTCTGTTTCTATATTGTTTGTTCATTTGTTTTGCTTCTTAGAGTCCACTATTAGTAATATCATATGGTATTTTTCAGAAAGGAACAGCTTTAATTGGACAGATGTGAAGGTAAACGGGGTATCAGTCAAAAATATCTCAGTGTCTTTGAATTGTGTTTTGAGACACAAACATTCAGGTGTTGGGAGGAGGAAGAAAAATAGTGATGACACAGATAAAGTACTTGAGCTAAAGAAGAGAACAAGTTATAAGAAATAATAGAAACCTAAGGATGACAAAGTTTTAATACTGAAGAGCCTGTTTATAATTCATGTTCCCCAGCTTTAAGCACTATCATCTTTGATTATAATATGGCTACTGGGGTTTGAAATGTCTGTTTCTTTTACCTGTGAACTTAGCTCTTTAGGGAGAAAACATTGTGGGTCATGAATGTGTTGAAAGATTCTGATTTTTCTCTTTAACTATCAGAAAAAAATCATTAAATCATTGCTATAAAACAAGAAAACATTAACAGTCTCACCTAAGTGTTCACTAACATTATCTGCTGATGCTCTTTTCCAAAACCTCTTTCTAAATCTTTTTTTCTATTTGCTTTATTTCTTGCTCTCAGTTCCTGGGAAAACAAAGTCATTGAAAAACCAAGGAGCCAGACTAAAACCAACAAACAAACCAACAAATAAACAAACAAAATTTTTCCTCAAAACCTGATTATTTGGATAGTCTGAGATAATGATATCTTGGTCATTGCCTGTTACTCTCCCACTGTGCCATTTAGTAATCTGAAATCACAAGCTCCAATGAATATACATAGGAAAGTGAAAAGGAAAATCACAAAATCTGGGAAATCTGAGGGTGGTATCATCAGTAAGTCTTCAATGAAAAATCTCACAGTTCTACTGAAAATACTTTCTTTTTTTAAACATAGATATTTTTATTTTTATTTATTTTTTAATTGTATTTTTCCATTACCATTTAGTCCACTTATTAGCTACCCTTGTCACCCAGGCAGTCACCACACTGTTGTCCATGTCCAGGAGTCCTTTCTCCTTTTTGCTCAATCCTTCCACCCATGAACCTCTCTCACCCCATTAGCTGTTATCCTCCTCCCCCCATTTTCCTTGTTAGTTCAGTTTGTTCATTAGATTTCACATATGAATGAAATCATATATTTGTCTTTGTCTGACAGGCTTATTTCACTTAGTATAAAGTTCTCCAGGTCCATTCATGCTCTCACAGAGGGCAAAAGTTCCTTTTTTTTTATGCCTGAGTAGTATTCCATTGTGTAAATTTCCCAAAGTTATTTTGCCCACTGATCAGTGCCCACTGATGGACACTTGGGCTACTTTGATATTTTGGTGATTGTAAATGCTACAGTGAACATGGGAGTGTTTATGTTTTTTCCAATTAGTGTTTTGGGTACCTTTAGATATATTGCCATAACTAGGATTGCTGAGTCAAAAGACAGAGATTCACATATTTCTTTGTCTCTTACTATAGCCTTGGTTTTAAAGTTTATTTTGTCAGATATAAGTGCTGTTTCCCCAACTTTTTTACCTTCTTTTCATTTGCATGAAATATCTTTTTTGTTCCCTTTACTTTTAGTCTGTGTGTATTTTTTGATCTGAAGTGGGTCTTTTTAGGAGTGTATATATGGGCCTTGTTTTTTTATTCATTCCGTTATTCTATGTCTTTTGTTTGGTTGGAGTATTTAAGCCATTTACATTTAAGATGATTATTGATAGATACAATATAGAGCCATTTTATTGTTAGTCTATTTTCTTCTGTCTTTTTTTTTTTTTTTAGCTCTTTCTTCTTCTTAAAGCAAGCCATGTAACATTTGTTACAGTACTGGTTTGGTGTTAACCAAAGCTAAAAACTTCTTTAGCTTTTTCTTATCTGGGAATCTCATTTCACCTTTGATTCTAAATGATGGCCTCCTTGCTAGGTACTGTGACCTTGGTTGTAGGCCCTTGCTTTCCATCACCTTGAATATTTCACACTATTCCCTTTTGGCCTGAAATGTTTCTGTTGAGAAATCAGATAACAGTCTAACTGGAGCTCCTTTGTAGGTAACTACCTGCTTTTCTCTTGTGGCTTTTAGAATTCTCTCCTTGTCTCTAAGCCTTGCAATTTGAATTATGACATGTCTCTGTGTAGGCCTTTTTTGGTCCAACTTGTTTGGGACTCTGAGCTTCTGGACTCATGTATCTTTTCCCTTCATGAGATTAGCAAAGTTTTTGGTCATCATTTCCTCAAATCGTTTCTTGATCCTCTGCTCACTCTCTACTCCTTCTGGTATTCTCATGATGTGGATGTTGTTATACTTCATGTTGTCCAAAATATTTCTTAAACCCTCCTTGTATTTGCAAATTCTTTTTTCTATTTGCTGCTCTGCTTTGGTGGCTTTTTCTACCTTCTCTTCCAAATCACTGATTTGATCCTCTGCTTCATCTGACCTGTTTATTCCTTCCAGTGTATTATTTATTTCTGATATTGTATTCTTTATTTCTGACTGATCCTTTTTATGGTTTCTATGTCTTTTTTTTTTTAATGCTGTTGAGTATCCTTATAATCATTACTTTAAACTCTCAATCTGGTAAATTGCTGGCCTCCATTTACTTATGTTCTTCTTCTAGAGAATTCTCTTGTTTTTCCATTTGGCATCTGGGTCTTTGTCTTCTAATTTGGCTCCTCTTTGTATTTGTTTCTATATATTAGGTAAATCTGCCAAGACTCTGATGCAGACCTTTGTCAGATGCTGCTTGTGATTGGCTCTGAGCAACCCGTTTGGAGCTGCTATCAGCAATGCACAGGTTGTGGCACTCTCTGCTGGGCCTCTGTCTGTGCAGAAAAAAACAGATTGTGCACAAAACCAGTTTTTACCAGCACTGGACATGTGGGAGGATCAGCTAAATTTTCAGAATTCTCAGAGGTCTGCCTTGGTTGTTAAACTTAATCAATGATATAGCCTTCAGCTGTATCCAGCAGCTGGCCTTAAGCTCCACAAGTTAGGGCAGAGTAGTTCCTGTGGGCAGGGCTATTGCTTCCCCTCAGGCTGATGACACTTGGAGGGAAGTGCTCTGCCTGAGAAAGATGGCTCCTGCAATATGGGAAGTAATTTAGCAAAGGGATCCTGGTGGCTGTTCCTTCAGTTCTCTTCCCAGAGTCAGTAGCCTAAGACTCTCCTCACATGTCTCTAGTCCACTCTGTTCTCCCTCTGCGAGAACCCTAGTAAGTGGCTGGAAATGAAATTCTATGAAATTCTATGAAATTCTATGAAATTCTATGGCTCTTTAAGAGGCTCTCTGTGTCTCCAGGAATCTCTCCCTGGCAGACAGAAACCCCAGTGCTTTTCACAACTGCATGTTATCTGGGCTCCTTTTACAGCTCTGGTGATCTAGGCTGGGGAGCCCAGCTTGGGGTTTAGACCCCACACTTCTCAGGGGGAACCCCACTGGCCATTGAAAGATCCCTCAGGCACTTCAGCTACTTCTCGTGGGATCCCAGCCAGACCTTCCATGCATCGTCTGCACTCCCTACCTGTCAAATTGTGGTGAAGTGGTTTCTTCCGCCTGTCCTTGTTTATAAGACTTCTCTGTCCAGCTAGTGTGCAGTTTGTTATTCAGGATGGTTTCTCTACAAATTAGTTGTAATTCCAGCTTGGTCCTGGAAAGAGGTTAGTGTAGCCTCCATTTACTCCTCTGCCATCTGGGTCCTGAAAATTAGTTTCTTATTTCAATTGTGAGGAAAGTGCTTTCCATGTTAAGGCCTCACTCAGAGATGAAATACTTTGGTTAATTACTTATATAACCTTATTATTACTAAGTTGATAAAAAAGTCATCTTGATTTTTGTTCCTAGATCCAATATAAATCAAAACAAGTACAGTTTGTGTCTTTAATCAAATAAATATGAGCCAAAAAGATAGAGGATTTAATTAAAAGAAATAACTGCATTCCTGTGTAGTTTTAGTATAAGACTTGTTGTATTAAGATAAGAAATTATATAAATGGCTCAATACAACATTTGTGATGTGATTTATTATAGAAAGGAGACCCTTCAACAAGTGAGACAATAGAAAAACTAAACTTACATTTATGTCATTAATAAAACATGACATCACATATTGAAAAATACTGACTTTATTTATTAGCCACTGTCTTTAATTGTACAAGTGAATGATTTAGGATGTGCAGTTTGAAAATGTATGTTTACTATTGTAATTGAAGTCATACTTAAAGTGGATTGTTTTTCTCTTTTGTCCATGATTGCAAAGCAAAGCAATAGACTTAGCACGAACACCGGTACTCATTCCACAAGAGCTAGAAGAGAGAAATGCAAAGCAACTGCACATACTGATAACATATAATAACATGTATTAAAATTATAATTTTGTGACTTTTTTCTAAGTCAAATGTATAATTTCTAAATAATACTAAAAAGGGATCTTTCCAAATTTGTTCAGAGAATACATGGGATGAAAGAGGGTAGTATTTTCTCTTTCTAGTAGTCCCTATTTCTAGCATTTGTTATCAAACTTTTTTTGAAAAGGCAGTACCTGGCATATAGGAACACTCAATAAATATTTACTAAATAATTGGCTGTAAATGACTTAATCTTCCTGAATTCTGCTTTCCAGTGATTAGCTTTAGTATTCCTCCAATATATTTATTTTATTATTATTGTAGAGCAGACTATGGAACCTGGAATAACGAGATATAGTTTAAAAAAAGCAACGAGATATTTTGGGGGAGTAAAGCTTTACTATATAATTCTATTTAAGCCTGTGCTTTGAGGTTTGGGAAAGACTATGTATAAAATAATGCTCAACAACAACAACAACAACAAACAAACTACCAGCTTGGGATCTACAGCACTTACGAGAGCAATAACATTTATGGTAGAATTTATGCACTAGGACATTGGTTTCCACACTTGGCTCTTGTTCATCTGCCATAGAAATGAAAGCTTTGCTGTTCTAGTCAATGTGGGCAAAGGAAGCTTGGGACTATGATTGCCTGGTACCCAGCTTCCTCTATGACAGCTTTAGAGGGGCTCTGAAATAAAATGTTGAAATACAACTTAGAAATAAGCTATGTGGGCTTTACAGAAACACAAATATTTGTTGGATGAATGACTAAATGAATTAAAGTATGAGTTCATGAATATATGCATAAAAGATTACTTGGTGAGATCACTATAACCTGGAATGATTATTAAAAGTCTTTGTTTAGAAGATGTGACCTAAAATCAAAAAAGTATAAAAATAAGCAATATTGTTAAAATATATTTTTAAACTTTCAAGAATATTTTTTTAAATTACGCTTGTAATGTATACTTTAAATATTGTAATTTATACTTTAAATTACAATATTATATTAGTTTCAGGCATACATCATAGTAGTTAGGCAATTATGTAATTTATGAAATGATTACTCTGATAGGTCTAGTAGTCATCTGACACCATACTTAGCTATTACATTATTACTGACTAGATTTCTTAAGCTGTACTTTGCATCCCTGTGGCCATTTTTGTAACTGCCAATTTGTATTCAGTAATCCCTTCATTTTTTTCATCCATTCCTTCAAACCTTTCTTCCATCTGGCAATCATCAGTATGTTCTCTGTATCTATGAGTTTCTTCCTGTTTTGCTTATTTATTCATTTTTTAGAGTCCATATGGTATTTGTCTTTATGGTATTTGTCTTTCTCTGACTGACTTATTTCACTTAGCATCCTATCCAAATGATGAGATTTTATTCTTTTTAGGGGCTAATATTCCATTCTATATATGTATCACATTTTTTCCCCATTTTTTGATGAACTCTGAAGTTGCTTCCATATCTTGGCTATTATAAATAATGCTGCAATAAAGAGAAGTGCATACATCTTTTTGAATTGGTGTTTTAGGTTTCTTCATATAATAATCAGAATACCAAGAAGTAAAGTTGCTGAGTCATATCTTAGTTCTGTTTTTAGTTTATTGAGGAACTGCCATCCTGTTTCCCACATGGCTGAACCAATTTACAGTTCTACCAATTGAATGTATCACTGGTGAATATCTCTTCCACTTTGTAGAATGATGGTTTCTTTCAGTGTGCAAAACTTTAAAAAATTTTTTTTTTAAATATATTTTATTGATTATGCCATTACAGTTGTCCCATTTCCCCACTTCACTCCCTGCCTCCCTGCACACCTTCTCCCACCCACATTCCCCCCCTTTAGTTCATGTCCATGTGTCATAGTTTTTTAGCTTCTACATTTCCCATACTATTCTTGCCTTCCCCTGTCTATTTTGGTTGTGTGAGGAGGCATAGTATGTCTACCTATGCCTCCATATTGGCCAGGAGTCCATTGTGCAAAACTTTTTTAGTTTGATGCAGTCCCATTTGTAATTTTTTTCTTTTCTTTCCTTTGTCCAAGGAGACATATACAAAAAGATATTGCTAACAGTGATGTCAAAGAGTTTACAGTTATGTTTCTGTCTAGGAGTTTTATGGTTTTGTGTCTTACATTTAAATCTTTAACCCATTTTGAGTTTATTCTGTATGTGATGTATGAAAGTGGTCTAGTTTTATTTTTTAAATGTAACTGTTCAGCTTTCCCAACACCCTTTATTGAAGAGATTGTCTTTATTCCATTGCATATTCTTGCCTCCTTTGTTATATGGGCATTGGTTTATTTCTAGGCTCTCTATTCTGTTCAATTCATCTGTTTTTGTGCCAGTACCATGCTTTTTAAAATTTTGATTACTATAGCCTTAGAGTATAGTTTGATATCAAGGAGTAGACACCTCCAACTTTGTTCTTCTTTCTTAAGATAATTTTTTTTTTTGCTTTTCAGAGTCTTTTGTGATTCCATATACATTTTAGGATTATTTGTTCTAGCTCCGTAAAAATGTCATGGATATTTTGATAGAGAATGCAATGAATCTGTAGATTGTTTTGGCTAGTTTAGAAATTTTAATGATATTCTCTCTATTTATGATAATGGTATATAAGATAAGTCATATTGATAAGAGGATTTTCTAGGTTGGTAGGAGAATTAGGAAAAACATGGATTATGAATACCATATTTGCAGGTACCATTTTAGAGCTAGATGTGAAATTGTGTTTTGGGTTGCACAACTGAAAGTTAGGAAATGATGCAGTTTTTAGAGGGTGTCTTAGTTTGCTCAGGCTGCTGTAACAAAATGCCAGAGAATGGGTGGCTTACAACAGACACTTATTTCTCACAGTTCAGGAGGCTAGGAATTCAAGCTCAAGTTACTGGCAGTGTCTGGTAAGAGTATGCTTCCTGGTGTGCAAATGTCTGTCTTCTCCTTGTATCCTTACATGGCAGAAAGCAGAGAAAGAAGCAAGATCTCTCCAGTCTCTTCTTACAAGGTTACTAATCCTATCGTGAGGATTTCACCCTCATGACCTAATTATTTTTCATGGGCCTCATATCCAAATACAATCTCATTGGTGATTATGGTTTCAACCTATGAATTTTGGCATGGTGACACAAACACTCAGTTTATAACAGAGATCCTTAAACAGAGTGTTTATAGTGTGTATTCTATTTTGAAATTGTTTATTTTTTCCATTTTTTAAATTCTATGGTTGTTCAAATACAGTTATCTGCCTTTTCACCCCACCTCTCCCTGCCACCCCTGCATGTTTTTTGAGAAACCAAAGTAGTGGGTGGAAAGTAGTGTGATGTCAAGAGTAGCAGGATTAGTGTGCTTTTGAATACATGAAAAATTAGTACAAGAATTGAGTAGGCTTTGAACTAAGGGAAAGTTTTATGAAATTATTGTAATAACTCAGGAATGGGTTACTGAACACTGAAATTATAGTCATGGCAATAGGAATACAACCTAGGAGAGACAGAAAGAGAATTTGGAACATTTTTGGTGGCTGCATTCAGCCACTTGCATTTGGCCACAGGTTAGAAAGCTGTAGTGAATTTCTGCTGAATATTTTCTGAGGTACAAAAACAACTCTGTAGTGCAGTAGTTAAATAAGGTGGCTGTTGGCCCCAGATGCCTCAGTTTGTTGCTTCTGTAAATGACTGTATAAATACAATACCTTGCAACAGCAAACTCTGGTGTCAGACACAAATGGTGTAAAAATGAAACAGGACATATGGTACTATCAAAAAATAAATATAAACCACTTAATGGGAAGAGAATTTGGCACCAATATATTAAATGGAAGTTAAACAATTCACTTGTGTGGATCATCTACTATGCCCACATCTAATTATGCTGCCAGAGATTAACACTCACTTAAAAAAAAGTAATGTTTACATTTGATAGAGATATAATTCTCTTCAATTTTGTGGGTTTAATATATGAAGTAAATTTAAATGTTAATGGAAGATTACTGTAATTGGAAAACTGTGCTCCCATAAAATCTGCCCAGAGAAAAATGGTTACTGGTAATTTTAAGGTGTTATAACCATTCTATTTTGCCTGATGTGAATATTATACGACAGCAGAAGGTGGCAAACTTTTCCATAGAAAATATCCTGTTATCCTCAAATTCAGCAAATGCTATAAATGCATAGATGTCAAAGTGTGTGCCATACATTTTTTACTGTAATATTTAACCTTAATATTTTACTATAATATTTACCGTAATATTTGCCTCTAGTGACATCAGTAGATGCACATTCTTCAACTGTTTGGATTGGAATATAAAGAAATATGATTTCTGAATTGTTTGAACTGACAATAAAGTGATTACATTTGTCCTAGGTGACAAATGAATAGGAAAGAGGATAGTGATGTGCACTGAATCTGTGGATCTGTGAATGTACTCAGAATTATGTTTTCTATGCCCATGTACAACTTCCTTTTTGAATAGCCATGAAGGAGCCCCATAGCTGGCCTGCGTGACTGATGAGGACTAAGAATAACAGAGAGAGACAGAGAAACTTCTCTATGATGCATCTTACAGAATAGCTAAACGGTCAAGTAGTAAAGGACAATTTTTGTGCCTCAATATTAATTTCCCTCTGAACTCTAGCATTCTATAGTTTTTAAAAAGATTTTATGAATTTATTTTTAGACAGAGGGAAAGGGAGGGAGAAAGTGAGGGATAGAAACATCAATGTGTGGTTGCCTCTCATGCACCCCCATTGGGGAACTGGCCCTCAACCCAGGCATGTGCCCTTACTGGGAATCAAACCAGCAACACTTTGGTTCATCAGGCTGGCACTCAATCCACTGGGCCACACCAGCCAAGGCTAGCACTCTATAGTTTTAATATAAATGTCTCTCTTCTTCCATTCACCTTTTTGTTTCATCATTCCCACACTTTTCAGGGTTTGAAGGATAAGGCCAAGAATGTTTCTGTGTATGCTCAAGCTCTCCATGAGCTTTGTAATAAGACAGTTAAGAGGAAACAAAGAGTGAAGCCAACTTAAAGCTGGATTGAGAAGGACACCAAACCCAGCTCTAGTGTCTTATCACTGATCATTTATTGCTTTTCTAAGATCCCTCAGTTTTTCTTTTTTTTTCAATTTTAATGGACTGAATTGTGTCCCTATCAAATTCCTCTGTTGAGATAGAAATCCCCAGTATCTGAAAATGTGACTGTATTTGGAACTAGTCTTTAAAGAAGTGAAAAGTCAAAATGAGGCCATTAGCATGGGCTCTAAACAATTTGACTGGTGTCATTAGAAGAAAAAGGAATCTGGACTCACAAATAGACACACTAGAGGTGTATGGACACAGAGGGATGACCAAGTAAAGAAGAAGCAAGAGCTGACCTTCACAAGCCACGGAGAGAGCCTTCAGAGGAAACCAAACCTGTTGACACTGTTATCTTAAACTTCTAGCCCCCATAATTGTGAGAAAATATAGTTCTGTTATTTAAGATGTTCAGGATGTGGTGTTTTGTGAGGGTGGCCCTAATGAACTAATGTACTAATTTTCTCATGGAACTCAAGGTCTCCTTATGATTGCCTCGTTTATTCCACCATTATCTTCCCGCTTACTTACGGAACTCTGTGTGCTGAATAATAAGAGTTACTTCATTAAGGCTAATTTATGATAAAAATCATCAAATCACAGAATTTTATCATAACCAAATTACCTAATAGTATATAGCTTCTAAATGTAGGAGATGGGATAAGAATCTGGATATTTTGAATCTTAGTCCTAAGTATTTTTACCACACACTCTTTCTTTTATGACAAACTGTCCAAGAACTGTGAATGTAAATGAAGTTGTTTTGGCTTTTCATGATAAACTCTACGGTGGTGTCGAAACTCACCACTGTGTTTCCTGTCGTGGTGCCACATAAGGTCGTCATTCTCAGCATCCCACAATGCCTCCCTGAGGAGGACCATCAAGTCATCTTGAAGGATGTAATGAACTGCACTTTTGTGTCCCTAGCCTTCTCTGGCTTTCTTTTCCCAAATGATTTTCTCTTAAACATGTATATAATTTATTGGTTTATTTATACCCATTTAAAGCAATGTATATTTTATTAATTTTTAAATATTGCTTTATTTCACTATATTAAAAAAAGTTTAGCTCAAACTATTTACATGCATTTTTGCCATCAATATCTTTATAATCAACAAGTAGTTTTTCAGAGAATGTCCATGGAGTGTGAGTATGAATTATGACTCTAAATCCAGTTTTTACCACAATACCTTATCATTTTCAACCCATAGATCTAGCAACATTCGGTGAGGGACTCCACATCTCATCAGGGTCAACCTAACAGAGTGTCCTCATTTAAAATCCCATGAAACCTACAGTAAGATTGGTGGGAATACAGGACTGAAATGTGCAGAAATATACTGAGACCAGTATATGAAAATTTGCTAAGTATAAGCACCCTAAGCTTACACAACTCAATGTCACCAATTTCTCTTATGGCTGGGCTATATGCCATTTCTCCAGTTTCTTAATGCTTGAAGGTCAGGTCTCTCTCAAGAGATACTGGAACGCTCTTTGGAAAACAACCGTGCCAGATCCAGTACATAGTTATGGCCTTACAATTCCTTGGAAAAGCAAAATCATCTAACTCTATAAGTCAAATAATAGACCAATGTAGATATCCACCAATATGACATAATACCCTGACTCCAAGAAGTATGTGGAGGTGTAGTGAGTACAGTAATAAGAAAGCAGACACATGGACAAAAACAAGGAGGGGTGTGAACAGGAGGGAGGTGGGGAGGGTTGGGGGGGTGGGCTGGGATGGGGGTAAAAGGCAGAAAACTGTACTTGAACAACAAAATAAAATAAAATGTAAAAATAAAAAAAAAGAAAGCAGTAGAGTATAATGGTGTTCACTATTGGTCTTAGGCTGCTGGAGATATGACCATGTCATCTTCACTTCCATTTAGATTTTTTGAGATATGCATTTAATGATGCCATCGGAGAAGTCACCCTATACTACACGTACTCATTCCTATCACATTAAGAAGTTGGTGCTCTTATATGATCTGATGGTATACATTCATAACCTCTAAATGTAACCACCTGCTATGTTACTTTAGTTAGTTTTAATTTTAATCAAAGTTATACATGCATAAAGTGAAAAGAGACAAATAGTTTCCCCAGTTCTGTAATGAAAACCTGCAGTCTGTGTTCCCCTTACTTTTAGTGGATTATTTGGGGATATATTTTTATGTCTCTAAATAACATACTTTATCGGCACTTTTTGGGTTATCAATTTAAGCCTGACCTGTTGACTTTCAGCTATAGAACCTGCAGCCTTCGGCTCTCACCCTCCTCACTCTCCACTGTACATGTGTCACTTCCCACCCCCCATCCTCTTGAGAGAGTTTAACACATTGAAAGTTGAGCCATGTAGTAGATCTTGATAATTTTCCTTTCCATGAACAATTTTATGTTTCTCTGGAGGTCATAATTGTCTGAATATACTCTCAAGATGTTGAGACACATCAGGTGTTCTGTCAGTTTCATCTTCCTGAAGAAATCTATCTGAAGACTTTTCTGTCCTATTCCAGTCTGAATTGTTTGCCTTCCTTGCTGGGGTACAGCTCTTATTGTAGAAACTTCCTTCACCATCATCTGGGAATGTTTTCCCCCTGTTTGGGGAGGATGCAGTTTTCCCTTTGTTTCTTATCTTCCTACTTGGCTTACACTTTCATTCTAGTGAAACTCATCCTCCTGCAGATTTCTGAGAAGAGAGAGAAACTTTTGAAATCCTGTATGTCCCAAATGGATTTTACCTTCACATTTAATTTTGAATTCGTCTGGGAACATATCTCCTTCCTTCAGTGTTTTAAACTTACTGCTATATATCCTTAAGGTTTCATTTGTTGCTCTTCAAGTATAATGATACTGTTTGTATGTGACCTGTTTTTTTACTGTTTTGTCACCAGAACTGTCAAATTTTATTTTATTTTATATTTTTAAAGTAAAATTTTCAAATATTTTATTTATTTGGAGGGGGAAGGGAAGGAGAAAGAGAGGGAGAGAAACATCAATGTGTGGTTGTCCCTCACATGTCCCCAACTGAGGGCCTGGCCTGCAACCCAGGCATGCATCCTGAGAGGGAATCGAACTGGCAACCCTTTGGTTTGGAGGCCCATGCTCAATCCACTGAGCTATACCAGCCAGGGCTCAAATTTTATGACAATATACTTTAGTGTAGTATAATTTACTCTATTGTCCTGCCTTTTTTCAACATAAAAAAGTATAAATGGTCCTTTAATTCTGAGCCCCTTTTGGTAAAATTCTTATTTTCCTTCTTTCTATGTTCCTTTTTCTGTGATTTCTCCTTTAAAATGAAGGCCTAAATATTTATAAAAATCACAGTTTGCTATGTAATTTTTATTATTTAGACATTAGACCTCCTACACTATTTGTACCAGCTCTTCTGAGTTTTTCACTTCTGTAATCATATGTTTAATTTCAGAGAATTCTTTTGTTGTTTTATTTTGTTTTGTTTTTGGAATGTTCCTAACAGCACTGTTTCAGTCTTTATGGATGCAATACATTATTTTTATCTCTTTGAATGTATTAATAATTTTTACATTTTTATTCTCTTTGTGTAGTTCTTGTTTCCCCCAGGTTGTTATCTTTTCCATGATAGTCTTTACTCAGATGTTGGTGTTTTTGGTTATTGCTCTGATTTAAAAGTGGGGGTCCAAGCCATGTGAAAGATCTGAGGGCAAAGTTAGGGTTTGTGTACCATGAGTTTTACCGCAGGTGATATGACTGGACCTTCTAAGGTGAACCTCTGATGTTAGTGTCTTCCGGGTCTTTCCTCTTAAGTAGTCAGGTTCTCCAAAAATCCTTTGGAATTTCTAAATGGAAGGTAGTAGGCACAGCAACTGACAGTGCTCTGAGTAGGAGAGTGAAATGGGGGCTAAGAACCCAGTAAACATTTCATACTTTATCTCCATGTGTTTGGTATTACACTTCTGCCCTACACTGGGTACCACCACCCTGCCCAGTCCAGTCTCTGCCTTTTAACTTCTCTACTAAATGAAGCTTCAGTCTTTTGTTGAGGTAGAAGAGAGGATCTGAAGAACTACTGCTCCAAGCAGTCCTCCTTATTTTAGGATCTATATTTTTAAATCACCATTTTTAACCTGAACTGGTGTCATCAATTCCTGAGTGCTTTGAAGATTCTGTTGAATAAATAAGATTTTCTTTTGGCATTATGCCCTTTGGTTTTCAAATAGTTTATGACATTATCACTAGCCTATCTATTCTAAAAATTTGTTGTTATTACCTCCTGTTCCTCCATCTCCTCTTATATTGTGAAGTCTCTGTTGTATTATTTTAGAGGGTTTTGAGAAGAAAGCAAGTTTGTATGCTCAAATTTTCCACTCTAATATTAGAAGTGTCAACATGTGCTCTTTTAATCTATTGTCCTCTTATTATATTGTGTACATTTCTGTGTGCTACATTAAATCAATTTTTTAAAAGAGCTAAAGGGATACAAATAAATGGATACTCTAATTAATGGACTACCTTAATTAGAGTTGTATATGTGTCTAGACTCTTCATCATATAACAACTAATCTTTGGTTTAGTGCTACATTATGAAAATATGAATTGCTGTTAATTTAATTTTTTGAAACTCATCTTATTTCCAGGCTTTTGAAGGACACCCTAAGGCCTCCTTTTATGCATCGTCAGTGGCAACAATTCCTATTTCATCATTCATCCTGGAGCTTATGTTCCTGAGGTACATGTCTATATGTCTAGTGGCATCTTATTTTAAGTCAGGCAAATCGATGTTCCTCCTGGGAAAAATCCAGCGAGTGGAGTGAAAATATACTCTAGATTTGGCTGTTCCAAATATTGTTTCCCTTTGAGATATTAGCTGTTTTGAAACAGTAGGAACTTGGTTGTATTAGGAAATAACATGAGTTTAGTTGATTTTTAACAAGCCCTCTTTAAGTGTATTCTCATTAACAACCAGAGCTCTGTCTGGTCATTCTGTTTCCATTCCACATGTGGAGGTTTTAAATAAATGGAACATTTCATTTGTGCAGTGGCGTATTGTGCTGAGCTGTCTCAGGGTCGGTCAAGTGTGAGGAAACTTACTAGAGATGTTCTATATTCAAAGGAAAAAATATTTCTAAGAAGTTAATCTTAAATCATGGCTGGCCTTCTGGGGCTTTGGTTTGATCTAAGTTTATGTATGAAACAGGCATTTTAAAGGAGAAAACACTACACAATTTTTATTATGTTCTTACAATTTTTACTGTTGCTGAACTTTGAAACATGTTCTAATTTGTATTCATTACTTTTAAAAGCTACATTTGGAAAAGAGAATGAAAAATTATTTTACATAATAGGTTTAGGGTTTAATTAGTTCTTTAGAATTCTGTTTTTAAGGTACTGTGGTGGTCCAGATGCTCGTTGGCATCTTCTCTCTTGTGGGCAGGGATGAGTTAGAAGGAGCAGGAAACGAGCATCTGGGCTGGCAGGCCTCCCCTCATTTGAAATGTGAGGTTTTGAATGAAAGAAACTTAGCAGGCAAATTTTTATTTTTGTCCACAAGTACCAAATAATGTATCAAAATGAATGCAAACATTTAAGATTTTGCTAAATTTATCTGGGCAGATGTTACTTAGATAAACAATTACTACCAGTGGGTGTACTGAAATGATGAGATCACTTTGATATCCTATATATGGTATTTGTCAGTTTTTAATGAGATCATTCTAGTGAAAGTTTAGTGGTATTTTACTTGAGTTTTAATTTTGATCTCCAAGTTATAAATAATATTGAACATCCATCATGTACCTACTAACCATGTAAATATTCTTTATAGTGAAATGTCTTCAAATATTTTACCCATTATTTTTTGCCTATTTGTTTATCTTCTAATTAATTGTAAAAGTTCTTTGTATATTCTAGATACAGTCTTTTATAAGATACATGTTTATAGTTTCTCTTAGTTGTGGCCTGTCTTTGCATTATCTTACCAGTATCCTTTGAAGAATAAGATATTTCAATTTTGATAAAATTCAAATTGACAATTTTTAAAGAGTTCAAGCTATTAGTTTTCTATTCTAAAAAAACTTGCCTAATGCAAGGTCTTTTTTCCTAGAAGTTTTATATTTTATATTTAGGTCATGACCCATTTTGACTTCATTTTTTGCGTATGGTGTGAGTTGCATGTTTTCTTGGCATGTGAATATTCCAATTTGGTGGGGAAAGAATAGTCTTTTAAATAAGTGTGCAAGTTCATATGTATTCAGATGCACCAGGATGGTGAGTTCTTGAGGTGAGGCACATCCGCTGTGAAAGAGCACACACTGCGGCCTCCAGCAGTGGATTGAGCACTGCACTGGAGTCATGCTTGTGGATGTAAGCCTGGGTGTCTACCTTGCTGCCATATGTACAAAAATATTTATGTATATTATATATTTATATGTATGTATAAATTATATACATGAATATATAAACAATATTTTCTTTAGTGTATCTATTTGCCCCTTGATTAGAATACAGCTCAGCCTAGCCCATCTGTACCTCAATTTACCCATCAACAATGTGGGGATCAAAATCATATCTGCTGTATAGAGTCCTTAAAGGAGTTAAACAAATAATGCACAGAAAGCACCCAAATATCAGACATTCTTATGAGCACCTGTCTCTTCCCTGTGGGTGTCCTGAGCAGCTAGCTCACTCAAACAGGAACAAGTCTTCATAGGATCACTCAAAATTATATTCTTGCCTCATCGGTTTCTTCTGAGCAATAAGAATGTCAGCGCAATGTCTAGTTGCTTTCTTGTGAATAACAATTCTGGAAGTGCTTCTTTTATCTTGGTAGTTTACAAAGACATTAAAGATGATTAAGTGAGAACAACTGAACTCACATTATGAAATGAATTATATACAGCCCTAGCTGGTGTGGCTCAGTGGATTGAGTGTTGGCCTGAGAACCAAAGGTCACTGGTTTGATTTCCAGCTGGGGTACATTCCTCGATTGTGGGCCGGGTTCCCACTTGAAGGTGTGCAAGAGGCAACCTGTATCTCTTGCACATTGGTGTTTCTCTCCCTCTCTTTCTCCCTCCCTTTCCCTTTCTAAAAATAAATATAAATAAAATATTTTGAAAAGTTCATTATATACAGATTACTAAGCAGTTCACTTAAGCATAACCAGTTAAAAATGATATCCAGATATTATTCCTCCTTCATATTTATTACCAATTATTTTTCCAGAGGCTTTTGAAAAAAAAAACCACTTTGCCACAACTCCTAAGGAAAGTGCCCTTCTGATTTTTATCCATGTCTGCTTTCTTACTGCCTTTGTGGTTGTAGTCCATTGATCCAGCTGTGCATTGCATGCTGGGCCAGTCCCTGTTGATCTAACCTGCCTAAGACCCTACCTGTATTTTTATGAGCCTAAAAGTAATTCTCTTTTTATTTGTTCCTATACATATTTAAGCAACTCTCCTAATTTTCACAAATGTGTTGGCCATAGCCATTTACTATAAAATGTCTCCTTTACCCACTGCTCTGCAATGAGGAGCTTTAAAACAGAACCTCCTGCTCAGGACAGGCCACATACTTTGTGGGACAAAGTATGAAATAAAAATAAGTAGTTCTTTGTTCAAAACTTAATAAACTTTCAAGATCATGAGAGCAGAGCATTAAACCAAGAGGCGCTTTCTAAACATGGGCCCTGTGTAATTTCCTAAGTTGCGCACGGTCGATTTGGCCTTGATGCTGGCTTTTGGTGACAAGGGAAGAACACCCACATGGATGCTTCTTGAAAGTATCTGAGCTATTGCCTCAAAAACTCAACTCAGTTATTACTCTTTCTGCTGTATCATTTCCTGCTCCATCTTTCTAGCGGTAGACATAGCGCCATAGCTGAGTATCTACTATCTGACTTAATGGTTTTTGTGGTTTAATGACTTTATGTACATTTATATGTTTTCTGATTACAAGAGGAGACAAGGTAAGCCCCGTGGTGCTGATGATAAATATGGAACATCAAACTGTGCGTAGTCTTGTGCTTTGCAGTATGTGGAGAAAGCTAAAAGGACATAGTCCATATACTACTATGATTACTTCTCTGTACCAGACTCTGTCTACTACTGGACTTCAATTACTTATTCTTTCTGAACCAATCCTTAATTTTCTTATTGGTAAAAATGGAGATAGTAAGATAGGGCTGTTGTTGTTATAGCAAGAATAAAATATATTTAAGACATTTAGAAGAGTGCTTAACAGATAATGAATAATAAAAAAATATGAGTTTTTTCCCTTGGTTTTTATATCTGGACCAGAAGAAACATACAGTATTCCTACCCTTGAATTTCATGCCTAGCATTTGTTCACTAAAAGATTTTTGTGCCTATACAAGCTGACTTTTTTTGCATGTCAAACATAAAGCAATAAATATCAACCCTGGCTATACTTCAGGGTTAGGCTTTATAAATATATTTGCCCACTGATTTAGATTCTTTCAGCAAGGGGCCAGGACGTAAATGTGTATGCATGTGCTTATTAAAGGTGGTACAAAGAAATTGAGCCTGTATCTATCCTTCCTTCCTTCCTTCCTGCCTGCCTGCCTGCCTGCCTTCCTTCCTTCCTGCTTCTTTTTATCTATCAACTATCTGCCATCTATCTATCTATCAATCTATCCAATCTAGCTTTGTGGTAGAAGATGAGACACGCTGATAGGCTTTAGGAATTCATTAGCTTCACAGTATACCGAAGGAGAGAAAAAAGAAATAAAACATATTAAACCTATGGAAATACAAAGGAGATATACAGAGTCTAACCTGAGCTGAGGGGTCTCTGGGAAGCCCTTTGGGGGGAGGTGACTTCTGAACTAAGACTTAAAGAATGAGTTGGAATGAAACAAAAGAAAACTGTGATCCAGGTGGAAGAAATAGTATATACAATGCAGATTTATGCTTTTTAAAGGACTGTAGGGGTTTGGGTGTAGAACTAGGATAGAGAAATTCTAATTTAGAATTGCTTATTAATTCAGAAAATCTTAGTAAGGAAGCAGAGAGACCAGAAGAGCTATGCTAATATGTTTAGTTTTGCCTGTCATTTAAGTTATACCTGTATCCTAGGACCTCAGTACATCCTGGTGAATTTTTCCTTTTGTCTTTGACCTTAAGTGACTCTAACCCAACCATGTGACTTTCCTGTTTTGTGGTTATGACAACTATCAGAGGAACCTAATAGTATCCTGGGACTATATTGAGACACTGAGTTTATTTTTCTTTCTGATGAATGATTTCCTCTTTAAAAGTCATATGTTGGACATCTATCAGTTATTTTATTATCCGCCTCAGCATCTCTTCCTTGCCTGTTTTCTCTTAGTCTGCTCTTGTAAGAGAATAACCCGAGATAGTTCTGTTTAGGTGAAGTGTTGTAGGTCACATTAGCTTATAAACAGAGCCTGGATGGGAACTCTAGTGTTTTGAGTCCAAGGTTATATTTCTTTCTATTCTGTTTTAATACAGTTTAGAGACATTATTTATAACTTTATTTTGCCGTTTGAGCAATTCTCTTCATTCTTATTCTATGTGTCACCTATCAACAGACAGAAGAAATCTGTGGGAAAAGGAGGGTTTGGGCTGTGGCGGTCACCGCTCTCCAAGGACGGGCCCTGTGGTTCCTTTACCCCTGCACTGCATGCCGCTCCACACAGGAAGAGACAGAGTCACAGGTGTGCCTCGATTTACAGTGGTATCAGGTCTTGATATACTCTTTGCAAATTGAACATATCATTAATCAAAAATGTATTTAATACTCCTAATGTGCCAAACATCCCAGCTTAGCCCAGCCTGTGGTCAGTGTGCTAAAACACTTACATTGGCCTACAGTTAAACAGTTTTCTTGAGTTTCATCTCAAGAGTAATTGCCTGCCTGTTCTCAGCTGGAGCAGGAGACACAGATGGGCGATTTCTAGACATGATGGAATGCAAAGCCACGAAATACACAATACCCCCAAATGCTGGCAACACAGTACACTGCAGAGTGTCCGCTGCTTAGCCTCCTGATTGTGTGACTGCCTGGGAGCTGTGGCTCACTGCTGCTGCCCAGCATCACGAGCAAGTGCTGTAACGCACATTTCTAGCCCTGGAAAATATCGAAATTCAAAGTACAGTTTTTACTAAGTGCATGTTGTTTTCTCAACATCATAAAATTAAAAAAAATATCATAAGTTGAACTATTGTAAGTCAGGGACCATCTGTATATTACCCACTTTGAATCTGAGTTGCTTTCGTGACTGTTTTGAACAACGGAATGTTCTGGGACTTGTGAGGACTTAAAAGGACTGATACCTCCCATTCCTGTCCTATTTGAAATACTCACTCTTGTGCTGTTACTTCTGAAAACCCAAGTGGCATGCTATCAGCAGCATGAGAACTTAAAGGCTTTGGTCTGTAGCCCAAGATAAGTTCCCAGTGGGCAGTCAGTACCAGCTGCCGGCCTGAGCATGAGCTGCCTTGGAGGTTCCCGTGTAGTGAGCTGCCAGACAACTGCAGACCGATATTCGATGGAACAGAAGCATCTAGCTGATTCCAGGCATCCTACAGAAATGTGAGTAATATTAACATGGCTGTTATTTTAAGCCACTGCCTTTTGAGGTGATTTATTACACTGCAATGGATAGCTGAAAGTGTTACCTCTGTAACATGGCTTCTATCTTCTTTCAATATTTTGAATAATGAAAGTAATGTGAAAAAAGTAATAAATCCCATGTGACTTACTGGATAGACTAGCTTATTATAGTGAAGTAACAATGATCTCTGCTACAACAGAGTATTTCTGAAAATTATTTTTAATGATCAGCAGTCTGGTCCTCCTGAGCAGAGCCCAAATAAAAATGACAGCAGAGTTTGCAAAGCCTCATTAATTTGAGGAGAGTGCATGATCTAGAAGCAAAAGAACTTGGATCTGCTTGCTGAACTTCCTTTGGAGATTTTAAAAAACACACTCATTGTTTAGCCTTTGAGATTTGATTTTGAGATAAATTGTCTGAAGAAATTAGCTTTTTATGAGCCAAGACACAGAAAAGGGGTAGGGTGCTAGGGACTGGGAGACATCAGTGAGTGTTTCCTGCTGGGGGACTCTGTAGCCAGCATTGAGGGTTAGAAAAATTGAAGAGCAGTACTATTTCAGAGATATGTTTTCTTTAATTATGATGGAACATATTTTTAATATTTTATTTGATTATGATGGAATATATTTTCCAAACTAGAAATTGGGACATCTGCTTGACACACTTATATGAAATTATGGAAACAATGGGTTAGAATGGACAAGAAAAAAATTATAAAGGCACAGCAACACAGAATATAATGTAGGTGATAACAATGAAACTTATATAGTACTTATTATATATCAGGTAGTATGCTAACTGCTGGGAATAACTCATTTAAGAGTTCCAAAAATTCTATGACATAAGTCCTATGCCAACCCTTATTTTTCAAATGAGGAAACTGAGGCACAAACTTCTAGTTGTCAGGACAAATGGTGAAGTCAGTATTATTCTAGAATCATACTCTTTACTACAATATTATACTGTCTCTAAGTACGGTGTACTTGTTAAATATAAAAGGAAGAAGGCATAATTCTTAAGTATTAAGAAGGAGTGATCATGGCTGATACAAGCTGATCACATATGAAAAATTTTTGGAGCTCTACTAAAGAGCACCTAAGATATCACCTGGCAAGCAGTCTGACTCATCTCCTCTAAAGACACCGATGGCAAACTTGGAGCTGCTATCTAGTAAGTGGCCCCCATGTCAAGCTCAATGGTTACTTAGGGATGCTAAGCAGGAAGAATATTCAGATGGCATGGTCACCAGCCCTGCAGAAATGGCTAAGAGTGGGCCCACACTCATGACCCCATCAGCTCAAGATCCTATGGAGAACATGAGTTGTTCTTTGTGAAAATTCAATGCTTTGTTCTTGTTGTTGGACTTGTAGTGGGTCAAAAATGAGGAAGAAGCGAGGAAGTAATTTGAGTGTCTAAGAACAAGTTTCAGCGTACTCTGATTGTCAATACCAAGATCTTCTCAACTACTCCTGTGCAAATGATAGCAGGTTGATAGCAGGCATCAAGACCCAGAGGAGAAGATAAAGGATATTGTACATAAAGGCCACCTCGTTTAGCAACTGGCTTGATATTTTACACAGAAATTAATTCTAATCTATTACTTGTTTTGAGTATTTGGAAATACATCACTCCATGACCTTGAGGATGCTATACCGTTAATATAGTTAGAATTAAAGGCCATATTGAGTTCAATCCCAATAACTTGGACATGATGAAGGTAACATTACACACTCAAAGTTAAATATAAGATCAACTCAAAAAAGATCTGGGCAGGAAAATTAAAATTTGCCTGAAGGAAACAGGCCAACCAACCTTATATGAACAAGAAAGAATCTATTAAAATAAAATACCTATAAAAGAGATTTCTTTTCATCAAAAGGGAGTTAATCATCCTGGAAGTACTGAAAAAAACTGGAAATTGTTGAAGTAAAATTGCACATAGCCATATATACACAATACAAGAGAAAATGTTTCTCAACTATTGGAGCAGAAGTTTTTTTGGGCCAATAACAAGACCATCCTTGGTGTGGGCATAGATGGAGGGAGTGAATTTTCAGTGTTTCTGATCCTGATTGGCAGTATTATCCCTAATGGGAACTCTACATGGAATTTTAATAGACTGGGGACATTAAATGAGCATAACTCCTATTACTCTGACTTTATTATAGGCAAGCAAACATCTGGTTATGATTTGACATACTATGCATCTCTACATTGGAAAGGCTGTAAACTGAGTACCCAGAGGCCAAATTCAGACCAATTTTTTTTCTTATGCAATTAAAGTAAATGTTCATAAATAGTTGAGAATATATAAAAATTGGAAAAAATACTTTGGAACTGATCTTACTTCCTCTCCAGGAAGTTAGAATGTTTTTATGAGATTAGTTTCAAACTTATAGATAGTAGCTACTGACTAGAGATGGATAGAGCTCCTCCCTTTAAATAGGATATTTATATTCTATTCTACCAGAATCTTCACCATTCCCTGTGATATTACACCCAGCTGTTTCCAACTTAACTGCCAGCCCCTGTAGATTCTTTGAGTTTCTGCCTTTTGAGCTTAAAGGAAATTCTTTGATTACATAAAAATAAATTCTTGGAATCTGTGATAATTCCTCGTGGCTAATGAATAAAGGGATATATATCGCATTTTCTATGTAGCTTGACTGTAATGACAATGCTGACCTACATCATATGGTCCACAGCAATTTCTATTTCTCATTGTTAAATTTTAAATGATCATCCTTGTGACTACTTTAGTGTTAGATGCCTTTGATTTAGTGAGAATCCGCTAAATCCGCTAAGAACTTAATTATCCCTGAGCATAGACAGAGCAAGTCTGACCTGTGTAGGCAGGACCTCACAACTCAGGGCATGGCAAATAAGGCACTCTTGCGTGTGGGTTCTTCTACACGACACAACTACCACTACTCCTGGTTTTTGTACAGGAAAAGAGGAGTGAATGAAGAATCACTAGACATTTGGTCCTGTGTAGTTCCATCATTAAATTAGCTGTGTGGCCATAAACCAATACCCTAATATGTCTTGGTTTCAACTTGTTCATAAAGGAAATGAAAGAGTTGAACCAAAATATCTCTGAACTTTTACCCTACTCTGGCATTATATAACTCAATCCGACATTCTTGAGTTCATGTGCACATTGTCTATATGATTTAGGTGTGATTTAAATCCTGTATGTGTGAAGGATTTAATGAAACACAAATTACTGTGCTACTGCTATATCAGCACCTCTGTTTATATCTGAACACAGAAGATTAGATTTTGGATATCTGATGACTTTTATAAACTGTTTTGAATCATTCAGTGTCACAGAATTCAAATAGAAACAACAGAACAAGGACTTCAAAACATGCTTGACTTGAACAAAAAGAGCAGACAGCTGGGGACACAGGCACACTACACAAAATAGCCCTACATATATCAAAGTTTACATATTTATCACTGTGTAGCTTCAGCAGTACTGGCAGTTAGTGCTGTGTTGATGGGGAGAAAAAAGCTGTCTCAAAGGCTGCTTTTTATTGGACAAAAGGAAAAAGAGCCAGGAAATCTCATTTTCTTTTTGCCAAATTAAGTTATCTGGGAGAGTAAGTCATCCATTCACTTTGGGCATGTCACATATGTTCCTATTTATCCAATAGCCAATCCAACAGCACCAGGATGGAGTTATCTTCATTTATGTCCAAGTTGAATCTAGCAAACAGTAGCAGTTTTTTCATATAATTACTTCAGAGGTTATGAATGATGGTGACACATTTGACCAGAAAACTCCTATAAGCTAAAATAAACAAGTGAAAAAAAGCCCCTAAAGGACTCATGCCTATACAGAATATATGATAATTGATAATTTGCAGGAGAGATGGCAGAGGAGTCTAGAGAAAAGTAAATATTTTTTAACTCAAAAGAAATATATAGCTTTTGGGGTTTGTCAGGTAGTGGTAGTAGCAGAAGAAAAATGAAGCATGAGATAAAAAACCATTTGTTGAACATAAATGCCATGAAGTATCAACATTTATAGGCACTTATTTTGTACCACATATTCACCAAAACTGAAAGGAATAGAATATAGAAGCATGAGATTATGGTTTCCCCCTTTGCAATATAGTTGGGGAAAGTAAGGAATATACCACTACTTTAAGCCTTAAATAATGTAATAATATAAATACAATTGGAAAATAATGAGATGCATGTGAGAGTACTATCCCTGTGTGACACAGAATTCATAGTAAATATCTTTTTTATAGTCAGAACTGGAGAAGTAATGGGTGGAGCTTAAGTTTACTGTATGGCCCAAGAGGCAAAATTATGGGTTCATCTGGTGTCATAAACAAGAAATTCACCAAAATATATAAAAATCAAAGTTACAGGAAAAGTCAAAAGTATGGTTATTGAAAATGTTTTAAAGATTAGTCACTAGAGAAAAAAATGAGATAATTTAAGACAGAGAGTTCTAGATTGATCCAATATCAAATTTGCATTACACTTCTGTGCCCTAAACCTTTTAAAGTAGGCTATGTATCTGTGTTGTGTGTGTCTTGCTATATGTTATTTATTAGTATCAGTTATCTATTGCTACATAACATATTATCTCCTAAAACTTAGCAGTTTAAAAGAACAGATATCATCTCAGTTTCTTTGGATCAAATATTTGAGAGCAACGTAGCTAGGTAATTCTGGTACAGGGACTTCCATGAAGTTGAGTTGGGAGGTGAACCATAGTTGCCGTCATCTGAAGGCTTGACTGTGGCTGGGAGATCTGCTTCAAATGTTCAGATGGCTACTGGCAATTCTTTGCCATGTGGGCCTCTATCTAGGGCTGCTTGAGTTATAAGTGGCAACTGGCAACTTATAAGAGTACAGTGGCGGGGGGGAGAGAGAGAGAGAGTCACAATGCTGTTTTTGCCTTAGTAAGCAAGTTATGCTTCTACGGTCACTTTCTATAGCCAACAGGAGAGGGAAATTAGCCTCCAGTCTTTGAAGAGAGGAGTATCAGAGAAGTTGGGGGCATGTTTTAAAGCCCCAACAATGTGATAAAGATATGTGCCATAACCTGAAAATGAATGGGAATTATTGGCTAAGGCTTCTTGGAAGAGATGTGTACCAATCAATATCCTAGCAGGAAACATAATTTCTGGCAGGCTTAATAAAGGCACAATTTACAAAGATGCATTCAGGGTATGTGGAGGCCGAAGGGATGTTACTTTACCACAGGGCAAATAACTATTCATATCCTAAGAGGCTAAAGGGTGGAATAATTTCTGGACCATGTAGGAAAGGAGTCCTATGAAGACTGCTGCCTTTGGCTGAGGGCTGCAGCCAGATCAAGATTACCTTACAGGAAGGGATGAGTGCAATAAATACTACAACCTCACTCTGCTTTCTCTTTCCCTCCCATCTCTGCCAGGGCTTCCCTTTGGCCAAATTATACTGACCGCTTGAAGTCAAGTGTGCCTGTTAATCTAGTCCATCTGGCAGAAGTCAGGATGGAAAAGTGTGGAGAGTGGATCTGGAAGGACAAATAGAGAATCTCTTTCATTAAATGAGAATTTAACTTGGCTTTAAGAATGAGTTAGAAGAAAAGCAATTGTGAGTTCAGTAGTATGTAAAGCCCAGATATGTAGAATTAGAAAAATAACTAAAAGCTGAAACAGAAGTTGTGTGGTGTGGAGAGGCTGAGGCTAAAACATGCGGCTATGGCTATGGATGGGACCATATTATGGAGGGTCCTAGTTTTTAGTTTTTTTTTTTTTTTTTACAAGAGGCTGTACTTGGCAGTTTTTAAGCATAGGTGTGCCAGGACAATAGGAGTGAAAGAGAAAGGGAGCATCCGAGATGTATATGTTTAGATATGAGGAAGAAATGAAATAATGTCAGGAAAATTTTAGTTTTGAATAATTTTTCTGGTAACATAAGTGGTAAGTATTAATGGTGAAATGAATAAAAATATGACTTTGTTGGAATAAGGTATCCATGTTTACAGACTCATGCTGTCTATAATTTGCTAGGACTGCAAGCTAGCAAGCCTACAATTATAAACGTTTTAATCTAGAACAATTATATTGAAGAAGGAACACAGAAATAAAAGCAGTGCTACAATAGAAACAATCATGCCAAAAATAGAATGAGTGATCTGTTCTTTTTCTTCTTTGTTTCTTCTTCTTTATCCTCCTCCTCTTCTTCTTTTCATCTTCACTGACAATTTTTTTTAAATTTAGAAATGGAGAGAGAGAGAGCAAGAGAGAGAGAAACATGGATTGGTTGCCTTTTTTTATGTGCCCCAGCTGGGGATCCAACCCACACAACCTGGATATGTGCCCTGACCAAGAATCAAACTCAGTGTGCTGACTGGGAATCTAACGTGTAACCTTTTGGTCTATAGACCAATGCTCTAACCAACTGAGCCACACTGCAAGGGTGGGAGATCTGTTCTTTAAAGGATGTTGGCATGGCTAGAGGTTTGGCTTGGGTAGATGATTTACTCAAGCATCCAACTACGGTTTGAATACTTAGTAGGGAAGCCCTGTGAGGTCCACGTAGTTCTTCATTTCATACTGGATTTGAAACACACAGAAATTGTATTTCATATCTACATGAGAGATTTTAATGAAGGTAAGCATCTGCAATAGGAAGAAGCACTGGCATTTATGTCATGGCTTAGAAAAAACAAAAGTAAGGTAGAAATTACAAGGAAGTCTTCCTGAATCACACCTATTCATTGAGCACACTTATCCTGCTATCAATAGAGTAATTCAGAGGGGAAAGCACTAATATATACTTAGAGACTGCTACTACAGAGTAGGACATGAGAGAGATATATGATCATGTTCACTGACACTTTAATATTACATTTTGTAGTAAAGTCTGTTTTATAAGGTGAAATGTTAACCATAAATTTCCTAACTGCACTTCCACACATTTAAAATGTAGAGATAATTAATGTTAACAGAAATGACCCTTGAGTATCCACTGAGTTTGGAGGAAAAAAGAGAACATTACATTCTGGTGTGTGTGCTTTGTGTTGTAGGTTCTTTCCTGATTCTTTGAAAAATTACCAGTGTAGCTGAGTGTCATAACAGTCAGGATAAGGATTAAGAGTCAAGTGTGATTTTTGTCAAATGTTGCTTAACAAGCATAATTGCTATTGCCACTTTTAGGGCTTACCACTTGCGTAGGACCTTCCAGAAACCATGTGCCTCAGAGGAATGAATGCTTGAAAAATATTATTTTATATAATGCTATTTATATTTAGTCACTCACTTTATTGTCTATCTAGGAATTGCAAATCACAGTAGTGTTGAAAATAAAAACATGTTCTTAACAGATGTAGATTGCAACCTAGCAGGTCTCACTTTTAAGAAATAAACATAAATGATTCATTTATCATTGTAATAAGTGCCACAATAATCTGTTCAGATGCTAAATTTAAAGAAAAACAAAATATAAAACAGCGATGATAGACTAGCAATGGCCTGGTAAGTTAGGTTAGAGGATATTAAGCTCTGTTAATATTAGCTCCACAACTAACACCTTGCTCTTTGATAGAAAATCAACACTTAAAACAAGGAAGATAGCACCAGCTACAGAACAAGTGAATAACCAATAATCAACCCCTTTCCCAATTAACCTTTTTTTTTTTCAAATTGAAGAATTAAAGTTCACCTTGCAGATCTTCATGTGGCTATTGGAACCAATGAAAGGATCGGGAAGGTTTAATGTGAAGGGAATCTTGCTTCAGTGTTTTCACAATGGTTCCTAAGAAATAGTGACCCTCCTCACTTGGTCTCTGTACTGAGTTAGAGGTGGAAAGGAAAATGGATCTGAAGTAATCCTATTCCAGGCTTACTGAAGATAAACTCAATCCAGTAGAATCTATATCTTTACCTTAGTGATTGATTTCACCTCTGTCTTTGTGTTGCTGTTTGTCTGGTTGAAAAAGGAAAAAAAATAGATGAATGGTGGACTGGGTGTGTGGCAAGAGCCCTACCTCCATGTCAGCTGGGTCAACCCCAATAAGGGAAGTAAGTATAAGATACTTAGGGAGTTAGAGAGATTCAAAGCATCATTGCCAAAAGTAAAAAAAAAGGCAAAATAAAAGGCTTGAGCCCTGGCTGCTGTGGCTCAGTGAATTGAGCACTGGCCTTCAAACCTAAGGGTCACTGGTTTGATTCCCAGCTAGGGCACATGCCTGGGTTGTGGGACAGGTTCCCAGTCAGGGACATACAAGAGGCAACATTACTGATGTTTCTCTACCTCTCTTTATCCTTCCTTTCCCCTCTATCTAAAAATAAATAAATAAAATCTTCTAAAAAATTAAAAGTAAAAAGGTTTGAGACTCATTAGCAGGTTCCTAGAATATCATCTTACTCATACAATTATCAAAATTGTGAGTGCATTATGTGAAAATTTGGAAAGCTAGTAATATGTTTTCTATATGTGTGCATATGTATGGTGTGTAAACACACACACATGGCAAAGGGGAGGAGGTGGAAGGATTGAGCAAAAGGGAAAAAGGACTCATGGACATGGACAACAGTGCGGTGATTGCTAGGGGGAGGGGATTACAAAGGGAATACATAGTAATGAAAAAACAATCAATGTTAAGTAAAAAAATAAAAATTAAAACAAAAAACCCTGAAGAGTAAATATCCAAGTAGCTGAAGAAAAGGGAAATGCTACTGTGTAAGCAACCACTCTCCACCAACAGCTGGATAATGAAGCAGCACAGGTCAGAGGGAGATCACCCTAGGCACTGCCTGGCTGGTGTGAGCCTTGATCTTCCTGTAGGCCTCATCTCATCCTGGGCTTAGATTTTCCTGAAAATCAGGGTAATTGGTAATCAGCTCACACAGCTGTGAACCACAGCTCACAGATACAGAGGGAACGAATCCGAAGTTGAGCATCTCTGCTGGAGAGAGCAGGGAAGTGACATGTTTATGTAGCATTTCATCACTCTTGCCAAGAAGCACTAGCCCTGGGTTTATATTCCATTAAAGGTGCAATGACATGGTTTTAGAGCAGGTAGAAGATTGGCCTGTTATTAGAATAAGAGAATTTAGATTCAATTCTAAGTTAAAATCATGCAATATTAGTGCTGCAAGAAAACGAGGCTAATCAAATTCAATTCCCCCCTTTCATAGGTGATAGTATTTTAACGTTGAGGTATTAAATAATTTGCCAAGTTTGTTGATGATAGCATCTGGACTAGAATTGCCAATAGCATGTATTACTACTTCCGTAATGTTACTCATCTGCTCTTGGGAAGAATATCCTGGGACCTTGAGGCTCATGCCAGTCAACGGTAGCGTCCTCCTTTTCTCCATGTCTTCATCATTTCTTATTTATCATGTTCAAGGTTTTCCCACATCCATTGAGAACTCTGTCATATGGCTGAACAATTTTGTTTTATCAGGTCATTTCAATAACCATTGAGATTGTTAACCCAGTTTGCAAAATTTTCTACCCTTTTCTCTGTTTCACTCTCTTTCAGCAACCAACTCCTATGAACCCCTCCATTTGTTTTCCAGATCCACATCATGTTGGAAGTCACGAAATCTAATATCCTAATATCAGATTTGAACTCCCGTTCTTCTGGATCACACATCATTTTTCCACCTACATCTATTATAGAATAAGCTGTTGAAACAGATAGAACCCAAATTTAAGGGCTTTTACTAATGTAATAATTCAAAAGCTAGTGGTCCAGTGTGGCCGATAGCTCTATTCTACAAAATCATCAAGGCACCTAAGTTCCTTCTATTTTGTAGTTCTGCCACCATTAAGGTTTATTCACACATCTGACACTGTTTTATATGTATTCATTCCAGCACTCAAAAAGAAGAGGGAGGATGAATGACAAGCATTTTTTTTTCTAAAAGAAGTAACCTCAAAGTTACACATATTTCTTATACCCTTATCCTATTGGCTAAAGGTTGTTGACATAATCATACTATGTGACTTAGTGTATTTGAGCTGCTCTAACAAAATACCATATATTGGGTGGCCTATGAGCAAAAGAAGTGTATCTTTCACAATTCTGTAGGCTGGAAGGCCCAAGATCAAGGTGCCACTATATTTGGTGTCCGGTGTAAACTTACTTCCTGGTTAATAGACAGTTGTCATCTTGCTGGAAGGGGTTGGGTCTCTTTCGTAAGGATCTTTCTGGGATCACCATTCATGAAGACCCATCCTCATGACTCAAGCCCCTCCCGAAGGCTCCAACTCTAAATGTCATTGAATTGAGAGTTAAGTTTCAACATACAAATTCTGAGGGCACATAAAACATTTAGTCTGTAGCATCTAGCTAAAAGGTACATGTGCGCTGTACACCTAGCTGAGCAACCTTGCATGCAGCCTGAAAATGAAATATTCTATTTCTGAAAGGAAAAAAGATTAAAAGATTTAGCTGGGTTTTCTACAAATTTCACTATACCTTTTTAAAAAATGGTTTAATTTTTAAAATTGTTGTTCTGCGACAGTTGTCCCCATTTTTCACCACCACTCTTCTCTATCCTATACTTCCCCACTTTCCACACTCAATCCTACCCCACCTTTGGCTTGTCCATGGGTCCTTTATACATGTTCCTTGATGACCCTTCCCCTTCTTTTCCCCATCATACCCCTCCTACCTCACCTCTGGTTACTGTCAGTTTGTTCTTTATTTCAATGTCTCTGGTTATATTTTGTTTGCTTATATTGTTAATTAGGTTCCATTTATAGGTGAGATCATATGGTATTTTTCTTTTGCCACTTGCCTTATTTCACTTAGCATAATGCTCTCCAGTTCCATCCATGCTGTTGAGAAATATATAATTGTTCTTTCTTTCTGCTGCGTAGTATTCCATTAAATTGCACTGCTGGGATTATACCCTAAGGACCCTGAAACACCAGTTCAAAAGAACTTATGCACCCCAATGTTCATAGCAGTGCAATTTACAATAGCCAAGTGCTGGAAGCAATATAAGTGCTCATCAGTAAATGTATGGGTCACTGTACTTTTACTCATTGAACTCATTGGAATCTCCAGTTCTTTGATCCAAATGTATAGCCAAGTTTACCATTCCCTTTTTGGACTCACTTTCTCCCAAATGAGGATCCAATGGTATACAAGCTGAAACTATATCTCACCAATTCCTTCAAAGCTTATCTCAGTTATCTTCTGCATTAATTTATAAGTGTGTGCTCTTACTTTAGATGAGTGATTCTGGATAAAAAAATCTCACATTTTTTTCTCACAGGTGTTGATAAACTTTGGTGGTTTCGAATCCACTAGGGACCATCAAATTTAAACTCCAACTGAATCTACTTTATTGTAAATCGCTCCAAAGCAAGAATTCTTCTTTATGTTCATTGCATGGCTGTCTGGCTCTGAAATAATTTAAAAACATGTTTGCTGAATAAAAATATAAACATGAATTTCTTTCCAAATTTGAAAATTTATTAGCATTTTAAACTAGCCTTTTATATTTTCTGCTTTAGAAAAAGCATCACCCTTTTTTTAGGCTAAAGTCATCATTTTCACTTTGTTTTTGCTTTATGTATCAAATCTAGTCAGTCACAAATGTCTGTGTGTTTCAACTCTAAATCTCTTTTAAATCATACTCTCCACTCAGAATCACACATTATAGGCATAAATCCTGTCACCAAACCTTACCTTCACAGAGAAAAAGTGAGTTTTTGTCTCTCTTCCTGTAAGGACACTAATTCTCTGATGAGGGTCCACCCTCACGACTTCATATAAATTTAACTGCCCAAAGGTCCTGCTTCCGAATGACATAACATTGGGTGCTGGGACTGGAACACATGAAATTTTTTGGGGGGGCTAACAAACTTTATTCCATAATAAGCTTCCTCTCCTCTTTTTTGAAGTCAAGTTTATTGGGGGTGATGTTAATAAGATTACAAAAATTTCAGGGGTAGAGTTCTATGATACATCATCTGTATGTTGCATCACGTGTCACTCATCAACCACCCCTTCTCCACTTACTGCAATCACAGAACAGCA
Source organism: Sturnira hondurensis (assembly GCF_014824575.4). Classification (NCBI taxonomy): domain Eukaryota; kingdom Metazoa; phylum Chordata; class Mammalia; order Chiroptera; family Phyllostomidae; genus Sturnira; species Sturnira hondurensis. The sequence continues at coordinate 22,182,462 of NW_028073511.1, read as the reverse complement.
ACAGCTTGGCATCTATTTCACAAATAGAAGCTCAGAGAATTCTCTGGAGGTCCTGAAAAAACCCTGAGAAAGCCTTCTAAAATTTTCAGAACTCAAGAAAGAGGTTAACTCCAGGACTGATTACTCAAAAATGATGCCTTCCAGTGAAAAGTACCCCGCCTTGCAGTCATGGCTAACCACACTGCTTTTTCAGTCATATATCAATAGACAAAGATTGTTGAACACTTGTGTAAATCTACCATTTTTAAAGCAGAGACTAAAAAGAGAAAACTAAAAAATTAAAAAATAAGAGTAACAACAGGAGACATAAATAATGCAAAGAACAGAGAAAACACTTAGAAATCAGTTAATATCTTAAGAGAGTTACAAAAACACATAACAGTTATAAAACAAGAATAGTGTGTATAAAAAATGGAAAATCAGAATAAACAAGAAAGTTTTACTTAATCAAGGGATAAGTTGGAAGATAAAAATTAAAGAAAAATCTCAGAAAATACAGCTAAAGTAAAGAAAATATTCAAAATAAAAGAATAAAAGACTTATAAGATGAACATGAGAGTTCCATCATCCAACTAACAGGTGAAAACAAGAAAATTGAGGGGAGGGAATTATGAAAGCAAGAACATAAAAACATTCTGGAAACATGAACACCAGTCTTCATATTGAAAAGGTGTATAAAGTACCAACCATAATAAATGACTGCAAACCCACAACCAAAGCACAATATCTTATTTAAAGCAGATGTATGTAAACTTACATAAGACAAATGGAAATTAAAATGATGTTGAATATCTCAAAACAATTCTCACTTCTAGACAGCAGTGGACATTGTTTTGAAAACCCTGATGAAAAATTATTTTCAAACCATTAATATTCTATCACATTGTACTATTCTAAAATATTCATTAAACCTCAGGGAAGAATTAAAATATCAAAATTTTCTGGACTCAGAAATGTAGATTTTATGGAACCTTTTTCTAAGGGACTATGAAGACTATATTCAGAAGAAAGAACTGGGATTTTGGAAAAGCAGATCTATACAAATAGCAAGACCAGAGAACAATAAGTCTAGATAAAGTAAGAGGATAAGTGTGGGGTTTCCAGGAAAGATAGACTTGATAAAGTAGGTATAATGATTGAGCATATAAAAAGTACATTGAAAATAGGCACAATTATTACTTCCAAGAAATATAAGAAATAATTATGCAAGAAAAATACAAACATAAATATATGTACAACTGATTCTGCATTGGACAATAATAGTGTGATCATAGTGATAACTACTTTGACATGGTAATGAGCATGGACTTTGAGGATAGATTACTAGAACTGACTCCCATCTACAACTCCTACTAGCTTTATGATCTTAAGCAAGCTACTTAATTTCTCTGTCTCAGTTTCTTAGTCTGTGGAAGAATATTTCTCATAGCACTATATAAGAATTAAATGTGTTAGTACATATAAAGTGCATAGTAGAATGCCTAACAGTAATCATCTAGTGTTTGCTATTATAGTAGTATTATATTTAACTGAGAGCAATTATGCAGTTATTTTGGCATGATGGGGAGAGAGAAGTGAGATGGTGGTCAGGTATTTTGTGGTTTGTCTAACAAACTGGGACACTTTGAGAGTGAAAAGTATCCTGTGCAAAACAGAACATGTAGCCATCCTAGCTATAGGCTTAGCCTTATCTATCTTAATTGAAAGGACATAATGTCTAAAATATATGAATCAAGAAACTGGCCCATGTATTTGAGAACTATCTCTCACTACATAGAATCTCTCTAATATTTTCCCTCAGCTATATATTGAAGTTAAAACCATTTGATGTTATGTCTGATAACCTGTGTAGCTTTCAGACTTGCCATTTCATTTATTGGTTAACAGTAATATGAAATGACATTCTCTAAACACACCACAGTTTGCACATTTTCTTCCCTTGCCTAGAAAGCTACTTGCTACCTTGTCTATTGTATTCATTTGTTAAGTTTGCCATGACAAAGCACCATAAATTACATGATTCACACATTAGAAATTTATTGTTTCACAGTTCTGGGGCCCTGAAGTCTCCAGATGAAATCAAGCTATTGACCAATTTGGTTCTTTCTAAGCAATTCTACTTAAAAATGGGCACAGGATCTGAATAGACATTTTTCCAAAGAAGACATAAAATGGCCAACAGGTGGGTAAAAAGGTACTTGATGTTGCAACTCATCAGGAAAAAATAAGTAAAAACCACAATGAGACATCACCTAACATTTGTTAGAATGACTATTAGTAAGGAGGCAAGAAATAACAAGTGTTGGTAAGGAAGTAGAGAAAAGGAAGCCCTTGTGCACCATTGGTGGGAATATAAGTTGGTGCAATGACTATGAAAAATAGTATGGAGGTTTCTTAAAAAATTAAAAGTAGAGCTACCATATAATCCAGCAATTCCTTTCTGCCTATTGAAAAAAAGTAACAAAAACAATAACTCTTAAAGATATACGTGACACACAAGTTCTAGCCAAGGTGAAGGCATAGGTAGATGGATTTGGTTCTACCTTAGTTTGGTTCACCTCCTTGCACAACAAAATAAAGGACAACAAGAAATTTAAAAAAACAAAAGACAACCAGAACTGCCAGAACATCGAACTGTATGGAAGTCCAACAATCAAGGAGCTAAAGAAGAAACATTCATCCAGAGTAGAAGAAGGGGCAGAGATGGGCAGCTTGAGTAGAGAGGACACACAAGGCAGCAGACCAGCCCTGGTGGACTGGGTGGTCCCACATTCACGTGTTGGTAAACCAAGAGGAACAACTTGGGAGTGAGACAGACCACTCAACACAGGGTTCCAGCGAGGGGAAACTAACGTCTGAAAACCTCTGGCTGTAAAAAACCTTGGGGATTGTGGCAGCAGGAGAAATTCCAAGGCTCACAGAATGGTTCACTAGAGAGCCCCACAGGGCCTTTGAATGTACACAAACCCACCCACCCAGGAATCAACACTAGAAAGGCCCAGTTTGCTTGTGGGAAGTGAGGGAAGTGATTGAAAGCAGGGCAAGAGCTGAGGGAGTGGCATTGTTCCTTATCTGACACTTCTCCCACAGACAGTGCCACAATGGAGCGAAGAGGGTTACCCCACCCTGATGAATCCCTGAGGCTCTGCTCCTTACAGTTTAACAGGTGTGCCAAGACAAAGAAATATGGCCCACATGAAAGAACAGATCAAAACTCCAGAAAGAGCTAAGTGACTAGGTAAGAAGGAGCTAGAAAGAAGTGTTCAAAGTCATGAAAGGCAAGGACCTATATCCAAGATTATTGTATCTAGGAAAGCTATCCTTTAGAATGGAAGGGAAGATAAAATGCTTTCCAGAAAAGGTAAAGTTAAAGGAGTTCATTGTTACCAAACCCTTATTACATTAAATGTTAAAGGGACTTATCTAAGAAAAGAAGATCAAAATTGTGAACAGTAGAATGACAACAAACTCACAGATAAATCTAGAAAAATCATCAACTGAATCTAGAGAAACAAAAACAAATTAAGCAAACAACGAGAACAAGAACTGAATCACAAAAATGGAGATCATGTGGGGAGAAATCAGTGGGGAGGAGAAAGGGAGAGAATGGAGAAAAAAGTATAGGGAGTAAGAAAAAGCATAATTGGTTGGTACAAAATAGACAGGGACAGTTATGAATAGTATAGGAAATTGAGAACTCAAAGAACTTACACATATGACCCATGGACATGAACTAAGTTAGGGGGATGCTGGAGGTAATGGGTATACTGTGTGGAGGCTGAGAAAGGGGAGAAAAAAGAATGGGAAAACTGTAATATACTCAAGAAAATATACTTAAAAATAAAGATACTTCACACATTCAATAAAAGATACATTCATTCACATGTTCATTGCAGTGTTACTTACATTAGTCAAGATGTGTAGCCACCTAAGCATCCATGGACTAAACAAGAAGTTCATTAGGGTTTGCAGTGTATGTATAGATATTTATATTTATATTTATATGTATAGATATTTATCTATATTTATATCACATCTGTATCTGTACACAATGGAATATAATTCAGCCATCGAAAGGATATCCTTTCATTTGCAACAACATGTATGAAGCTTGAGGGCATTTTGCCAAGCAAAATAAGGCAGAGTAAGACAAATGCCATTTGATTTCACTTTTATGTGGTTCCTAGATATAGTGTGGTAGAAGGTGGTCAAAATGAGTTGGGTGGGGGGGTCCCAAAATCCAAATTTTTAGTTTTAAAATAAGTCATGGGTACATAATACATAGCATGATGACTGTAGTTAATAACACTATTGTAAATTTAAAAGTTATTTTCAAAGTTCTCATCACAAGAGAAAAAATTATGACCATGTATGATGATGGATGTTAACTGGGCTTAGTGTGGTGATCATTTTGCAATATATACGAATATCAAATTAAGTTGTACACCTGAAACTCATAAAACTTTATGTCAATTATTCCTCATTTAAAAAGAATACAATCACACAAAAACCTATAAACATTAAAATGCTGTCTCACAGTTCTGGAACCTAGGAGTCTGAAATGAAGATGTTGACAACTGAGTACCTTTCAAAGGCTTTGAGGGGATAGTATGTCCTAAGCCTCTCTCTTTGACTTGCACATGGACTTTATATCCTTGAATCTCTTCTCATAATTTTCTATGTGTGTCTTTCTTATGTCCTTTTTTTTAAATTAGGATATCAGTCATATTGGATTAGGGACCACTCTAAAATTAATCAAATTTTAATTTGATTACCTTTGTTAAGATCTATTTCCAAATTAGAAAACATTTTGAGATACTGACAGTTATTACAAAACATTACTTTTTGTGGGACACAGTAACACACACACAAATAATTCAATTGATTTTGTAAAACACTCATAAAAGTATAACCTGTTTTGAGAATCTAGTTTGCTTCCCACCACCTCACTGTCATCACAAAAGCTTGTGTGAAAAACTGCAATCTGTATATTTTCTATTATTGCTCTTAACCTAGGCTATAAATTCTTTCTTTTTTAAAATATATTTTATTGATTATGCCATTATAGTTGACCCATTTCCCCCATTCACTGCCCTCCATCCTGCACACCCCCTCCCTCCCGCATTCCCCCCTTTAGTTTTTGTCCATGTGTCATACTTATAAGTTCTTTAGCTTCTACATTTCCCATACTATTCTTACCTTTCCCCTGTCTATTTTCTACCTACCGTCTATGCTACTTATTCTCTGTATCTTTTCCCCCTCTCTCATCCTCCCACTCCCCTGTTGCTCACCCTCCATGTGATCTCCATTTCTGTGGTTCTGTTCCTGTTCTAGTTGTTTGCTTGGTTTGTTTTTGTTTTTGCTTTAGGTGTGGTTGTTAATAATTGTGAGATTGCTGTTATTTTACTGTATGTGTTTTTTTATTTTATTTTTCTTAGATAAGTCCCTTTAACATTTCATATAATGAGTGCTTGGTGATGATAAACTCCTTGTACTTGACCTTATCTGAGAAGCACTTTATCTGCCCTTCCATTATAAATGAAAGCTTTGCAGGATAGAGCAATCTTGGATGTAGGTCGTTGCCTTTTATGACTTGGAATATTTCTTTCCAGGCCTTCTTGCCTGCAAGGTCTCTTTTGAGAAATCAGCTGACAGTCTGATGGGAGCTCCTTTATAGGTAACTGCCTCCGTATCTCTTGCTGCTTCTAAGATTCTATCCTTCATTTTAGTCTTGGCTAATGTAATTATGATGTGCCTTGGTGTGTTCCTCCTTGGGTCCACCTTCTTCGGGACTCTCTAAGCTCCTTGGACTTCCTGAAAGTCTATTTCCTTTGCCAGACTGGGAAAGTTCTCTTTTATTATTTGTTCAAATAAGTTTTCCACTTGTTGCTGTTCCTCTTCCTCTTCTGGTACCCCTATAATTTGGATGTTGGGATATTTAAAGATGTCCTGGAGGTTCCTAAGCCTCTCCTCATTTTTTTAATTCTTGTTTCTTCATTCTTTTCTGTTTGGATGTTTCTTTCTTCCTTCTGGTCCACTCCATTGATTAGAGTCCCAGTTTTCTTCCCATCACTATTAGTTCCCTGTACATTTTCCTTTATTTCACTTAGCAGACCCTTCACCTTTTCATCTTATTTGCAACTGAATTTAACCATTTCTGTGAGCATCCTGATTACCAGTGTTTTGAATTGTGCATCTGATAGGTTGGCTATCTCTTTGTCGCTTAGTTGTATTATTTCTGAAGCTTTGATCTGTTCTTTTGTTTGGGCCATTTTTTTCTCGACACACCTGTTATGCAATAAGGGGCAGAGCCTTAAGTGTTCACCTGGGCAGGGCAACCCATCTCGTTGCGTTGTGGTGCTGTATGTTGGGGAGAGGTCTGAGAGGGAACAATGGTGCTTGCTCGCTCTCTGATGGATTTCAGCCACGTCCCCACTTCCCCCAAGGAAACTGGGCCCTCCTGATGCTGATTCCCATGTGGGTGGGTTTGTGTACTTTCTAGGACCCTGTGGGTCTCTCCAACAAATTCTCCTGTGAGGCTGAGAGTCTCAACCTGGCACATCAGCCCACCCGGTGTTTTCAATTGGTGTTTTGAGGCTTTATGTCCCTGCCCTGGAACCCTGGGTTGCTTGGTCTATTTTGCTTCGTAGTTTCACCTGGTTTACCTAGGCATGAACGTGGGACCTCCCAGTCCACCAGCCACCTTGTGTACCGCACGCACCCCTCCACAATCTGCCTCCCTGCTGGGTTGTGAGCCTGGGGTCCACCAGCCACGGCTTTGCTGTGACCCCTTTCTGCCTGGACCCCTGACTTCACCCTTCCTACCAGACTGGATGAATGTGTGTTCTTTAACTCCTTGGTTGTCTGACTTCCATACAGTTCAATTTTCTGTCAGTACTGGTTGTTTTTTGTTTGTAAATTGTTGTTGTCCTTATTTTGGTTTTGCAAGGAGGCACATTGTGTCTACCTATGCCTCCATCTTGGCCAGAAGTCTCTAGTCTGTAACTTCTTTACAAACAAATATGTATCTTTTAGACTATGGAGAAAATTAGAAAACAGAAAGTGTTATATTTATCTCAGTATCCAGAATGTGGCATAAAATAATACTTCTCTTAATTTTATTGCTCTTATAATAGACACTAAAAAGCTTTATAAAGATTTATACTATTTTAATTGTTAAATAAAGTAGTATAATAAGAATTTAAGATCTCTTAGAATACCATGTTTCACAAGATTAGTTCATGAAAATTGTTTTCAACGTACTCCTCTTACTTGTATTTTCTAGTTTCTTAGAAATCAACTAAAACTTTGGTTAGTTGTTGGTGGAATACCATATAGAGGCTCTTTTAATTTTGATCAAATATACCAAAGAATTAAGAAATATTAAAAAAACTGCTAAATAAAATATGAAAAATCAAAACTAGGGAAAACTGTGAAGTCACAATTCTTTTCAAAATTAGGGATAGGGTTTTATATTATGTGTTTTATAGCATTTTAACAGCAATGAAGATTTACAATGTATAAAATCTTTATAATAAAAAGATTAATGAAGATTTATCTTTTAATTATAAAAAGCATAATGAAAATATCTTATATTTTACTACCCCTTTTAATTTCAGTTCACATTATCAATAAAATCTATATATCAGATATCATAGTAGAGATGTAATATTTTATTTTTTAAAGCTTAAGATTTTGAGATTTGACTTCCAGTCAAGATGGTGGCATAGTTAAATACAATTCACCTCCTTACACAGCCACATCAAAATTACAGCTAAACTATAGAACATTCATCACTCAGAACCATCAAGGGAGGAAACAGGAGCCTAAGTGCTGAGAGCTGTAACAGTAGCAACAGGTTTGAACTGTGAGTTTTGTTGGGTGATAAAGGGGGAAGGTGTTGCAGCTGGGCAATTAGTTGTATAACAGGATATTTCAGGCTGATTGTTCAGGCTTCAGTTTTCTCCAGCCTTATCTTTGTTATCTTTGGTTTCAGGGTACAGGCACTCCAGTCTGATAAATCCTGTTTTTGTAAGTTTTAAAATAACTTGCACAGGTGATGCTTTTAGTAACCTCTCTAGTCCTGAGAACAGGGGCTCAGAGGAAACTATAGTTAATTATACCTGATGGGCTCAATGAAAGAGATTGGTAGCTGGTAAAGAGGGCCTGAAAGGGGCCTTTTTTCCTTTCACTAACAATGGTATCTGTTGCATTTGTCCCTTTAGGTCGATTGGGTACAGAGTGATGGTGCTAGGTGCAGACTGACTGGAAGGGTCCTAGCTCTTCAGGGCCCATTAGCCTCACATAATTCCAGGGCTGCCTCCCTCTCTGGCAACCAGAAGGCATAAATGTACAGTTGTTCTCAAGTGACTCATTGATTCAAAGAGAGTAGGTGAATGTTTCCAGTGTGGCAACAAAATAGTATGAACACCCATTTTTGAATATAGAATATGAAATCATAACTCCAAATTGACATTTAAGAAGCGATTTAGCATTAGTATGGGAAAATTATGAAGTAATAAATTAGACTTACTGTTTATCCAGAGCAGTGCAGGGAGCTGCCTCTGAATGGTTGCCATAGTTGAAATGGGATAATTGGGTTAACTGCAAAGGTCCTAGGTCAAAGGGCACATTGTTATTCTCTGTCTTTGTCATGAAGCTTCACACTCTGCTGCTCTGCTTGCTCTAATCAAGTGTCTGAGAATAGAGCTTTCCCAAATATATTCACAGCCTGTCTGATTTTTGTAAAAATATAAATACCAATCTCTATTTTTGTATAGACTTTACATTTCTTAAAATAGTTTTAGAAAATAAAACCAAGTCACAAACCAGAAAAAATTTAGGACATGGCTATCATTTCATAAGTTTTATCTCTTGTTACTTAATTTTGTTGTAAACCACTACGTAATAAACTCAGTAATTTCTTTTCTTTCCTTTTCACGTTTCCCACTTTATCTGGTGGGTCTTTTGTGTCAAATTCTGAAACCTCAGTATAAATTTTGATATTTAATAATGTAACTTTCTGTTTTTGTCTTTCCTATACAGTGGCTTCAAAATGTTTTTGATTATTTTTAAACCTAAACCCAGACTAGAGCTTTGTTTGGTTTTGACACTGTCTATAGGAAAGACAGCTCAGTTTGTCCCCTGTAAGAGAGAATGCATAACCAATTAGAGTATTGAAATGAAGGACCATCATCAGTCTCAAGGTACTGGGTTTAATGGCTTGAGGAAATATGGTATTTTTGTCCTTTATTATAAATAACCTGGGTCAGAGCCTTTAAAAAAAATCTGGACTGACATTTTTTATGCCCTGTCCCTGGGCATCTATTCTAGTTTGTGTAGTTTATTTAAAATTAAAAACAGAACAAAACACAAGTGCTATATTCTACAGCTATATAAATAATGATATATTATTTATATAAAACTCCATAAGAAAAATTATTGCCTTTTCATTACAAGTGGAAATAGCTCTTTACTTAGAATTTGGAGCTTTACTTTCTAAAATATCTCCTGTGGCCAGGAACAAGAAAACTGAATGTTCCTATTTCCAGTGAGTTTCAAAAGATGAGGCTCCAAGCCATTTGCATTGAAATTCAGTAGTGCACAGTTTAACACTGCTTCAGAAGAGAAATGCAAAAATTGATAAATATCTTCAAGTTGCTCTTGGTTTTTCAGAGAAATGTGATAAGATTCTTCTGAATGATAGAATGGGAGAAAGCATTTGATATAGTTTCTCACAGTGTTGAAAATATAAACCAAATTGACCTGGAAAATAATACAGCTGTATGAGCTAAAACCTAGCTAAAAAATGCCAAAAAGAATGGAGGCAGAGTATAGATGGACTTGAGAGTCTCCCAATCAGCAAAGGTAAGAGAGAGTACAGAGAAAAATCATCTAAGATGATTAAGAGGATGAAGGCAAAAATTGATGATGTTATAAAGGGAGCTGGTATGAACTGACTCTCTAAAAAAAGCTCTAGAACAAGTTGGAATAAAAATAAATGAAATCTAAGCAAGGCAGGCTAAGAAAGGCCTTCAAATGACACTGACAAAAATTGTTTCACAGGACACCAACTGAAATACAGAATTAGATGAGGGAAAATGAAGGGAATAATGAAAAAAAATCACACAGCTCATTTACAGCCCGCTTAGAGATCCCTGACCCTGCACATGTGCGTTGTCACTCTCTCTCACGACTCTCTTCCTCACCCCTCTCCACACATCACACTGGGACGCACTTCTCTTCCCTTCAGCGTCACGGGGAGGAACCTGCCGCCATGGCTCTCAAGGGCACTCGGGAATTTTTTTGATTAGTCTCGTTTAGAGGCCTTTTTGAGTCTGCCTTGCTGAGATTTTATTTATTTACATTCCAAGTTGTTCCAGAGTTTGTGAAACTATTCCTACTGGCATCCTTTCTAACATCACAGGAGGGTAGAGATAGAGGAGGCATGAAGTGAATGCAGGTGGGCAAAAGTAGGTTTACAGTTGTAATACAACCAATACAAAAATTAATAATAAGGATATAAGAATAAAGTGTGTTTTGTAAAGTCACAAGTATAAACCCACTTTTGCTCACCATTGTATAAGTTGATAGTAGGTACCTGAGAAAAAGTCCCTGCTCTCTGCTTATTGGTCATACTCTCGGGAACTTGAAAGGAAAAGCTGCCTGGTGTTGTCTGGGGCTAGAGACAGCCAAGCCCCAATTAGGGAAACCCCAGCCCAGCCTGAAAGGAGTGGAGCGATTTGTGCGTTCGTAGAAGTAGCAGAGCCTCCAGCTTTGAAGAGGCTAGAGACAGGAATGAGGAATGTTTTGTGGGCAACCCCGGTGAAGTGATGACTGAGAACCCAATAAGATGTTTCTGTGCGGAAGATGGCATCAGACACTGCATGTCTCAGCCTGATGTCCTGGGACTGTGTGCAGTCTCTATAGATTGGATGCTGTTCCTAGGGAACTCAAACTGCAGAGATGCAGGTGCTGTCACCCTGGCTGAAGGAGGGTTGTACAAGATATTACATTGTTGTATATAACAAACCAAAAAACTGTCAACAACTGAATCTAAAAAACAAAAACAAACGAAGCAAACAACAGGAATGGAATCATAGATGTGGAGATCCTTTGGAGGGTTATTAGCTGAGAGGGGAAGGGGGAGAATGGTGAAAAATGCATAGGGATTTAGAAACATAATTGGGTAGGTACAGAATAGACAGGGGGAGGTTAACACTCTGGGCAATGGAGAAGCCAGAGAACTTACATGAACAACCCATGGACATCAACGTAACAAGGGGTATCATGGGAGGGAGGGGGGAACCAGGGAGAGGGGGTCAAAGGGGGAAAATTGGGACAACTCTAACAGCATAATCAATAACATATACTTAAAAAAGAAAAATCAACAAAATTATAATTTGACACTTGCTTTTGAACTAAGAATCATTTTTACACTGCTTTGTCAGGATGAACTAAAGAATACATTGAGCTTTGAATACTGAATCCATAAATAAGAAGTGCCCTTTAAACAAACAAAAGGAATACTTTTGAAATCAACTTGTAATATTTTTTCTCAAATGACTTGAGCAGTATTATATGCTTTCTTTTTTGTTTAAACATTCTTTTAGTTAGAAAACACCAAAACAATAGTTAGTAAGCTCAATTCTAGAAAAATATTAACAGCAAGGAATTTTAAAAAGTATTTTACATGCATCACTTTAATCTATTATTATTATTATTAATCTGCTGTTAGTCCCCCTTTTCAGATGAGGAAATTGAGGCACATTTTTCAGTCTGTACATCTGGTGGGTGGTAGATTCAGGATTTGGGAAGGCAGTTGTTCTCGCTACTATACCACCAGCCCCAACTGCAGGGCTGTGAACTTGATCCCTCTGTCTCCAGAGTGTGTGGCATTTATCATCAGTGCGTGTGGATGCCAGTGTGCTACGAGGCTCCACTCTGCTCCTCCAGAGCCGAAGCAGTACTTATCCTCCAGATGCTACATGGGACTGTGATTAAAATCAGGCAAGCTCCTTTTCATAGCTTAGTTAATACCACAATTACAATGTACAGCAAACAACCCCTTCTTGATGCAAATTAACACCTACGCAATAATCTCAGATACTCCTTGGGGCAACTCTTGGAAATGAGCACTGTTTTAGAGAGGAGGACACAGAATCTCATCGACAACTTCCTCATTTAGGATTCCAACTGGGTTTTCTTTCTTTGTTAGGTTCCACTATCCCTCAAAAATACTCCAATTTAGTTAGGAACATTATGGATTTAGTAGGTCACTGTGGTTTACACGGCATACACATGAAGCATTTATAATACTGTTTCTGTTGGGATAGAAGTTTATTCCTACTTCTATACAGCTGATTTAAAAACTAAATTCTGGGACACGGCCCATTTGAAACTTGAGAATTGCTTACTTTGATACTAAAGGGGAAAAAAGCTTAAATTGTGATAATACTTTTACTTCTAGATTTTTAAGGCTGTGAATATATTCTACACCACACGCAAAATGTTTATTTGTTTAGTCAACCATATCCGCAGCATCAGCAGGTTAGGGGAAGCTGAAACATGAGGTGAATACGCATGCTTAGGATTTGCTTTTCCATCCTATTGTATGCTGATGAATTTATTCCTTTAAATGGTTTTGTTTCAAAGAGTGGGACATGGGACAAGGTGTTTTAAATGGGGAAAACAGTAAGGACACTTATTTAGAGAACTTGAAAATTTTAAATATTGAAGTTCTTTACATCTTTCATTGAAACAAAAAAAATATTTCCTTTTTAGTGGAATTGAGGGCAGCTGTCTTGAGAAGTCTAGTTTTCATTTTATTGCTATAATATCGAAGGCCTAGCTACAAACTCCAGGAGCTGATATTTCACTGAGAAACACATCATGCTGATATATTTAACGTGTATCACCAAACCAGCTTCTTCATTCTTTGCCATACACTTTGATCTTTCTAGTTGCTATGGCTCATAATTTGTAAGGGACCTCAGTCATCATTCTGTAAGGACCTTAGTCACCCTCTCATCCAGTCCCCCATATATTAACAATAAAGAGAATGAATTAAAGAAAAGTGACTTGCCCGAATATAAGTCATCGGGAACCTTTTGTACTTTTAAACCTAGAACTGACAGTGTACCTGAAGTGTAACTTTTTTTAATCCCACAGTCTTTAGCAGTAATCTCATTTAGCAGTTCAAGAATGGGAACTCTATTATGCCTAGCACAAAGTATTTATTTTAAATTTTAAAAGTAAATTTTAATTATAAAATTATTGTATTCTTACTGTAAATAATTTATACCATTTAGAAAAATATACAGTAAAAATAAAAGTTCTTTCTTCAGTTAACTTTACTCTCCAGATTTTATATGAATATATAAACATATGAATAAATATAGATCTGTATACATGTACATATACGTATATGTACACACTTATCAATATAAAAATAAAATTTGATAATAGCATTTAGCAACTTGCTTTTTAAGGTTTGAAAACTTGGACACCATTCCTTACCATTATTGTGAGATACGCTGCTTTTCTTTTCTTTATAGAATGGTTGCGTCACATTGCACCTTGTGATAGTTTTAAAGGTATTTACAAATTCTTGATATTACTCAGATCAAAAGGTGAAATCTCATTCTCTACACCATGGATATGAGTTGGGGTTAGTGACTTGTTGCTAAGGTATAGAACAGAGGTATCAAACTCATTTTCACTGGAGGCCACATCAGCCTCGCAGTTGCCTTCAAAGGGCTGAAATAACATTAGGACTGTATAAATGTAACTATTCCTTAACTGTTAAGGAGTTGAAATTATATTCTGTTTGTCTTCCTATCTTTGTTGAGGTATAATTGCCAAATAAAACTTGTATTTATTTAAGGTATATGACTTGATATTTTGATATACACAAATTGTGAAATAATTATAAAAATTAAGCTAAGTAACATATCCATCACCTTATATAGTTACCATTTTTCTCTTTTCATTTTTCTGTGGTGAGCATATATATGATCTACTGTATTAGACAATATTAAATATACAAAACAGTGTTGTTAACTGCATTCATATTACTGTTCACTAGATGTTCAGAACTTGCTCATCTGGAGAACTGAAGCTTTGCAACTGCAACATTTTTGCTTCCCTACAACCACTGGTAGCCATCACGGTACTCTCTGATGCTGTAAGTTTGACCGTTTTAATTTTTATATAAAAGGAGATCATGCCATATTCATCTTTCTTTGTGTTTCTGGTTATTTCACTTAGCAAAATGTCTTCTAGGTACATCCATGTTGTCACATATGGCAGGGTTTTCTTCTTTTTTTAAGGCTACAAGGTTTTGGTTGTACACCTTGTGATTAGGTACTATATAACTTTCTAAGTGATCATCCTGTTAAATTTTGTACCCATCTGATACCATACATAGTTATTAGAATATTATTGACTGTATTCTGTATGCTGGACATTATACCCCATGACTATTCTATAACAACCAACCTATACTTTTTATTTATTTTTTAAAACTGAATTTATTCAGATTACATTGGTTAATGAAATTATGTAGGCTTAAGGGGTATAATTCTATAGTACATAATCCGTATATTGTATTATGTGTTCACCACCCCAAGTCATGCCTCTTTTCATCACCATTTCTCCTACCCTTTTCCCTTTCCTGCCTCCCTCTAGTAGTGACTATAGTGTTTGTATAGTTTGACTATTGAATTGTATAGTGTTTGGATACCCCATGCTATTTGTCCATTCATCTGCCGTGGGCACCAGGGTTGTTTCCATATCTTCGCCAGTGCAAATACCACTGCAGTGGTCCTGGTAGTGCAAGTCTCTCTTTGAGATACTGACTTTGTTTCCTTATACCCAGAACTGGAATTGCTGGATTATGAGGTAGGGTTGTTTTTAACTTTTTGAGAAATCTCCAAACTATTTTCCATAAGGTATGTACCAAATTACATTTTACCACCTTATATAAAGAAGATTTTCCTTTTCTCCCCACCCTTACCAACACGAGTTATCTTTTTTGCCTTTTTGATAATAGCCATTTTGACCTGTGTGAAATGATTTCTCATTGTGGTTTTGATTTGCGTATTCCTGATGACTGATGATGTTGAACATTTTCCCATATTGCTATAGGGCATTTGTATTGTCTTTTCTAGAGAAATGTCTACTCAGGTCCTTTGCCCATTTTTCATTGGGTTATTCATGTTTTTTTCCTATTGAATTGTATAAGTTCCTTATATGTTTTAGATATATGGTTTGTGGATATTTACTGCCATTCCACGAATTGTCTCTTCACAGTACTGATTGTTTCCTTTGCCATGGAGAAGACTTTAGTTTAATGCACTCTTGCTTGTCTGTTTTCCTTTTGTCAATTGTGTTGTTGGTGTCACATCCAAGAAACCACTTTGCAGCCGATGTAAAGAAGGGTTTCCCCTCTGTTTCCTCCCAGGAGTTTTATGGTTGTAAGTCTTATGATTAAGTATTTAATCCACTTTGTGGTAATTTTTGTGCATGGGGTAGAAAAAGGGTCCAATTTCATTCTTCTGTATGTGGATATCCGATCTTCCTTTCCTGTAAAGGACCAGATAAATATTTTAGATTTTGTTGTTCATTCAATATCTGTCACAACTACTCAACTTTACTATTGGACAGAAAAGCACTCATAGGTAATATGTGAGTGAATGAACTTGGTTATTTTACAATACAGTGTGTTGACATTAGGATTTGAATTACAAACTTTTTGACTGTTATAATAGTACTTTTACTTTGCTTTTTCCAACCATGTAAAACTGTAAAAATCATTTTTAACTCTAGGGACATACAAAAATAGTAGCTGGCTGTCCCCTCTACTAGCATGTGCCCCTTACTCCTAAATGTGATCCCTTTTGGTTCATAACTAAAAGCCTGGACTTTCATTAAGGTCTCCCATTTCACAGGCATTGAACTCCAATCTTGGTCTCCACAGCTGCAGTAATCTTTGTTGAGGTTTTAGCGCCCTACCTACTGTTTTTTGATGGATTTATTGTGATGTTATCCTGCACGTATGGCATTTAAGAGAGATCCGGTGTTTGGAGGGAAACTTGTAGTCAGATTTTAGGCTCATTTTTCTGAGATTCTTTCTTCTTTTCAGTTTTATTCTTCAGTTCTCAGATGTTTGGGGAGCTCCATATTCTAAGGCACCTCCTCAGCCCTGATTGCTGCTTTCTGAATAGGCTGTCCTGCCCACTCTTCATACACAGAAAACTAGAAAATGTCAATTTGGATATAAAGTTTATTGTTAGTTTGAATAGGAACATTACTTTGTGTTTTCTTCTTTCAAAGATTGTAATCCCTCATATGCTGCTTTCAGTTTGTAAATCTCCATTGTCTTCACCCAGTTGCTATAGACACGCATATTGAGTCAAGCTCTTATTCTTTTCAACAAGAGAGAATTTGACTTACTGAGAGTATAAGGTTATCTGGGCTTTTTAAATTGACATATGGTAAAATTTTCACTTATACTTCTAAGTTTTGTAATATGGTTAGGAAGATAATGCTGATATATTATTCTGTTATACTCTTTAATAAATCTTTTGGTTTCAAGTTTTACACTTCAATCAAGTTTTTTACATTTAAATCATTGACTAATCTGAAATTAATTTTGATCAAAGATAAGAAAGAGGATTTCCTTTTTTTCCTCAAATGTCCAGCCAGTTTTTTAAAACATTGACTATTGATTCGAAATGCTATACTTGTTATATATTAAATTCCTAATCGCACAGGGACATATTCTGAGATTCTCTATTATGCTTTACTGTCTATGGACAGAGATAATACTATTTCAGAATGTATTTTATTATCAGGGAATCTTGTTTCCCTATTAGTCCACTATTTCAGAAATTTCCTAGTTACTCTTTCATGTGTATTGTTTCCAGATGAACTTTAGAATTTGTTGGTAAATTAGGAAAAGAGTGGAATATCAAAAGCATAGGCGACAGAAGATAAATATGGGTAAGCTGGACTTCATAAAAGTGAAAAGCTTTTGTGCATTAAGAGACACTTGTCAACAGAGTGTAATGATAACCAACAGAGCAGTGAGTTTCACCCGGTATGCTGTGGTAGACTGATGTACTGCAAGAATTTTTAAAACGTATAGCACTATTTAGCCAGGGGCACTGACCTCTTTTCCCTTAGATTGTCAAATAAAAGTATGACAATAGCCAACACAACAATAGATATCTGGTGTGAATAAATCAAAATTATAAATATCTTTGGCATATCATTAAAAAATATACTTTTTGGTGTACCGCAGAATTTTAGAAATTAGCTTGTGTGCCATGAGATAAAAAGATCTAAAATCACTGCCATACTGTGGAAGAAAATATTTTCAAATCATATTTTATTGACACATAGAATCTATAAAAAACTTCTATAACTCAATAACAATAATAAAAACAAACAACCCAATTAATAAACAGGGTAAGGACTTGAACAAGCATTTCTCCAAAGGAAATATACGAATCACCAATAAATACATGAAAAAATGCTCAACATCACTAATCATTAAGAAAATACAAATCAAAACCGCAGTGAGATATTACTTATTAAGATAGCTATTAATAAAAAATAACAAATGCTAGCAAAGATGTGGAGAAACTGAAACCTTTGTGTATTGCTCTTGAAAATATAAATGGTTCAGCCACTGGAGAAGGGTTTGATGACATTTCAAAAATTTAAATTGATTAACCTAAAATTGATTAATCTAAAATTAATAGAATTACCATACGATCAATAACAGTTGCACTTCTGGATATATACACAAAAGAATTGAGAACAAGGGCTCGAACAGATATTTTACACCAATGTTCATAGCAACATTACTCACAATCGCCAAAAGGTGGAGGCAAACCAAGTGTCTAGCAAGAGGTGACCTGATCAA
The DNA here is from genome assembly GCF_014824575.4 of Sturnira hondurensis. Lineage (NCBI taxonomy): Eukaryota > Metazoa > Chordata > Mammalia > Chiroptera > Phyllostomidae > Sturnira > Sturnira hondurensis. The sequence continues at coordinate 22,164,530 of NW_028073511.1, read as the reverse complement.
CAAAATGTGGAATACACATATACAGTGGAATGTTACTCAGCCTTAAAAAGGAAATACATTCTAAAACATGCTACAACATGAATGAACCCTGAAGATACTGTGCTAAGTAAAATCAACCAGTGACAAAAAGACAGATATCGTATGTTTCCACTTAAATGAAGTAGCTAGAGTGGTCAAAAGCATAAAAAAGGAAGTAGAGTGGTGGCTACTGGAGGGTGGAGAATGGAAAGAATGGATGGTTAGTGTTGAACAGGTTCAAGTTTGAGAGAGTGAAATTTTCTGAAGATGGATGGTGGTAGTGTCTGCCCAGCAATGTGCGTGTTCCCAATGCCACTGAACTATAGATGTAAAAATGGTTAAAATGGTGAATTTTATATTCTATATATTTGGCCATAATAAAAATATTTTTAGAGAGGTAAAAAGGAAGTGAATACCAACTTGTAATTTTACCTGGGATTAATGAGACTGACAGTTTTAAAATACTATGTCTTACTAAGAATAAGAAGTATCCTTCTGTTATTTATTTTTTAGGCTTCTCAGTACAACATTAAATTTTTCTTCACATACGTTCTGAACATTTCTCTCTTTTAGGCTTTTTGTTTGCCTTTTTTGCTATACTTTTGAAAGTAATTATCTGCCATTTTTAGCTAGTTCTTATTTGAATATTATTTTATATTATTTTTAACCAGGCATCTTTTTGTTCTTGCACATTTTTCTCTAGTACCATGTTAATGTCTTCAAACAGGTATTTACTGAGCATAGTTTGATTGTAAATAAATTTAAATATAAAGAATAAATTCTTTTTTAAGCTTTTTAAATTTTTGTTCAATTACAGTTGCCCCTGTTACTCTCCCCTGCCCTGCCCACCCCCTGCTCCCATAGTCAATCCTCCCCCGTTGTCCTTGTCTGTGGGTCCTTTATACATGTTCCTTGACTTGACCCTTCCTTCCCCTTCTGTCTCCCGTTACCTGCCTAAAGAACATATTTTGACCTTCAGAATCTTGCAATCTATCTGAAAAGTAAAAAAAAAATAACTTTTTTTAAACTTAGAAGATTGTCTATATTCTAGATGTTCATTTTCAAAAAAATGAACATCACTTTATTGAACATAAACTGAAAATGAACATTTTCAGGTTTTTTTTTTCCAGAAAAAATAAACCTCATAAAACCAAGTGATTTTCTCACCTCATGAAATTAATACAACCTTTAAAATGGTATGCTAACCTTTATGAGGTACTTTTTATTTTATATTATATTTTAGTGTAGTTGTCACAGAAAAAAAATAAATGCAGGCAGTCACTTAAGATATGGCCGCACCAGGATCCTGAGGACAACCCTGATGGTAACAGTCAGTGCTTCGGGCAGTGCCCCAGAGACCAAGGCTGCAGACTGCATTCCTGCTCTGTTCTCCATCAGCTCCAGTGTTGGTCAGGGACCACTGACCCTGGTGTGGTCTTCCCCATGTCGGATGCTGTGTAGCTCATTCTTGAGTGTGCACCTCAGTCACACTGGAAACTTAGAAAATCTTTACTCTGTGTCTGGAAAGCAGTTCCCGAGTCAGACCTGTTGAGGGGCTCATGTATCGGTATTTTAAATATGACTCAGGTAATTCTTCGGCCAGAGGTAAGCCATTAACCAACCACACTTTGGGAAACAATGCTCTTCTATAGTAACAACTTCAATTACCATCCCCAAACTACTTTTTATTGAGCCTGGTAGGCACTGTAAGATTTTTCTTTTTAAATGTCTAGTTTTATGTTTCTATCTTGGGTATAATTATGACTCCTTACCATGACGAATCCGACCTGATGGCAGTGCACACACTGACTTCTGTCCTTTCTCAGCACAGATTTGTTTGTTTTCTGCCTCTGCTCTCCTCTTTGGAATTCCTCTAGTCCCTCACTACTGCGTCTGGTGCTGTCAACTTTCCCTCATTGTAATGGCCTTCCCAGCATTCTCCAGCTGCCTTGGCGTGCCACATTGTCACCTCTGCCCTTCCAGCTGAGTTAAAGCTGTGCACACCGTATTAACCTCTGAGGCCTTTCATTTCACTTCCTGGAGACCTTTTCATTTAGATCTTTCATTTAGCCACCACATTCAATTGCTTTTCACATATTCTAAATCCCAAGCAGCTCACTGAGATGATACTCCCAAGCCATGATTATGTTAATTTTTATAGGCATATTACAGTATAAGTATATTGAATCCTGTTATTTATTTTTGCAGATTCCACCTTGTGCAGTTATTCCTCACAGTCAAATTTGTGTAGTCTTCGTATCAAAGGACCCACTATTACAAGATTTTCCTCAGTTTAAACAGTGTCAATTTTTATAAGACCATTAATTAGTTAAATTTAAAAATCCCAATAAATATACCTCCTCTTGTCACTCTAGTGGTGTTATATGCTGGTAAAATTGATATACAACATTGTAATTTTTGTTGCCTGATGTATTTATAAAAATGACATGCCACCCATGCATTCCCCATAAGACTTAGGTTCTGAACAATTGCCAGTTAAAACTAGATAATGGCACATCAGCTTTCAACTCCCTCACTATGACTATAACCATGCCCACTGGGATTTTCAGTAGCCTGCTTAAATGCCTTAAACTTCTCAGGAAAGCTGACAACCACTACAGTTTTCCTCTTCATTTTTATTTGAAAATCAGCATGAAATATACCCCAGGTAAAAAGGATCTAGAGCTTTGCACATTCTTTTTTAAGTTTTCCAATCTATGTACTGCATTAAATCAAAGACAATATTAAGACACAGCACAAGTGCTTAGCCTTGGAGTGGGGTATCTGACCCTCAACATCATTGACTTTGGGGGCCAGATAATTCTCTCTTGTGGGGGACTATCCTGTGCATTGTAGGATGTTTAGCAGCATCCTTAATCTTTACTGATTAGACTTCAGAAGCACCCCTCTCTGTCCTGTGTGAACCAAAAATGTCACCAGACATTATCAAGTGTCCCTGGGGAGTAAAATTGCTTTTGGTGGAGGCCACTTTAGAGAAAGTAAAGTATAAGCAATACAGTGTATATTTAATCTTTATTTTGTTTTTAAGATAATTTATGTGGCTTTAGTGAGTTAGTAAGAGTTTACACTTCATCTAAAAGTTAACAAGGCAGTTGTGAACTTCTCAAAACAACAGAAATGCTGGTACTAAATAAGGTACCCACACAAATGAGCTGCCATCTGAGTTTATTAAAGCTCAGAGCTACACCTAGGCTACAGACATTTGATGTTAAGTCCCCACTCAGTAATATATTAAACCAGGATGTTTATACTATGAATTAACCCATGTGGAAAGACAACATCAGGCATTTCCATAAATCAAAGCTGTTCTTTTCCAAGATATCTAATTCTTAAAGCTTACATTTGGCACCCATTTGATACCATGCTGCACACAATGTCTGTGTGTTCAATAAATATCTGAAAGAATGCTAGTTTACAGAGAAAAACAGGTATATGTGAGTGGGTGGGTAGAGGATGCATTTCAGGAGTTTATCTGTTCCTAAAGTATGGTCTCTAGGACTAAGACTCAAAGTTGTCAGCAGACCTGCAGTAGTGTAGTCACCAAGCAGATGGCTAGAAATGCAGAACCTCAGGCCTCGTCCTTGACCTACTAGATTATGAATTTCATCACTATTCCAGGTGCTGCTTTTCCAAATTAAAGCTTGCTAGGTACTCCCTCCAAACAGTAGTTCTTCTTCACATTATTAAAAGATAAATTCTGGGAAAGAATTCTGCAAAAAATTATTTTGGGAAAGAGTGGGTAGAACAAAGCCAGACAGATTCTTATATAGTAGTACTTCTCCAGAAGTATCTGTGTTTAAGTTCTGACTTTTCCAAAGCTGGGAAGTGGTGGGAGATGTTAAGTAGTGATTTCCAAATTTATTTGATGATAGAAACTTTTTTATGTAAGCATCATTTTGAAAATGTTGCTGTTGTTATGCGGTATAGGCATTCAACTCATAATTAAGCAGCGCCTAGAGATCATAAGTAAATAACTTAATCAGATAGCTAATTATGATTAATGATTACTGATAATACATTGAGTGGAAGGACAAAACAGACTTTCCAGGGAAGAAAAACTATCACGATTGTGAAATGAGGAACAAAGAGTAAACATAATTACTTAGATTATTAACTAATTAACTTTAAAAACTATTAACAGCCTTTCTCCTTCCCAGCCACCTTGGCTGGTGCTCTTGGTTGGGGCTGTCTCGCACCTGAGGCGGGAAGATGGTGGCTGCAAAGAGGACAGTAACAGTCACCAGATGGAGTCTACCAGCTCTAAGCTCCAATTTGCCATGAAAAGTAAGTAGAAAGTATGTGCTGGGGCACAAGCAGACTCTGAAGATAGTCAGACAAGGCAAAGGGAAACTGGTCATCCTCTCCAACAGTGCCCAGCCTCGAGGAAATCAGAAATGGAGTACTGTGCCATGTTGGCCCAGAGTGCTGCCCATCCCTACAGTGGCAATGATATTGAATTGGGTCCAGCATCATGTGGAAAATACTACACTCCGGCCAGTGCACTCTGGCCCTCATTGATCCAGGTGATTCTGATCTCCTTAGAATCATGGCAGAGCAGACTGGTGGAAATTTTGTAAATCATGCAAAATTTTTCTTTAATAAAACAGGCTAGAGCTTGGCTTAAAAAAAACCTATTAACAAAAATGAAACAACAATCACAGTAATTGGCTCACAACATTTAGCACATAAAGTTTTTTGAATGAAATTTTCTGAATTGTTGAAAGATTTTTGCATAAATTTATTTCTTATTGCTTATGAAATTTTGAGTATTAAATTTATTTCTAAAATTAATAATTTTAGAATTAACAATCAGAAATCCTTTAAAAAGAAACCCACTTTATCAAATATAATTAGCATATAAAAACTATACATAATATTTAATATCTACAACTTAATACATTTGGAGATACATATACACCTGTGGAGCCATCATCACGATCTATGCCGTTAACATATCTATCACCTCCAAGAGTTTCCTCCTTCCTGCTCACTTCAAAAATAAATATCTTTATGTTGATAGAAAATGAGTAGGATAAAGAGAAGATGGTGGCTAGATAAGAGGGAGCAAATTCCACTTCCCCCTACACACAGGAGAGAAATCTGGCTGATCTACAGAGGAACAGAGCAGACAGCCAGAAGTACCACAGCATATATGAAAATAGGAGATCAAAAATTGTAGTGGACATTGAAAAACCAGACGGTAAGTACAGTGCTTCAGGAAAATAAGGGCCCAGAGATCAGCGAGGGGATCAGGGAGGCTGCAGCCCCAGGCTCAGGGTCTGCTGGGCTGGCCACAGGGCTCTTGGGAGGGCGCTCCCACCCTGACCAAGCAGGATTTGAGCAGCACTGGGAGAGACATTGTTGCTTGAAGTCACAGAAAGGGGAGTAAGGACTGAGTGGCAAACACATGGGGGCTGTGAGCACGCACACATAGCGCTGGAAAGAGTGTGTGCCCAAGCCCTTGAGACTGGGGGCAGCCTGGCCTGGCACGCATGCCTGCAACCCGGGGAGAGAGAGCTTTGTGGAACTCCCAGGGGCCACACCCAGGGACCCAGAGTGAGCGTGTATGCGTGCCTCAAGAGACTCGGAGACCAATCTGTAAACCCGCACCTTAGTCTGCTGCAGCCAGCAAGAACAGAAAAACTGGTTTGGCCAGTTTGAAACCAGCAAGAGGTTTTATTTTGTTGTTGTTTTTTTGTTTTTGTTTTTTGTTTGTTTTGATTTTTTAAGTGATTCTTTGTTTTTTGATTTTTATTATTTTTTATCTCTCAATTCCTTTTGCTTCTCTTTCCTTCTTTCTTGTTTATTCCTCCTTCCTTTCTTTCCAAAATTATCTCTTCTACCTTCCTTAGTCTGCTTTTTTTTTTTGAAATACCCATAGATGAGACAGAAAAACCCAGAACTGTGAAAAGGCCAGAGTTGAACCCTAAGAGGGGCATTTCAACAGCTGAGACAGAGAGACAAATTTCATTGTGCTATTACAGAGAAGCTGTGAGATATTGCATATTTGTATTATTATTTTTCATTATTCTTACATCTTTTATTTCAATAGCATTTTTGTATTTCTCTTCTTTCCATTTAGTCTTCTTTGCTTGGCTAGTTATATTTATCATTTGACAGGTTTCCCCAGTTCTCTCATTCATAGTGTATTGCTAATTTACTGTCCTTCACCTCACTTGTGTTCCATTAGCATACTACTGAAGGTCCGATACTCCCTATTCTTGGCATCTAGCTCTCATAGATTCTGCCATATGATTGTTGCTCTAATATTATTTTAAATAATAGCTATTCCATACTATTGTAAATACTACACAACATCCCTCCCAGATCTTAGTCCACTTCATGGTTTCCTGAACTCTATTACGGTAGAGGTTAACTCTATTCTCTCACACACTACACCTATTTACTATACTTTATTCTCACCTCAGAATCTGACTGTGCACTGCTTTCTAGATCCAACTCACAATCCTTCCCTCCCCAACAAGAGTCTTATCTTCCTTCCATCCTTTCTAAAAAGTGGCTAGTTGGGTTGAAGATTACAGCTAACACTATACATAGCCAAAGGATCTCCTATCTTTTCCTTACCTGCTGCTACTGTAAAACAGAATAGAATACTCTCTTGCTATTTACCATAAGCACACTCTTGCTTCTTAAACCATTTTGCTGTACCCTTCCAAATGATCACAAAAAAGAATGGGTGGAAGTGGTGAACACCAGGATACCCTAAGGAAACTAGACCACTGAATCTCACAGGTATTCTACCACTGAACTTCATACCATAAACCCAGGGAGTCAGAACAGATCAATTTAAGAAGCTGAGGCTAATAAGAAGAGTCTCACAAATATTGGGAAGACAAAGAGTCGATCCCCAAATGAAAGGAAAGGAGGAAACCTCAGAAAGAATGCTAAATGAAATAGAGGCAACTCAACTATCAGATATTGAGTTCAAAGCAATGGTTATCAGGAGCTCCATGAGCTCGCAGCGAATTACCAGAAACTACAGGGAAACTACAATGAACTCACTGCAAACTATTATCAACATGAAAAAGGAAATAGAAACTATCAGCAAAGGCCAAAAGGAAATGAAGAATACAATATCTGAACTGAAGAACACAATATAAGGAATCAAAAGCAGAATCAATGAAGCAGAAGATCAGATCAGTGAGCTGGAGGACAGAGTACAAAAAAACACCTGAAAAGAGCAAGAAAAGGAAAAGAGGCTCAGAAAGAATGAAGAGGGATTAAGAGAAATACAAGGCAGTATGAAATGTAATAAAATCTGAATAATAGGGATACCATAAGGAGAAGAGAGAGGGATAGAAAACCTATTTTAAAAAGTAATGATGGAAAACTTCCCTAATTTGATGAGAGAAAAAGTCACACAAATTCAGGAAACACAGAGAGTCCCAATCAGAGGTAACCCAAAGAGGCCCACTTCAAGACACATCATCATTAAAAGGGCAAAATTCCAAGATAAAGAGAATCTTAAAGGCAGCAAGAGAGAAAAAGGAGCTAACATAAAAGGGAGCCCCAATAAGGTTATCAACTGACTTCTCAATGGAAACACTCCAAGCCAGAAGAGAATGGCAAGAAATATTCCAAGTAATGAGAACCAAACGACTACAACCAAGGATACTTTACCCAGCAAGGCTCTCGAGATAGAAGGCCAAATAATAAGCTTCCCAGACAAAAGAAGTCTGAAAGAATACACCTCTACCAAACCAGATCTGCAAGACATGCCATAAGGACTGGTTTCAGGAAAGAAAGGAAAAGAGAGAGAGGAACACAGGTACAAAAATGACAATGAGTAAGAACCTGTCAATAATAACCTTAAGTGTAAATAGGTTAAATGTTCCAATGAAAAGACATAGAATAGCTGAATGGATAAGAAAACATGACCTACACATATGCTGACTACAAGAGACCTACCTCAGGACAAAAGACCTACACAGATTGAAAGTAAAGGGCCGGAAACAAATTTTTCAAGAGAACAAACAGGAAAAAAAGCCAGGGTAGCAATACTTATATCAGACAAAATAGACTTCAAAAAAAAAGGCCATAAAGAGGGACCCAGAAGGTGACTTTATAATACTCAAGGGACGAATCCACCAAGAAGATATAAACATTGTAAATATATATGTACCCAATGTAGGAGCACCCAAATACATAAAGAAAATCTTAGAGGACTTCAAGAAAGATATTGACAGCAACATAATTATTGTAGGGGATTTTAACACCCCACTGTCAAAAATGGACAGATCTTTCAAACAAAATATCAACAAAGATATTGTGGCATTGAACAAAGCCCTAGATGAAATGGACTTAACTGATATATACAGAGCCTTTCATCCCAAAGAAGCTAAATACACATTCTTGTCAAATGTACATGGAATATTTTCAAAGATAGAAATATGATAGGACACAAAACAAGCCTCAACAAATTCAAGAAAATTGAAATTACCCAAGAATTTTCTTTGACCACAAGGGATTGAAACTAGAAACCAACCCCAAGAGTAAAAACCCAAAACACTCAAAATCATAGAGATTGACGAGTGTGCTATTAAACAATGAGTGGGTCAATGTGAAGTGACTTTTCCTGCAAGTCCCCCGTCCTCCATGGATGAAAGTAAACACTACCAAGATGTGATCTGCTTGAGGAGAAGAGGTGGCCAGTTTCTCTGAGCAAAAAAGGCCTCAAGCCCGTTTCTCTGGGGGCTTTTATTGGGTTGTAATACATAGGAATACAAGGCAGCAAAGATCAAATAGTAGTTAACATTTCAAAGAGATCTGAGGGCTTAGTCTGAGTCAGAGTCTGTCAGGAAGGGATTTTTGCAGAAACTTTAGGGTTTTCTGCTCGAACCCTTAACATATGAATGAAAGCACTTTTAGCAGAGCAGATTTTATAGGTTTATCAGGAAATCTTTGTGATGCCAGATTTTTCCCCTGGGATCTGCTCTGGCAAGGCAAGGAGCTGCACCCCTTCCCATCAGGTATTCAGGCTTAAGTGAATTAGAGCCAGGAAGTGCTTCTTCCAAAGGACATGGGGACTTGGGCTATGTCACACATCTGGGGGGGGGGCAAGAGTCCATTGCTTGCTCTTTGTTGCAGCCCCCCAAGTCTTTCAATGATGGCTTCCCAAGTGATTGAGTCTGGCTTAGGTTGGCCCCCGCTGTTAGGGGTCTTACCCATCATTGACTTCTGACCATGCGGGAGAGGAAACTGAGGCAGCATTTGCTACCAGAGACAAGCTCTGTCCCCTATGGCTCGAATTCTGGAGGTCACTCACTCATCCTTAGCCATGGGGGGTTGAGTTACAATTCCTGAAACCATTCAGAGCAGTCCCCAACAGGTCAAGAATGAAGTTAGAGAAGAAATTGAAGAGTTTGTGGAAACAAATGAAAATGAACTCACCACAACCCAAAATTTATGGGACACAGCAAAGGCAGTCCTGAGAAGGAAGTTCATAATGATCCAAGCCTACCTAAAAAAGAAAGAAACATTTAAAACAAACAACCTAACCCTATACCTATAAGAACTTGAGGAACAACAAAGACAGCACAGAGCTAGTAGAAGGAAGGAAACAACCAAGATCAGAGCAGAATTAAATGACATGGAGAATAAAGGCACAATTCTAAGGATCAATGAGTCCAGGAGCTGGTTCTTTGAAAAGATACACAAAATCAACAAGCCTTTAAGCAGGCTCATCAAGAAAAAAAAGAGAGAGGACCAAAATAAACACAATCAGAAATGAAAGAGGAGAGATTACAACTGACACCACAGAAATGCAAAGGATTGTAAGCAATTACTATAAAGAACTGTATGCCAAGAAATTTGAAAACCTAGGTGAAATGGACAAATTTCTAGAAAAATATAGTCTTCCAAAACTCAATGAAGAAGCAGAAAGCCTGACCAGGCCAATAACAGCAAATGAAATTGAAGCAGTAATCAAAAATCTCCTGACACAAAAAAGCCCGGGTCCAGATGATTTTACAGGAGAATTCTTCAAAAACATTCCAGGGAGTGCTAACTTTTATCCTTCACAGACTATTTGAAAAAAATCCAAAATGATGAAAATCTCCCAAACTTTTTTTTGAAGCCAATATCATCCTAATCCCAAAACCAGATAAAGAGACAACAAAGAAAAAAAAAAACTTCAGGCTAATATCACTAATGAACATAGATGCTAAAATCCTCAACGAAATATTGGCAAACTGCATCCAACAATGCATTAAAAAGATCATATACCAGGACTGAGTGCAGTTCATCCCAGGGATGCAAGAATGGTTCAACATTTGCAAATCAGTAAATTTAATACACCACATAAACAAAAGCAAAGACAAAAAACACATGATCACAGCAATAGATTCGGAAAAATCATTTGATAAGGTACAGCATGCATTTGTGATAAAGACATTCAGCAAAGTGGGAATAGAGGGAGAATTCCTCAACATAATAAAGGCCATATATGAGAGATCTACAGCCAACATCACACGCAATGAGCAAAAACTAAAAGCTTTTCCACTAAGATTAGGAACAAGACAAGGTTGTCCACTTTCACCACTTCTATTCAGTATAGTATTGGAAGATCTGGCCACACGAATCAGACAAGAAAAGGAAATAAAAGGCCTCCAAATCCCAAAGGAGGAAACAAAACTCATTGTTTGTGGTAGACATGATAGTGTACATAGAAAACCCTATAGATTCCACCCAAAAAGTGCTCGACCTAATCAATGAATTTAACAAAACAGCGGGATACAAAGTCAATATCCAGAAATCAAAGGCATTTTTGTATACCAACAATGAAATGACAGAAGCAGAAATCAAGAAAAGAATCCCATTTGATATAGTGAAAATAAAAATGAAATATCTAGGAATAAACCTAACCAAAGAGATAAAAGACCCATATGTAGAAAACTACACAACACTGAAGAAAGAAATCAAGGAAGACACAAACAAATGGAAACATATGTTGTGTTCATGGATCAAAAGAATTAACACCATCAAAATGTCCATACTACTCAAAGAAATTTACAGATTTAATGCAATACCTATTAAAGTACCAATGGCATATTTCATAGAAGTGCCAATTTACATATTTCATATTTCATAGACATAGAAGAAACACTTCAAAAATTTATATGAAACCATAAATGACCCCAAATACCTGCTGCAGTTTTCAGAAAGAAGAACAAAGTAGGAGGGATTACAATACCTGATATCAAACTGTATTACAAGACCACTGTAATCAAAACAGCCTGGTACTGGCACATGGACCAGTGGAACAGAACAAAGAGCCCAAAAATAAACCCAAGTCTCTACAGTCAATTAATATTTGATGAAGGGGGCAATAACATAAAATGGAGTAAAGATAGCCTCTTCAACAAATGGTGTTGGGAGAACTGGACAGCTACATGCAAAAAATTGAAACTTGAGCACCAACTTACACCATACACCAAAATAAATTCAAGGTGGATAAAAGACTTAAATATAACCTGTAACACCATTAAAGTCCTAGAGGAGAACATAGGCAGGAAAGTCTCAGGTATTTCATGCAGCAAGATTTTTACTGATATGTCCCCTAGAGCAAGGGACATATATGAAAGAATAAACAAATGGGATCTCATCAAAATAAAAAGCTTCTACATGGCTAAAGAAAACAGTATTAAAATAAAAAAAGAACAACTATATGGGAAAACATATTTGCCAATGACAAGGGTTTAATCTCCAAAATATATTAACTTATGTGACTCCACTCTAAGAAGACAAGCAACCCAGTTAAAAAGTGGGCAAAGAGCCCTGGCTGGTGTAGCTCAGTGGATTGAGCACAGGCCTGCGAACCAGAGGATCGTGGTTTGATTCCCAGTCAGGGCACATGCCTGGGTTGCAGGCCAGTTCTCTGCAGGTCAGCCCCCAGCAGAGGTCGCACAAAAGGCGACCTACATTGATGTTTCTCTCCCTCTCTCTTTCCCCTCGAAAGATAAATAATTTCTTTATTTAAAAATAAATAAATAAAAAGTGGGCAAAGGTCTTGAACTGACACTTCTCCAAGGAGGACATACAGAGGATCCAAAGACACATGAAGAGATGCTCAATATCGCTAGCTATCAGAGAGATGAAAATTAAAACCACAATGAGATACCACTTTACACCAGTCAGAATGGCCATCATAAACAAAGCAACAAACAAGTGTTGGAGAGGTTGTGGGAAAAAGGGAACTCTAGTGCACTGTTGGTGAGATTGCATACTGGTACAGCCACTATGGAAACAGTATGGAGTTTTTTAAGAAAACTAAAAATGAATCTGCTTTTTGACCCAGCAATTCCACTGCTAGGATTATACTGTAAGAACCCTGAAATACCAATCGAAAAAAACCTATGCACCCCAATGTTCATATCAGTTCACAATTTACGATAGTCAAGTGCTGAAAGGTACCTAGGTGTCCATCAGTAAATGAATGAATCAAAAAACTGTGGTACATTTACACAATGGAATTCTATGCAGTAGAAAGAAAGAAGGAGCCTCTAACCTTTGCAACAGCATGGATGGAACTGGAAAGCATTATGCTAAGCGAAATAAGGCAGTTGGTGAAAGACACATACCACATGATCTCACCTTTAACAGGAACCTAAACAAAAAAAGAATCAAACAAGCAAAATATAACCAGAGACACTGAAATAGGCAGCAGGCTGACAGTGTCCAGAGGGGAAAGGGGAGGGAATTTCAGGGGAAAAGTGGGAGGGTTTACAGGAACAAGCATAAAAGACACATGGACAAAAACTAGAGAGGGTGGAAATTGGAGGAAGTCGGGAGGGCTGGGTGGTGGGCTGGGACGGGAGTAAAAGATAGAAAACTGTACTTGAACAACAACTAAAATAAAATATATATAAATAATAAATAAACTAAATTAAAATTTAAAAAGAAAATATGTAAAATATTTAATAGTATAAAAAGAAAGTGATATATTTTACTATGTATGGAGAACAGATGCTGTTTTAATTTATTTTCTTTAGTCCTCTTTTCTTTATATTTATGCATTTAAAGTACTTAATAATATGTGTAATAGCTCATATTTTATTTTCTAACATTATGCCATGAACATCTTTAAGATATTAAAAATTAAAGATATAATATTTAAAGAAGAAATATTCTCTTTAGATGGATTTTCTATAACTTATTGTCACCTTTTAGTGAGAGATTTTTAGGTTGTTGATATAATTTTATTCTTATAAATAAGGCTTAGAAAGTCCTTATTTGAGAAAAATTTTAGTTTTTTGGAATAAATTGCAAGAAATGGAATTATTATTTCAAAGAAAAAGTTAAAGGACAATTTTAAAAATAAGATATTTTAAATATTTACTGTATTTTTCATTTTTATTTATACTTTCTTATGACCATATCTCCAATTTTATTATGTAAGGCAAAATAATATTTAATGTAATTATTCATTATATGCATGGAAAGTATACTTTTATAATGAGATTTTTTGTGTTAAATTCATATTCTTCACTGTTCTCTAAGAACCCTTAGTTTTTTAGCTGGAGTACCTGGCCTCATGGTTAATGCCATCACAGTGACTGACTCAGATCAAATGACATTCTGTCATTCACCTTCAGTTAATAAAGCTACAATTACTCAAAAAGAAGAGAAAATGAAAGGCTCAGAATCTACCAAAAGCTGTTTGTCTTTAGCAAAATCTTGAAAACTTTCCCAGGAGTCTCTTAATGTTATGTCATACATGTGACTCATTTCATGGTGTGACTGACATGAGTTTATGTGTTTTCTTACCATTGTTCAATCACATCAGTCTTTTTTGTATAACAAGAGATTTTGGATGGAGAAAAGATTCAATGATTTAATATTATGAAAGAATAATGTTAATGGTATGAGCTTACATATTCATGAGATTAGGTTATATGCATTTATAAACATAAATATTGGGTATAAAGAGTAAGATCTTTTATAATCACTCATATTCTGTGAACTTTCTCTTAGAAAGTCACATGCTTGGGTGTAGGGCTTTTGCTGCAAAGAAAAAATTGAACTTGCCCCTAACAGACTATTTACTTGTAATTGCAAGTAATTGCTATTACTTGTAATAGTCTGCTGTAAAAGTAGACTATTAGGGTCATGGTGTTTCAAGTTGACTCTCCTTTCTTGGATATTATTTCTGAGAGCAATTAAAGCCAGAACAGCAAGTAAAGAACAAATTTATCAAAAATCATTTTGAAGGCTATCTTGTTGTAAGCCTTTAAGATGTGAAAAGTCCGGGGAGCATCTCACACAGAATTTGGCACAAACTAAGCATTTGAACATTTGATTTTGATTTGCCTTGCTAAAGCTCAAGCATATAAATAAAGGTCTAGGGAGTGGGTGAATTTCTCATGCATTGGTACAGTAAACCAGTACTAATGGGCACAGGTTACTTCTATATCTTAGCTATTATAAATAACATTGCAATAAACATAGAGGTGCATACATCTTTTTCAATTAGTGTTTTGGTTTTTTTCAAATATACCCAGAAGTAGAATAGCTGGGTCATAAGGCAATTCCATTTTTAATTTCTTGAGGAACCTCTAACTGTTTTCCGTAGTGGCTTCACCAGTTTGCAGAATAGAATAGACTGTCTTTTAATACTCAGGAAATAATAGATATGTTGAAGTCTAATCTAAGTAGACTAACAAAAAATGCGAGAATAGTATAAATTACCTACAGTTATTTTTTTATTATTTAAAATTTTATTTTTCCATTATGGTTTGCATTCAATATTATTTTATACTAATTTCAGGTGTACAGCATAGTGGATAGACAATAACATACTTTACACAGTGATCCCCCAATACTTCAAGTACCCACTTGGCACTATACAGAGTTATTATAATATTATTGACTATATTTTCTATGTTGTAACTTACATTCTAGAGCCTATTTTGTAACTATTAATTAGTACTTCTTTTTTAAAAGATTTTATTTATTTATCTTTAGAGGGGAAGGGAAGGAGAGAGGGAGAGAAATATCAATGTATGGTTGCCTCTCATGTGTCCCCTGCTGGGAACCGAGAACTGGCCTGCAACCCAGGCATGTGCCCTGACTGGGAATCGAACCGTGATTGTGTGGTTCGCAGGCCCGCGCTCAATCCACTGAGCTACACCAGCCAGGGCCCAATTAGTACTTCTTAATCCCTTCAGCTTTTCACTTGGCTCCCACCACTCCCTTTCCTCTGCCAGATATCAGTTACAGTTTAATTTTTATTTCATTTTTGATTTAATCTCTATTTCATTTTTCCCATTACCCACTATTATTTTTTTACTTTATTTTTTATTGTTGTTCAAGTACAGTTGTCTCCATTTCCCCACCACCACTCCACCCTACTCCAGACATCCCCACCTTCCAACTTCGATCCTACCCCCCTTTGACTTTGTCCATGTGTCCTTCATACATGTTCCTTCACCACCCTTCTTCCTGCACCCCCCCCCCCCACCATTATTTCCTCCTACCTCCTCTCTGGTTACTATCAGTTTATTTTTAAAAGTGATGAAGTAATTTTTATAAAGTTTTTATCCATACTCTTCACTTCTATTGCCTCTGCCCAAAATCTTGCCTGAGTAATTCGGGGTATCCTAGAAACAAAAGAGGTACCTAGCTTCAGCACCATTAGCCTCATTGATATAATACCTTTTTGACTGGTCTGGAACTATGTTTGTAGATGCATGTGGCAAAGATATTCCCCTTGATAAAGGCAGGATTATTTATGACAACTTTGGGACATTTACATAATGAAATACTCCCTGGCTGTAAAGAGAAGGAAATTTTACCATTTGTGATAGCATGGATGGACCTGGAAAACATTATGCTAAGTGAGATGAGCCAGTCAGAGAAAGAAAAATACCATATGATTTCACTTATATGTGGAACTTAATGAATAAACTGAACTAACAATGAAAATAGGGAAAGATATATGGAGAGCAGGATGACAGCTAGTAGGGGTGGGGAGGTTAGGGGCTAGAGGGAGTGAATAAAAAGGAAAAAGGACTTATAGATGTGAATCACAGTGTGATTGCTAAGGGGAGAGGGATATAAGGGGACTAAATGATAATGGGTAAAACACAATAAAGATTAAATAGAAAATAAAAAATACAATAAAAATTTTAAAATGTTCCATTTTCTTAGAAAATGATGGATTACTTAGTTAACCCAGATGTAGAAGAATTTCTAATAAAATTATTTAGAATGGTCAAAGTGTTATATTTTCAGTATAAACTTGTTTGATTTGGGTTGTAGTAACAGCAAACTTGGGAATCTATTATTTCAAATGTTCTTATTGCCCTAACAGTACCACAAACTGCACATTGAAGACATCATTCATTGACAACACACATATATAAACATACGTGAACACTTGGTGTGACTTTTAGTTAGTGGAACACTAGCATTTTCAAGGTACCATTTATCTTTTAAGTATATTTTATTGACTATGCAATCACAGTTTTCCTAATTTTTTCCACTTTATCTGCCCTTGCCCTGTACCCCCAAACCTCCAGC
The DNA here is from genome assembly GCF_014824575.4 of Sturnira hondurensis. NCBI lineage: Eukaryota > Metazoa > Chordata > Mammalia > Chiroptera > Phyllostomidae > Sturnira > Sturnira hondurensis. Next base: position 22,147,952 of record NW_028073511.1, on the reverse strand, counting down.
ACCCCCCCTTCTTAGTTCATGTCCCTGTGTTGTACATATAAATTCTTTGAATTTTCTGGTCTGTATACCATTCTTAACCTCTTCCTGTCTATTTTATGCCTACCAATTATGCTTATTATTCCCTGTACCTTCTCCTCCATAATCTTTCTCTCCCCTTCCCCACTGAAAACCCTCCATGTGATGTCCATTTCTCTGATTCTGTTCCTGTTCTAGTTGTGTGCTTAGTTTTTGTTTTCATTGTTTCTTTTTTTTTTTAGGTTCAGTTGTTGATCGTTGTGAGTTGGTGTCATTTTACTGTTCATAGTTTTTGATCTTCTTCAATTTCTTAGATAAGTCCCTTTAACATTTCATATAATAAGGGCTTGGTGATGATGAACTTTAACTTGACCTTATCTGGAAAGCACTGTATCTACCCTTCCATTCTAAATGATAGCTTTGCTGGATAGAGCAATATTGGCTGTAGGTCTTTGGATTTCATGACTTGGAATATTTCTTTCCCACCCCTTCTTGCCTGTAAGGTCTCTTTTGAGAAATCAGTTGACAGTCTGATGGGAACTCCTTTGTAGGTAACTGTCTCCTTTACTCTTGCTGTTTTTAAGATTCTCTCCTCTTTAATCTTGGGTAATGTAATTATGATGTGCCCTATGTTCCTCTTTGAGTCCAACTTCTTTGGGACTCTCTGGGCTTCCTGGACTTTCTGGAAGTCTATTTTCTTCACCAAATTGGGGAAATTTTTCTTCATTATTTTTTCAAATAAGTTCTCAACTTCTTGTTCTTGTTCCTTTTCTTCTGGCACTCCTATGATTTGGATATTGGAATGTGTAAAGTTGTCCCAGAGGTTCCTAAGCCTCTCCTCATTTTTTTAAATTCTCATTTCTTCATTCTTTTCTGGCCAGATTTTTATTTCTTTCATTACAAATCATTGATGTGAGTCCTGGCTTCCTTCCCTTCACTGTTGGTTCCCTGAATATTTTGCCTTATTTCGCTTTGGGTAGCCTTCGTTTGTTCCTTCATTTTGTGATCAAGCTCAGTCACTTCTGCGTGCATCCTGATTGCCAGTGTTTTGAATTCTGCATCAGACAAATTGGCTATCTTCACATCACTTAGCTCTTTTTCTGGAGTTTTGATATGTTCTTTTATTTGGGCCATATTTCTTTGTTTCAGTGTACCTGTTATATTGTCAGAAGGCAGGACCTTAGGCATTCACCAGGGCAGGGCAACCCTCCTTGCTGTGTTGCGGTACTGTCTGTTGGGGGAGGGTCAAAGAGAGAACAGTGCAGCTTGCTTGCTCATCTCTAGCCCCACTTTCCAATGAGCTCTTATGTGAGGCTGGGAGTTGCTCCTGCCATGGCAACCCCTGCTGTAGTTTATGGCTAGCTTTGAGTCTTAGTTTCTCATTCAGCCAGCCCTGCCTCCCTCTCACAGTCCACTGCCCTGCCGTGGGACCTCTCAGCCAGCCTCTATCTCCTTGCCAAGGGTCTCCTCCACCCACCCAGCTTCCCGTCTTCTTTCTACCGGTTTGGTTGAATGTTTCTTTAATTCCTTCATTATCAGAGTTCCGTGCAGTTTCATTTTCTGGTAATTCTGGTTGTTTATTGTTTTAGATTGGTTGTTATCCTCCTCTTGGTTGTGCAAGGAAGGAAAGGGTCTCTACCTATGCCTCCATCTTGGCCAGAACGCTGCATGATATCATTTAGTATTTATTATTTCAAATCGGAGGTCATAATATCTTTTTCACTAATCATATCTTTCCTAAAAAATGTGTGTGTTCTCCAGCTCTCATACCCATACCCCTTTCTCCATTCTCCTCACTGATGGCATTTATGTCTGGAAATACTCTTGCTTCTAATTAGTCCTAGTATTCCCTTTGAACTGGCTTAATTATGTAGATTTCAATGTCTTGTGCTCTTTAATGATATTCCATGTATTAACTTTATCAGAGATTTTTTTAAGACAATTTTCCCAAGTACCTGGAGTTCATTGGTGTGGGAGAGCTTTGTGTTTGTATCTGTTTCTATTTTACTCCTTGAGGATATGATATTATATGTCTTGAGGGCTAGGACTTTATTTTTCTTATATTGGGTCTTTGGTTCCTGACACATAGAGGTCAAAAAATGCTTTGCTCAATAAATTTGGCATTCATGCTATTCCTTACCTGCGAGCACATTTCAACCTCTGGGATTTTGTTTTTGAAATCCTTTGCTTAAAATGTTTCTTCAGACAAAGACAAATGCCATATGCTTTCACTTAAGTGTGGAATCTAAAGGACAAAATAAATGAACAAACAAAACAGAACAAACTGAGGGTGGCCAGATGGGAGGGGACTTTGGGAATTGGATGAAAAAGACAAAGGGATTGAGAAGTACAAATTGGCAGTTGCACTATAACATTGGGGATGTAAAGCAGAACATAGAGAACACAGTCAATAATATTGTAATATCTTTGTATGGTGCCATGTGGGCGATAGAATTATTGGGGGGATCACTTTGTAAATAATATAATTGCCTAACCACAGGGTACACCTGAAACTAACATAAAGTAATGTTAAATGCCAACACTGATTGAAAAATAAAATAAAGTTTCTTCCTTATACATATATTCCCATGGTTGATTTTCTCATTCAGATTTCTGCTGCCATGTCACCTCTGTAGAGGGTCCTGTTCTAAACCTCCAAACATAAAAACCTTAAACAGCATGCGTTCACACATAAACCCACACATACGCTCACCACTGCCTTGCATTTTGTTTTTCTCATGGGATTTACCAATACCTTACACGATATTTGTTTATTGTCTCTTCCTTTAGAATGTGTCATTCCGAGGAAAGGGGATGTGTTCATTGCCAGAATATGTAAGAGGTCTAGCATATTGCAGCTGTTTGATAACTATTAGTTCAATAAGTAAGTAAAGGTTTGGGTTAAATCTCCACCTCTCTTCACAAACACACACTTTACAGATTGGATGCACATTTACTGAAAATTAGAGACAGTATCTTATCTGTTCGTCATGATCTAGGCAGTCAGTGCTCTAATCGTATGTTGAATGACTAAGCGAGTGAGTGTTGCGTGGGACTGATCAGTGGCTCTGCAGACATGTGTTGCACAGTGGGAGTCCAGCCTGCCAATACTTTCCTTTAATCATTACTGTGCTAAACGACAATGACTCCTGTGCTTTGTACCTATTTTTGTTTTTATACATTGACATGAAAATTTTGAGAGTAGAGACTTTCCAAAACAGTCTCACTGGACTATCTGGGGGCCGGGATTTAGTGATCTACTTCACATTTTCTTCCCACCCTTCATTAGAACTTGAAAATCATAATGGCATTGAATTTTGTAGGTGCAGCTTGTGTACACCCCCCAACCACCAACTCCAAAACCCTTCACTCTACCCTCATTTCCTCCCCCAGTCCTGACTCAAATTTGGATTCTTTTAAAATATTTTAAAATATTTTATTGTTTATACTCTTACAGTTGTCACAGTTGTTCCCCCTTTGCTCCCTTCCATCCACCCCTCCCCACTCCCTCAGGCAATCCCCACAGTGTTCTCCATGGGTCATGCTTATATGTTCTTTGCTAATCCCTTCAGCTTCTTCAACCAGTCCCCACCCCACCCCTCTAACAGCATCTGCTTTAACCCTATTAAAGTATTTCTCAACAGTGAAGAAGGAAGATCTTGCTAAAGTTAAAAATAAGGAACATTTCACCTTTTAAATATTTAATTATTTTTTAAAAATTTTATTTATTTTTATTTTTATAGGGAGGGGAAGGGAAGGAGAGAGGGAGAGAAATATCAGTGTGTGGTTGTATCTTGCACATCCCCTACTGGGGACCTGGCCCACAACCCAGGCACGTGCCCTGACTGGGACTTGAACCAGCAACCCCTTGGTTCGCAGGCCTACCCTCAATCCACTGAGCTACACCAGCCAGGGCAAATATTTACTTCTCTTGTAAAATCATTTCCAGAAAACTTTAGTGATGATTCTTGTGACAAAAGGTGGTTAAGTGACATTATTGTGTAAAGCTTATATACTATAGACTTTTTATTAGAATTAAATCTGTTTTCTCTGAGGTTCATTATTTTGTTTGTTCATTATTTATTTGGTTGTTTATGATTTTTATCAAATCTTATTTGCTAAGAGCAAGTGACCCAGTTCTCTGCCTCTCAGATCCTTCTCTAATGCATCTATTTCCAGGGTCAGCTGCTGGACTGTGAACATTTCTGTCCTCTTTTAAAGATAAAGAAGCCCTGGGGCACTCCAGGTGGCTACAGAGGCACATGAAAAGAGACAATATATCAGAATAAAGAAGAGAAAGGTCCATGAAATTTTCACTTATTGAGTTTCCTTTCTTATTCCCAATTCTCATCCTACAAGTGCATTTTAAATCATTACAGGGTTTTAGGTGATTACAAACTGGGAACTTTTCCAAACTGATTTTTTTAAAACTGTATTTTTAAGTATCATTCAAATTTAATACTTTTCAGTTGGGTAATCTATGTACATTGACATCTTAGGCGCTGATGTATTTTAATGATAGATTATCAGAAGTTTGATATTGGTAACTGGGATGAGCTAGTACAAAAGTGGAGTGTGTATATTTCATGGTGATTGTTACTTTTATTCATAATCCTTCTTTCTTGGAGGACTCTTGGAAGACAGGAGGGTCAATGGGAGAGGTAGAGCCACTGAGCTCTGAGTCCCTGCTGGGGGTGGGGGAGGGTGGTCAGTCTGTGCTGGACTTGTTGGCTGGGGCCGTACGTGCATCTGTGTCTTGGAGGCAGCACCGAACAAGGTGCATGGCGGCGTGCACCTCCTCGGACCTTGACCAAGTACTGTACCTGCTCCCAGCACATGTTTAGGTGCTGCTGGTGGTTGTGGATGTGCAGGAGCACCGCATCGTAGTCCACGTTAGGCTGGATCTTTCCTGCTTGAGGCTCCATGTGAGTTTCTTGAGTGGTTCAGGTTCTTTTCCAGGTGCAAATGGTGGTGCCGTGGCTTGTCAGTGCCCTGGGCTAGCCGTGTGGCCTCCAGAGTTTGAGTATCTGTGTGTTTCTAGTACAAGAGAACTAGGGGTCTGCTGGTGAAGGTAACTGAAGTGTAAACATGCAAGAAAAAATACATAACTTTTTACTAAATAAATTACATTTTTGGGTCCCCCGTCAGAGCTAATATGTTTAAAATTAATATTATGATTCTTACTGTGTTTGTAATAAAAAGACTAATTTATGACAGTTTTAGAGCTAAGTATTTATAGTGAGGCATAGCTTTTATAATAATACATTAATATTTAAATGCACCTTTTCCAATCAGTGTGAAATGTAAATAATGTCAGACATAGACCCAGAATATATTTATATTAGTCTTTTCCCATAAAAGAAAATTTATCTGAGTTACTGATGGTTACAGAGAACTCCCTTGAGAATTCTGAGATTATTATTTCATTAAAAAAGTTCCTTGATTTGTCCTGGCTGGTATGGCTCAGTGGATTGAGTGCCAACCTGCAAACCAAAGGGTCACTGGATGGATTCCCATTCAGGGCACGTGCCTGGGTTGTGGGCCAGGTGTCCAGTAGCGGGTGTGTGTGAGAGGCAACCATACATTGATGTTTCTCTCCTTCTCTTTCCCTCTCTCTAAAAGTAAATAAATAAAATCTGTTTAAAAAACTTTGATTTTTCTTTGGAAAAGTCATTTTTAAATGCCCACAACATGTTACCTTGGCTTCTGATAGCCAGGTATATGTGATATGTTCCTTTTTTAAGTATTTATTTATTTTTAGAGAGAGGGGAAGGGAAGGAGAAAGAAGTGGGAGAGAAACATCAATGTGTGGCTGCCTCTCATGCACCTCCTAGTGAGGACCCAGCCTGCAACACAGGCATGTGCCCTGACTGGGAATCAAACCAGCAACCCTCTGGTTCACAGGCCCATGCTCAATCCACTGAGCTACACCAGCCAGGGCTGCATGATATGTTCTTAAGGCACAGTTAAGGTCTGCAAAGTATGCATATGTGTGCTTGTGTATGCACATTTACAATCCTTTTTTCTTATTTCTTTATAATTTTTATAATCTATTTAATTCTAATTTATTTTATACCTTGATTTGATATTCAGTCTGCCATGAGGCAGGTTGGAAGAAATGTAATCCCAGTCAATTAATTGAAGACCCCCCTCTACTCCTTCTTAGCAGAATGGATTCTTCATGTCATTCATCCTCAGAAATATCTGCCTCAATGGTCACCTTTCAATCTAGACCTTAGTCTGCACAGGTCATCTCTGAAATATCTCTCCTTTCTGAGTGGTCCCTTCAGTGTTCTCTATGGTCTGTATTGGGGCACTAAAGTCACCACTGTGCTGAGATCCATTTGCTTAGGTTCTCTGTGCACCTTTTTCTTCTGGGACTTTGATAACTTGCCAGAGACTTGTATGGAAACAGGACACAGGGCCCAGAAATCCAGGTTCCGTGCCACCCTTACTGACCTCTTCAGCTCTTATCTCTGGTGCCTGCACTCTCATCACGTGCCCTCCAACTCCCTTTTCTTTCTTTAATGGAGGGATCTTTTCTGCCTAGGGGTTAGAGTTAGAATTCGCTGTCTATTATTGTTTCTTTGATTTCTGAGGTTAGGATGAATTCTTTCAGTTCATCAGTTCACCTCAGGAATTTAGGCTTTCAGAAAGCAAACCTGGGGAGAGACTTTTTTGAAAAATATTTTATTTATTTATTTTTAGAGAGAAGGGAAGGGAGAGAGAAAGAGGGGGAAAGAAACATCAATGTATGGTTGCCTCTCATATGTGCCCTGACTGGGAGCCAAAACCACAACCCAGGCCTGTGTCCTGACTGGAAAACTGAATCACTGGCCTTTAACCTTACAAAATGATGTCCAACCAACTGAGTCACACTGGTCAGAGGTCAGGAAAAGACATTTTTTTTTGTATTTTTTGCTTAGCTTCGTGTATCCCTCACAGAACATAGCAGTTCTACTTAGTCATTGTGGGGGAAGATGGGACTATTGCTGGAGATGTGTAGAGGGAGAGGGCAGTGGGAGGTAAACATAGATGAAAAACATGACTCAAAGATACTAACGAGAAGTTTCTCAATTTGAGACTGACTTGACTCAGTTAATGTCTCAAAGTACATAAAGTCTATACCATTGTGACTATATTACAGATGAAGATCAATATAAGACTAGCAGTCATTAGGAAAGAAACTGGGAATATGGAGATCCAACATGGCAGTGGACTAGGTGGATATTACATTCACCTCCTCCCAGGACAAAACTGGAATTATAACTAAAATATGGAACAATCAACATGCACAACCAACTGAAGACTAGAAGAATTGAAGTCTTATAACCAAGTATTTACAAAAGAAGCCACATCAAGACCAGTAGAAAGGGCAGAGACATAAAAAAAGCTGGCTCTCTTCCCACAAGTGGAAGCTGAAAATCCAGAAGCTTCCTGAGGACCCTGAGGGGTCAATCCCACACCAGGCTCTCCCACTCAGAGCATCAGAGCTGGGAAGAGGTGCCCACATAACATCTGGTTGTGAAAATCAGCATGATTCCATCTGCGGGGACAAAGAGGAATCTGCTAGACACAGGTGTCCTCCTAAAGGGCCAACACACAAAATCTCATTTGCAGCCACTATCCTTGGGCTCTGGTGAAAGGAGGGCAGAGTGCACTGAAATTGTGTGAGAATATTTTCAGTGTGAGGAGAGCCTGGGGTTTGTTGCTCTGGGGAGAAAGCTGTGGGGACAGCTGCAGGAAGACTTGTGCTGAGTCACTCTCCCATACTACAGATGCTATATTTCTCTTTTCATACATGAGCCTGAGGGAATGCAATAACTCCATCCTCTGGACTCCTTGTTATCCCTCCCTGTACAGATCATGCCCTGCTGAAGAGCCAGCTGCCTGGGCTGGTGTACTTAGGGGTTGTCAGTGACTGGGTGGTTTGGGGGTGGGCCATTCCTCACTGCTTTCCAGTGAACCTGATTGGCACATTCCCCTCATGGGAGATCCCCTAGCCTCACCCTCTAGGCTCCAGGTGGCCCCACCCTCTATTCTCCTGGTGGCCCTGCCCTGCCAAGGTCTGGGCAGAATATGGAAAAGACTGAGTGGTGTGGCTCTGGGGCAGAGGCCACTTCTTCCACACCCCACCAAGTCTGACCTGCACCTCTTCCTCACAGGAGATCCATTAACCCCACACTTCTAACTCCTAGCGGTCCCATCTTCTTAGCTTCTGTTCCTGGCAGAATCTTGAATAGAGTTGTATGGCTCTAAGACAAGGGCCATTTTTAATTTGTGTGTTAGACTAGTGAAGAAGCCATCATTCAGATGACCAAATCTCGGTCTGTTTGGGCCTGATAAATTCTGCTAATCTCACTCTTATGACTCCCTGAGACCCAATTACTTCATAAAGGTCTGCAGACACCCAGTGGGTGGCAGCTAGACTTAGTTAGTATACCCTGGGACATTTGCTGAGTGACCTCAGACTCAGCAATGGCATTGATTTTTAATCTGCATCTACCTGGTGCACTCCACTTGCTCATCATACCTGGCGACTCTCTGAGAACCTACCTCATGCAACTCAAATACCACCAGAGGCTCTTTCAATGACTGAGCCTATCAAGAAGCTGGCAGGCAGAGGCAAGTGGAGGTGGATATTTGGATGCCTTGGGACTTTTCCTGACCTGCCGTTGGGCCCAGTACTGGTAAAAACTGTCCATGGTGCACAGCTTGGTTGTTCCCAAAAGCACTGAGGCACAGAAGGGGCAGCTTCAAAAGGGTTGCCCAGGGAGAGTCACAGCCAATGTCTGACATTGGCCTGTATCAGAATCCCTCCCAAGAAAACCAGAACCAAAACCTAATGACCAGCTTTAGAAAACATCAGAGAAGGTACTATTCACTTCACAAGTGGGATATTAAATGGAGACCTTCGCAGGCACTAACTCTGAAGAAATGAATTCTACTTTGTGTGGTCAGCACCTGCACAGCAGCCTGTATATTGTGGTCAGGGTTGGTCTTCACAGTCAGACAGCCTGAGGGTTGACCCCACAAGTGAATGGACTAATAGCAATCAAGATTCAATTGTAACAGGAGGGCCCAGAAAACATACATAAGGCACATTTCTGCAGCACGCAGCTCAAGAGATCAAGAGAACTGTTCTACTTGGTCCCGCTGGACACATAACACATAAATATACTCTATCAAGAATGGGAATGATTGCAGATCATCCTAATATACAGAAACAAACACAAATAGGCAGCCAAAATGGAGAACAAAGAAACATAACCAAAATGAAAAAACAGGAGAAATCTCCAGAAAAAGAGCTAAATGAAATGGAGGCCAGCAACTTACTAGATACAGAATTCAGGCAAAAAATGGTTATAAAGATGTTCAAGGAGCTTAGTGACTATTTCAAAACAGAGATAGCAAGCATATAAAGGATATAGAAACTGTAAAAAGAACTAGTCAAAAATGAAGAATACAATATCTGAAATGAGAAATACACTAAAAGAAATATATAGTAAGTTAGATGAAGCAGAGGATGGAATCAGCAATTTGGAAGACAAGGTAGCAAAAAACAACCACTCAGAGCAGCAAAATAAAGAAGGAATTTAAAAAATGAGGACAAATTAAGAGAACTTTGAGACCCGTGAAGCATAACGTCTACCTCAAAGGGGTACCGAAAGGTAAAGAGAGAGAGAACAAGGGATTGAGAACCTATTTTAATAAATAATGACTAAAAACTTACCTAACCTGGTGAACAAAAAGGACACATGAGTCCAAGAAACACAGAGAGTCCCCAAAATGATTAACCCCAAAAGGCAAAAACCAAGACACTTCATAAATAAAATGGCAAATGTTAAAGATATAGAGAAAATCTTAAAAGCAACAGGAAAATAAAACAAATAGCTACCTACAAGGGAGCTCCCATAAAAATGTCACACAAAGATATGGTAGCAAAATAACGTTACTAAACAATGTACTGGTTAACAATGAGATCAAGGAAGAAATAAAAAAAATACCTTGAAACAAATGAAAGTGAGAACACAGCAACCCAAAATCAGTGGCACAGGGAAAGCGGTCCAATAAAGAAAATTCATAGCATTACAATGGCCTTTGTCAAGAAAGAAGAAAAATCTCAAGTAAACAATCTCACTTTACACTTAGAGAAACTAGGAGAGAAACCCCAATAAACAAAGCCCAAAGTAAGTACATGGAAGGAAAAATAAACTCAGAACAGAAATCAATAAAATAAAGTCTTAAAAAGTCAAAAAAAGTGAAACCAATACATGGTTTGCTGGGAACCACTCTGCCTGCTCTCAGAAGTTGTAACTGCCCCCCATGGCTAGGATAAAGTGAGTGACCTCCGGAATGCGAGCCACTAAGGAGATGGAGCTTGTCTCTGCTTCATCCTCTGCCTCCAATGCTTGGTCGGTTAGTCTATGACAGGTACGACCCCTTGGCGGGGGTAACCTAAGCCAGACATGATCACTTGGGTGGCCATCATGGAAGGACTCGGGGGACTGCAGCAAAGAGGGAGTGATGGACCCTCACCCCCCAGCTATTCTGACATAGCCGAGTCCCCATTTTTGTCTGGGAGAAGCGCTTCCTGGCTCTAATCCACTTAAGCCAAAAAAGCTATAATAGGGAAGGTGGTTCAGCCCTTTGCCCGCTAGAGCAGGATCCGGGATTATCAGCCCTAAGAAAGAATATGTAAAATCCTGTGAAACCTGCTTTGTTTAGAATGCTCTCATTTAAATGATAAGGGTCCAAGCAAGAAGTTCGTTTCTCAAAGTTTTATGGCTCGTTAGCTATCTGACCCTGACTAAGAATATGCCCTCATAGTTCTTTGAATGCTATCTATTGTTTGATCCTTACCTGTATTCTTGTGCAAATGAACCCAATAAAAGCCCATTGAGGAAAAGACTCTTGGCCTTTCTCCTCTGAGAGATTGGCCACCTTTCCTCCCCAAGCAGATCATGTCATGGTAGTTTCACTTTCATCCATGGTGGATGCAGGGACTTTGCAGGCAAAGTTGCCTCCATAATGGTTCTTTGAAAAGTAAGCAAGACTGACAAACCCTTAGTCAAACTCATCAGAGAGACAGAGAGAGAACCCAAATAAGTAAAATCAGAAACGAAAGGGAAGTAGCCACTGACTGCAGAGAAATACAAGGGAATTTAAGAAAATATTATGAACATCTATACACCAAAAAATTGGACAATATGATCAAAATGGACTACTTCCTAAAAACATACAATCTTCTAAAATTGAATCAAGAACATTCAGAACACCGGAATAGACTGATTACAACTTATGAGATTGAAGTTGTAATAAAGAAATTTCTTAATAAACAACAGTCCAGGACCAGATAGCTTTACAGGTGAATTTTACTGAACATTTAAAGAAGAACTAACACCTGTCTTCAAACTGTTCTAAAAAATTCAAGAGGAAGGACAACTCACAGCCTCATTTTATTAGGTCAGCATTCTCCTAATTCCAAAACCAGATAAAGACACTACAAAGAAAGAATATTATATTGCAATGACTCTGATGAGCTTAGGTGCTAAAATTTTTAATAAAATGTTAGCAAACTGGATCCAGCAATAAATTAAAAAGATCATACACCATGATCAAGTGGGATTTTTTTCAGGGGATGCTAGGTCGGTATAATATGTGCAAATCAATGAACATGATACACCACATAAACAAGCAATTACACGATTATATTAATATATGTAGAAAAAGCATTTGATTAAATCCAGAAGCCATTTATGATAAAAACTCTAAGTGAAGTGGAAATAGAGGGAACATACCTCAACATAATAAAAGCCATATATGATAAACCCACTGACAGCATCACACTTATTGGGCAGAAACTAAAAGTGGTGCCCTTATGATTAGGAAGAAAACAGGGATGTCTGCATCGACCATTCTTATTTTATCCACAGCAATCAGAGGAGAAGAATAAATAAAAGGCATCCAAATAGGAAAGGAAGAAATAAAACTGTTATTATTTTCAGATGACATGCTACTTTACATTGTGAACCCTAAAGGTTGCACCAAAAGACTAGAAGAAATGATAAATGAATTTAGTGAAGTAGCAGGATACAAAATAAATATCCAGACAGTTTCATTTTATACATCGATAATTAACTATTAGGATGGGAATCTAAGAAAACAACCCCATTTATGATTGCTAAAAAAATTAAAATATCTAGAAATAACCAACGATGTAAAAGAACTGTATTTGGACAATTGTAGGGCACTGAGAAAAGAAACTGAGAAGATATCAATTAGTGGAAGCATATACTGTGTCCATTTATAAAAGTTACATGGGATCACAAAAGACCCCTAAAAGCCACACAATTCTTGAGAAAGAGGAGCTGAGTTGGAGGAATCAAGCCACCAGACAACAAAGTATACTATAAGACCATAGTAATCAAAACAGCATGGTACTACCCTGGCTGGGTAGCTTGTTTGGTTGGAGCATCACCTGAACACCGAAAAGTTGCAAGTCCAATCCCAGTCAGGGCAAATAGCTAGGCTGTGGGTTTAATCCCTGGTCAAAGCGCATACCTAGGTTATGGGTTTGATCCCCTCTTGGGATGCATACAGGAAGCAACTGATCAATGTTTCTTTCTCATGTCAATGTTTCTCTCTCTACCCCTTCTTCTTTTTCTAAAATCAATAAGCATATCCTTAATGAGGATTAAAAAAGAAGCATAATATTGGCATAAAAATAGACATATCTATCAGAGGAACAGAATAAAGACACCAAAAATAAACCCATGCTTTTATGGTCAATTAATATTTGACAAAAGAGATCAGAACATACAATGGAGTAAAGATAGTCTAGTCAATAAACGGTTTTGGGAAAATTCAATAGTTACATATAAGAAATAGATTTAGACCACCTTCTTACACCATACTCAAGAAGATATTCAAAATAGATTAATGACTTAAGTATGAAACTTAAAACCATAGGAATTCTAGAAGAAAATGAAGTAAAATCTCACACAATAACAATAATAACAATAACAATAACAATAATATCATAACAATAATCTTTCTGATATGTCTCCTCGGGCTAGGGAAACAAAAGTAAAGATAAACTAATGGGACTAAATTTAACTAAAAAGTTTTTGCACAGCAAAGGAAACCATAACAAAATGAAAAAATATCACGCTGAATGGGAAAACATACTCACCACTGATGCATTTGATAATGGATTATTATCTAGAATGTATAAAGAATTTATGAAACTCAGCACCAAGAAAACAAACAATTCAAGTAAAAATTGGGTGAAGGACCTGAATAGACACTTCTCCAAAGAGGACATACAGATGGCCAATAGATATATAAAAAGATGATTAACATCACTTATTACCAGAGAAATGCAAATAAAAACCACAGTGAGGTACTAGTTCTCACATGTTAGAATGATTCTCATGAATGAGTTAATAAACAACAAGTGCTGGCAAGGATGTAGAAAAAAGAGAACCCGAGTGCACTGTTGATGTGAATGCAGACTAGTGTAGTCACCGTGGAAAACAATATGGAGTTTCCTCAAAGAATAAAAAATGGGACTGTCTTATGACTCAGAGATTCTACTTCTGGGAATATATCAGTAGAAACTTCAAATACTAATTCAACAGAATGTATTCAGCCTAAGAGTCCATCAATCGATGACTGAATAAGAAGCTGAGGTATATTTACAGAATGAAATACTACTTGGCTGTAAAAAGAATGAAATCTTACCTTTTGCAAAGCATGGATGGACCTGGAGAGTATTATGCTCAGTGAAATAAGCCAGTCAGAGAAAGACAAACACCATATAATATCACTCATTTGTGGAATCTAATGAACAAAATAAACTAACAAACAAAATAGAAGCAAACTCATAGACACAGAGACCAGACTGACAGCTATCAGAGGTGAGTGGTGTTGGGGTTGGGAGAAAAATTTGAAGGCATTAAGCCAAAACAAACAAACAAACAAAAACCCTCATTGACACAGACAACAGTGTGGTGTTTGTAAGAGGTAAAGAAGGGTTATGGGTGGTAAAAAGAGGGTGAAGTTGTGATAAATGGTGACAGGAGGCTTGACTTTGGATGGTGAACACTATACAATACACAGATGATGTATTATAGAACTGTATTCCTGAAACATATATAATTTTATTAAATAATGTCATCCCAATAAAATGTCATTCAATAAAAATTTAAAAAGGAAGCTAGGAATATGATAACATGAATGAGCAACAGTTTTAGAGAAATAACAATTCTCCACCAAGTTGCCCTACTAACTTCATTTCTCATCATTATGGGCTACTTGCTGAAGTTTATGTAAAAATTAGGAAAGTAATTTTTTTAACCACACTCATGTATTACATTTTCCTGCACGACAGGTGGCATTGGAGCAGCAGCAGGTATTGTTGAGGTCTAGCTAAGGAGAAGTTGAGTTAGGGATGCAGCTGACATTCACTGAATGGAGGATCAGGGCCCGATGTTGTATGAATATTTGAGTGTATACCACAGTGCCTGGCACAGGAATTATGGGGGTTGTGGTGAAGAAACAATGTTTGAAGTATAAAGTACTAGAAGCTAATGTATGAAAAAATATTTGGACCACCAGATGAATAAAATTAGTATTCCGTTCCCATTGATGCCTAATCAAAACAGAAATGCTTTCCTGTCAAAGTAACTGTCCTATCAGAATATACTTGATAATATATTATATAACAATTATATAATGAAAAGTAATGTTCATTTTTTATTGCAATTGTATAAATAGAGCAATTATAAATAGAGCAAATTATACTTTCTGTGTTTTTGCACTAAAACTTCAATATATTACAAAAAATTTAGAGGACATTACCAATGATCAGTTCTGAAGTTGAAAGAATCATTTCAAAATAATCATTAATAATAAAAAACTATAAATTTTAACCAAACATGCCAGAAAGAAAAATGAATTAATACTTTTTAATATAAAATATTACCAAATAATGCAGAATAGTTTTCATAGTTTTATAGTATTCAGTAAAAAATATAATAAATCAATTATAGAATGTGTCAGGAAGTTAACGAATAAAGACATTATGGAATTTTTATAAATTCTGTGATGTTTTTGATAGCTTTGTAAGATTTATAATTTGTTTTCATTCACTAAATAAGTATTAAATTGTGTATCTAATTTTGTAGTCATTTGTTTTGTTATTTTCTTTTAATGAAGGCTATTAAAAATTTCAGATTGAAACTGTTGAGTCTGCCCCAATTAATTGATATTTTTGTATATTAAGCTCTTCACATGTTTATGTTCTGCCACCTCCTGCATAGTATATGCTCTCTGTGTGCAGAAACTGTTTTGTCCTCAACTATGTCTTTGGCATATGAAACCACAATAACACACAAAAGATATTTGATAAATATTTATTAAATGAATGAAGGAATGAAGAAATGAATTATGCCATTGAATTGAAAAGATAGGTTATTGTTATATCTTTGACTATTTTGATAATTCTTATTGATGGCTTATGCTGAGTATTTGAAATAACTGGTATCCATTAAACGTAATAATAAACGATATTAAACAATATAATTATTGTTTAATAAGAAGCATTTTTTGTGCCATTTTCAGATATAACAATTTAGCATGTGTTTCTTAACAGAAAAATAGTGAGAGAAGAACAATGCTTCCATTAACTCAACTTTTGCTTCCCACCAAACCATTTATGCAGGCAAAACATTATATTCATCAAACCTGTTTAATACTGGAATCAACATAAGCAAATTGGGTAGAAATTAGCCAAAGCCATCAATTATTTTTTTCAAGTATTTATTAGGCATCTCTTATGTCTCTAGCATGGAGCAGGGAGTTTGGGGAGATAGGAAATATCGGTACCTTATGTATTTTTTACAGAAGGCTTCACTTCCTCAGAGCAGTACCAGTGTCATTTTTGTCCTATGTACCACATGGTCATCATAAGGGTTTTCTGATGTCAGCTTAGCTCAACTGAACTACAGTCCCCAGAATTCTCTATCTTGTACATGGCTGGTTAGGGCAGGTTACAAAGACCAACCTTTCATGAGAATAGGAAGGTAGTTGACGTTTTGTAGCATACATATGACTTCTTCCAGTCACTGAAACGCAAATCCAGGTGCTGCTGTGAAGGGAGTTTGCAGATGAGATTAAGGCTCCTAAGCAGTAGACTTTAAATTAATAAAAAGGACGAATACCCTGTGCAGGCTTCACAATTAGTGGAAAAGACTTTAATAGAAAATTTAGCGTTTTCCTAAGTCAGGACTCCATATAGTTTCTGGCTCTGTAATTGCTCTCTTCTGGAACTTCCTTCCTGGCTACCTTCTGTGAACAGAAGGTTTCAGCTTGGGCCTGTGGGGGTCTCTGTCTGCTTGTCATTTCCTTTTCCTGACTGCCTGTGTTATGGACTTTGGACTTACTTATCCAGTCCCCACAATGGTACTAACCATTCCTTTGTAATAAATGTATCTCCTACAGGTTCCACTTCTCTCGTTGAGCCCTAAGGAATGCACTTGGTAAATATTTCTTGACAAAACACAGTCTTTTTGTCTTGGGTTTACAAAAGGGTTTACAATCTCATAAGAGAACTGGTCCCTATAGATGAAAGCATAAACAGGAGTTCAGGATCATCTTTAGCTATAAGCTAAAATGTGTGATATAGAAAATAAGCACTATAGGATGCCATGATCGTAAGGAATCAGTATGGCCAAGAATTAGTGAAAAAACATTTAACAATACAACGAAGTTTGAATTTGTTTATGAAGAATGCATAAAAATTAAAACATCAGAGAAAAGTGAAAAAGCCATTCTGTTTAGTGAACAGCACTAGCAGTTATTGAGATTAAATTAGTATGCTGAGTCCAGAGCATAGTAAACTGATTTCACTTAGACCAACATCCACTTAAACTTTCACCTCGGTTATTATTCTGCAAGCAGCTTAAAAGTCTAATAATGACTAAATCATTGTGAGTTATTATAAAAAAAAGTCAAGTATTTAACCCTAACAGTGAAATATCAGTTATTTCTTACAGTAGATTTTCAGAGTAAGTTCAAGAAGCCTGGGTACAATGTGATCTTTTGTAAAAAAGGAAAATAAAGGCTCAGGAATGAAGCAACAAAAACAAAGATTGCCCCTCTTGCCCCTGCCAAACACTCTTTAGCTTTTGGGCAGCCCTTCAAATTCCCTGGGGCATGAGTTTGTTGAAGAACAAGTTAGTACATTTATTGAAAGGGTCCAGAGAGGCAAAGACGGCCAGTGTGTGGGGTGTGTGTGTGTGTGCATGTGTGAGGTGTGGCAGCAGTGAAGGAGCAGCTACTCATGTTTGAGGAGAGGCAATTCCAGAAGACGAGTTTATTCTGATAAAGACTCTGAAGGGTTGGGGGTTGCTGTGCTAGACCAAGAAAAATTAGCTTTGTTTACTGAGAATACATTTGGAGAATGACTTAGGGCATATATTCTTGCTGTAAATCTATTTTTTTATTCTTGTTTGTAAGCAGTAAACAGTTTTGATGTATTCTTTAGGAGCAAATGGAATGAAAGAACCTAAAAGTTACCAATAATTTCTTAATTACAGGAAGCAGGCACCATGCTGGCCGTTATAGAAGAAATAATAACTAGTGTGTGCGGAGCATTTTGAGGCTTACAAAGCACTGGCACACATGCCACATAATTTCCTTCCAGGACCAATAGGACCTCTTGGCAGGTCACAGTAACCCTGTGACACAGACTTGGATGACTTGGACTGTATTTTACACATGGGGCTTAAAGTTTTCACCATCTTTCTCTAATTAAACACCTTCATTGTGGAATGGTTTACCAGTTGTTAAACTCCTGAAATACTTCTGTGTCAATTCATATAGTTTTGTCCCCTAACCTACTGAGTATTGTCGACATTCCATAATCTTAAATTATCCACCTAGGGCCCTGGACTCTCCATCATCCATCAAAGAAAAACTGAATATCTAACTCAGCAGAAATAAAGGGTTAATATCTAGCTCCAGGATTCAGCCCTGACTGGCTGGTTCCCAGGTCATGCTGATTGTTAAATATTTTAAATCACATTTCTTAGCTTCTGATTTCACATCTATTATCCATCTTTCCAAACTATTGAAATTTGTCATGTCTGATGTTTTTCTTTCTAGTTCCATTTGTTTTGGGGATTTATACCTTAAAAATCCCAATACTGTGATTTCAGTAGAGTCTTAGGAAGGAGAAGAGATAAACACAGTAGCCAGTAGTCTTTATTTGGCCATAGTTTGATTAATAATCTTGAAGTTTGCTGAAAACATCTGCTAGAATAGGGTTTACATAAAAGCACACTGTGGAAGCTTGCTAATAAGTTCTACATAAAAAAAGGAACTCTGTGATCCAATAATTGTGGAAATGTTGCATTAAATGAAGTCAAAATGCCATTTGACACAAGCTTTACCATACATTTTCCATATTTATTATTCACTGTTAATTTCTAAGCCAGGGTTAAAATGTGTGTTCCTTACACATTTTCCCCCCTCAGAATCATTCTCCTTTTTAAATTGAATACAAGTGTCCCTTTAAGGTAATAACACTTTATCATGAGCAATATTTTAGAAGGCGATGCACAGTTTGGGGAAACTTGTGCTGTATCATCTGTAGTTCAGTGAGCACATAACATTCCTTTTAAAATCACCCATTTAACTCCTGTTTAAATCATGCATTTCAGCAAAGAAGCTGGGAACTATATTTCCCATAATCCCATTCTCTGAGTAGTCCTGATTTTCAGCTTACCCATGAAAGCAACCTGAAAAAAAATGAGAAAACCATTATTTTCTGGGCATAGCATAACTAGATGCACAGTTAGAGGAGAGCTTTTGAGAACAGACAAATGAAATCAGTTTGAGCCAGTGTATAGAACTTTCTCAGAGATACTAGAGAAGCAGGTATCTTTCAGGCAAGACCTCAAATTAGCAGCTTTAGTGCTTTGGGCTGAGACGACTTCTCTGCCTTCAGGGACAGCTCCCTTAACCTTTGGTAGAAGCTTTCCTGATCTCTGTTCTTTCATCTCTTCTAAGAAAAGTGTAAGCCCTTATTTTTTTAATGAAATCCTTTAGGTCCATAATTCATAGGCTGGCTTCTGTTTCCTTGAAGTGATTCATTATGTACTAATCGAGTATCAGTGAGTCAATTAGAATTGTCTATGTAGCTGCCTAGTCAAATATCAGAATAACCACTTAGGAGTTCATGAAATTTACTGAATTTTAGAAAGCCAATGTTTAGAGGATTTTCTATAGTCTTTTCCAATAATGTGAGCAAAAATAATGCTGTAGTTTGTATAGGCAAGCCTTTCCCAAACAGTATCAGTATTACTTAAGTCACCAAGAACTTGACCTACATTTATAAATTGGACTTTGAAAAACATACTTATCTAGTATAGTAACCTACAGAGGGATATTAGTTTAGATTCATTGGTAATAGTGAGTTGGTCAGCTTTCTTATTGGGAAAAGATTTCTTCTCAAAAAGTAGTAGAATATGAGGACTAAACTGGGAGTAAAGGGCATAACCAACATAAAACCAAAAAGCCAAAAAAAAAAAACCATTAAAAATAAACCAAGGCTTCTGTCCAAGATGAGACATAGGGAGATACACCCTGCCTCCTTGCACAACCAAAAGAAGGACAACAATAAATTTAAAAACAAAAAATATCCAGAACTGCCAGAAAATCAAACTGTATAGAAGTCCAACAACCAATGAGTTAAACAAGAAACATTCATTCAGACCAGTAGGAGGGGTGGAGACAGGCAGCCAGGACAGAGAAGACTGAGGGCAAGGCAGCAGCTAGAGGACCAGGGTGGGCAAGACTGTGGCTGGAAGACCCAGAAGGGTGGTGGTTAGTGGAGGAGATGGTCCCACATTTGTATGCCGATAAGCTGGGAGGAACAACTGGGGAGTGAGACAGATGTCTCAACCCAGAGATCCAGGGCAGGGAAATAAAGCCTCAAAACCTGTGACTGAAAACATGTATGGGGGTTGAGGTGACAGGAGAAACTCCCAGCCTCACAGAAGAGTTTGATGGAGAGACCCATAGGGTCCTAGAACATACACAAAACCACTCACCTGGAAATCGGCACTGGAAGGGTCCAATTTGTTTATGCATAGTGGAGGAAGTGACTGAAAGTGGACCAAGAACTAAGCAAGCATCATTGTTCTCTCTTGGACCTCTCCACCAGATATAGCACCATAACACAGCAATGTGGGTGGACCTACACTGGATAATACCTAAGGCTCTGCCCCTTGCTATGTAACGGGCCCACTAAGACACAAAAATATGACCCTAATGTAAGGATAGATCAAAGCTTCAGGAAAAAAATGCAACTAAATGATGAAGAGATAGCAAACATATCACATACACAGTTCAAAACACTGGTAATCAGGATGGTCTCAGAAATGGTTGAGTATGGTCCCAAAATGGCGGAAAAAGTGAAGGCTATGAAAAGCGAAACAAATGAAAATGTACAGGGAATCAACAGTGAAGAGAAGGAAACTTGGACTCAAATCAATGATTTGGAACAGAAAAAAGAAACATTCAACTAGAACAGAATGAAGAAGCAAGAATTCAAAAAAATAAGGAGAGGCTTAGGAATCTCTGGGACAACTTTAAATGTTTCAACATCTGAATCATAGGGGTGCCAGAAGGAGAAGAAAAAAAACAATAAATTGAAAAAAATATTTGAAAACATAATAGAGAAGTTCCTTAATCTAGCAAAAGAAATAGACTTCCAGGAAGTCTGGGAAGCTCAGAGTCCCAAAAAAGTTGGACCCAAGGAAGCACACACCAAGGCACATCATAATTAAATTACCCAAGAATAAAGAAAAGGAGAGAATCTTAAAAACAGCAAGAGAAAAGGAGATAGTTACCTACAAGTGAGTTCCCATAGGCTATCCAGCAAGAAGGTGCTGGAAAGGAGTATTTGAAGTCATGAAAGGCAAGGTCCCACATCCAAGATTACTTTATCCAGCAAAGCTATAATTTAGAACTGAAGGGCAGATAAAGTGCTTCCCAGATAAGGTCAAGTTAAAGAAGTTCATAATCACCAAACCCTAATTACATGAAATGTTAAAGGGACTTATAAGAAAAAGAAGAAGATAAAAAAGCCCAACAGTAAAATGACAACAAAATCAAAACTATCAATGATTGAACCTAAAAAAACAAAAACAAGAATGAACTAAGCAAACAAGTAGAACAGGAACAGATTCACAGAAATAGAGATCAATCACATAGAGAGTTATCAGCAGGGAAGGGGATGGGGGAGAATTGGGGAAAAGGTACAAGGAATAAGTGGCATAAATGGTAGGTACAAAAGAGACAGGGGGAGGTTAAGAATAGTATGGGAAATGGAGAAGCCAAACAACTTATATATGTGACCTGTGAACATGAACTAAGGTGGGGGAAATGATAGTGGGAGGGGTAGTGCAGGGAGGAGGGAATAAAAGGGAGAAAAATATGGGACAACCATAATAGCATAAACATAAGGCAAAAAGCCAAATGCCGTTTTCTTAAAGCTGAAGCAGTAGCCCTTACTCTCACTTCTGTAAGCCCACTTGGCGCCCTGAAATTGCAGACATCCACCTGCTCCAGCAGCCTTGGGCAGGAAACTGCAAAAA
Source organism: Sturnira hondurensis (assembly GCF_014824575.4). NCBI lineage: Eukaryota > Metazoa > Chordata > Mammalia > Chiroptera > Phyllostomidae > Sturnira > Sturnira hondurensis. The sequence continues at coordinate 22,126,269 of NW_028073511.1, read as the reverse complement.
GGGCTGCTGAGTGAGCTGAAAACTGTTAGACCACTCGTCGCTCACCCCACCTGTCCTGCTTTATAAAAAGGAAATGAAATAGAAGCTTGCCGCCCAGACTTTGGGAGGCTACTCCTCTGGGCCCGAAGGCATAAGCTCCCTTCGTTACTCTCTGCCTTGCTAAGTCATTCCGGTGCCTGGTTTTCTGCAACAGCATAATAAATAAAATATATTAAAATAATAAAATCATCAAGTTCCTCTTCCATAAATTAAATTATATGAGTAAGTCCCCTAATATCTCTCTTGATCTACTTCAGTTATGCATTCATTCAGCTTCAACACAAAGGACATTTTTGAACATTTTCTATCACAGTCATCTTATTCTTCAATATTTTTGACTTCAGAGACCCGCATTCAGTGTATTGGGAGCTCCTTCAGGGCCAGTATCTGGCCTTTTCTTCTATAGAAACTTGAACAACAAACAGTTTAATGCTAAAGTACCTCTTCGTGTTATTTTGGGGTTAGATGTTGACTAGTCTTTTCTGTTCTATGCATAATTTGCTTCCACTCCGTTTGTGTTATAAAAAGTCAAGTATACACAGTTAAACCTAAGTTACATATCCTCTTACCAAGGTCAAAGGAGGATGAACAAAACAATAAAATTAGGCATTTAAACACTGATCTTTTAGTTCTTTTTTGAATATATAGTGTTTCCTGAACTTCTGAATCTATAAAATATCATAAAGAATCACACAGTTCATGTCAGTCACTCAGTGAGACTATATGGGCACTTCTAATATGTCTAGCATTGTAATAAATTGCATATAATATTTTGTTAATAAGTAATACAATTTTTTGCTCTCACACTGAATAAAATATATGAAAGACTTAACTCTTTCCCTAAAAAGAGTCAAAATTATATTGCTCTGAGTGAAATTACAATGTATATAAGGTCATCATAAATTCTTGTTTTTTTCTGTTAAGACAGAATGGTGTAAAACCCATCTTATTCATTTTAATTTTTTTAAAATTATGATTCATTTACTATGCTATTACAGGTATCTGGTTGTCTCATTTTTTTCCATTTGCCCATCTCCACTTTGCATACCCCACTCTCTCAAGCAATTCCTACACTGTTGTTTGTGTCCATGGGTTATGCATGTAAATTCTTTGACTATTCTATTTCCTATATACTATACTTTACACCCCCATGGCTATTCTGTACTACCCGTTTGTACTTCTTAATCCCCTCACTTTTTCACCCATTTTCCCACACACCACTCCCATCTGGCAACCATGAAAATGCTCTTTTATTCATGATTCTGTCTCTGTTCTTCTTGTTTGCATAGTTTGTTTTTTAGATTGAATTGTTGACAGATGTGTATTTATTGCCATTTTATTGTTCATAACTTTGATCTTCTTTTTCTTAAATAAGATCCTTTAACATTTCATATAATAATGGTGTGGTGATGAAGAATTCCTTTAGTTTTTTCTTGTCTAGGAAGCTCTTTATCAGCCCTCTAATTCTAAATAAATAGTTTTTTTGGGTAGAGCAATATTGACTGTAGGTCCCTGCTTTTCACAACTTTGACTATTTCTTGCCAATCCCTTTCAGCCTGCAAAGTTTGTTTTTAAAAATCAGTTGACAGTCTTATGGGAACCCTCTTATAGGTAACTAACTTCTACTCTTTTGTTGATGTTAAGATTGTTTCTTTATCTTTAAGCTTTGGCATTTTAATTATGTTGTGTCTTGGAGAGGGCCTCTTTGCATCTTTGTTGTTTGGGACTCTCTGGGCTTCTTGGACTTGCATGTCTATTTCCTTCACCAAATTAAGGAAGTTTCTTTCATTATTTTTTCAAGTAGATTTCCAATTCCTTGCTTTTTCTCTTCTCCTTCTGACACCCCTATGATGTGAATGTTGGAATGCTTGAAGCTGTCCTAGAGGCTGCATACACTATACTTGGTTTTTCTAATTATTTTTCTTTTTGTGGTTTTGATTGGTTGTTTTATACTTCCTTATGTTCCAAATCACTGATTTGATTCTTGGCTTCATCCACTTTACTGTTGTTTCCCTGTAAGTTATTCTTTATTTAAATTAGTGTATCCTTCATTTGTGATTGTATCTTTTTATGCAGTTGAGGTCCCCACTAGGTTCCTTGAGTATTTTTATGACCAATGTTTGGAATTCTGCATCTGATAGATTGCTATCTCCACTTTGTTCAGTTCTTTTTCTCGAGTTTTGATCTGTTCGTTCATTCAAGCCATGTTTCTTTGTCTCTTCATTTTTGGCAGCCTCCCTGTGTTTTTTTCTGTGTATTAGGCAGAGCTGCTATGACTTCCTGTCTTGGTAGCATGATCTAATGTAGTGGGTATCTTCTAGGGTCCAGTGGCACTGCTTCCCCTATCCCTCAAGCTGGCACCCCTTGTGCAGGCTGCATATATTCTCCTTTTGTAGTTGAGCCTTGGTTGCTTTTGACAGATCAATGGGAGGGGTGTATCCAGGCCAATCAGCTGCAGGGATTGGCTGTGACCACTTACCACGAACTTTCACCCTCTATTCAAGATTGCTGTGTAGGGGCAGGGTGGTGGTTCTTCAGCATGGTTTATAGCTATCCACTGGGTGCATAGGCTCTGGGGTTTCCCAGGTGATACAGGCCAAGGCCAAGCTTCACCTGTGTTCTGCCTAGGGCCACTCTGTATGAGTTATAAAGCAATCTGAGATGGCTGCTACTTATGCTGGTCTTGGAGATTCCCAAGACCAAGCTGTGTGTAAGTCCATATGAGGGTCCTTTAAAGAGAAGTGCTTGGAACTCAAGAAGTTTCTTCTGCCACTCAATCCCTGCTGGCTTTGCAGCCAGAAGTTATGGGGGCTCATTTTCCTGGCACCAGGAAAGTGTAGTAGTCTGTGGTGGGCTTGGACTCCTAGTCCCTGAGATATCCTTTCTGAATTTTGATCCACTGCATGTGGATTTGGGACCATCCCATTCCATGTCTCCACCCCACCTACTCATTTGGATGGATGTGGTTTTTTTTAATTCTGTAGTTGTCAGACTTTCATTCACTTCAATTTCTGATGGTTCTGAGTGATGCTTATTCTATAGTTAGTTGTAATTTTGATGTGGTTGTGCAAGGAGGTGAGCTGTGTCTACCTGTGCCACTATCTTGACCAGAAGCTTAAGGTTATCAAATTTATGAAGAGATTTCTTTCTTTTTTTGTTTTCATTACTTATTTATTGAGTGTTTGGTAGTATGTTAATTACTTCCCAAAAGTATTATTTGTTTTTTTCTTTTTTTATAAATTACTTTATTGTTGTTCGGTTACAGTTGTCTGTGTTTCTCCCCACCATTCCTCCTACCCCAGCCAAACCCACCTCCCTCCCTTGCTTCCACCCTCCCTCTTGGTTTTGTCCATGTGTCCTTTATAGTAGTTCCTGAACACTCTTCCCCCCATTATCTCCTCCCTCTTTCCCTCTGGTTACTGTCAGATTGTTCTTAATTTCAATGTCTCTGGTTATATTTTGTTTGCTTTTTTCTTTTGTTGATTATTTTCCAGTTAAAGGTGAGATCATATGGTATTTGTCCCTCACTGCCCAGCATACTTCACTTAGCATAATGCTCTCCAGTTCCATCCATGCTGTCATGAAGGGTAGGAGTTCCTTCTTTCTCTCTGCATAGAATTCCATTGTGTAAATGTACCCTAGTTTTTGATCCACTCATTTACTTTTTTTGAACATTTTTTATTGTTGTTCAAGTACAGTTTTCTGCCTTTTCCCCCACCCCTGCCCACCACCCCAGCCACCCCCACCTCCCTCCCCTGTTTCTACTCCCCTTTGTTATTGTCCATGTGCCCTTTATAATTATTCCTGAAAACCCTTCAACCTTTTCCCCTATAATCCCCTGGTCACTGTCAGCCTGTTTTTAATTTCCATGTCTTTGGTTATATTTTGCTTGTTTGTTTGTGTTGTTGTTTAGGTTCCTGTTAAAGATGAGATCATATGGTATTTGTCTTTCACCTCCTGGCTTATTTTGTGTAGCCTAATGCTTTCCAGTTCTATCCATGCTGTTGCAAAGGGTAGGAGCACCTTCTTTCTTGCTGCTGCATAGAATTCCATTGTGTAAATGTACCATAGTTTTTTGAACCACTCGTTTACTGATGGGCACCGAGGTTGCCTCCAGCACTTGGCTGTTGTAAATTGTGCTGCTACAAACATTGGGGTGCATGGGTTCTTTAGAATTGGTGTTTCAGGGTTCTAAGGGTATAGTCCCAGCAGTGAAATTGCTGGATCAAAAGGCAGTTCCATTTTTAGTTTTCTGAGAAAATTCCATACTGTTTTCCACAGTGGCTGCACCAGTCTGCATTTACACCAACAGTGGACTAGGGTTCCTCTTCTCCACATCATGTCCAACACTTGTTTGCTGACTTGTTTATGATGGCCATTATCACCTGCCTGAAGTGGTATCTCATTGTGGTTTTAATTTGTATCTCTCTGATGGCTAGTGATGCTGAGAATCTTTTCATATGTCTTTGGGCCCTCTGTCTGTCCTCCTTGGAGAAGTGTTGAGCATATTTCTTTAATCTAGAGTGAAGTCTAGTAGACTCAATAGAGCATGTTATCCCTCTCAAAAATTGATCTGGTTTTCAAGGATGGTCTGGAAGTTCTAGTCTCAAAAATTGAGTAACATATAATAGGTGAAGTGTCACCAACTTGAAAACAGAGGCTTTTGCAAGGCCATAATTTAGTTGCTTGTTCAGTTTTCTAAGCACAGAAACCATTTAGCTCTGAAAAGCAGCCAAGGAAAAAATCATTTAAAATACAGTCTGGACAGAAATGGCATTTTTTTCAAGTTCTCACTCAGCAAAGGGAGGCTGTTAATAGACCTGAACTTCTAAATTTCAAATAATCCATGTTTCCTAGTAAAGCTCAGGATTATCAACCTCACTCTGTCTGACTCGGAATTGGGGGCCTTACTCTGAATGACTTAATTACTTGCTTTTTTTGTTTTATCTTCTAGTTACTTTCTACCAAACCCTGTAATGAGAAAAAAATAATAACACATGTGTCTTTTTGTTTTGTTAACTTATGATATAGTTTTGAGAAGTTTGAAGAAAAGGGAAGACCTTATAAAATAGACTATACTATCTAAGGGGTTTCAGATAATTACTTTGATTTGTGGTTGATTTTGATAGAAAAAATATATATAATGAAAAAAAAGAGTTTAAATAGACTTCTATTTATAAACGTAAATTTTTGCCCCCTTTGAAATTATCTTTTTTTTTTGCATAAGGNCTGTAATGAGAAAAAAATAATAACACATGTGTCTTTTTGTTTTGTTAACTTATGATATAGTTTTGAGAAGTTTGAAGAAAAGGGAAGACCTTATAAAATAGACTATACTATCTAAGGGGTTTCAGATAATTACTTTGATTTGTGGTTGATTTTGATAGAAAAAATATATATAATGAAAAAAAGAGTTTAAATAGACTTCTATTTATAAACGTAAATTTTTGCCCCATTTGAAATTATCTTTTTTTTTTGCATAAGGTGACATGAACCAGTGCTATTAATAGCTGATATGATTACTAGTGGGTATATATTTTATATATTATTTTTGGTTGGTTTATATATACAATGGCTGATTATACAGCAGCAGAATCTTAGAACATAGGTCTGAGAAAATCTGTTACTGCAACTGAATGAACCGTTCAAAATTCATGTTTTCTTAAGAACACGTCTCAGAAATATAAAAGGTCAGTGTGTATTAAGAAAGAACGAGTTTAAGTAGAATGTTGGGTTGGTGGTATATTTAGATATGTGGCCCTCGGTCTCACTGTGCTGCTCTGTGGTGTGTCAGATTAGACAGGATGTTCATGTGAGACCCTTTTCTTATCGTGAAGAAAAGAGTTCTTATCATGAGCATCCCGCTGATACTCTGGATATGTCAGAGAGAGATTCAGAGAGATACAAAACCCAACTTTATCACTGATTTTTAGCGTAGAGATAATAAAGTGAATAAAATATAAAAATCTTCTGTCAGCTCAATGAATCTTTTACACACCTATCTAAATAATTACCACTGAGGTCAAGGTACAACGCATGTCTCTCATTCCCAAGCTTCCACCACACCCCTCCACAGTCAGCACTCAGGCTCTGAATGAGACCAGTGTTCCGATTCTGTTGTCATCAATGATTTTTGCCTGTTGTCGAGCTTCATGCAAATGGAATAATATATTAGTATGTACCCTTTTCTTTCTGGTTTCTTTTACTCAATGTAATACCTGCAGTTTGCATTCAGATTATTGCAGGTATCATTCATTTGTTCTTTTATTGCTATGCAGTGCTCCGTTGTATTAACCTTCACAATTTATGTGTCCATTGTCCTGTTGATGAATATTTTGCTTGTTTTCAGTGGAGGATATTATGAAAAAAGCTGCTGTGGACATTTGTGTACACATTATTCTGTGTAATGAGAGCAGATTTTACCTCTCATTAATGTTTACTTAGGCAAGATGTTTATAATTATTCCTTTTTCATCAATGAACACGAGGTGCCGTGTCAGTTGTAAGCCATGCAGCTCCCTCTGAATGAGGTCATTTCTACACCTGCAGCTGTGCCTAGGTTACCAAGGTTATCGATTTTACAACTCCAGAGAGAACAGTTCACATTGTAGTTTGGGTTCCCGAGGGCAAATAAAATAGTATGTCATAGCGATGAGCTCAGCCTGATATCATTACTCTTGGTCGCATGCATAGAGGAACTGACAACAACTCGCAGGTCCATAACTCATTTCAGCAACTTGCTTAACCTTTACTACACACAACTGTTCTTATAAATATAGGATAATAATTTACTAGGGTTTAAAAGTGCCTTTTATATTTTGCTACATAGTTGTTAAATTTTAGTATACTATTTTTTTCATTCTATTTTGAAAATTGACATTTCAAATAGAAAAACCCTAAGTAATATTCATGACTATTTTCAAGATACCTCCCACCATCAAGTATTTTCTTTATTCATATGGTTTCTCTCTGTATTTAGATAATCCAGTGTCATGAAAGCAGCCCTCAAGGTTTCTTATAAACTATAAAGCATTTTGAAAATAGACTTACCCGTTTGTCAATTGCAAAGACGTGTTAAGTCTTCTGTATAATTTATTGGTCTTATTGCTTGTACTTATCTACTGGGCTTTGCACGTAGATACATAGCCATCTATTCATTATGCCCATAATGTGTTTTAAAAACAATATTTTAAGAGCTGGGCACATGTTAAAAACCAAGTGCCCCATAGAGACACAAAGTATTCTGATTCAACATGATGAATGGTGACAATGACTAATGTTTGCTCATAAGTGATGTTGAGACTAAGTCCAATATCAGGGTGTCTTTTTTTGGACAAGCCATGGTGGTATGAAATTTTGTTTCTTTCATAGACATTAATAGTTCACCTAAATTTGGTGTATTTGTATTCTGTCAATCAAGATTACCTAGCTGTAAGTGACAGAAATATATTTAAAACAGCTTATGCATAATATTAGTGTCAATAACAATCAGCATATTTAAAGACCTTGCCTCCATAGGCCTCCGTAGAGGGAACCTCTCTCACCATCTTTGGGATGTGAGAGGCGGCTGAGGTACCCATTCCTCCCTACCTTTCAATACTTATAGCTTCAACACTAGTATTTGTCTTGAGTCCAGTAAGACTAATCTCATTATGTCCTTTGTCCTTGTTTTTTTCAGTAATCCTAGGAAACTCCAGCTGCTCAAATTACCCCCTCATCCTGCTATTTCTATAGGTTCTACATATATACTATTTTTTTAAATTCAATTTATTTAAAGTAAAAAAACACATTTTACTCATTTCTTTTCTTTTTTTAAAAGATTTTATTTATTTATCTTTAGAGAGGAAAGGAAGGAGAGAAACATCAATGTATGGTTGCCTCTCGTGAGTCCCCTGCTGGGAACTGGCCTACAACACAGTTGTATGCCCTAACTGGGAATCGAACCGCGATCGTGTGGTTCGCAGGCCTGTGTTCAATCCACTGAGCTACACCAGCCAGGGCCATTTTACTCATTTCTCCCACCCTCTCAACCTTTGCCTCTGGAAATTACCAATTTGTTCTCTGTAAATATGAGCTTAAATTTATTGGCTTACAAAATGGCAAATCCAGGAGTATATTTGGCTTTAGACATGGCTTCAAGCATGACATGGAGCTCAAATGCTGTGTGAAGTGTCAGACAAATGAAGATGAAGAGTCCAATGATTTCACCCATTTGCTTAGCAGCTATCATATGTTGTATTCTCCACAGGTAGATACTAAGATGAAATATGTGGTGTAAGCTTTTTATTAGGGATCAACACCTATGAAAGAAAGAGGGAAAACAGGAATTGGAAGAAGGAGAGATCAAAGTGAAGTTCAGTTTTGAAAAAGCATCAGTCAACCTGGTGAGGAAGTTTGGAGTATTGCCTTTCAGAGTGGTTTTACACCAGGCTCCAGGGGCAGTGTCTTTATATCCCCACATCACTCAGTCACTGGAAATACACTGTCTTGAGACTGTGTGACCTCTGGCAAGGTGGATTTGTGTAGTGAGTGAGCTGCATCAGACCTGAGTGAGCTGACATCTGGAGGCTTTCTACTGGCTGTACTTTGTGCAGGTGTGCAGAATGTTTTCCCCTCAGAGGGGGTCTATATGTCTACCACAGTTTGCCTATTGGGCTGCTCAGATCTTAAACCTAAGTTTGGGAGAGAGTTTGTCCGTGCTACTGAAGTTGTTCTTAGGGTCATAATTGATACTTACTTCTCCCTCCACTAGTATTCATCTTATATTCTTAATTTTGGCTACTATCTGTGCCCATCTGTGCTCACATTAATGGGCCTACCTATAGTCATGGCCTGGGCTCTCAAATCAAGGGATCTGGGTCCTTTGGCCATGCTGTTCTATAGTCAAACTATGATTTGTGCAGGACAAAGCCTTGGCAACCCTATTGGGATCTAGCAAACAGCTTGTCAGAGTTTCCTGCTTTGAACCAAAGAGAATAAGCCTTTATGACTCGACCTTACTAAATTACTGGATGTAGGCTGCAGGCTGGTAAACTCAAATGCAGTAGAGTTTAAACACTTAGGGAGACTCTGAAAAAACTGTAACCATAGTCCGTTTGCTAACTACATTCAGCCATAGTGCAAAAGTTTTCCTTATAATAGGATCTGAGCAGTGCCTCTTCAGGTCTGCCGCAATAAATCCAATTGAGAGGCAATCTTTTCCAAAAGCTCTGACAGCCAGAAAACCTAGCGTGGGGCTGCGAGGATGGGCTCTGATTGGTCTGCATGTTAAGATCACCTTTCTCTTACCCAGTCACTGTGGTCAGGAGTACAGGCTTTTCACCATTGGCCAGGCCCACATTATATGACCACCACTGTGATCAGGGAGAAGGAGTGGTTCTCTCCTCCAGGATGTGGGATCAGTTTACTATTGAAAACATATCTTTCGTTACCAGACTAAAGGTAGCACCAGACAGCCAAACACAATGGATATTCATTACTTGTAGGATTCAGAAAGAATTTTAGACCTAGCTGTAAAACATCTATAAAAGTCAAAGTATCTATTAAAGTCAAAGACTCTAAGAAGTCCTGGGATCAGCATTTTTAATGCTTGCAGGTGAGAACAGAGGTTAAAAGAAGTATAGTCCTCTTTTAGCACGTATAGAGTCAGTAGTAGCAGTAGTGAAAACTACACACAAACCCCATAATCCCATCTAAAGGGATGTCCTCTCACTGTGTGCTGATGAAAAATAAAGCAAGGGCTGAGCAATAAAATTTTTTGCTTAGTAAAAAAAACTCACAGAATTTTTTGGACGTATTTTTAACATGTAGAATGACTGTTAAAGTCTGTCTAGGAAAACAGAAAACTTTGCAAGCATTTGAATTAGACAGAGATGTGCAGGGTGTGTATCAAACATAGGATGGAAGACAAATGGAATGGTAATCAGTAGAAGGAAGTCAAAACCACCAACTACTAGGCTAGACAGATAAGGAGAAGAAGCCTGGTTAAAGGGGTGAAGGCGCTGGGGTCACTCTGTTAAACCCGGTAGATCTGTGTGATGGGAGCTGAAGCCACGTTAGAGATGCAGTTACTACCAGAGAGACTGACCAATGTTGAATACCAAGGAGATGGAGAAATATCCTGGTTTTTCCTTTTGCTAGCTTCTCAGCTTTTCCAGTGCCTCTAAATAGTGTAGCTGAGCCACAAGCCACTGTTTAAATCAATCAGGTAATACAATGTAATCAATTCCTTACCCATATATAGCAGGGGCTGGAAAAGACAAGGAATACATCAGAGGGAAATACCCAGGAAAGGTATTTATGGCCAGGATGAAAATATCTATCAGTCTTAGACCTAAATGCCTTAAATTAGAGGTGAAATAAATGAAAGGTAGTTCAGAGACTAAAATAGATATTCTTTCTTTTCTTAAGTAATACTAATCCATCAAAGTCCCCAAAACCTGTAAATTGGTTCTTATAGTTATTTCTCCAAGTCTCTAATCTGTGACAAACAAGATTTATAACCTGGGAAACTAGCTATGCATTAGTGAGCTTGACTTCTTTATCTCATAGGGGTAGGGGAAAGCAAACACTGAAACAGGTTGCAAGTGCAGTGTAGTATACGCAAAAATTACAACTTAGGTGTTATAACTTTTCTAATACTGTAGTTTATTGAAGAACAACAGTTATTTATCTGGAAATGAATGCTATATAGCTCAAACTTAATTGTTTCTTAGAAATTCCGTATGTTTTCTATGAAACTGTAACACATAAAGACCAAATATAGATAAATCTCATTAAAGCTGAATTCTGTAATGGGAACAATTGGCCATTTTTTTGCCCATTCTAACAGTGGACACTATTTGCTATTTAGGGTCTGCTGGGTCTCTGTTTATAGAAATAGCCAGAAAGGTTCTTCAACTTTGGAATGTTGTGAAGAAATTAAAAGAATTTGCTGAGATAGCTTAAAGTAGTGCTCTACAATGAAAAGTATAGATTTTACTTCTGTTTTAAAAGATTTCATTTATTTATTTTTAGAGATAGGGGAAGGGAGGGAGAAAGAGAGGGAGAGAAATGTGTAGTTGCCTCTCACACACCCCCTACTAGGGATCGGGCCCACAACACAGGCATGTGCCCTGACTGGGAATTGAACCAATGACCCTTTGGTTCACAGGCTGGCACTCAATCCACTGAGCCACACCAGCCTAGGCTAGATTTTTATACACACACACACACACACACACACACACGATCTCAGTTTCAAGTTTCTATTCTCTAACTAACTATTATTACCCCCAAGTCATGGGAGCTACTTCCATTTGGATCTTCTTTATAGTAGTCATCAGTGTTCTGCTTGATGACGGATGTCCATTTCTTACAGCAAGGCTCTTACTGCTCAGATTGTTTTAATTGCTATAGTTTCACTGAATATTCTTTAAATGTAGTAGATTTCATTGAGTTTTGAATGTTAAACCAACCTTGCATTCTCAGGATAAACTCCATGTAGCCACAAAATGTCTCTGTTTTTATATATTTTTGGACTGGGTTTTCTGATATTTTGTTGAGGGGTTTTGCATTTATGGTAATGAAAAATGTCAGTATGTAATTGTTTTGTCTTGTGAAGTCATTGCCAGGTGTCTAAAAAGAACTACCACACTTTACTTTGCTTCTCTTTCCTATGTCATTCCCAGAAAGTTGTTTATGGGCAGAGACCTGGGACACAAGTGGGACTCAGCTTGTGATTTTACCTGTTCTCAAAAACTGGTGTATTTCAATGTCTTGTGCTCAATGTCTGAAAGTATTTCCCTCATTTATGTGTTCTACTTTTATGTTGTTTATGGTGGAAGGGTTAGTCTGAAGTAAGTTAGTCATGGCAGGCAGTGGATAACCTCATGGAATATTTTGATATTTGATATGCTGTTATTCATTTTCAAGAACATTTTTGCTCTTGTTTTATACACGTACACATATACTACGTCAGATTTATTACACAGATTGTATTCATTTAGTCAACTAATGTACAGTCATCAGTCAAAGGCCAGTATGGGCTATTAACAGTACCACAGAGTGAATACAGGATGAAGAGTAAAAGCCATGTGATATTTGACTTCACGTGGTCTAGATACACTTTAGCACTGGCTTGTAACATTAAAAATAAGCATCATAATTTAGTGGATTTAATTGTATTTATCCTGTAATTTGGGGGAAGACACCTTTGCAATATTTCTTTGTCCACACCACAGAGATAATTTAAGTCATTTTTTAATCCTTGAAAAAAGTTTTATAAATTATCTTTTCGTAAATACAGAACTTGTATATTACTTGCTTTGTTAACCATAGCTGTTTTGTGTGTTATGCTATTGTTGTCCATGTGCTATTTTCCCACCATTACATTCTAGTGATTTTTGCTGGCATAAAGAAAAGCTATTGCTCTTTGTACGAATTATTTACTGATTTTTCTATAAAATCCTAATAGTGATTTCTTTGGGATTTGCCAGGTAGAGCTTATAGGATCTTTATTTTCGTGAAAAATGCTCTGCACAATCCTGGTATTGCTGTGAATTAATGTAGTGTCTGTGTTTCTGTAAATATATTTTATTGATTATACCATTACAGTTGTTCTATTCCCCCCCTACATTCTCCTCCACCCTGCACACCCCCTCCCCCACCATTGCCCCCCTTTAGTTTATGACCATGTGTCTCAAGTTCTTTAGATTCTATATTTCCCCTACTATTCTTGCCCTCCTCCCTATCTATTTTCTACCCACTGTCTATGCTACTTATTCTCTGTACCTTTTCCCTCTTCTCCTCGTCCCACCCCCCTATTTCTAACCCTCTATGTGATCTCGATTTCTATGGTGCTGCTCCTGATCTAGCTGTCCTCTTGGTTTGCTTTTGTTTTAGGTGTGGTTGTTGATAACTGTGTGTTTGCTGTCCTTTCACCGTTCATATTTTTCATCTTCTTTTTCTTAGATAAGTCCCTTTAGCATTTCATATAATAAGGGCTTGGTGATGATGAACTCCTTGAACTTGACCTTATCTGAGAAGCACTTTATCTGTCCTTCCATTCTAAATGAAAGTTTTGCTGGATAAAGCAATCTTGGCTATAGGTCTTTGGATTTCATGACTTGGAATACTTCTTTCTAGCCCCTTCTTGACTGTAAGGTCTCTTTTGAGAAATCCGCTGACAGTCTGATGGGTACTCCTTTGTAGGTGACTGTCCCCTTATCCCTTGATGCTTCTAGGATTCTCTCCTTCATTTTAATCTTGGGTAAAGTAATTATGATGTGCCTTGGTGTGTTCCTTCTTGGGTCCAACTTCTTTGGCACTCTCTGAGCTTCCTGGATTTCCTGGAAGTCTATTTCCTTTGCCAGACTGGGGAAGTTCTCCTTTATTATTTGTTCAAATAAGTTTTCCACTCATGGCTGTTTCTTTTCCCCTTCTGGTACCCCTATAATCCGGATGTTGGAATGTTTAAAGATGTCCTGGAGGTTCCTAAGCCTCTCCTCATTTTTTTGAATTCTCATTTCTTCATCCCTTTCTAGTCGGATGTTTCGTTCTTCCTCCTGGTCCATTCCATTGATTTGAGTCCCAGTTTCCTTTCCATCACTATTGGTTTCCTGTGCATCTCCCTTCATTTCAATTAGTTTAGCCTTCATATGTTCCTCTAATTTGTGACTATAATCAACCAGTTCTGTGAGCATCCTGATCACCAGTGTTTTGAACTGTACATCTGAGAGGTTCACTATTTCCTGGTCACTTAATTATTGGCTCTGGGACTTTGAGTTCTTCTTGCGCCATCTTTCGGGTTGTTCGTGCCTGTTCCATAGCAGGATCAGAGCCCTAAAGTGTTCACTAGAACCGGGCAACTAAGTCGCTGGGTTGTGAAGCTGTATGTGGGGGCGGGGTCATGCAACATCAGTGGTGGTCCCCTCTGTCTCCTCCTGCCACCAGGGCCGCCCGGTCCGGCAGGAATGTGCGATCTTGGTCAGCCTGCCTTGCACCCTCACTGGGTTCACTGTTGGGGCCTGCACAGTTTGCTACTGGGGCCTGAGGCATCCGTCTCACTGCTCACACCTCTACTGGTTTATCTGCGCGTGAATGTGTGACCACGGTCAGCCTGCCCCGCACCCTCACTGGTTCCATGATGCTACCCCGGCTGCCTGCGTGCCTGGGCCACCTGGGTACCCTGGGTCTTGGGATCCTTCCTGCCTGACCCTGCTCCGCTGCTGGCTCCGCCCCTCTTACCCATCCCGGTTGAATGGTTCGTTGTTGTCGGACTTCCGTATAGTTGTTTTCTCTTCTTTGGCTGTGTCTTTGTTTACTAAACCTTTGTTGTATTCAAACTTGGTTGTGGAAACACTTCAAACAGTGTTTCCACCTATGCCTCCATCTTGGCAGAAGTCCTATCTGTGTTTATCTAATGTGAAGAAGCTGTATATGCAGTTTCTTTGTAGGGACTGGTGTTCAGTGTAGTGTGGATGTAGGGGATTTAAATCTCTCTTGTAAAGATCAGCCACTTCCTGCTTAGAGTCAGGGTTGAAAATAGAATTCTCTTTTCTGTAGCATCATATTCTACCTGGTGAAACACCAATAAACATTCTCCTGGCAATAGATCCTACGGACAGGCCTGGTTAGCCATGTAAAGTTCCATGGTGGTCAGGTTAGGTAATTTTCATTTGGCTGTGAGACTATGAGAAGACACACTTCACCAGAAAAAAAAATATATTTTATATGTCTATCTATAAACTTAAGCTATCCTTTAATAACATGTATTTAAGTTCTAAAATGTTTGACATAAATACCATGTTCCATCATCATATTTTTCCAAACTAATAATAATGTAGTTGAAATAATCAATACTGGATAAAAATATTATTTTATAGTATTCCATCACCTTGAAACTATCTTTTATTTTAAAATATATTTTCATATATTCCATTTTTAAGGACACTAATGGTGTGCTTAACACCATCCAGCTTTTATTTATTCAAACATAGTTTCTAATAAGTTCTGTTGTTGATGTCTACTGATTTTTTGCCTGACACCATTAATATAATTTAAAATTCTATTTAGGAAAAACACACATGCACATATCATAGGAAATTTTCATTCTCTAGAAATATAGAAACACTTTTTGAGGCTGTATGGGGAAAACAACTCTTCTTATTGCCTGGGTTGTTTTAGAAGTCAAAAT
Source organism: Sturnira hondurensis (assembly GCF_014824575.4). Classification (NCBI taxonomy): domain Eukaryota; kingdom Metazoa; phylum Chordata; class Mammalia; order Chiroptera; family Phyllostomidae; genus Sturnira; species Sturnira hondurensis. The sequence continues at coordinate 22,111,056 of NW_028073511.1, read as the reverse complement.
AAAAAGAATGTGGATTGGCTAGTGTAAGTAGTAAACTGGGTATTGTTTAAGAAATACTCTAAGTAATTGATAAATGATGATTCTCATTTCTAAGAAAAATGCACACTTGCACAGAATTTTACATTAAATTTTGATTTAGCCCAACCATCTCATTTTGCAGGTAGTAAAGAGGTACAGGGAGAAAATTAGCAAAGGGCAATAAATCAAATTGAAATGGATAGACATAAAAAAGATGCAGGCAAGAACAAAGGAATATTTAACAATGCTTACTTAACTGCCTAAGTGAATGACAAAAGGAAGTAATATACAAGTGAAAACATGACTAATAATTTTCCTACTTGATAAGGATAAGACCTCCTTAGTGCTAATGTTACAACAAAGCAAATTCTATCATCAACATAGTTATAACAAGTAGATTATTAATATATTTATACAGATAGTTATTCGAAAAGAAATGTTAAGGGGAATATTGTCTGTGGCTCTAGAACTTGAATACTGATGTATGTGGGTTGGACAATGTCCTGAGTCACATACATAGTGTTTACTTATAAGACCACTGAACTATTTTATTTCCTTGTAAATTCAAGATAAGAAAGCTAAAAGCAACAATAAAAATCAAACAAAAATATATACTATCTCTGTTGCATGCAATGTTGGGTCTTCTCATTAACTATTATAAAAATATGAAAACTCATGTTTTCTTGACATTAGTAAGTTCTATTTTCTGGACACCTAAGACAAATGGATTGCAAGAGAAATCACCAAGAGAAAAAGAGAGTTATTTACAAAGGAGTTCTCATAAGACTATCAGCTGATTTCTCAGAAGAAAACTTGCAGGCAAGAAGGGGCTGGAAAGAAGTATTCCAAGTCACAAAAGGCAAGGACTTCCATCCAAGATTACTCTATCCAGCAAATCTATCATTTGGAATGGAAGGGCAGATAAAGTGCTTCTCAGATAAGGTCAAGTTAAAGGAGTTCATCATACCGAGCCCTTCTTATATTGAATGTTAAAGGGTGTTTTCTAAGAAAAAGAAGAAGATAAAAATATGAACAGTAAAATGTCAATAAACTCACAAGTATCAACAACTGAACCTAGAAACAATAACAGATAACAAATTAAGCAAGCAACTAGAACAGAAAAAGAATCACAGAAATGGAGATCATGTGAAGGGTTATCAGCAGAGAGGGGTTGGAGGGAGAATGGGGAAAAGGTACAGGGCTTAAGAAACATAATTGGTAGATATGAAATAGACAGGGGGAGCTAAGAATAGTATAGGAAATGGAGAAGTCAAAGAACTTACATGTATGATCCATGGACATGAACTAAGAAGGGAGAGGGTAATGCTGGTGGGAGGGGAGGTTTAGGGTGAAGGAGAATAAAGGAAGAAAAAAATGGGACAACTGTAATAGCATAATCGATAAAATATACCTACATTTTTTCTTCTCATTTCCTTACTTTAGATGAGTCTAGGTAATGGGACAGCATAGAAAACTGAGTTAAAAAATACTTGAGAAGCTGTAAGCCAGTCAGTCTCTGCCATGGAATCTCTCCCATGTATCAGATATAATGGCTTCACAGAATCTTATTGATTTGGCAAGAGGATGACAACAGCAATTGTCACATCTCCACTCCCCTCTCAACTCTTTCCCTTTTTTTTTGAATAAACGGAGCTATTTGTTTATGCTCACCTGCTAAAATTTAACAACTAGGAAAATTCTGAAACATCAGCAATTTTGCCCTGGCAAAGAGCTTCTGTGAGTGACCCTGCTGACAAACTTGTCCTAACTGTAAGCACAGTTTGCATTTGTCACAGGCGAATGGGCTCAATTAGCAAGAGAGAGACAGTGTTTCAATTATTAAAATAAAAGCAAACAAAGAAGAAAATATTTTCCTCTTTATGGAGAGGTGACATTGTAGCATATAATTTTTCTTTGAGTTTTACAAAGAAAGCAACTAAAGCAAGAAAGCAGCATTTTATTTAGCATTGGCAAAGTGATCTGAAACAAAACATGGGCATAATTCTCAAAAGGCATTAATAGGGAGTAAAATTTTCCATGGATCTGAATATGTTCTTATACCTCCTAAACTTCCATGTTTTTCTGTTCTGCTTATTAAAATCTCAGAGGCAATATTAGGCATTTGCTGTGATTTATATAATGAAGCAAATAACTTTATTTTTGCCTGAACTTATGCAGTTTGGGGAGAAACATTACTTCTCTCAGCTATGGGGTAGAATTTAGTACAATTAAAAAAATTGTATTAGATAGTACCATGGTGTGTTAAAAGTCTCAGCCTGGCGACCAAGTAATTAGGATGACTATCTGGGTCTTGATGGTAGTGAGGACTATTAATTCCCAAAGTGTTGCAAACCACATTAAATAGAACTGTGGAAGCAGCATGCTAGACACCTCAATATCAGAAAAGTATTTAAGTTGGTATTTAAAATGAAAATCTGACGGTATAGATTCTCAAGAGGAGCTGAATGCTAAAGTTAGAATTAAGTTATGAAGAGTAAGAAAATATCAGTGTTCTAGAGCAGCAATTTCCAACTGGTGTGCTGCAAAAAATTTTAAAACATGCAACACCTGGCTATTTAATCCGGGACACTGACCTCTTATCCCTTATATTGCCAAATTTAATAAAATGACAACAGTAAACACAACAATAGCTGACTCGTGTGAATATCCTCTCTTGACTAATAAATATATAGGTTTTATAATAGAGTTATATCTTATTATCTATGTCATATAACAAAATTGCCTTTGATTAGTTAATTCTTGGTACCAGAATCTTTATATACAAGTGTAAGTTCCTGATACACATTACTATTGTACACGATGTCTTTGAGTGAAATGTGTAACTTTCATTTCAATCAAAACTATACCTATTTTTTAATATATTCTATTAATTATGCTATTACAGTTGTCCCATTCTCCCCTTCATTCCCCTCCACCCTGAACACCCCCTCCCACCCACATTTCCCCCTTTAGTTCATGTCCATGTGTCTTAAGTTCTTTAGCTTCTACATTTCCCATACTATGCTTGCCTTCCCCCTGTCTATTTTTTATCTACCGCCTATGCTACTTATTCTCTGTACCTTTTCCCCCTTTCTCCTCCTCCCACCTCCCTGTTGCTAACCCTCCATGTAATCTCCATTTCTGTGGTTCTGTTCCTGTTCTAGTTGTTTGCTTGGTTTGCTTTTGTTTTAGGTGTGGTTGTTAATAACTCTGATTTTGCTATCTTTTTACTGTTCATATTGTTCATATTTTTAATCTTTTTTTTTAGATAAGTCCCTTTAACATTTCATATAATCAGGGCTTGGTGATGATAAACTCCTTGAACTTGACCTTATATGAACTTGCCACTTTATCTGCCCTTCCATTCTAAATGAAAGCTTTGCTGGATAGAGTAATCTTGGATGTCGGTCCTTGCCTTTCATGACTTGGAATACTTCTTTCCAGCCCTTTCTTGCCTGTAAGGTCTCTTTTGAGAAATCAGCTAACAGTCTGATGGGGACTCCTTTGTAGGTGACTGTCTCCTTATCTCTTGCTTCTAGAAATCTCTCCTTCATTTTAATCTTGGGTGATGTAATTATTATGTGCCTTTGTGCGTTCCTCTTTGGGTCCACCTTCTTTGGGACTCTCTGAGCTTCCTGGACTTCCTGAAAGTCTATTTCCTTTGCTAGATTAGGGAAGTTTTCTTTATTATTTGTTCACCTAACTTTTCCACTTGTTACTTTTCCTCTTTCCCTTCTTCCTCTTCCCCTTCCCCTTCTTCCTCTTTTTCCTCTTCCCTTTCTTCCTCTTCCTCTTCCCCTTTCCCTATAATTCGGATGTTGGAATGTTTAAAGATGTCCTGGAGGTTCCTAAGCCTCTCCTCATTTTTTTAAATTTTTGTTTCTTCATTTCGTTCTAGTTGGTTGTTACTTTCTTCCTTCTGGTCCACTCCATTGATTTGAGTCCCAGTTTTCTTTCCATCACTATTGGTTCTCTGTGCATTTTGCTTCATTTCACTTAGTGTAGCCTTCATTTTTTCATCTAATTTGTGACCAAAATCAACCAGTTCTATGAGTATCTTGATCACCAGTGCTTTGAACTGTGCATCTGATAGGTTGGCTATCTCTTGGTCACTTAAAAGTATTGGCTCTGGGGCTTTGATTTGTTCTGTTTGAGCCATAATTTTTTGGTCTAGTTTCTCCTGTTCTGTAGTGGGGTGGAGCCTTAGGTATCCACCAGGGCAGGGCAACCCAGTCACTTGGTTGTGGCACTGTATGTGGGGGTGGGGTCAGAGAGAGAAGAATGGCGCCTGCTTCGTTCTTTCTCAGATTTTAGTCCCTTCTGCCGCTTCCCACAAGCAAACTGGGCCCCTCTGGTGCTGGTTCCTGGGTGGGTGGGCTTGTGTATGTTCTAGGACCCTGTGAGTCTCTCCAACAAACTCTTCTTTGAGGATGGGAATCTCTCCCAGCACCTGAACCCCCACAAGTGTTTTCAATTGGTGCCTTTAGGCTTTATTCCCCATTGCTGGGGCCCTGGGTTGCTCATTCTGTCTTGCTGCCCATTTTTGCCTGGTTTATTTGTGTGTGAATGGTCAGCCAGCCACCTTGTGTGCCTCACTGGATCTTCTCTTTATCTCCTGGAGTCCAGGGTCTGCCAACCACTGCTTTTTCCAGCCACGATCCCTCTCCACTGGCATCCAACTCCACCCCTCTTACCGGTCTGGATGAATGGTTGTTGGCTTTGTATACAATTCAATTTTCTGTCTGTTAGTTGTTCTTTTGTTTCTAATTTTTTGTTGTCCTTAATTTTGGTTGTGCAAAAAGGCACAGTGTGTCCACCTATGCCTCCATCTTGGCCGGAAGTCCAAAACTATACCTATTTTTTTTGTCAGATTGGAAAAATTTATATTTTTGATGTGCTGCAGAATTTTGGTAATTAGTTTATGTGTGCCATGAGACATAAAAAGGTTGAAAATCACTATTTTAGAGACTAGTACAGAGATAGATAAAAATAAAAGGGAAAAGATTGAAAACAAATACCAAAATGGAGACTGTGAAAACCACCTTAAAAGAAGAAGCTTCCTGATTCCCTTGCTTTTCTGCAATGTTGAATTCATTTATCTGTTTATTAACCCTTTTAATTAACAGGACTTCACTTAACTTTTCCTAAGTTTCAGGAAACAATAGGTGTTGGCAATGCAGTGATAAATGATACATTGGTCTATCTAAAGAAATATCTATCTACTAGCAGATAAAGATTTAAACAAAGAATTACAGATAATATTATGATAGGTTAGATTCTACAGGTAAATAAAGGTACATGGAGAGCAGAAAGAACTGGGGAATAACTTTTCCTAGATCTAAATGATAGAGTTGAGCAAGCGACACCTGTTACCACTCCCAGGGCAGGAGGCCCCTCGTGTGGAGGTCAGGAAAGAGCTTAACCTTGCCTACCAGCAGAAGCAGCACTCCCTGGATATCAATGGCCTGCATGGTTTGCAGGCGTAGGGGTAAGAAAGAGTGAAATAGCAGAGTGTGTTTATTTGGTAATTATTTGTTTGTTTGTTTCTCACATGTAAAGTATATAGTTTAAAAATTAGTTCAAGAAATAATATGAGGGTCAAGACAAGGTCAAGAAAGTGACCAATATGTGAGGCATCTTGTCTTACATAGTTACTAACATTCAGCTAAGTTTGTGGTTATTGGTAGTGAAAGCACACAGGGTAACATGATAAGCTGTGTCCACTGTTCTCCTAGGAGAAAACGACAACTTTTTCAGAGAAGAGAATCGTTTGTTTGAGGAAGGGGTAAGGAAGGGATGTCTCTTTCTGTTGTTGTTGTTTGTTTATTAATTAACCGTTTTATTGATTTAGTGGTTCTCTCATTCTGATTGGTAGGAATGTCATTTATGTGGTCCCTCTTCCTCTCACCATAAGGTGTGGGACATACAACCCAAACTAATCATATTTTTTTCAGGAGTGTGATTTACAAAACATATAGGATATGAAATGGCTCATTAAACATAATTATTAATATCAAAATCAGAAGCGATTCTTCAAGGGTCCATGCTCTTGAGATCTCTAGACTCATCTTTCCTGAGTTTTGGCTGCTCAACCCTTTCTTCTGTTCTATGAACTGTCCAGTATACTTCTCGTAAGTACTCCATCCCTCCAACTGCTTTGCCTAGAGTTGATATCTCTTACTTTTATTAAAATAAAATGAGCCTTCTGAATCAGGGACAAATGGCTTTATTACTCACTATGTAGAAGCATCATGAATATCATATGAGTCAGTTCACCTCACCCCCCAAGTCCCACAGTAGCAACATGAAGATACCTAGGTGGATTCTGCAGACAGAGTGGATGTATGCCACAGCTGAGTCACCCTGAGTTTAGGAAACTTGAGGTTTTTATGATAAGAAGTAAACAAAATTGCCTCTTCTCTGAGGAGTGACATTACCTTCCCAGGCTGTTCACTGTACATTTGTCTTTGGAAAAAAAATTATAAGGATAAATAGTCAGGTCCTCCGCTCATATGATGTGTAGAAGAATGAAATACCTATGAGAAATTATCTCTCAACAGTATTGTTAGGACTTTAAGTTTGAGTGTTTAGTGCCACAAATATATAAACTCACGTCATTTAAAATACTATTTCCATTTTCCCAACATCATGCTATTTCTGCGTGGCTAATATTGTCTCTAAGATTCAATGATGCACTCAGTGAAAATTTGGCTCCAAGTGTCTGTTAACTTCCCCTTTCCATTCTGTTGCAATCACTGCTGCTACCACAGCCACTGTTGGTGTTATTATTATTATTATTACTTACTTGGCCACATCATGATATACTATGAAAATTTTGGATAAAAGACAGTAAATAGAAGATGGATCAGAATATATTAAATAAGAATATTTTATGTCACCATAATTTTGAAATATGCTGAAAATATTTTGTCCTAATACTAATACGTTTAAGTTACAACATCTAACCATTAATTTATTGGGAAGTGACTTTGTCTAGGCCTGTGTTGTTAATATAAATAGCTCTTTAAAACACAGAGTCTATTCTCAAGAAATTCACATCCAAAAGGAAGATGATATATGTATACAGAGATCAAAATGCAATATAGTGTTGAGTTCCATTTAAAGATAGTACAGATAAAATGTATCCTTGAAGAGTTTAGAAGGGAAGTTCATTCTTTTTTTTTTTAAATTTTATTTATTTACTTGTCTTTAGAGGGGAAGGAGAGAGGGAGAGAAACATCAATGTATGGTTGCCTTTTGTGCATCCCCTGCTGAGAGTTGGCCTGCAGGGAACCGGCCTGCAACCCAGGCATGTGCCCCAACTGGGAATTGAACCATAATCCTCTGGTTCACAGGCCTGTGTTCAATCCACTGAGATATACCAGCCAGGGTAGAAGGGAAGTTCATTTTGATGAGGAATACCAGGAGAGAGCATGTGAAAGATGTGTAGAATTTTTATACTTAGAAATTGAATGTGGATGGAAGGAGAGGGAAGGAGTGTCCAGCTAACAGGAAAAATATGACCACTGACAAAGATGCATAGAAACGCAGTATATGTATGTGTGGTGCAGAGCAAGTTTTATGGTTGACTTTAGAAGAATAGAGTATAGGCTGTAAAGATAGTGGGGGATGTTGAACATCAGATGTAGAATCTAAGGTAGTAATGGTCAGATGAATGGGAGAGCCATGGCTGCTGAACATGGGGGGAAATATGAGAATGTAAAAACTCAGTGAGAATTATATAGATAGATTCTATAATAATAAATATTCAACAAAATGCAAATATACAATTAAAACTAAATTTACAGTTTTTTTATCAGAAGTTTCAATAAATGTTCTTAAATATGGAACCTAGTAAAACATTTCAGGAGGCTGGAAAAACCAAGTGCATGTGAGTGTATAGTTTTCTAGGTGAAATAAATATAAAATGCAAAGTACACTAGTAATATAGGCAGAGTAATCAAGTCCTTGGTAGACATATCAGCTCATGGATTATGATCTTTCAAATCTTGAGGTACATCCTTAACATATATTGAGTAGAAATTTAATAAAACTGTGTGCAAAAATCTGCACCTTTTCCCCTCATATTAATTAATCAATCAATTAGTTTGTTTTCTCTCATTTGTACACAAATAGCATCTAGTCTAGGCACTAAGATATAGATGTAAAGATATAGACAAGAGATGTGACCTCAAGAAGCTGATATTCTAGTGAGAGACATTATCAGTAACTAACAAATTTACAAGATGTAATACCATTTAGGAAAGTGTAAGTTTGATGAAGAAAAACAAAGTGGGGTAAATAGGTAGAACATAAGGATGGAATTTACTTTTTTTAGGTAGCATGTCAGGAAAAGTCTATCTGAGGAAGTAATATTTGAGCAGGGATCTGAATGAAGTGAGAGCAAGCCAATGACGTACTGGAGGAAAAGAGTACAAGCAAGAGGGTGGAATGGAGCAAATAAGAAGAGAGTGATTGAGGGGTAAATTCATAGAGACAAGCGGTAATCAGATCACAGAGGGCCTGGAGGCCATGGTATAGATTTTGGAATATATTCTGATTATGATGGAAAGTCATTAGAGAATTTTGAACAGGAGAATGATTCTGCTCACAATTTGAAACTGTCAATCTGGTAGCCCAGTGGGGAACAGGAAGCAGGAGGATAAGCATAAATATAATGAAATTAATTATGAAGGTAATTAAGTAATTCAGACAAGAAATGGGAAAGGCTTAAGTCAAGTTGGAATTGTTGAGTAGTGGAAAATGGTTATAGTGGAAGAACTTGTTCATGATCTGGATGTGGGTATGAGAAAAAGAGAAGTAATAAAAGATGAACCCTGTGTTATTGCCTTGTGTGACTGAGTAAATGGCAAGACCATTGCCAAGATAAGAAAAATTTGGGAAATAGCAGTTAAGGGCGAGAGTAAAATACTTTGATTTGGATAGTCATGTGTCATAAGAGTATTAGATTTCCAAGTGGAGATGTTAAGTAGACAGCTGAAAATGTGAGTTGAGAATTAAATGTGAGATCTAGGCTAAAGGTTTAAATGTGGGAATCATAAGCATAGAGATGATTTTTAAAGTCATTGGGCTAGAAGAGATCACCAAAGGAGGAATTGTCTGTAAGGAAAAGGGCCAAGAACTGCGATTAGAGGCACTGCAACATTCTACAGTCAGATGTTAGAACGTCAAGTTAGAAGAGGGTAGAAATGAGCCTTGGGTTTGGCAAGATAGAGTTAATTGATGGCTAAGTCAAGAATGGGTTCAGTAGACTGGTGGGGAAAAGTCTACTTGGAGTGGATTGATGAGAGAAAGGATATACAGCATGTAAAAACAGAAAAGTAACAAAGCAAAGAAAACCAAAAGTACTAATACTCTTTCAAGCACTTTTTCTAAAGTATTAAGAAAAATGTTGTAGCAACTAGAAGTGGCTTAAGTTCAGGGAAGATATAAGCCATGTAATAGATAACCATGCAACATATTTTCATATTATAGCTTTTTACTTTAACTAATTTTTATAACAATCCATTATAGAGGAAAATATATCTTAAATAAAATATATAAATAAAACTTGTGGGAAGCCAAATATTGTCCAAGCTTATTGTAGTATATATTATAGGCATCTAAAAGTATAAGCTAGTCCAGCCAAGATGGAGGTGTAGGTAGACACACTATGCCTCCTGGGACAACCAAATTAAGGACAACAACAATTCAGAAACAAAGTAACAACCAGAACTGAAAGAAAATTGAACTGTATGAAAGTCTGGCAACCAAGAAGTGAAAATAGACACATTCATTCAGACTGGTAGGTGGGGCAGAGTCCGGCAGCCCAGCGGAGATGGGTCGCAGCAGAGGAAGCAGTGACACTTGGTACTGAAGCCCTAGAGCCTAGTGTCCATTTTTGTTTACTCTAGAGCTACTTCTCAATAGTAAACTTGTTTCACTTAATGTATTTATAATTCACAAGCAAAGTGAGGGAATATGGATTTTATGCATATGATCTCTCACTTCTTAGGACCAATGAAAAGAAAAGGAAGATAACCATCCAGATACCAGACATATTGTGTGACCCTACATATATAGAAATTCTGGACAAGAACTGCAAAGCATTCAATAGTAACTCCCATAGATTCCATGGATCCTATATAACAAATATCCAGGATCCTTGAAATTTCAGTGAGAGTCTAATAAGAAGTAAAAGCATTAACTTAGACTTCTGTGATGTATAGAGATATCTAGATTTTAAGCACAACCTTTTGGGAAAATCATTAGAGGATTGAAGCTGTCAGAAGAGATGAAGACTGTCTAATGAACAAAAAATCTCTACTAAAGCTAACAGATTAAAGCTGACGGATTAGGAACAATGCACGCTTCCACAATGACTTGAGCCAGAAAGTTATCAGATAGGGGAAAAGGTGCAGGGATTAAGAAGCATAATTGGTGGACTTGCGCCAAGATGGAGGCATAGGTGGAAACACTGTGCCTTTTCCCACAACCAAGTTTGAATACAACAAAGGTTTGGAGAACAAAGACGCAGCCAAAGAACAGAAAATTGAATTATATGGAAGTCCGACAACCACTAACCGTTCAATGGGGATGGTAAGAGGGGCGGAGCCAGCAGCGTGGGCAGGGCAGATCCCCCGACCTAGGCGCGCAGGTGGCCTGGACCCATTCAGGGTGTGGGGCAGACTGACTGTGGTTGCATATTCGAGCACAGTGAGATGGACCACGCAGGCCCCAGGGGGCGAGGGCTGATGGCGGTGGCACACTTGCGTGCAGTGGGACGAAACGTGTGGGCCCGGAGACAGTGGCAGCTGCGGCACTTGTGGCTGCGGCAGCGGGGGGGCGGCAGACGGGACACCAGTGTTCCTCTTTGACTCCACCCCCACATACAACATCACAACCCAGCGACTGAGTTGCCCTGCTCTGGTGAACGCCTAGGGCTCCCATCCTGCTATGTAACAGACACGAACAGCCCAAAAGATGGTGCAAGAAGAACTCAAAGTCCCGGAGCCAATAACTCTAAGCGACCAAGAAATTGCCAGCCTCTCAGAAGCACAATTCAAGACACTGTTTATCAGGATGCTCACAGAACTGGTTGATTATAGTCACAAATTAGAGGAACATATGAAGGCTAAACTAATTGAAATGAAGGGAGATGTCCAGGAAACCAATAGCGATGGAAAGGAAACTGGGACTCAAATCAATGGAATGGACCAGAAGGAAGAACAAAACATCCAACCAGAAAGGAATGAAGAATTGAGAATTCAAAAAAATGGGCCAAGTTGGAGGCATAGGTGGAAACACTGTGCCTTCTCCCACAACCAAGTTTGAATACAACAAAGGTTTGGAGAAACAAAGGCACAACCAAAGGAAAGAAAATTGAATTATACGGAAGTCCGACAACATCTAACCGTTCAACGGGACGGTAAGAGGGGCGGAGCCAGCAGCGAGCAGGGTCGGGCAGGACAGGGCCCCCGACCCAGGCGGGCAGGCAGACGAGAACCAGTTGGGGTGCGGGGCAGACCGCGGGCGCATATTCGCGCACAGTGAGACAGACCACGCAGGCCCCAGGGGGCGAGGGCTGACGGCAGTGGCACACTCGCATGCAGTGGGAGGAAACGCGTGGGCCCAGTGACGCCAGCAACTGTGGCACCGGTAAGGGCCCAGGTGGCAGGCGGCAGATGGGACGCCATAGTCCCTCTTCGACCCCGCCTCTACATACAGCGTCACAACCCAGCGACTTAGTTGCCCTGTTCTAGTGAACACTTTAGGGCTCTGATCCTGCTATGGAACAGGCACAAATAGCCCAAAAGATGGTGCAAGAAGAACTCAAAGTCCCAGAGCCAATAACTCCAAGCGACCAAGAAATTGCCAGCCTCTCAGAAGCACAATTCAAGACACTATTTATCAGGATGCTCACAGAACTGGTAGAATATAGTCACAAATTAGAGGAACATAGTCACAAATTACAGGAACATATGAAGGCTAAACTAATTGAAATGAAGGGAGATGCACAGGAAACCAATAGCAATGGAAAGGAAACTGGGACTCAAATCAATGGAATGGACCAGAAGGAAGAACGAAACATCCCACCAGAAAGGAATGAAGAAATGAGAATTCCAAAAAATGAGGAGAGGCTTAGGAAACTCCAGGACATCTTTAAACGTTCCAACATCCAAATTATAGGGGTACCAGAAGAGGGAAAGAAACAGTCACGAGTGGAAAACGTATTTGAACAAATAATAAAGGATAACTTCCCCAGTCTGGCAAAGGAAATAGACTTCCAGGAAATCCAGGAAGCACAGAGAGTCCCAAAGAATTTGGACCCAAGAAGGAACACACCAAGGCACATCATAATTACATTAGCGAAGACTAAAATGAAGGAGAGAATCCTAGAAGCAGCACGAGATAAGCGGACAGTCATCTACAAAGGAGTACCCATCAGACTGTCAGCGGATTTCTCAAAAGAGACCTTACAGTCAAGAAGGGGCTGGAAAGAAGTATTCCAAGTCATGAAATCCAAAGACCTACAGCCAAGATTGCTTTATCCAGCAAAACTTTCATTTAGAATGGAAGGACAGAAAAAGTGCTTCTCAGATAAGGTCAAGTTCAAGGAGTTCATCATCACCAAGCCCTTATTATATGAAATGCTAAAGGGACTTATATAAGGAAAAGATGATGAATAATATTAACAGTGAAAGGACAGCAAACACACAGGTATTAACAACCACATCTAAAACAAAAGCAAACCTAGAGGACAGCTAGATCAGGAGTGCAACCATAGAAATGAAGAACACATGGAGGGTTAGCAACAGGGGAGTGGGAGGAGGAGAAGAGGGGAGAAGGTACAGAAAATAGCATAGGTGGTAGGTAGAAAATAGATAGGGAGGAGGGCAAGAATAGTGGGGGAAATATAGAATCTAAAGAACTTGAGACACGCAGTTATAAACTAAGGGGAGGAGAATGGTGGGGGAGGGAGTGTGCAGGTGGAGGGGAATGAAGGGGGGAATAGAACAACTGTAATGGTATAATCAATAAAATATATATTTTTAAAAAGAAGCATAATTGGTTATGTTTCTTAAGGTTACAAAATAGACGAGGATGTTAAGAATAGTACAGGAAATGAAAAGCCAAATAACTTACATCACAACCCATAGATATGAACTAAGGGGAGGGGTTGCTAGAGGGAAGAAGGGTATCAAGTGGAGGAAGCAAAGAGGAGAAATTGGGACAACTGTAATAGCATAATCAGTAACATATATTTTAGAAAAGAGAAGTTAAATGTAAAGTGAAACCAGCTTCTAGCAACTAGATCTTTTTCATTATCACTGAATATTTTCTGAATAGCTACTTGAATAAAAGACTTTCTCATATGAGAAAGCCCCTCATATGAGACTTTAAAATTTCATGTCAAATTGATTATTGAAAAATAGACTTGGAAATCAGCTGTAAAAGATCATGACTTTCTTTTAACACCATCTTATCCTTTTTTTTCCTCCAAATATACGGTCACCAGCTGCTCCTACTCTGACCTTGACATAGGCAAATGTCCAAGTGTTCTATGAGCAAGGATGGCAAAAATAGGCAGCTGGAGTAAGAAGTTAGTATTGAATTCAGAATGTCTATTCCTACTTTCACCAGTGCCTCTTGGATTATGTCTACCTAGAATAGAATAGAATGTGGCACAGGGAGGAAACTTCTTTATTTTCCCTGCATTAGGAAAGAAACAAGTAGGTATGAATGATGTTTAAACACTTAAAAAATAAAGTCTGGATAGGATGTAAGAAGTATAGAGACAAATTGGAAGAGAGTAATTAGCTAAAAGGAACTGTACCTTTTTGAAATATGGAATTCATTCTTGAGGGCTGCTGTATTACCTTCTATATTTAATTCATCAAGGCCGATCTATTTTTTCTTATAAATACTTCTTAAATGTGTTCATTTCTTTTAACCACATCCATAATCACCCAAGCCATTCTACCAACCTACCATCTCTCTTGTTTAGATGGCTGCTGAATCCTCATGGCTGGCTTTCCTCTTTCCGCCCCTACTGCCCTGCAATCAGTGGTACGTGCAGAAGCTGCTCAGGAGCCAATTGTATGCATCACTTTCCAACTCCACCTTCAGTAACATATTGGTAGCTTGAAATTGGCCATGGTGGCAATATTTACACTACAGAAAGCAGAATATGCTATAAATCAGGAATTTTTAACATATATTTTTCAGGTAGCTAATTGTGAATATTTACTGGCACACTACTGCCTACAAGTCACTGTCCATATAGCTGAAAACATGATATTTTTTAAAACAAATTTTATCATGTTGTCCTCCTGCTTTAAAATGTATGATGAGATCCTGCAAAATCCAAATTACTTCCTGAATACTCTTGGCCAAAAGTATTTTGACCTCACCCTACCCCATACCCAACTCACTCGTTATACCAGCTGCCATCCTGGTCTGTTTTCTACCCCTCCAACATACGAAGGTTGTGGTCTTCGCATGCTAGGGCTGCTCTTCTAGATCATTGCATAACTGAATTGTTCTTGTCATTCAGTTCTCAATTACATTTTCAGGGAGGTCTTCTATGGCTACCTATCTTAGGTGTTTATTATATTGTGTTGTTTTCTCTTGTATTTTTTTCTTTCTGTCACCTCTATTATAATGTATGCTTTGTGAAAGGGTCATGCCTTTTAGTTTCTTTTACTGTATTATCAGAAGCTAGAAAAATACCTAGTTAAAAGTAACAAGTCAATGTATTTATTGAATTAATAATAATTTGATAAATGTATATAATTTGCAACTCCACAGCATAGTGTATGGCATTAACTATTTATTTGAATAAATAGATGAAAGTGTAAATCATTAAATATATTAATTTAAGAACTGATGATTGAAATCTTAACTTGAATCTCATCTTACTCTCTCCTTACATATTTATCATAAGCCTGAAAAGGATAAACCACACCCATTAACAGCAGTGAGAGGCTTGTTGTCTGAAGCTCAGAAAAATGTCTCTCAATTTTTTGGAGAAATATCCAAAGATAGCCCCAGAACTTTAATCTCATGATATCGATTCTGCAAACTTGTAGGTTGTAGAGGCTGAAATGATCTATGCCCCAAAGATTAAGCTGTTTTGTTTCCTAAAACATTATTTTAAGGTCTCTCTTTTAATTTTGAATTAACAGATGAGGTCTCAAAAAAACCCAACAACCAAAAAACTTGTCTTACAATAGTATGCATTAATTTTAAATGTTTACAATATCCTTAAGATTTCCTGACATTCATATCATTTTGTTTTGAGTAATTTTGCCAAAAGCTAAAAATGAAACCCTCAGTAAGTTTGAAATGTAAACATATTGAATGATCTTATAAGCCATCAAGATATACAGAGAGTACACTGGCATCTAGGATCCTAGCTCTTGGACCTCACTCTAAGGTACATTCCTGTGTTGGCTACTTCTGGTCTACTGCTCACCCTCTCATGCACTGCTCATTCACTGTTCCTCTGTTAGGAGGGTGTTTTTCTGACTTTCTGTTTTAGCTTGTCCATTCTCTGCCACCTCGTGACACCTTCACTTTGAGGAATGTAAATCCCACACTCTCAGGGTACTCACTGCTCCTGTTGCTCATAAAATGAGAATAATGCAGGGGCTGGGTGGATTAAGATGAACTGGGGCCATTTGTGGTGAGGGACAGGTTTGCACTTGGTCTGGGGATGAAAGGGAATAGATTTGCGAGGCAGTGTTGGGCCTGGAGGGCAACAATGAATAGGTGAAACAGGTTTATGTTCCTCAGAGGGCTTCACACCTATACCCTGTGTATACAAGAATCAGATTTATAATCAGATTTATTTCCTTTTTTGTTATGTATGATTCCTATAAACCAAATTATTTTGAAAACTGGTGCATTGCCTTGTCCTTAGCAATAAAATGTGCTGAGCAGAAAAGAAAATGCCTCTGTCCAAGGAAAAATGGTGCTCCATCCACCAATGGTGAATGAATGGTTCTCCTTCACTTCCAACAATTTTAATATAGAACGTCTTTGGCATTGAGATTCCTGGAGCCCACCACAGAATTTATATTGTTACCAATATCATTTTCATTGTTTAGAAATCATAAAATAGAAGAGGAAGTATCTGCTTTGGGATAGGTGGTCATCTAACCCTTAGTTTAAAGGCCTGCAGAAGGTACTAAATTCTTGAGGCTTTTTGAATTTTTCCCATTGATATAGACCAACTTTTAAAATTGGTTTACAGACCAGTGTTGGTAAGACTTTAGTATATAAGGCATTTTTTTTGGTATACCTGTTTACTTATTTCTCTGTGGTCCTATGCATTTGAAATGGAAGTCATGACCAGAGACTTAAACTGCTTACTCTTTAAAGGGTGGTGCTCATTGATCAAGGCTTGGGAACTTGGTACTCAATACTGATTCAAATAGACATCACCCATCAGGGAAGCTAGACTATTAACTTTAGTGTTTTTGAAGTTCAGTTACCCATGTTGCTCATTACCTTTATCTTTGTGATTAAAGACAGCAGTAATAGTAAACACTCAGTATTAACTATAATGCCAGTCCATTGTTCTAAGTGCTTATATGGATTTCTAATTTTATCTTCCTAATATATGTATGAGATAGTTACTATTATTGTTCTATATGCAGGGAATCCAAGAACCATGGGGTTTGCATAACTTATCCCAAATCACAGTTAGAAGGTAGGGTAGTCAGAGTTTGAACCCGCAGTTGTGATACGGAGCCACTTCTCTCCCTGCTAATTTCTAGGCAATCCTGACTCTCAAGAGATGGCCCGGATGCTACTAAAAATTAAAGGGACAACTTCAGACACCTGTATTTTTGAACTCTTATAGTCTGGATATAAGGGAGCTTGCTTGTACTCTCAGAATCAAGAACACAGTGGAAAAAGCATTTGACCAAGAATAAAAGGACTGGGATTCTACTACTGATGGATCTGTTAACTCATATTTTGACCTGTACAATCAGAGAATAAGTTATCAATCTGTGAAGTGAGATGATCAGACTGGAGCTGCAGTGTTTAGACTCTGCTCCTATCCACCGTGGGTTTTTTAAGAGCTACAGTAGCATTAGCTTTTGGAGTGAGGGAGAGCCAAGGATGCAGAGTTCCTTCTTGGCACTGAGAAGGGCTCCTTCCTTTTGCCTCTGCCATGTTTTACTTTATTGCATTGGTTTAAAATAGGTCTTGGAGAAAGCAGAATTTAATTTTGAAGACAGTTTCTTCCTTGTTATCCCTTCTAGCAGTCTGGTCGTACTTTTTATACTAATAGGCAAAGGAGACTAAGGTGATGAGCTTACCAAATAACGGAGAGAGCTAAGGGTAGCATCAAAATAACATATACTTTTATGGACTTTTGGAGAAAGATGGCATCCTTGCTTTTTCATTAAAACTTTTTGACTCTAATGATGAAATTCTAAGCCAAATAGTATGAGCAGGTGTTTTCATAGCATCCGAGAACTGCCTTTCAAATTATATCACATAAATGAGCACTTATTTGAACTGTGCATGTTCCAAATGCGTGCATGCATACACATGCATTTACATACACAATATCAGTAATAATCTTTAGCTAAGTATTTTGCTACTCATTACTCATTTTAAGGGGGACATGCACACATGTACACACAGACACTTGTTTTTCTATCAGCTGATAGTGATCTCACCTCCTTTTTTCCATAATACTCAGCAGGTGGACTCATGGTAACTAGAAGAAGTCCAGCCATTGTTAATATAATGAGAATGGTGTGTGCTAACCTGGTAGCAAAGGAGAGTGGACTGGAATGTGCATGTGTGAACAATGATGACTTCACTGTACTAGTCAGTGTGGGTGATAGATGCCACTGAGTGAGGATGCGTACTATGTGGCCATCACATTCAAATGACTGAGCAAGTAGAGCAACAAATTTGCATCAAATCTGCATTAAGCTTGAACATTCCTTTGCAGAAACTATTTGGACAATTCAGAAGGCCTCAGCTATGGGCAACTGTGATTGGCAGCTTCATCCTGACAACATGCCCCACTCATGCATCACCTCTTGTGCCGATTTCTTTGGTGAAACATTAAATCACCCAGGTGACTCAGCCCCCTACAGCCCGGATTTGGCACCATACAATGTCTGGCTATTCCCAAAACTAAAATCACCTTTGAAAGGGAAGAGATTTCAGACTATTGATGAGATTCAAGAAAATACAATGGGGCAGCTGAGGGTGATTGGGAGGAGTATGTGAGGTCTCAAGGTGCCTTCTTTGAAGGGGACTGTGGCACCATTGTCCTGTGTACAATGTTTCTTGTAATTTGTATCTTCTTCAATAAATATCTCAAATTTTCATATTACATGGCTGGATACCTTCTGGACAGACCACCTGAACAATGCACTTGGGTATTTGCCCTAGGCTCTAATACAAAAGTCCATGTTCATTATACCACAGATAATTATTAAGCACTCTAGAGCAGGGGTCCCCGACCTCTGGGTGGACTGGTACTGCTCAGTGGCCTGTTAGGAACATGGCTGCACAGCAGGAGGTACAAAGCTTCACTCAAATTACTGCCTGAGAGTCCTGAGCTCTGACACCTGTCTCCCTTTCCCTCCCCTCAACCCCATTCATGGAAAAATTGTCTTCCATGAAATCGGTCCCTGGGGCCCAAAAGGTTGAGGACCACTGTTGTAGAGGTCATGGGGGTTTGCAAAGAAACACAAGATGCATATCTTGTAGGATCTTAACACACAAAACACATTAGCAAGCAGTATATAATTAAGTGTTAAATTGTTTGGGGGCAGACTGTTAAAGGCAGTGGGCAATTCAGAGAGAAGGAAGAGAAATGAGAATTAATGTAGTCAAATAAGTCTCTGGAGGAGATGGAACATGACCTGGATCTTTCAGGGTGGGTATGATTTCAGTTGGAAGAAAGAAGATGAGGGGAAGCCTCTGTTCTGGATCATCTATCATAGCAACTTTCATGACTTGATGTGTATCACAAGGGGTATAATTTCAGGGCAATCAGAAAGCAGGGCAGTCCCATCATATTTGAAAAACGCTTTTAGGTATAATATCACATTCACTTTTTAAAACATAAATATTTGAGAGATGTTATATTTATTTATTATTATTTTTATTGTTGCTCAAGTACAGTTGACTCCATTTTCCCCCCACCCCTCCCCCCAACCTCAGCCATCCTTACCTCCCACTCTCAATCCTAACCCCCTTTAGCTTTGTCCATATGTCTTTTATACATATTCCTTGCCAACCCTTCCCCCTTTTCTCCCCATTATCCTTTCCCACCTCCCCTCTGGTTACTGTCAGTTTGTTCTTAATATCAATGCGTGCCCATTAGTAAATGAATGGACCAAAAAACTGCTACATTTACATGATGGACTACTAAGCAGCAGAATGAAAGGAGCTCCCATCCTTTGTGACAGCATGGATAGAACTGGAGGGCATTATGCTAAGTGAAATAAGCCAGGCAGTGACAAATACCATATGATCTCACCTATAAGTGAACCTAATCAACAAAACAAACAAGCAAGCAAAATCCTTTGGGGATTTGAATACATTAAGATAGGTTATTTTAGCTAAATACAGTTAAGATTATTTCCCCCCCTGAATACTTAATTGTAGAATAACAAGGACTTGCTGTCACATGTGTCAATGCTTCCTATAGAAACGCCCTTGAAAAGACTTGTTCTTATGTAATGAGCCTCAGTGATTGGAAGCACTTGTTTCTCTTAGATAAAGTGGAAAATGTATATTGATATGTGATTAGTTTAATAGCAGTAGAAACTTTTGGCCCACATCTCTCCCTTCTAATTTTCTTGTAAGCCTTGACCTTCTATGTACATATATAACCTTAGCATCAGACTCCTCTCACTTGTTTCCAGATTCATCACCTTACGGGATACAGAGATAGAGGGAAAATCAGCCACATTATTCCTCTGAATCATCCAGATGTTAGTTTCTCCTCAGCATCATGTCTTTCTCAGGATCAGTTTTGAAATGTTCCCCTCCATGTGGCAAAGACCACTAGTTGTCTCCTATTTGTTTTCTTTTATTCCTCAGTCATAGAAACTTCAATTTTTAGCTAGATAGATGTTTACTTTTAATAAAGACTATTTTGTCAGACTTCCTTGCTGAAGGTATACCCATGAAACTAAATCCTAATCAATGGAATATAAGCAGGAGTAGTGCCTGCAATTTATAGGAAGTATTCCTAAAGGAAGTGAGCATGGCCTTCTTAGTTGCTTCCTCCATTCTGTTGGAATAAGTAGCAGAATGTGAGCAACAATCATGTACAAATTATATGACCTTGGGAATGTACATCACCTATGGAGAACAATAGAAAATACTACTTATCTCAAAAGATGGCTGTAAAGTATAATAAGAAAAATGTATAAAATGTGTTTAGGCAGTAATTATCACATAACATTTCTCAATATTTCTTGATTTTTGCTTCGATTGAATTCTGACTTCTTTGGGAGGGCTGTGTGTGTCCCATCAGTTATCTATTGGATATCAGAATATAACATTAGGGCTGCAGCTTGCACTCCAGAGGAACCAGGCTTGGAAAGACCATATCTAGTGGACCTTGTCAGTATCCAACATAAGGTGTCACGGTAGAGGTTCCATGGTAGTCTCACTCGATTGGCTAGCTGAGATTTGGAGAAATGTGTTGCAGAGGAATAGAAAGTGGATCTTGAGATACCCAACCTCTGATACTTGGAGAGTTACATTAAACTTCGAGTAACAAAGACCCAAAATAATACAAAGCTTAAAAAGACAGTCATTTATTTCTGATTCATTCAAAGGTTAATGCAGCCAGTTTTAAAGACCTAATGTGATGTTTGGATAAGCTGCTATCTTTCTCCTCAGTCCGTAAGGAAATCGCAATAGGGTTGTCTTGCAATTAAGTACAGTTTCTTGGGTCTGAGTTAATTTTTAAAACTTTTTTTTATTAAAAAAATTTTCCTAAGCTTCCTCAAACCATTGGTAGACTAATGTGTTGGTGGAGGTAGGGGAATAACAATAAAATGGAACTGAGAAACTACTAAGTTTAATGGGAGTGGGGGCAGGACGAAACCTCTCTGGAAGCTGAAGTTATATTATAACCTAATAAACGAGACCAGATAGAGTGCCCTGAGGGCCACATGGGGGCACTGGCCTACCTGAGACATGTAGGAGATCAGGGCGCTCAGGTAAGCTCTGCCAGTCTTACTATCACTTCTCTTCATTGGGTCGTTGATGCCTATTAGATTTTTTTTTTGTATTAATGAACATTACCACAGTGTAACATCTGTGACAGATTTTTAACATTTACTGAGTGCCAGCATCATACAGAGATACAGATATGTCCAAAGAAAGAAAAAGGTTTTTTTCTAATCTGCGATTATGAAGCCCAGTTTGTTTAGGCTCGAGGAAAAATAGTAATGTATCCTTTAACAAGGTTTCTCTTCAAAATCAATATGCAGTATGGGAGTCCTAGTGAGCATTTAAGAACTTAGAAAGATAATAAAAAGAGGAAGAGAAAGCATAAACTTGAGGCAGGTTCATCAGCTAATAAAAATCATTGTGTTTACTTACTCTCTCATAAAGAATAAGACAGTCTTATTCTTATATGCTCAGCAAAGTCCTGAGGATCTAATGTGTGTTTCTCAGTTTTATTCTCTATAAAATAAAATAAAATGGAAACTAAGCATAGTCTGAAAGTGGAAAGAATTTGTAGATGGAGATAAAGGAGGAATCTGCAATTCCCAAATGATATGGCTTGGTGACAGTGGCCTAGTTCTATTCTATGCTCTTCATACACGTTCAAGGCTCTTTTCTTTTTGATACCCATTGGCCCCCTTTGTATTAGGGAAAGGTATCAGAAACCAACTTAAGCTAGTTTAAAGAAGAAAAGAGGAATGTTACTGTAAGAAACCAGGGATAACATGAGGGGTGCCCCCAAAAAACAGAATTATTTTTTACAGGGAAGGTCCCTTGAAGTACAGGCTTTCCCCACAACATGAGTGTTCTAGAAACCCATCTGTATCAGTGTACCAGATGGCATTGTTGTGAGAGGCTGCATTTGGCTTCAATGAATTTTTTTGAAGATTCTTTCAACCCATTTGCCCATTTCACCATGGGTGATTTATGAGTGCACCTTCCCTCACTGTGCTGATTGTTCAGCATTTTTTGACCAGAACAGCATGTCACTGGTGTCCTGCCCTCTCTATTGCCCTGATCTTGCTCTGAGCAACTTTTCTTTCTTGTTTCCTTGGATGAAAAAAGTCCTCAATTGAAAATGTTTTGCTGATGTGGAAGAGGTGAAACAAAAAATGGCAGAAACACTAAAAGGCATCAGAATCAATGAGTTCAAACACTGTTTTGAGCAGTGGAAAAAACATCTTGATAGTTGTATTGCATCAAATGGAGAGTACTTTGAAGGTGACTGAAGTTTAAACATGTAAAACATGAATACAGATTTCTGGCCAAGATGGAGGTGTAGGTAGGCACACTTTCCTTCCTCACACAACAAAAAAAGAAACAAATTTAAAAACTAAAAACAACAAGAACTGCCAGAAAATCAAGCCAGATGGAAGTCCAACAACCAAGGAGTTAAACAAGAAATGTTTATCCAGACTCATAGGAGGAGCGGAGATGGCAGCCAGGGCAGGGAGGACATGCAGTCAGGCAAAAGACTGGGCAGGTGAGGTGGGAACCGGTGCACCTGGTGGTTTCACATTCATGTGTGGATAAGCCAGGAGGAACAACTGAGGAGCAAGACAGAGCATGCTATTCAGGGTTCCAGTGCAGGAAACTAAAGCCTCTAAATAATTGGCTGTGAAAACCTGTGGGGAAGGGCTGTCAAACTCATTTTCACCAGGGGCCCCATTAGCCTCCCAGTTGCCTTCAAAGGGCTGAATATAATTTTAGGACTGTATAAGATAACTAACTACTCCTTAACTAGGGGCAAGGAGCTCGGTGCTCCCATTGGGTAGAAACAAGGTGCCGGGCTGGATAAAACAAGATGGATGGCCGGATATGCCCCATAGGCATAATGTTTGCCACTTGCGCTGTGGGGGGTGTGGTAGCGGGAGAAACTCCCAGACTCACAGGGAAGTTTGTTGGAGAGACCCATGGGGTCCTGGAATGTATGTAAACCTACTCACTTGGGAGTCAATACCAGAAGGGCCCAATTTGCTTGTGGGAAGTTAGGGAAGTGACTGAAAGTGGGTCGAGAGCCAAGCAAGCAGCATAGTTTCCTCTCTGATTTTTTCCCAATATATACACTACACATAGAGAAATGGGATGCACCACTCTGGAAAATACTTGAGGCTCTGCCACTTACAATGTGACAGGTGTCCTGAGACAAAGAAATATGGCCCAAATCAAAGAACAGATCAAAACTCCAGACCAAGAGCTAAGTGAGGAGGAGATAACCAACTTGTCAGATGCAGAGTTCAAAACACTGGTAATGAGGATACTCACAGAAATGATTAAGTACAGATGCAAAATTAAGGAAGAAAAAATGAAGGCTATGCCAAATAAAATAAAGAAAAATATACAGGGAACCAACAGTGAAGGAAAGGAAACCAGGACTCAAATCAATGATTTGGAACAGAAGGAAGAAATAAATATTCAACCAGAACAGAACAAAAAAACAAGAATTCAAAAAATGAGGAGAGGCTCAGGAACTTCTGAGACAACTTTAAGTCCTCCAACATCTGAATCATAGTGGGGCTAGAAAAAGAGGAACAGCAAGAAATTGAAAAATTATTTGAAAACATGATGAAGGAGAATTTCCCCAATTTGACAAAGGAAATAGACTTCTAAGAAGTCCAGGAAGCTCAGAGAGTTCCAAAGAAGTTTGTTCCCAAGGAAACATACACCGAGACACATCATACTTAAGTTACCCAAGATTAAAGAGAAGGAGAGAATCTTAAAAGCGGCAAGAGAAAAGGAGACAATTACCTACAAAGGAGTTCCCATAATGGTATCAGCTGATTTCTCAAAAGAAACCTTGAAGGCAAGAAGGGGCTGGAGAAAAGTATTCAAAGTCATAAATGGCAAGGACCTACATCCAAGATTACTCTATCTAGCAAAGCTATCATTTAGAATAGACTGGTAGATAAAGTGTTTCCAAGATAAGGTCAAGTTAAAGGACTTCGTCATCACCAAGCCCTTATTATATGAAATGTTAAAGGGTCTTATCTAAGAAAAAGAAGAAGACCAAAAAATGAACAGTAAAATGACAGCAAACTCCCAACTATCAACAAATGAACCTAAAAAAACAAAAACAAAAATGAACTAAGAAAATAACTAGAACAGGAACAGAATCACAGAAATGGAGATCACATGGAGGGTTATCAGTGGTGAAGGAAAGGGGAGAGAATGGAGGAAAAGGTTCAGGGAATAAGAAACATAAATAGTAGGTACAAAGTAGACCTGGGGGTGATTAAAAATAGCGTAGGAAATGTAGAAGCCAAAGAATTTATATGTACGACCCATGGACTGAACTAAGAGGAGGTGATGTGGGTGGGAATGGAATGCAGGGCAGAGGGAATAAAGGGAGGATAAATGGGACAACTATAATAGCATAATTAATAAAATTTATTTAAAAATAAAGATAAGGAGCGATTCTTAAGAGCACTGACAGAATAGTAGAGTTACCTACAAAGGAGTTCCCATAAGGCTATCACTGATTTCTCAAAAGAGACCTTATAGGCAAGAAGGAGCTGGAAAGAAGTATTCAGTCATGAAAGGCAAGGACCTATATCCAAGATTGCTCTATCTAGCAAAGCTTTCCTTTAGAATGGAAAGGAAGATAAAGTGCTTCTCAGATAAGGTCAAGTTAAAGAAGTTCATCATCACCAAGCCCTTATTATATGAAATGTTAAAGGCACTTATCTAAGAAATAGAAGAAGATAAAAATACCAATAGTAAAATGGCATCAAACTCACAGTTATCAACAAATGAACCTAAAAAACAAACTAAGCAAACAATAGAAGAAAAACAGAAAATCTCCAGAAATGGAGATTTCATGGATGGTTATCGGTTAGGAAGGAGATGGGGGAGAATGGGAGAAAAGATACAGGGAATAAGAAGCATAAATAGGGCCCTGGCTGGTGTAGCTCAGTGGATTGAGCACGGGCCCGTGAACCACAAGATCATGGTTCAATTCCCAGTCAGGGCACATGCCTGGGTTGCAGGCCAGTTCCTGGCAGGGGACACATGATACATTGTGTGTCCTTGGCAGAGGCAACCATACATTGATATTTCTCTCCCTCTCTCCTTCCCTTCCCATCTAAAGATAAATAAATAAAAATCATAAAAAAAAGAAGCATAAATAGATGAGGGGAGGTTAAAAATACTATAGGAAATGGACAAGTCAAGGAATTTATATGTATGGCCCATGAACATGAATTAAGGGGGGGATGTTGGAGGGATGGGGGTGCAGGGCAGAGGGGAATAAAGGGGGAAAAGAATGGGACAACTGCAGTAGCATAATCAATATAACATACTTAAAAAAGAATGAATACAGAATTGAATATAGAATTTTATATGTAATTTGCAGTTTTTGTGGTTGCCCCCCCCCCCCATACATGGAAATTAATGGCAGGAATGAAGCTGGGCTTCAGGAAAAAACCAGGAAGCAGGGAAAAGAAAGCCGTGAAGGTCAGTGCAGAGTCTTGTGTCTTGACTGCTCCTTACTTGTGGCCTGTCCTCTTCCTGTCGATTACATGGCAAAACAGGCCACCCCATGGCTCACATTTCTATGTTATAGTTCTATGCCCTTGTGAGTGGCTGCTTCATTGGCCAAATTTTGAATCTCAGTGGGGAGAAACTGAGCAATTTGAATCAATGTCCACCTTTGTGTCAAATAGTTATGAATAGGGCTGAGGGCCATGTAGTAAAATACAGCTGCCAGCGGCTCAGCTTATAATATTTACAGGGGTTACTCTCAGAGAATGTGATTTGGTTCATTGTTTAGGCTGCAACTTCATAAGGTAAACTGTGTTTATTTCATGCTTAGCACCTGAGAAACTGCTTAAGCCTCTGTGTATTGTTCTGAAACAAAACAGTAAATAAAAATAAAAAGACTTTTTATTTACTTCTTTGTATTAACTTCCAATAATATCTTGCAAATCTTGTTATCTAAGTCAGTGTAAAGGAACAGTGAGTTTCTATTAATTTGGTATATTTGGTTTGGATTGTAAATCGTGACCTGCCTGATCTCTCCATGTTTTGCAGGTTTCATATAGATAAATTTAAAGCAAATGAATACCTGAAGATAGACAATTTATTTTATAGGTGTTTGAAAGCAGCAGAGGCTGTGATATGTGTAATTATAACTTATTTATACCCAGGGACAGATAGAGGATCACTCATAGCAATTTCCATGCCATGAAACAACTTCTCAGACCTCATTAAAAGAGATAAAGAGACTGGGAGACAGCATCTAATCATCTTGTGGGTCTATTTATGAAAAAGATACAATGATCAGCCCATATTTGCAGAATATACATCTTGCAAAAGAATTCCTCAGCAGTCTTTGGATTGTTTGTGTTTGGATTGCTTCAGTGCCGAAGGCTCAGAGTCCTTCTGCCAGTATTAATTCCAAATGAGGAAAGCAACCGCGGAGTCAGTATATGTACGCCAGCTAAGTCTTCTAGAATCAGAATGACACTCAGATCAGTCTGTACAGAACCAGCAGAGAGCAAATCCTGAGGGAGTTACTGCTTGGTTTTTAGAAGAATAAAAAAAAACATCTTTTAATTTTTGCCATTCACAGATCATTCCTGGTTGTGAGACTCCAGCTATTAAGACTGTATCAG
This sequence comes from Sturnira hondurensis, assembly GCF_014824575.4. Lineage (NCBI taxonomy): Eukaryota > Metazoa > Chordata > Mammalia > Chiroptera > Phyllostomidae > Sturnira > Sturnira hondurensis. The sequence goes on along the minus strand of NW_028073511.1, from coordinate 22,084,192 downwards.
TTTCCATTAGTCAAGTTTTTTTTTTTTTTAATAAGGAGTTGTGGTCCTTACAATCATGGTGATCTAAGTTAAATGCACACAGGGTGATTAAGATACTGTAAAGATACCACTTTAAATTGGGAAAGATTATTATTCATTAAGAAATATGAAATAATATATAACCAGTCCCTCTAACCCTCCCAAATACATTAAAAAATTTTCTTTAAAAATTCAACATGGTAATTTCCAAAAAGAATATGAGTCTTTTAAAAATAATGAACTAGATGATATGAGTTTATTTTGGAATAATAGAAAAAGTTATTAGAGGATTTGCATAAAACAATCTTTGTCCTATTCACCCCTGCAACTGATAGATGTCATTTGATTTTTAAACATTATTTATTTATTTAGTTTTGAGCCAAGTATTATATTAAAAATATTTTAAAACATTTTATTGAGGTATAATTGAAATACAAAATGCTGTATATAATGCATATGACTTGATGAGTCTGGAGTGTTTGCTGTAAAACAAGTCTGACAAAGTGGTATGGTTGTTTTTGTAATATTACCATTGGATATTTTTTTGTTTTTTATTCAGTTAATTCCTAATAAATGTGCACATGAAATGTTAAAGGTTATGTAGAAAATAGGATTATAGTAGATCTCGGGTGAGCAAATTATAGTAAAACTTCACTAAACTGACAAGACAGAAGGCTAAAAAAAGACAAACATTCATTCAAGAGTAACGTCAGTAACAGGGTGGTGATATATATTTTTCTGAACTTAAGTGGCAAATAAGAAGAAAAGTTTTTTTTTAATATCTCATTATTGACTTAAAATAACAGCTTGACAATCTTGCTACTCTGAGTCAGAATAACAAAATAAGATGCTTTTATTTTTTTGATATATTCCCTTTGGAGACTAAATTGATGATTTATCATTGTCATATTTTATTCAGAATATTTTGTGTGAAGTATTCTGAAATCTTATCTTTCTTCTGAAACAAGGAGAGAACTGTTAAATTTAAAAAATGACTAAACTAATTTCATATGTATTCAGAATCTATTTTTATTTTGAAATTTCTCTGACATAATCTCCCCCCCCCTCTCTGTATTTCCCTTTCCTTCCTTCATCTCATGCATTATTAGGAAACTTAAAAAGCTCAAATGAACACATGTTTGGCTTTAAATGCAAAAATGGAGACTTCATTTTCTTTCTTGACTTTATTCATATGCATATCCTGTCACCGGTGAATGATTTCATTATGTTGGTTACCTCCAAAACTTAACAATAATCTTACACCCAAATTAGTTGTTGGCTTAGCATGGTCCCTGGAATGAGAATGGTTTGTGTTCTAATTCCGGATATTGATTGACCATATGTTACTTTGGGAACAACAGCTGACTTGTTTTCTTAGCAGGATAATGAGAAAATTACTGACCTCCTCTCAAGAGAGGTTTGGCAAATAGAGAATTACAAAATGCTTTGCATTAGAAATGCTAAATATTCCACTAAGTGCTTTTATTTTTCTTGGCATAGCAATGTTCATTTGTGGACTGTTTTATGGGATGACTTCAACCAGGAACACATGTGACTTTGCTCAGCCACGGCAAACATCTTGTTACATTCAAGAGGACCCGACTAAGAGAGTTTTAAAACTGCAAAAATGCCCTGACAGAGCCTGACCATGTGCCCAGTGATGAGACATTAAAAGCTCCCATGCCATGTTTTCCAGATGGATTCACTATAATACCTGCCGCTTAGCCAATCTGAATCCTTGCCCACTCACTTTCACTCTCCTAATTGGGTCATTACTAGGAAAGGTGGAGAACAGTGTAATTGAGATCGGATGGGATTCAGCACAGTGAAGAGACAGAGTCTCAACACTGCTGGCGGCGTGGCCGTCCAACAGATCCAGTGCTGTTCCAATATTGGCAACCACTTTAAAAATAAAATAAATGGGGGATCAACGAACGTTTCATTTGTCACTGTCTCAACAGCCCAAGGCAGAGCTCTGTTTTGTCAGCCACAGTTTCAAATGGAAGCATGCGTTTCAGCCGCATTCGTTTTCCTGACAGTTCATGTGGTGTAAGGTTCCACAGGACAGCTGCAGTTTGCTTGCCCTTGGCTCAGTGCTTCTCTCCGGTGCATCTACACAGCTATTTCCTCAAAGCTTAAGGTTTCCAAGCACACGGGGTGTTTGCCTTTGTAAAATACTCGTATTTAGTTGCACTAGAATCTGAGACCTGTGAGGGCCCCCAGGCAGGACTTAGCAGGAATCATTCAAAAGAAATAGTTGCCTACCTTCTTGTAAAACACACATGCTTGCACATATACACACGTAGCTAGAGAATTACCAAATTTTTCAGACTGTAAGATGCACCGGACCATAAGATGCACCTAAGTTTTAGAGAGGGAAAATAGGAAAAAATTTTGAAGCAAAAAATGTAGTAAAATATTTAATAACATAAATAACATAGGTTGCTGCTCACCCCACCCCCACTCCACCCCAGAGAGCTAGGTAAGATACATGTGGACTATAAGACGCACCCCTATTTCCCTCCCAAATTTTAGGGGAAGTGCATCTTATAGTTTGAAATATACGGTACCATACGGGCAAGCCTCAAGGTCTAGTGAAGGGTGCAGCTGTCTGTATTTGCATCTTCTTCACCCTCACTGTCACACCATGAGTTCTAGCCTCAGTTCTGAGACTAGGCACATGTTTCGGGCAAGCCATCATCTCTGTGGACATGACATAGAGAGTCCTGTTAGTAAAATAAAAATAAAAATTTCTCCTCTGATTTACACTGGTGTGAGATATTTCTGAGATTTGATTAAAATGTATTCAATGTACACATCTGTATAGGTTGTGAGATCCATTATGGTTGATAACTGGGAGTTTTCAGGTAGGTACAGGGGAGTTTATTATGATATTCTCTGCTTGTGTATTTGAAGTATTCTATAATAAAAAGTTTTTAAAATATTGTAATAAGTGAAAATAAAAACCTGTTCTGCCTATGACTCATCAGGCTTGTAAGTGGAATCAAGGAGGTAATATGCAAAAGTGTTTTTTGAATAGTAAAACACAAGGACAAGCATATGCCAAAAAATTTATCTCCAGAGTGCACACATTAGACGCACCTTGTGTACTACTTTCAAACTATAGCTGCTGAGTCCTATGGTTTGTTGCCTTTGCTATAACAAAGATGTTGGGGGACTAGGTGGCAAAGCTGTTGCCATAGGCATCTTTCACATGAACTACATCAAAAGAACTAAGATGTCTCGCTATTGGTGATTGGTGCTATTGGTTAGCACCTCTGGTCACCATACACAGGTCACCAGTGTCAAACTTGATGAAATCAGTAATTGTACCAGTCTCCAAATTGATATGAATGGGGTTGTTCATTCTGATGAAGGGTCAGGGTAGCAGATGGTGTGAGCACCATGGGTCACCAGATGAGAGATTTCTTTTGTGCCCACAGAGATCGTCCTCACTTTGCACAACTTTTATTTCGCCTCCTCAAGTGTCATACGATGAACAGCAAAGCAATCCTTTCACTGAACATAATTCTTAAAACTGCCAGGGAACCAGGTGGGAATATATTCTCTTCACCCTGAACTTGCAATCCTGTGGTTACCAGATTTTGCTACCAGATGGTAGCTGTATATCAGTACTGTGAAACAATGGGTTTTCTATTTACCAAAGGAATCAAAGAATCAATGAATGTATTAAAATGATGACAAAATAAAAGTGCATTTAAAGTTCCTTTGGTTGAAAAGATCAGGGAAATAAAAAGATATAAATGGCATCGCATCCTGCAGCCTGCTTTTGGTTCAGTTACATTTTTACTTGGTAGGATTTTGGCCTCTTTGAGAATGGTCTTGTGACATAGAATATTTATATATATATATATATATATATATATATATATATATATATATATATGCCAGAAACCCCATAGATCATCGCTATAACAGAGGTCCTACAATAACAGAGTTCCTACACATCATTCATCCTGCTCCTCAGTTAGGGTTCCCTGGAATTTTTCTTCTTTGCCTCATATATTTTACCAACCATGAAGCATTTATGCTAGTGATGCTCCAATTAATATTTTCGATTGGTGTTCTCTAGACCTATAATTCCAACTGCTTTGAGATAGCTGATAGATGGCATCAGGTACTTCAAATTCAATGAACTTTAAGCCAGACTTTAATCTTTGTTCTTTACTACTTGTTCTCTTGAAACAGTTTTTTTTTTCCCATTTCAGTTAATGGTGTTCCAACTTAATCATGTGTCTTGGAGAAAAACTTCTCAGTTATTTATTTCCACCTAAAGCTCACTTCCCACAGTCACTTTACCTTGAGGTATTGTCACCGATTTTACCTCTGAAATATCTTGCAAGTGCTTTTATTATTTTTTATTTTCTTACCTCCACCATCACTTCCATTCATGTCATAAATTCTTTTTTTTAATTGAATTCATTGGGGTGGCATTTGTTAATAAAATTTCATAATCATTATCTGTACATTGTATTATGTGTTTTACCACCTCAAGTCAAGTTTCTTTCCATCACCACTCATCTCCCTTGTACCATCTCCTACCTCCTCCACCTTCCTCTCCCTGCCGTAACCACCCTACTGTTTTCTGCCCATGAGGTCTTTTTTTTTCTTAATCCCTTCAGCTTTTTCACCCCGCCCAACTAACCCCTCCCCTCTGACAGCTATCAGTCTGTTCGAAGTATCTATGAGTCTGTTTCTATTTTGTTAGTTTATTTTGTTATAAGTGAAATCATATGTTATTTGACTTCCTCTGACTGGCTTATTTCAGTCAGTATAATACTCTCCAGGTCTATCCATGCTGTCCTAAAATGCAAGGTTTTCTTCTTCTTCTTTTTTTTTTACAGCTGAGTAGTATTCTACTGTGTAAATGTACCACAGCTTTTTTTCCACTTTATCCTCACCTGTGAACATGCTTTACTGACTTAAGAGACAGGAGAAGAGAGGGAGAGAGAAAGATAGACAGAAACATCAATGTGAGAGAGAAACATCAATCAGTTATCTCTGGCATGTGCTCCAAATGGGGACCAAACCCAAAACCCAGGCATATGCCTTGGCTGGGAATCAAACCTACAACCTTTCAATTCACAGGACAATGCTCCAACCAACTGAGCCACACCAGCCAGGGCTACCACAGCTTTTTAAAAAATCCACCCATCTACTAATGAGCACTTGGGTTGTTTCCAAATGTTGGCTATTGTAACAATGCTGCAATGAAAATGTGGGTGCAAATATATATTTTTTTCAAATAAGTGTTTTGGATTTCTTCAGTTATATTCCCAGAAGTGGATCTCTGAATCATATGGCAGTCCTATTTTTTAATTTTTTGAGGTAATCTCATGTTGCTTTCCAAAGTGGCTGCAACAATGTGCATTCCTACCAACCGTGCACAAGGGTTGCCTTTTATCCACATCCTGACCAACATTTATTGTTTGTTGATTTTTTTTTAATATTTTATTTATTTATTTATTTTTAGAGGGGAAGGAGAAAGGGAGAGAAACATCAATGTATGGTTGCCTTTTGTGCATCCCCTGCTGGTAGTTAGCCTGCAAGGAACCGGTTTGCAACCCAGGTATGTGCCCTGACTGGGAATCGACCGCGATCGTCTGGTTCGCAGGCCCTCGCTCAATCCACTGAGCTACGCCAGCCAGGGCCTGTTTGTTGATTTATTGATGATAGCAATTCTGACAAATGTGAGGTGATATCTCATTGTGGTTTTAATTTGCATTTCCCTAATGATTAATGATGATGAGTATGTTTTCATATGTCTATTGGCCATCTTTATGTCCTCTTTGGAGAAGTGTCTATTCAGGTCCTTTGCCTATTTTTTAAATTGATTTTTTTGGTGTTATGTTTTATAAGTTCTTTATAAATTTTGAATATTAGTCCCTTATTAGATGTACCATTGGCATATATGTTCTCCCATTCAGTGGTCTGTCTTTTCTTTTTGTTGATCGATTTCTTTTTGCTGTGCAAAACCTTTTTAGTTCGATGTAGTCCCATTTGTTTATTTTTTTATTTGTTTCCCTTTCCTTAGGAGATATATCAGAAAAAAGTATTGCCATGAGAAATGTCTGAGATTTTACTGTTTATGTTTTCATCTAGAATTTTTATGACTTCAAGTATAATATTTAAGTCTTTAATCCTCTTTGAATCTATTCTTGTGTATGGTTTACAAGTCGGTCTGGTTTCATTTTTTTTTGGCACATATCTATTCAACTTTCCAAACACCATTTAGTGAATAGACTGTCTTTACCCCATTGTATGCTGTGGTCTCTTATATTAAGTATTAATTAACAGTAAGGGCATGTGTTTATTTCTGGGCTCTCCATTCTATTCCATTAATCTATAGACCTGTTTTTATGCCAGTACTATGCTGTTTTGATTACTGTGATCTTGTAGTATAGTTTGATATCAGGTATTGTGATTTCTCCAACTTTGTTCTTCTTTCTCAAGATTTCTGTGGCCATTTGAGATCTTTTGAGGTTTCATAAGAATTTTTGAAGTATTTATTATACCTCTATGACATATACTGTTTGTATCTTGATAGAAACGGCATTGAATCTATAGATTGCAGTGGGTAGTGTGGATATTTTAATGATGCTAATTCTTCTAATCCATGAACACAGTATATGCTTCCACTGATCTGGCCTTCTTCAATTTCTTTGTTCAGTCTCTTATAATTTTGTGAATGTAAATCTTTTACATTCTTGATTGAATTTATCCCAAGGTATTTATTTTATTTTAATGGAATTGTTTTCTTGATTTTTCTTTTTGAAAGTTCATTATTAGTGCATAGAAATGCAGCTGATTTCTGGATACTTATTTTGTATCCTGCTACCTTACTGAATTTATTTATCAATTCTAGTCGATTTTTGGTGGGATCTTTAGGACTCTCTACATTCATTTTCATGTCATGTGCAAATAATGACAGTTTTACTTCTTCCTTTCCAATTTAGATGCCTTTTATTTCTTCTTATTGTTTGAATGTTATGGCTAGTACTTCCAGTTGAATAAAAGTTGTGCAAGCAGATATCTCTGCCTTGTTCCTGATCTTAAGGGGAACACTTGCAGTTTTTGCCTAGTTACTGTGATGTTGGCTGTGGGTTTGTTATATGTAGCCTTTATTATGTTTAGGTATGTTCCCTCTATTTCCACTTTTCTGAGAGTTTTTATCATAAATGGGTGCTGGATTTTCATGTAGTAAATTCTTAACCATAGCCTGTTTTCCATTTTGCAGTCCCTAGTTTATACAGTCTTCAGAAAAATACATCACTTTCTTGCTTAAATTCGTTTCTCAGAGAATAAAGTCTAAATCCCATATCCTACACTCAAAGCCTTCAAGTTATGGTTCCACCCATGTTCCCTGCCTCTTTCTGGTCTCTCCGCACCACAGAGCCGTATTGTGTGTTCAGAGTCCCTGGGCTATGGACTTATGTCTATACCCTTTGGCACATGCTTCTTATCCTATAACTCCTCTCTGCTCCCCTGTTATCTTCCAACTTTCCATTTTCCTCTCAAAGGTCTAGTAAAGCTTATTGCTTCCTTTCAGAAAATTCTAGAAGTAGGGGATGTCCTTCTTAATACTCCCATTGATCCTGGTACACACATCCACTATAACATTTGTCTTGTGGCACTGTACCTATTTATATGCCTCCAACCTGCTATTGCACTGAGACTTGCGTTCCAGCAGAAGATGTCATTCACCATCTTTGTGGCTCCAGAAACTTTTGTAAGTCTTAGAATGCTCAATATCTCTTGCTTTAATGAATGGACAAATGAGCAATTACTGATTCTTTCTACATCTTTTCCAGCAAACAGGAAAGTCCTTCCCTTGTTTTTCTTTTTCTTCACTTTACCTCATGAATTTCTCACATAAGAAAGGAAGCTGAAAGGATATCTGGAGGTACTATCTTCCAGAAACAGGAAGCAGACCATCGTAGAGACAGGAAGCTCTACTTAGGAGCTGGAGAAGAGGTAGTAGAAGAAGCCACTGTTGGAGTCACCAAAGCCCAGGAGCTGGAAGGGGCTCCCTGGTGCCACATCTGCAGTGTACCTTCCTTAGAGCACACACTGTGGTGGCACTAATGGAGGATGAGCCTTGTGTTTTGAGCCTTGTGTTTTGATTGACTAGAGGATTATCTGAGGTCTGGGAACCTGAATGTATTGTTCATGTCTCTCTTCTCAGTGATTGTTACCCTGTCTGGCATAGGGTAGGTGCCTAGTAAGTAACAGAATACCCACTGTTTATTTTCTTATTGGCAGGCTGTAGTCTTGTGTTAATATGATATCTAGAACTGTTCATAACTTTTGGGGCAAAGTAAATGGTACAAATATGAGTGACTGTGACTGTATTGGGATGTCTTTGATAACTGGGGAGGACTCATAGGCACACTTTATTTTGTTAGGTAATTTGAATGTCTTTGGATAGAAATTCATGCATTACGTGAATGCCTTCACTTGAAATATATTGCATAGTCTGGGTGCTCACTGTGTTTCTTTATTGGTTCAAATGAAAAAAACAAAAAAAGTAAAAGGTTAGACTTTCTCTCTTTATAGTCAGAAAAAAAGTCTGCCTCTGGTCATACAGATATATTTATTTGATAAGAGGTAATAGAAGTTCATGAATTTCATTCATGTTTAAATTTGACTAAAACAAAACTTCAAGTTCACTTTTTAAAAGACTTTATGTCTTTATTTTTAGAGAGAGGAGAAGGGAGGGGGAAAGAGAGGGAGAGAAGCATCAATGTGTGGTTGCCTGTCATGTGTCCCCTACTGGGGACCCGACCTACTTCCCAGGCATATGACCTTACTGGGAATCAAACCAGCAACCCTTTGGTTGCCAGATCTGGCACTCAATCCACTCAAGCCACACCAGCCAGGGTAAACTTCAAGTTCTTTAATGCTGATAGACATTTTCCTTGTGTGGGGGCTCAAATATTTCTTCAAACTTGTGACCTACCTCTACTTCCCAAAGATTTCTCTTGGGATGATAATTTTTTGAACAGGAAGTGATCTGAACCATGCTTTGCCCTGCTCCCCAACTCTTGTGACGTCTAGAGAGAGTATAGTAGTTATACAACTCTCTGTCAGCAACTCCCTGCTAGCTGTGCTTCTTTGCAAACTCTACCTCGGACTCTCGATATAAGAATAATGATCACTTATGTTTATCTAAGGCTTTATAATATGCTTGCACTGATTTTATCCTCATTACAATAAACTAAAAAGTACTGATGAACTCACTTTGCAGATGAGGATACTGAGGCTTAGAGATATTTTTAAGCCAAGTTCAGATCAGTCATAATGTAAGCAATGGAACTAGGTTCAGATTTTAGTTTTAAGATTCTCCATGTCTTTTTACCCACACCAGTTGCTCAATTGTGTTAATATTAGTTCATCACAAAAGGCGGCTTTGGAGTAGGAGCTAGTTTTATTTAGCACATCTGGAAATGCATCCTAAAACAATATCTCTGTTAATAACCTTTTACTTATTCATGAAATGGAGAAGACCTTATAATTATGAGCCAGTGTCTGCTCTGTGACAATGACACACATGAGCCTGAGCCTCTAACAATGAGCACATGGGCATAGGTGTTACTATTCTTGGGCAGAACATTAATAATTAGATATTACTTGGGAAAAAGGGCAACACTTCATCAAAAGACAAAGCGCTAGCTTTGATATTTCTTTGTGCAGTTGCCAGAACATTCTTAGTGCCTGCTTCTGATCTAAAGATTAGCTGGCGGCTTTGCCCTTTTTCTTGTGAAATATCTGTTCTTATGGGAAACCAGTACTAACAATATTGAGAATTTTTATGTCTTATTAAAGGATGTTCACTGATATTTGTAGTTTCCTACAGGACCTACCACATTATTGTCTGGCAAGTTCTAAATTTACTCAGAAAGAAATAATGTTATGAAAAGAGTTCTTTAACATCATAAGGGGTTGCACTGTGGGGTGAACAACTTTTGTCACTGAAAAAGTCTCTTACAAGTCACTTTTTTCTTGCTTTGAAGTGGCTTGGAGTGGACTTTAATTCAGAGCTGGAATTTTAAGAGGAAAGCTTTAATGTGCAGATAGGACTGGCTGGGCATGGCTCCATCAGCATCAGAAGGAGTAGCAGGAGAGGCAGTTCTCATTTGTTGCGGGCGAAGGGATGCATATCATTGTGGGTGCTCAACGGTGTTTGATCTCTAAAACAAAACAAAACAAAATAAAACAAAACAAAACACACAGAACTGTGTATTCTGAGACAACACCTTCCAGACAAGACAAGCAATTTGTACTTGGTGATGTAAATGAGATGGAGTGAGGGGTGGGTGGTCTAAGAATATCCACAGGACCTGAGAAGTCCAATTAGTTTCCAAGAAGTTGTAGGCAGTGAATCAGGGAGGTCTGCCTTGGGGAGGAGGCTCAGACATTGGAGGTTTCTATTCAGGAGTCAGGCTTTCATCCTCAGAGGGCTGTGTAGATTCTAGTCTGATATGTATGCAGCTTTTAAGGTAAAGATTTGGTGAGAGATTAAAAGTTGATTCTTTGATGTCAACATTGGGCTACAAAATATAATGTAATTCTTGGGAATGAGGCAAAAGTCCAGTTATCACCAAGGCAGAAGGCCCAGGTCACTGAATCCCAGCTAAACTCGTCTTTTCTATTACATGATGATGATAATGAGGCCCATTTTAAAGTTGTGAGAAACCCATGAGAACTATATTTGGAAGAGTTATGAGTATTATAAAATAGCAAGTAGGTATTTTTTGTAAGTTCATTACATTAGCAAGCACGTATCTGACAAGTATTGTACCTGTGATCAATAATGCTGTTATTTTAAAAAATATATTTTATTGTACTTTTCCCATTACCGTTTATTCTCCTCCCTGCTGCAATCACCACACTGTTGTCCACGTTCATGAGTCCTTTTTCCCTTTTGCTCAATCCACCAACCCCCATCCTCACCCCCATCCCCACCCAGAGCGGGTATAAACAACAGCAGAACACATTCCTGCTGCCGTCTTGCAGAGCATGATCTTTTTTTCCTTCCCAGCCTATAATTTGGAATCTTCATCTAGCCTTATTTTCTGTGGCTGCCCTGAGTCAACACCTCTTGCTGCCATCCTTGTCCTTTGAGATGCCCGTATCCAGCATACACTCCTGTGCTGCTGTGGGACAGGCCAAAACTTTCAGTCTAGAAGTTGCTGAAGAAAGTGCCCCCCTAGTTTAGGAACATTGGATCACTCCCATATGGAGCTTACTGATAGTCATTGGGAGGAGTCCGTTGCCGGCCCTTTGTCCCCTAGTATGTATGTGTGTAGGGGCTGGACTAAGCAGTAGATTGAGAAACAAATGCCTAGTACTTAGAGAAAGAAGGGACCGTAGGTCAGAGAGAGTTCGAGGAGATTCCTGCAGCTCAAGTATAGTCTGAACCACAAGGCAATACAGAGAAGACACAGAATGACCTTATTCAGAGAGAGAATATTTATGCAGAGACAATAGCTCTCTAAACAGAGAGGGCACACATTAAGGGGCAAGCTTTATAGTTCGGCTCAAGGACCTGCAGGGGAGCTATAGTCACTGATAAGGCATGTTCATCTTTCCCCATTTACACAGGGATATCCAAATATTATCTTTTGATACAAAGAACACAGACAAAAGGGTGACACCAGCAAAGAGGTGACATACCACCAGAGGGAGGTAAAGCAGACCTGAAAGGATAGCCTCAAGGAGTTCCTTAGTGATTGACCCCAGGGGATACTTGTACGACATTTGAAGATGTGGAAACTGTGGACTTTTTGGCTACTTCAGTTTTTTTTTAAGATTTATTTATTTATTTTCAGAGAGAGGGGAAGGGAAGGGGAAAGAGAGGGAGAGAAACATGACTGTGTGGTTGCCTCTCATGTGCCTCCTAGTGGGAGCCTGGCCTGCAACCTAGGCTTGTACCCTGTTTGGGAATTGAACCAGTGACCCTTTGGTTTGAAGTCTGGCACTCAGTCCAATTGCTACTACAGTTTTGATATTTGTTGGTTACTTTACAGTTTTTAAAGTATATCCTTTCTTCTTTCTGGAAGTGTGCTTGCAAGGTTTACTTGGTTTGTACTGATTTGACTACCCAAAGAGGTTTCCCGGGGTCTTTGAAGGTGGACTTAAGCCAGGAGAAATATGAAAGGCTAAAGCAACCAACCTGGCTTTTCATTGTTACTGTTTTGTTTTTCCCTTTTTCTCTGACACCAACTCTGACTCTAGGCTTATATATATTAGTAAGTGCTCTGGTTTTGTATGTCATAAATAAAGAAAAAATGTTGATTATGAATAGGTATTAATTACTGTGTTAAGTGTTTGCAGGAACTATTTTAAAATGCAAAAAGAGATCTCTGTCATTAAAATAAATGACTAACAAAGCCCAAGAAATGGAAACTTACAAAGCATCAATAAATTACAAAAAATAAAAAGAAATATAGATACTTACATAATTTAAAAATCTCATTTTATCTCTTTCCTTCTCATATTTATATTTTGTTCAAATTTCATGTCAAAAGACACACATACACATACATACACAGAGTCACTCAGGAAAGTTCCAGCAATTATGGACACAGTAAAATGATAAAATTCTAAGGGGCTAGCTTCAATATAAATAGGTCTCTCATAAGGTAGTGAATAATTAATTTTAAAATTAGTAAGACAGACTCACAGTGCCAGATGAGAACAGGAGAGTGTGAATATTGAACTAAAATATTTCAAGACCATTTTATAGGAGAGGAGGAGTTTAAACTAGGGCATAAATTATTGATAGAACTTGGTTAGGAGTGGAACAGGGATATCCAACCTTTTGGCATCTCTGGGCCACACTGGAAGAAAAGTTGTCCTGGGCCACACATTATATACACAAACATTAACAAAAACTGATGAGCAAAAAAAAAGTTTTTAGCACATTTATGGTTTTGTGTTGGGCTGCATTCATAACTGCATATGGCCCACAGGTGGTGGGTTAGACACCCTTACGACATGATCAAAAGTGTGGAGAGAAAAGGCCAACAGAGAGGTAAATATATAAGGAGATGCAGAATGGAGAAGACTAATATTTGGAAATAAAATTAAGGCATGCTTTTGGAGTGTCTAAATGCTGTTTAGGAACTGGGATATGACTCTTCTGATGAAAACAAAGATTTATGAATGTGAGCCCCTATTACCATTTTAGTTTTTTATTTTTCACTTTTATTTTTTTATTGTTGTTCAAGTACAGCTGTCTCCATTTTCACCCCACTAGGCCTCCCCTGCCCCACTCATCCCCACCTCCCACCCTTGAACCTTCTCCCTTTGGCTTTGTCTATGTGTCCTTTATACATGTTCCTTGATGGCCCTTCCCCCCTCCTCTCTGGTAACTATCAGTTTGTTATTTATTTCAATGTCTCTGGTTGTATTTTGTTTGCTGTTTGTTTTGTTGATTAGATTCCACTTATAGGTGAGATCATATGATATTTCTCTTTCACTTCTTGGCTTATTTCACTTAGAATAATGCTCTCCATTTCCATCCATGCTATTATGAAGGGTAGGAGCTCCTTCTTTCTTTCTGCTGCATAGTATTCCATTGTGTAACTGTACCACAGTTTTTTCCAAGCCCTATTGCCATTTTAAAGAAAAGCTCTTCCTAAACATGTGAGTGCATGCACACATTCACAAGCATAGATATACACATGGATCACTGCTGTAGCAATGTGACATCACCCCCCATGTACAAAAATATTAGAAATCATTTTTTGTTTAGGAAGTGAAAAGGCATCTTAATAGGTGCTGGATCGATGTTGACCTAAAGTGTGTTGAGGTGGTCTCAGATGTTCACAATGCCAGCACATCCTAGTCAGAAATATGTTATGTATATTTCATGTCACACCTAGAACATGATCATGCCTACATTTTTAAAAGTTCTTTAAAATATTAATATAATTTTAAAGATGAACATACTTCATAGTAGAATTCAAGTTTGCCTGCTAGCAGATGAATTTGTAAGCTCTTAAAAGAAATGATTTAACATAGTTAATAATTAATGCCTGAGGATGAGGAGAAGCTCTAAACTGTTCCACCTCCAACATTATTACATGAATGACATATATTATTACAATATATTTCATGTTTCATTTTAAAATGTATTTTCAAGATTGTAATTAAAACACTATCTTGTTTTATGATTATTAAATTACCTTGGGCTATGGATATTAGCTGGAGAGCTAGTTCTATAATATTAGAATTCAACACTAGTTCCAGAGTTATATCTATGATCAAAAATGAAGTCTAGATTTGTGCCCCTATAGTATATATTTATAAAATGTCATTTACAGATAAGCCTTTAAGGTTAATTGAATGACATGCTCTTGTGTAGGTTTTTAAATACAGAAGAGTGAATTTTTCTTTCCTCTCTGTTTGGAAAGCCTTTTTGTAACTTTTTCATTCCCTTACAGGAAATATAACTGCCTTGTTTGTGCTTCTCAATCATTCTCTGATATTTTTCAAGGGGGATTAAATGTAAAAGTCCACATCCTTCAAAGCAATGTGACTCAAAGAGTCAAATGAAAATCTAAGGCTATTTTTGCCCCCAGGTTCCTATGATTGCAGGTAAACTGTGAAACCCACTTGACAATCTCAGTGATTACATCTGTGAAATAGTGATTATAAAGGCACCTTAGTCAATTTGTTTCCCTAGTCTTGCTTGAAATTTGACCTTCAATTTGTTTTGAAGGTCAAAACAAATTGTTTTGTCCCTCACCCGTTCTTTTTATATCAGCTCATCCTTACAACACTATTATTTAATGACATTTATTTCTCTGTTGTTTTAAAAGTTTATACTTATCATATTTGTGTGGGTCTCTTTTGATCTCTTTATTCTCACTCTCTGTCTCTCTCTCTCTCTCTGTCTGTCTCTCTCTCTGTCTTAGGGGCTTATTTTGAGGTCAGACCTTTTCCCTGTCTCTTCTCAAGACTTGACTCCTCTGATTGGGGGACTGCGAAGCAATCTGAAGGTAAGGGGGAAATGTCTCTTAACTCCTCATGGCTGTTGGTTTCTGTTTTTCTTTTCTAGTGGGCCATCAATGTCCCTTTTTCAGCATCTGTGCCAGTCAGATTCTCAGGAGAAGAGAGATGTCACACTCAAAATGAGACCAAGAAGAAGAGGAAGACAGATTTTGGTGAGGAGCTATAAGTTTCTGTAGCATATGGTAAATACATCTTAAAAATTTAAGTTAGATAAAATAATCAGTAGTTGAGATGACAACTTATACAAAATAACCTGGAGAAGAAACAGCCACCAACAAAACAATTTGTACAAGATTCTAAATGAAACCAAATGCCAGTGTGCAGAGGAATTGTGAACATTTACCTGCTAATTCTGAAGAGTTTTTGATGCATCTTTGTATCTCTTGAAAGCTAAAAATGACCTTCAGATATCTCAACCCTTGAGGGTGAATGAGGCACTGATTTGGGGACTGCATGGGAATCATGCTCTGATTTAATCAGAAAACCTGATTTAATCCCAGGTTTTCCAAGTTCAACAAGACCAGCTGCCTTGTTTCTTGGTGGTTTCTTGTGATGGTGAAGCTCAACCAAGTGTTACCATCCATTCACAAGGCATTTTAGGTGAGATCCTGAGTAATGTGGGGCCAATTACAATAGATGACTCAAAGACTGAGAGGTCAGATACACATTTTAAAAGCCATAGAGAGGAAATTGAAAGAGATAAAGAGAGGAAATAGAGGTATTCTTAAAGTATGATCAGTAAATATTATTAAAACTAAGTTGATGATAGCTTTCAATATCAGTCTCTGTGAAGTTACTTTTTAGAGATCAGTTTTCTTCCCAATCAAGTTAATTGATAAATGCTGTGGTTATTCCTAAAAACTGAATTAAAAAGTTGTTTTTGTTTATAACATCCATGGAAGCCACAAGAAATTTCTGATATTCAGGATTAGCCCAGGGTTTGAAAGGCCCAAAGCTTCCTCTCATCATTCATATCTTTCTCATTCATCCTGACTTCTGCATACTGTTGGGACAGAAATTACTGGGAAGTACATAAGAGTATGAGTGACATGGCTTCAAATTTCACATGAATAAATTTTCTCAAAGTTCTCACCCATTATCATGTGAATGTTATGATCCTGGCACATTTACAAATCAGTAATAACAATGGGTTGGAGTCAGGAAATCTGAGTTTTAATCCTAGCTTTGCTATGACTTAAGTGGTGAGCCTTGGTGTCTTGCAGCCTGTCAAGGCCTGGAGGGTTCACTCTGGATTCTGGCAGGCAGAAGAAAATGCACAGAGCCATGGGGATGCTTGACAGGACTTTACTCAAGGGTGGGCAATCCATGCACATTGAAAGCTGAGTGACCCCAGCTAGGAACCCCTATTCCCTTATACTAAATACAGACAAAGCCAGCAGGAAGCCAGAACATTGTATCACATAGCATGATTCTGCATGTGTCAGCCCACTCAGTGTTATGGGAACCCTTTATCGGACCCAGTCTCTAGGCTAATGAGTACACAGCTTATCTTAGTTCCCCAGGCAACTGGGTGAAGGAGCCAGAGTGCCTCCATTCAACCTACGCTTAGACAAATGTTTCATGTCTGTTTTCATCTGCTAACTGAGGCATTCGAACTAGATGCCTTTTAAGGTCATGATGTTCTCTGATATTAATTAACAATTTACTAACATAGAATTAGGGGAACAAATTCAGCCACACTGCTTCTTCCATTTGTCTCTTTAATGATTTTTTATAATTCATTATGACAGAATTTTTTTTCTTATAATATAGCAAGCAAGACAAGGCAAGAGGAAAAGGCAGTGTGTGGACCTATCCTTTACATCAACATAATATTCCAGGAAAACAGGGTCACAGGAGTCTATAACTGGTGTAGATCTCATAGGTGACCTTGGCCATATTTTAAGATTCAAATAAAGAGAAAGTGGCTCAGAGAGGTGAAGTAATTAGTTTAAGTTAAAATGCTGAGAAATTCAAAAGTAGTATCTTCTCTATTTAGGCTGCTAATAACAAAGTACCACAGACTGGGTGGCCTATGATTAACAAAAATTTATTTCTCACAGTTCTGGAGACTGGAAGTCTGAGATAATGGTGAAGGTCATCTTCTGAGTCACAGACTTCTTGTTGTATCCTCACAATGTGGAAGGGCCAAGGGAGCTCTCTGGTGCCTAGGCCTCTTTTATGAAAGCACTACTCCCATTCATGAGTACTCTGCCTTTGTGACCTGATCACCCCTGCCCTCCACCAAATTCTCACTTTCTAATTCTATCACATTGGACATTAGGATTTCAACTTATGAATTTAGGGGTCATACAAACATTCAGCCTTCGGCAGGTAGGAAAAAGAACTCATGTCTTTTGACTACTAATCCAATGATGTCTTTCTTTAGGACTTTCAATGTTGGCTTTCTTCCCCACATTGAAAACATTTGAAAATATCTTCTATAGTTCACTATAAGCTATGTGTGGAAGCAAGGGACACAATAAATGTGATAAATTTCTTGGTAGACAGATTTAGCAAAAATTGCTTAAGGGACTCAAGCAATTGCTCTATACATTTCATTAGTTTATGATAAGAGGTGATAGTTCTTTCAGAAAAGTTAGATGCTGATTGTTACCATTTGCACATAGAAATCAAAATTATTGTGATAATTCAAAATATGAAAACCTCAAATTCCTAGAATCTATTAAATGTTTTAAATATTATTTATAACCTGGTAATAACAAAAAAATCAATGTTTCTAATAAAACTATAGAGTGTTTTGTTCTTCCATAGGTAGTTTTCATGCATGTGTCCATAATGCATGTTTGCAAATATTTAGCTATAAAGAAAAACCCTACAAAGCCAACATCATGATTATTTTAAAACCATGTCTCTTTTATTGCTTTTAAATGATTGTAAATGTTTAATTGCAGCTATCACAAAATGACTCTGTGTTGAAAGCAGCAAGTAATCAAAACACTTCTCTTGTAATACACAGTGATGCATCAAATAACAGATCCTGTGAGAATAAACTTGATCTTGGAACACCAGTGTTGAGTCACAATCAGTAACAGATAAAAAGGAGGATGCAGCAGAATTATTTTAAGTATATGTATTTGTGGAGGTGGAGGTGCCAGGGCTTGAACAAACAAAAGAGGAAGACTACATTCTCTTCCAATCCAATTGTAAAATTCCCTGACCTGGAAATGGAGGAGCTGTCTGTCACCTTGGCCATTGGTGGCTGTAGATTCTGTGTTACTGGGTAAAGGATCAAGTCAGGTTGGAAAAGAATGTCTCCTAGGCATTCTTTTCAATTCTTACTGTCAACCTGGTTGGAGAGGAATGAATAGTCAACAACTTCCCCTTTTGAGCACATACTCTGTGTCAAGTACTGAGATACAGCTGTTTATTATTTTCCACAGACAAATATGGATGTTATTATTTCCCATGTTCTTATAAAGTGGGGAAGACTTATTGAGGCTAGATAAATTGTCCAGGCCCACAAACTATGGAAAAAGTAAGCCTGGAATCTATCGTGTATCTGTATGGTTCGAGTTTCTGCTTTTTTCTCTATACTCTATACTATAGAAGAACTATAGTTCTATACTCTAGAACTATAGAAGATATTTTCAAATGTAACCTGCGTTGAGGTCTAGAATATATTATTAAGCTACTGTATTATTTTTACTTTAGTAATTTTCTGAAACTGAGGGTATCGTTGCAATATAATCTTTTATAATGATTTTTCTGCTTCTTTTATACGGTACATTATAGTAACTATCTCACTTGTCTTTTTTCCCTGAAGTTCAGTCAGATTCACCATGGGATGGCTATAACTCTTCCCCAAGACCAAAGACCTGGGTAACTTAAATATGATTCTTTATGTTTTGTGCTCCTTAGAGAGGAAACAGAGGTTTTCAAACTGCTTCTGTACTTAGTGATAGAAGCCTCGAGAAATTCCCTATCTTCAGCTGTATCGTGCCAAGTGAGAAACCCCTGGCCACTCCTGCCATGTTGTGTGTCTTCTAGGGGTTTCTATAATCCCCACAACCTAATATCTTATCATGCTCATCTTTTCCCTCAACTGCTAATCCTAGGCATTCTCTAACAGGGATAGATGTACTTTACCACATGCTATTTAGTATTTCTCAGCTGTATCTCATGGGATTCTTAATTAGAACTCCCTTTTTACTGTATAAAGCTAAGAAAAATTTACCCAGTAATCCCACATACTCAGGCAGCAAGATCATAGATTATTTCTGTGTACTGACAGGGGTCAAAAAGCATAGGAAACCCAAATATAACCCTGCCAATTAGGGAAAGGACATTTACACACAAAGATAAGAGGGAATTAGATAAGGATTAAATAGCCAAATTTTAATGTCTATTAACAAATACAAAAGAAAGAAATTGCTCTTGTCAAAAGAGAGCAAGATCTTGTCACACAGAAGGAATTTGAGATGAAATACTATTAGTAATGTGGAACTACTGAGAATAGGAGGCTATTCACACCTACCCTACCGAACCCACAGTTCAGGATCTCCGGAGGTAGTGTGGGCTCATGGAAAGAGCACTTACTTTGAAGTCTGAAGTCATGGATTTAGATCTCTCTCTACCTTGAAATTAACTTTGTGAAGCAAATGCCTTATTTTCTTTGAGCCTCCTCTACATAGCTGTAAAACAGAGACAAGAAAACCTGCCTTAGCTACCTTCACTTTATTTGCAAAGTGAAGTAATGTATGGGAAAGCACTTTGTTAATTTTAATATAGTATTTAGCAGGACTGCCTTCATGATTTGTGGGACCCAATGCAAAATTAAAATGTGGGGCCCATTGTTCAGAAACTACTAAGAATTTCAAGGTGGTGATGGCACAATGTTAAACCAAAGATAGGGATTTTCTAAGCATAGACCCCTGTGTGACTAAATGAAGCTGTATGCCCACAAAGCCATCCCTGAGTGTTAATAGGATGCACCTCCTTGTTCCACTTCATGCTGTACTGCTGCTATACAAATTGAGAAAGTGTTCATTCTCATTGTTTTAGCAAGGCTGCATTGTCTTTCTGATGCCCTGCTTACTTGCGATGCGTTTGCCCCTAGCAGCAGGGACTTAGGAGTGATACAAGTGAATAGGAAGTTAGACTTGTTTAGACTGATACTGTTAACACTGTACCTCTGGTACTGTAGAAGTTAAACAAACTTGATCCAGGCAGTATTCTCTAATGATAGTTAAAGAATCATTGTTAATGGTTAAATCTTTCCCTGGGGAACTGGATTATGAGTTTTCACTCTGCAGCTTTTAGAATACAGCCTACTCTCTGGTTGGGGACTTCCTGTGGTTTTCTCCAGGGGACCAGCTGCTATGTTAGGAGAGAATGTGGTAGTTGCCTGAAAATGTCAGTTCAGCCTTCTCTCCAAGGATATTTGATCCTTCCATAGGGAAATCATTAGTAATCCATTTGTGCCCAGAGCTGCCAAGAGCGCTAATAAAGTCTCTGGAAAGTTGTGGTATAGACACAGAAGGAGGTAAACAAGAAATTGGGAAAAAAATTCAATAAGTTGATTCCCCTATGAGATGGTACAAAATTGTTTACTATGACCTGAGTTTCTTTCTAGTTTACTTTTAAATATAATATCATAAGCCTCTCCTAGGAGAGGCTTTTTTTCTTGTCCTTCCCCCCCAAAATGATTTATTTTTCTGAACAGAACTGCATCCCCCTGCATGAACTTATTATATTCAATGCATTTCTACTAATTGTGTTTTACATCCCAAATATGTACGGATTTCTTTGGCTCTTCTAAAAAACTGTGAAGACCAGATGTATAAATCAGATGTTTTTTTTCCTTCCTCCATCAGTCAATCATGCCGTAATTATAACCATTGCTCATCTTGGAACATTCTCCTATCTGTCACCTGCTCTGTGTTGCTGAACTGGTCCAAAGAGAATGAAAACTTTTGGTTTTTTAGTTATAGAGACCTATGCATATCTCTAGATGGAAACTGCCCCTACATAACGTTGGCCATTTTTTTCCTTCATAGCATTTTTTTAATGCTATGAAGAAGTATATTGAATTGCTGTATTTCACCAAGCAGGTTAGCTAAAGAAAATCAGAAAGTTCAAACAAGAAAACCATGTATTGAATTTTACAATTAGGGGGTCAATCCCATGAAACTCAATTTGCTTGGTCAGCTTCTCTGAGGCAAGCAAGGTCTGTGGGGTGTGGGAGCTGTGGAGAGGTCCTGCTTGTATCTCACTTCAAGAAGTAAGTGAGATGTCACTTATTTTAAAGTTGAGAGGCATGTAGTTACCTAACAGCATCCAATTGTAGCACCTTTGGGAACTGCAAATGACATTTGGATCAAGGTCACTAATTCCCAGGTAGCTCTTAGCACATCACTGAGCACGCACAGGGTACTAGAGTCTGGATATTGCTGCCTAATACAGGTCTCCTGTACTGGGCAGTCTTCGCTCTAGAGCATGGAATTAACTTAGGCTCTATTACGCTTGTATCACAGCCTGCAGCTTACATCGCCCACGTCTGCTTCCTTCCCTCTTAACCTTTCACAGGTGTCAGATCCATTGAGTGCTCTGAAGACCTTCCCTGTGCAACCTGCTTCTTCCCACTTTATCTTTCAGGAGCATTACCCACCTAAATCCGAAGAGTCACAGAAGGGATCCTATGACTGACTCAGCACAGACTTCACTTAGCTGCCTGCTGTGGTAAAACTCACTGTTTCGGCCAGTGATCACCTCTCAAAGTTCTGTGGGATCCATCACCTTCTTTTACCACTTCCTGCCTCAAAGCACCAAGGTACAGGACTTAGGATCTGACTTTCTCAGTATTGGCTGAAGGGGCAGGCACCAAGATTCCAAGGGAATCCAAGATTCCCACAATCTTGGATTCCCAAGATTTAGGGAATCCATGGGGTGAACATCAACTGTTATTGGGGAAGAACCCAGGAAGGAACAAACAAAGAAAATATTTCCTACGCCTTTTCTCTGGATCGTTTGGAAATTCATTAGTCCTACATGCTTCTATAAAGTCATGCAGGGAGCCTGGGCAATCAATGGCCCTTGCTACAAAGCTGTGTCTAGTTCAGTAATATTCTACTTTACAGGTTCTCTTTCTCCTTTAGTGCCTTTTTTGAAATCTGCTCTTCCTAGTAAGATGTTAGCATCTTAGACTGTCTAGGGGGAACTGGGCTGAGACAGGCATCATTGATTAGTTGCTGTTGTTATTGGTATTATGCCACCTGTCTGAGACTCTATGAGTCACTACTTTGTTCAGACTATCTTGCTATGCAGCACAGCATAACCTCTCTACTTGCTATAAAAGCAGATTGCTCATAATATTTTTTAAAAGACTTTATTTATTTATCTTTAGAAGGGAAGGGAAGGAGAGAAGGAGAGAAATATCAATGTATGGTTGCCTCTCGTGTGTCCCCTGCTGGGAACTGGCCTGCAACCCAGGCATGTGCTCAGACTGGGAATCGAACCACAATCGTGTGGTTTGCAGGCCCGCACTCAATCCACTGAGGTACACCAGCCAGGGCATGCTCATAATATTTTAGAGACATGATAGCAATTCTAAGAGAATTGAGAAACACTCAAAGATATTTGCTACTGACTAGATGTATGTTTGTGTAATTGATTTTCAATCTGTTAGGCATAGGATATTGTGCTGTGGTTTATAATTTGTATTAGTAGATTTTGATAGTCATTTTAATGATAGTTTTTATTTCTATTTCATCCACATGTGTAAATTAAAAATGGGGGATCTTCAATGGCTTAACTCAGAATTGGAACAATTTCTGTGGACTTTTTGGATTCCAAAAGTTGTAGATAATGAGGTGATCTGTCAGAGTGAAGCTTTATGGAGACTAGTCTGGAGGTATATGGGGTTCAGAAGGGAAGAGTAGATGTCACATGGGGAAGGCTGTGGACAGCTGGACATTAGTAGTAGAACAGATCCATTTAGAGCTGGGAGGATCCTGAACAATTCTCTAACTTGGAAGTGAGTAAGAAGAGGGAAGCTGGAAGACTCCTTTGGTCAGTGCACCCCAAGGAGTCATTGTAATTGTTCAAATCTCCACATTTCATTCCTTAGTGATGAGATGAAGACAACTTTGTATTTATCTGAACATTTATTAAACACCTGCCCTGAGATCATGCAAGGAGGTTTACATGTATAATTACATTTAGCACTCTAAACAACCAGTTAAATATGCTTTCTCATTTCCTTTAATAGATGAGGACATTTACACTTATAGTGTTAAGTGCTCAATGTTGCACACCTCCTCTTTGGCCAAGAGAGAATTTAAACCAGAGTGTTCTGATTGCAATGGCTGTACAGTCTATGCTGCACTGCACTGCTTGTCATATGCACTGTCCTGCATGATTCAAGACCCAGTGAGTGATAAAGACACTGAAGGACCATACAAGGCAGTCTATAATTAAGATGTCAGAGAGTTGGCTAAAGATTTTCTTCTGCTTTTTTTATTCTTACAGATATTAGTACTGTCTACCTTTGACATGTCAAAAATAGGCTTTTAACCAGAGCCTCCATGAAGACTGACAGCATATTGATGGGTGTGTTTTCATGCTTAGAACCAAGGTATCTGAACAACCCTGGTCTAAAATGTAGGAAGATATTACTGCAAAAATGGTATATAATTTCCAGATGTAAAGTTCATTCCTTATCATGTTGTATTCGTATCTTCTACTTTCGTAATTTTTTTCAGTGTTTAGAGCAGAATTGCCTTACCAACTCTCTTACTGCAGCAGCACAGCCGTTGCTGGGCACAACACCCATAGTCTTACTTAGCTATCATGTGACTCTGTTGAACTTAGGAAATATCCCAAGAATGAGTAAAATTGTTTATAGGCTCGCCAGTACAGCTGCAGGGCAGTTAAGTAATTTCCCATAGCATCACATTAAACACTATTTTTATAAAAGTAAGCAAACAGTTAATAAAATTAAACTGGGTTCTTCATTCTGTCAAAAATATTATAATTCTATAAAATAACATTTATAGTGAGGCTGACAATAGCATGTTATTCCACAGTATACAGGAGCTCACACTTTCCAAAGAGTAAGGAGAAAAATGCCTGGTGGGGAGGGAGCCAAATTCTTTCAATCTTTGCTAGAACTCATTATAAGCTTTCCTGTCATTCTTGGCTCTAAAAGTTCACTATATTATTATTTAATCACATTGCAGATTCATCTTACTGTAAGCAAACAGTAAAGATAAGTTGCAAAACTGACTAGAGATGATTCCTCACTTTGGGTGAAAAATCACTATACAATGACTTTAAAGAATTTATTGAAAATAGAATTTTCTTTGTAAAGACACTTATTTCTACATATACTTCTGGGAATATGGGCCACCCCTGACATACTAATGATACGTGCAGATGGATTGGTATTCATAGCTTCAGGAGCTACTGGGGCAAGCATCAAATCCTGCACATTCCTGTCTTTGCTGCTAGATCCCGTATTACATCTTTGTCATTCCAATAAAACATTATTCCCTCTATAGAATCCAGTTGGTGCTCTGTGTGTGCATGCACACAGTGAGTATCTTTTTGATTCACTGAAATGTAAACTCTACAAGAGTAGGGTCTATGAATCATTTTGCTGATCATGATATTCCTAGAGGCGGGTAAGTGCCTGGCACTTACCTGTGGAAGATATTCAATAGAAGTCTTTTAAATCACGAGTTTACTTGTTTACACATTTGGTCATTCTTTAATTTCTGTAACATGTATTAGGTGCCTTCTATAAGATAGTCAGTGGCCTACATACGCATTGGAGCTAAATTAAGCATTAAATACATGTGTGTATGTTTATGCATGTAGCTTTAAATCCAGAGGAATCTGTAACATTGGTCTCAAAGACCACAGTGTAGAAATACCTGGTAGTTCAAGTCACCAATGGAGCTGTGGCTACTATTGTTATGAGGGTGAAAGAGGCTTTTTTTATGGTGCCAGTTTGGATAGTCTTTGGATTAGAAGGTTAAGTGTATTCCTAGAATATAATTTTAAAGTATAAACTAATCTTTTTAGGAGTAACATTTAAAATTGCACTTAAATATTTTAAGTCTGATAGTAATGGGTAAGTTAGCAATGTATGACTCTCCAAGGACAGTCACAGGTATGGTACCAGAAACAAAGGGATGCAGAAGCCAGGACCCATGAAAGGGATGTGAAGGGATCTGGGAAGAGCATCCACAGTGTTCATTACTCCAGGTTATTATCACAGAAATGGTGTTGGCAGGGGGGTGAGGAAAAAATGGACTTATCTCTATTATTAGGTTATGAACCCTGACAAGTTTAATTTCATTCTTAAAGGAAACATAGTTTTATTCTGATAACCCAAGGGATATGTTTGCTGGACTAAACTGATAGAACTCAACTGATTCATAAAATAGAGATGGTTCGCCTTTCTATTTTGTAAGGTGAAACTTATCTGTAACATTTCACATATTTATAGTGGTTTTTATTTTTTTAAATTTTTTTATCATGCAAAACCACATTTATTATCACCAATTATAATGTCACATAAAATTATATTTCTATTGATAAAATATGTAATTTAGTTCAGTTATAGTGGTTTTTAAATAACTAGGATAGTATGAGCTCCCTCATTCTTCCTCTATTTACCTACCTAGTGTTAGGAATTCGTTGCCATAGACAAAGAGGCTGTAAATATGTAGAACTAGATTTTCTCTTCTATACCTAGTTCTAACAGTGTTTGATGAGATTTACCTTTGCTCGGCAGGATCAAAATAACTGAACACTTTGACTAAGTAAAAAATCTAGGGAGAGGGTTGTTTGGAATAGAAAGATAAGGCCTCATCATGGAGGGTATGTATCCTGTGAGAACAGGGACAGAATGGGAGTGCGAACCTAGTGCATGACTGTACATTGGAACAGAAGCTACTAGGTGACAATTAATGGTAAGGAAACTGTGTACTTAACTGGAAAAAGAGCCTGCAATTTAGCATTTACAAGATAAAAGCTAGTCTTCCCTGTTAAACTAAGGAATATTGTCAAGTATGAAATTCCTTTAAAGTTTTCACCAGTGTTATTGTCAACACACCCACCTGCTCTATTTATTAGGTACCGTGTGTTTAGACATAATGTTGAGAGAACAAAAGTGAAAGGCTATGTCTCTGTCCCTAAGAAACTCACAATACAGGTGAGGACACCCATTCCACATAGCACAGCCCTGTAAAAACAATAGCCCTCAGTTGTATGGAGGGTCCTTGCTCTGTGCTAGGTATTGCAAGAGATATTTTGCTTTCATGATCTAATCTCATCATTACCTCAGCAATGCAAAGTAAGAATTATTACTCTCATTTTTAAAATGAGGAAACTGAGGCTCAGAGAAATGAAATAACTGGGTTCTGATAAAACAACTTATTAAGTGTTCTATTAAGAATTCAAATCTGAACCAAGCTGTCTTTCTATTAAACTTAGCTACTTTTAAAAAATTGTATAATGAAGTTTAAAATCCAGATTGATTTGAGACTAGAATGAGCATGCAAAGACACTCAGAAATGCCTTTTTAAAAAGCTGTATTTGAGGCAAAAGATCAAGGAATGAACAGTGTGTTGATTAGGGCCAACATTATATTGATGAGTAAGATGAGTAAGATAGAGGAGCAACTTCACCTTTTGTTTTGCTTTTGTATTTGCCTTCTCTGTCAAATAGAATGATCTCCAAACTACAAGAGAATAAAAACAAAATTGGTTACAGGGCAATTTAAATCTATATGGGTGAAGACGTTATAAGACAGCAGATAACAGACCTAAATGAGCTCAGGCTCTTACTAGAAGAAACATGGTCTTGAAGACCAAGACAATCTCAGACAGATCAATATTCCTGTTGTGTTTTTTCCACAGCACCCTGTGAAACAGTATATGTTATGATTTGTAAGTATATATGTATTTGTGTGGTTATGCCAACAATTGCTTTTCTGTCCCAGGTATGACACTAGAAACAAAGTTGTATATTGTGCTCTCTGTGCTGTTTTCCTGGTGGCTAGTATGGTGCCTGGGACATGGCTGGGACTCAGCACACCTTCAATGAATCAAATAATTCACTGAGTCTCTGTAGGCAACTTTCGCAGTGTCAGTAGAAACTGAAGTGGATGGTGACACTGATTTTGAAAAGGATGTTGATGGCAAAAAATGGTACTTTTAATAAGAAGTCACCAACTGGTAGCCTATAAGACAAATAAAACTGGCAAGAATCTATTGACTGGTCCAGGAAAAGTTACTGAATTTGAATACCTTTAGGAGATATATATTTTATAGTTTATCATAGTTTTTGCCTCCCTCTGCTGTGTTCCCCAATTTTATTCCCTGGTTGATTCATTGAAGTATTTGTGTTTTAGAGTCCAACTGATCATTGACATTGATCCTATGCAGTATTCTAGAATATGTCATTGCAAAGATTAAGGTTTTTAAAATACTGGAGAGATGAACAATGAAATGATAATGAAGTTACAACTATCGACAACTGAACCTAAACAAAAGCAAACTAAGCAAACAACTAGAATAGGAACAGAATCACTGAAATGGAGATCACATGGAGGGTTGTCAACAGGGGTGGGAAGGGAGGAGAATGGGGGAAAAGGTACAGGGAATAAGAAGCATAAATGGTAGGTACAAAACAGGGGAGGTTTTTGGAGAAGCCGAAGAACTTATATGTACAAACCATGGATATGAACTATTTTGGGGGGGGATGTTAGTGAAAGGGAGGTTACAGCGTGGAGGGGAATAAAATATTTAAAAAATGGGACATTTGTAGTAGCATAATCAATAAAATATACTTTATTTATTTATTTTTTTGCTTTGTAAAAATCTTTTTTCCCAAATTTTTTATTTAATTATTTTTCAAGTACAGTTTTCTGTCTATTACTCCCATCCCATCCCACCCCCGTGCTCCCCCTCCCATTCCCACCCTTCTCAATTGTTGTCCATGTATCCTTTATATATGTTCCTCTAAATCCCTCCCTTATTTCCCCTGAAATTCCATCCCCTCTCCCCTCTGGTCACTGTCAGCCTGTTCTCTATTTCAGTGTCTTTGGTTATATTTTGCTTGCTTGTTTGTTTTGTTGTTTAGCTTCCTGTCAAAGGTGAGATCATATGGTATTTGTCCTTCAATACCTGGCTTATTTCACTCAGCATAATGCTTTTCAGTTCCATCCATGATGTTGCAAAAGGTAGGAGCTCTTTCTTTCTTTCTGCAACATAAAATTCCATTGTGTATATGTACCATAGTTTTTTTATACATTCATTTACTGATGGGCACCTAGGTTGCATCCAACTCTTGGCTATTGTAAATTGTGCTGCTATGAACATTGGGGTGCATATTGGTGTTTTAGGGTTCTTAGGATATAGTCCTAGCAGTGGAATTGCTGGATCAAAAGGCAAGTCCAATTTTAGTTTTCTGAGAAAATTCCATACTGTTTTCCATAATGGTTGTACCAGTCTACAATCCCACCAACAGTGGACCAGAGTCCCCTTTCCTCCACACCCTCTCCAACATTTGTTGTTTATTGCTTTGTTTATGATAGCCATTCTCACCGGTGTAAAGTGGTATCTCATTGTAGTTTTAATTTGCATCTCTCTGATAGCTAGTGATATTGAGCATCTTTTCATGTGTCTCTGGATCCTCTGTATGTCCTCCTTGCAGAAGTGTCTGTTCAAGTCCTTTCCCCATTTTTTAATTGGGTTAGTTGTCTTCTTAGAGTGAAGTCGTGTGAGTTCTTTGTATATTTTGGAGATTAAACCTTTGTCTGAGGTATCATTGGCAAATATGTTTTCCCATACAGTTGGTTGTCTTTTTATTTTAATGCTGTTTTCTTTAGCTGCGCAGAAGCTTTTTATTTTGATGAGATCCCATTTGTTTATTCTTTCCTTTATAGTCCTTGCTCTAGGGGACATATCAGTAAAAATGTTGCTGCGTGAAATATCTGAGATTTTCCTGCCAATGTTCTCCTCTAGGACTTTAATGGTGTCATGGCTTATATTTAAGTCTTTTATCCACCTTGAATTTATTTTGGTGTATGATGTAAGTTGGTGCTCGAGTTTCATTTTTTTGCATGTAGCTGTCCAGTTCTCCCAACACCATTTGTTGAAGAGGCTATCTTTACCCCATTTTATGATACTGCCCCCTTTGTCGAATATTAATTGACTGTAGAGATTTGGGTTTATTTCTGGGTTCTCTATTCTGTTCCATTGGTCTATGTGCCTGTTTTTATGCCAGTACCAGGCTGTTTTGATTACAGTGGCCTTGTAATACAGTTTGATATCAGGTATTGTGATCCCTCCTACTTTGTTCTTCTTTCTTAACATTGCAGCTGCTATTCGGGGTCTTTTATGGTTCCATATAAATTTTTGAAGTGTTTGTTCTATGTCTGTGAAATATGCCATTGGTACTTTAATAGGTATTGCATTGAATCTGTAAATTGCTTTGGGTAGTATGGACATTTTGATGATGTTAATTCTTCCAATCCATGAACACGGTATACGTCTCCATTTGTTTGTGTCTTCCTTGATTTCTGTCTTCAGTGTTGTGTAATTTTCTGCATACAGGTCTTTAACCTCCTTGGTTAGATTTATTCCCAGATATTTTATTTTTCTTTTTGCTATATCGAATGGGATTTTTTTCTTGATTTCTGCTTCTGCTGATTCATTGTTAGTATACAGAAATGCCTTTGATTTCTGGATATTGACTTTGTATCCCGCTGTTTTGCCAAATTCATTTATTAGTTCCAGCAGTTTTTTGGTAGAGTCTATAGGATTTTCCATGTACACTATCATGTCATCTGCAAACAGTGACAGTTTTGTTTCCTCCTTTCCGATTTGGATGCCTTTTATTTCCTTTTCTTGTCTGATTGCTGTGGCTAGAACTTCCAATACTATATTAAATAGAAGTGGTGAAAGTGGACAACCTTGTCTTGTTCCTGATCTTAGTGGAAAAGCTTTCAGTTTTTGCCCATTCAGTATGATGTTGGCTGTAGGTCTTTCATATATGGCCTTTATTATATTGAGGAATGCTCCCTCTATTCCCACTTTGCTGAGTACCTTTATCATAAATGGGTGTTGTACCTTATCAAAAGCTTTTTCCGCGTCTATTGATATGACCATGTGGTTTTTGTCCTTGCTTTTGTTTATGTGGTGTATTACATTTACTGATTTGCGGATATTGAACCATCCTTGCATCCCTGGGATGAATCCCACTTGGTCATGGTGTATGATCTTTTTGATGTATTGTTGGATGCGATTTGCCAATATTTTGTTGAGGATTTTAGCATCTATGTTCATCAGTGATATTGGCCTAAAGTTTTCTTTCTTTGTTGTGTCTCTATCTGGTTTTGGAATTAGGATAATGCTCGCTTCATAAAAAGAGTTTGGGAGTTTCCCATCATTTTGGATTTTTTGGAATAGTCTGTGAAGAATAGGGGTTAGCTCTTCCTTAAACGCTTTGTAGAATTCTCCTGTGAAACCATCTGGTCCGGGGCTTTTGTGTGATGGGAGTTTTTTGATTACTGCTTCAATTTCATTTGCTGTTATTGGTCTGTTCAGGCTTTCTACTTCTTCTTCATTGAGTTTTGGAAGATTATATTTTTCTAGAAATTTGTCCATTTCACCTAGGTTTTCAAATTTCTTGGCATACAGTTCTTCATAGTAATTCCTTACAATCCCTTCTATTTCTGTGGTATCAGTTGTAATCTCTCCTCTTTCATTTCTGATTGTGTTTATTTGTGTCCTCTCTCTTCTTTTCTTAATGAGCCTACTTAAAGGCTTGTCTATTTTGTTTATCTTTTCAAAAAACCAACTCTTGGATTCATTGATCCTTATAATTGTGCTTTTGGTCTCTATGTCATTTAATTCTGCTCTGATCTTGGTTATTTCCTTCCTTGTACTTGCTCTGGGCTGTCTTTGTTGTTGTTCTTCGAGTTCTTGCAGGCGTCGGGTTAGGTTGTTTGTTTGAAATGTTTCTATTTTCTTTAGGTAAGCCTGTATTGCTATGAACTTCCCTCTCAGGACTGCCTTGGCCGTGTCCCATAAGTTTTGGGTTGTTGTGAGTTCATTTTCATTTGTTTCCAGAAACTTTTTGATTTCTTCCCTAATTTCAATCTTGACCCATTCGTTGTTTAATAGCATACCATTCAGTCTCCATGATTTTGGGTGTTTTGGGTTTTTTCCTTTGGGGTTGGTTTCTAATTTCAGTCCCTTGTGGTCAGAGAAAATGCTTGGTATGATTTCAATTTTCTTGAATTTGTTGAGGCTCATTTTGTGTCCTATCATGTGGTCTATCTTTGAAAATGTTCCATGTGCATTTGAAAAGAATGTGTATTTAGCTTCTTTGGGATGAAGCGCTCTATATATATCAGTCAAGTCCATTTCTTCTAGAGTGTCGTTTAATGCTGCTATATCTTTGTTGATATTTTGTTTGGAAGATCTGTCCATTTTTGACAGTGGGGTGTTAAAATCCCCTACTATAATTGTGTTGCTGTCAATATCTTTCTTGAAGTCTTCTAGGATTTTTCTTATATATTTGGGTGCTCCTATGTTGGGTGCATATATATTTATGATGTTAATGTCTTCGTGCTGGATTCTTCCCTTGAGCAATATGAAGTGACCTTCTGGGTCTCTCTTTATGGCCCTTTTTTTGAAGTCTATTTTGTCTGATATTAGAATTGCTACCCCGGCTTTTTTTTCTTGTCCATTTGCTTGGAAAATTTGTTTCCAGCCTTTCACTTTTAGTCTGTGATGGTCTTTTGTCCTGAGGTGGGTCTCCTGTAGGCAGCATATGTGTGGGTCATGCTTTCTTATCCATTCAGCTATTCTATGTCTTTTGATTGGAGCATTTAATCCATTTACATTTAAGGTTATTATTGATAGGTACTTATTCATTGCCATTTTTGTACCACAGTTCCTCTCTGTCTCTCTCTTTTCCTTCCTTTCCTTAAAACAGTCCTTTTAGTATTTCTTGTAGAGTTGGTTTGGTGGAGGCATATTCTTTTAGACTTCTTTTGTCTTGGAAGCTCTTTATTTGGCCTTCTATCTTGATTGAGAGCCTTGCTGGGTAAAGTAGCCTTGGTTGTAGGCCTCTGGTTCTCATTACTTGAAATATTTCTTGCCGTTCTCTTCTTGCTTGGAGTGTTTCCATTGAGAAGTCAGTAGCTAACCTTATTGGGGCTCCCTTGTATGTTAGTTCCTTTTTCTCCCTTGCTGCCTTTAAGATTCTCTCTTTGTCTTGGAATTTTGCCATTTTAATGATGATGTGTCTTGAAGTGGGCCTCTTAGTGTTCCTCTTGAATGGGACTCTCAGTGATTCCTGGATTCTTGTAACTTTTTCTCTCATCAAATTAGGAAAATTTTCCATCACCACTCTTTCAAATAGGTTTTCTATCCCTTGTTCTTCTTCTTCTCCTTCTGGTATTCCTATTATTTGTATATTACTACGTTTCATATTATCTTGCATTTCCCTTAGTCCCTCTTCATTCTTTTTAAGCCTCTTTTTCCTTTCTTGCTCTTTCTGGGAGATTCTTTCTACTGTGTCTTCCAACTCGCTGATCCGATCTTCTGCCTCATTGATCCTGCTTTTCATTCCTTCTACTGTATTCTTCAGTTCTGAAATTGTATTCTTCATTTCCTCTTGGCCTTTGCTGATAGTTTCTATTTCCGTTTACATGTTGATATAGTTTGCAGAGAGCTCATTGTAGCCCCCCTCTAGTTTCTGGTAGCTCCCCTCTAGTTTCTGGTAGCTCATTTTGAGATCTTTGAATTTCCTGATAACTAGTGCTTTGAATTCAGTAGCTGATAGCTGACTTGCCTCTCCTTCATCTGACATTATTTCTGAGACTTCCACCTTTTCTTTCATTTGGGCATTGTTTCTTTGTCTTCCCATTGCTTATGAGACTCTTCTTGTTAGCTTCAGCTTCTTAAATTGATCTGTTCTGACTTCCTAGGTTTATGGTGTGAGCTTCTGTGGTAGAATACCTGTGAAATTCAGTGGTGCAGTCTCCTGCAGGTATCTTGATATTCTCCACTTTCACCTACTCCTTTCTTTGTGTGTGTGTGTGTGATCAGCAATTTCCATTCTGGAGTCACCATGGGCCTCAGTGTTGTCATCTATCAAAGTGGAATGATGTCTTGGGAAATCCTGGCAAGAGGGCAAAAACTGGAGAAGTTTTGTATCCTCAGGACGTTCCTCTACTCAAAGGGCTGAGCTTTTCGCACTGCAATCATGGCCCTGCCGCAATGGCCCCCAAAACCTCTGAATCAATAAAATATACTTTAAAAATTTGAAAAAAAGAAGAAGAGGCAAAGGAAGCAGCATGGGTCAATAAAATACAATTGACAACTTTTAACTCCAAAGAAGAAAACTGACTGAGTGTGTGCTAAATCTGTGTGTGTGTGTGTTTGTACATATAGTATTTAAATGTTTAATTTATCTGCTGACATTTAAAGTTTTTGCAAAATGTTACCATTGAGGAAAACTGAGTAAAGGGAACATGAGATTTCTCTGAATTACTTTGTACAGGTGCAAAATAAAAGTTGTAATAAAAATTACTGCAGAGAAAAGAGTGATTTCTAAGACACAGGGCAAATAATTTCCTATTAATATTTTTAAATGGTATTTAACAGTAACATTCAGTAAACTGGAGAATGGGAAAGCTAAAGGCTAAAGGATTGTGTCTGCAGTATAACATACTCAACAATTTTATCAATGATTAATGGAATTGATGAATCATGCCCAAATCAAATTTTCTGGCATCTTTCCAAATAACATGCTTGTAATATCTACTTTTTAATTAATTAACTTTAGTTCGCACTTTCAGACTTTCTGTTTTGGTAGTTGAGGATCTAGTACTCTTAATCAGGGTATCATTCATGATCTAATATATTAAGTAAGTTGGGTATTGGGTTTCTTAAAACAGTGAGGATAGAAGTTACCCATTCACAAAAATGTTGTTAAAAATAAATCAGAACAAAACAACCCTCCCACTTAAAATGTGAACATGTTTAAAAGTTCCTGTACATTATCATGACCATTTCGACTCCTACTCAGTTTTTACCATTCAATCTGTTTACAATAATTGGAGTATGTTAGGTTCCAAAGCAAAAGAGTGTATTTCCTCATCTTTTGCCACACTCATTCAAAAATAGTCTATAGTGGATACAGTGCTAATGATGTGATCAGCATATTTATTATTTTACCTTTACCTTAGGGTAAACTTGATGTTTCTATGGTTTGTGCAAAGACTTTGATTGACAGGGCACTGGTCTATGTGATCTTGAAAAAATCATGTCTCTCAGACTTTTCCTCCTTGAAAAAAACTGGAGTTAATAAGAAGTTAATATTGCCTACCTTAAAGGGTTTTTATAAAGCTAATACAAGTTTATATACAAGTTTAAATATAACATCTACCCTACCCTGAATCTTTACTTATGTCAGGACTGTATTAAATTCATCAGGTATTTTTTTTTTTTTTTTTTGTCTAACTCAGTCAGATATTAGTTGGGTGGTTTTCTTCCTCTCAAGATCCATGAAAAATCAAATCTTTGAATTAAAAATTCCACCAAGATCTGTGCTAATTTTAAAGAAGCTCATTTTCTGAGAGCTAACACAGTCTATTGGATCTCTCTTCATCTGATACCAACTATGTTTCAAAAAATATTTCTTCAGCTTCTTTGTTGAAGATCACTTACAGCAATTATTTGTGAGTTCAGGATATGGTGCTGATGGTTTTGTAGATGGGAAAAAGTTATATAATGTGTGGCACACATTTTCACCTTTTTTCCTGTCTGCTGCCCATTATGTCTTTCTCCTGCCTGCTTCTTTTTACTTTCTTTCTTCTTAATTTCCCTGGGAACTCAAATTGGTTGTCTTCTGTTATGCTGAACTACTTACTCTTTTTTTAAGTTATGCTACATGATATCCAGTCTTTTCAGATCCCATTTTCTACATTATCATTTCCCAAGGTAGTTTTTTTTAAAAAACAACCCTACATTTATTAATATACTATATTCACATAATTAAATCAAATAGAACTAAAAGGTGTATTTGAATAAAAACTAGTCTCCTATCT
Source organism: Sturnira hondurensis (assembly GCF_014824575.4). NCBI lineage: Eukaryota > Metazoa > Chordata > Mammalia > Chiroptera > Phyllostomidae > Sturnira > Sturnira hondurensis. The sequence goes on along the minus strand of NW_028073511.1, from coordinate 22,049,034 downwards.
CATTCTTCCTCGTTTTCAAGTCCTGTTCTCCTAATATATATTAAGTTCAGGTCTTTTACAGTTTTATGATTTTTCAGAATCTTTGTAAATAATTATACTTGTATTGCTATTTCTTAATTTATCAATATCAGTGGTGTTAGACTTTCTGCTTTGCTAGTTCAGGATCTTTCACTCAATACAACCCCCTCTCTTTATATACCACATAACACACATGTTCCCTTAAACTGTTCTCTCAATATAGTTTAGCCTATTTCTAATGAACTCAGTACTTAGTTTCCAAGTTATTGAATAATTAAATATTTACTTCAGAGCCTAGTAGTATATTAAGTTTCTTCTTTTTAAAATTTACTCTATTACTCTGCTGTATTTATTATTCTGTTTATATTTTACTATTTTTCATTTATATCAAAGGCTCTAATAATGAAATGTTAAAATATAAGAGATAACAAATCAATTTATTACTTTTTTTTCCTCTTTGAAGCCTCCTTTCCATCTTTCCATCACTGTTTTTCAGTCCCAGGTGGTTATACTCTAGGTCATGTGAACAAATGTCAGCCTTCTTCAGTGTTTGATCCTTTATTTGGGGTACTACTTAGTCTTCTTACTTGGTTTATTCTTTTATTTTGCTGAAGCTAGTCTTCTAGTATCTTTCTAAGAAGTGATGCATGACAATTTATTGACTCCTTGCATGTCTAAAAATGTGCTTATTCCTATACTCACATTTGACTGATAATCTGACTCAAATAATATACATCTGTCATTTGATTGGAACAGTGACAATTGAGAGTATCTGTCAAACACTTTCCCTATATTTTTATGGTGCCCTGCCTTGTGAATTCTGTCTTTCCAAGCTATAATCCAGACTTCTTTCACCAACCTCCTTTGCAGCTATAGTGCAGTTACGTGACTGCAGCCTGCCAAACAAACCAGTACAGATTGCCATTCAGAAGCTAATAGCTTGAGTTTGTAGGAGTTTGCCATTTTTCTGGTGAAGGTTCAGAGGCACGAGGCTTTCAGAGGCAGTAGTGTCATCAGTGCTGGAAGCAAGGGTGGTTGCAGTGGATTCCAGTGTGAGGTTGGTGGAGGGATAAAATAAAACATTTTCCCCACGACGGTGGTGCTGGGCCTTGATACTGGAACCTGATCTTGAGCTTATTTCTCTAACCCTTCCAATGATTCAGTGAATTAATTATCTACTTTAGAAATTTACTTTTCTTGGCCAACAGTGTGCATTTTCTTCTTTACAACTAAGACTGATACAGTTAATATAGAATTCTAGACTAAGAATAATTTTGCACCAGAAGTTCAGAGGTTTGGCTTCACAGTCATTGAGCATCTAGTGTTGTGGATGTCATGTGATACCTATTATTTAATAAGGGTCTTGTGTGTGTATATGTGTTATAAACTTTCAGAATTTTCCTTTAATTCTTTTTAATATAGTTTATTGATTATGCTATTACAGTTGTCCCATTTCACCCCTTCACTCCCCACCACCCTGCATACCCTCTCCTACCCACATTCCCCTCCTTTAGTTCATGTCTATGTGTAATAGTTATATGTTCTTTAGCTTCTACATTTTCCATACTATTCTTACTCTCCCCCTGTCTATTTTCTACCTACCATCTATGCTACTTATTCTCTGTAGTTTTTCTCCCTCTCTCCTCCTCCCACTCCCTTGTTGTTAACCCTCCATGTAATCTCCATTTCTGTGGTTCTGTTTCTGTTCTAGTAATTTTCCTTGATTTGTTTTTGTTTTTGTTTTAGGTGTGGTTGTTAATAATTGTGAGTTGGCTGTCATTTTACTATACATGTTTTTTATCTTCTTTTTTTTTTAGATGAGTCCCTTTAACATTGCTTATAATAAGGGTTTGATGATGATGAACTTCTTTAACTGGACCTTATCTGAGAAGCATTTTATCTGCCCTTCCATTCTGAATGAAAGCTTTGCTGGATAGAGTAATCTTAGATGTAGGTCCTTGCCTTTCATAACTTGGAATACTTCTTCCCAGCCCCTTCTTGCCTCCAAGGTTTCTTTTGAGAGATCAGCTGTCAATCTCATGAGAAGTTTTTTGTAGGTGACTATCCCCTTATCTCTTGCTGCTTCTAGGATTCTCTCCTTCATTTTAATCTTGGGTAATGTAATTATGTTGTGCCTTGGTGTGTTCCTCCTTGGGTCCACCTTCTTTGGGACTCTCTGAGCTTCCTGGACTTCTTAGAAGTTTATTTCCTTTGCCAGATTGAGGAAGTTCTCCTTTATTATTTGTTCAAATAAGTTTTTAGTTTGTTGCTCTTCCTCTTCTTCTTCTGGTACCCCTGTAATTTGGATGTTAGAACATTTAAAGAAGTCCTGGAGGTTCCTAAGCCTCTCCTCATTTTTTTGAATTCTTGTTTCTTCATTCTTTTCTATTTGGTCACTTCTTTTTTCCCTCTGGTCCACTCTATTGATTTGAGTTCCAGTTTTCTTTTCATCACTGTTGGTTCCCTGTGCATTTTGCTTCATTTCACTTAGTGTAGCCGTCATTTTTTCATCTAATTTGTGACCAAAATCAACCAGTTCTGTGAGCATCCTGATCACCAGTGCTTTGAACTGTGCATCTAATAGGTTGGCTATCTCTTGGTCACTTAAAAGTGTTGGCTTTAGGGCTTTGATTTGTTCTGTTTTGAGCCATAATTTTTTTGTTATGTATGAGGGGCAGAGCCTTAGGTGTTCACCTGGACAGAGCAACGCGGTTGCTAGGTTGTGATGCTGCATGTGGGGGCGGGGTCAAAGAGGGAATAATGATGGTTGCTCCACTCTCTCTCAGATTTCAGTCCCCTCTGCCACTTTCCACAAGCAAATTGTGCCCTTCTGGTGCTGATTCCCGAGTGGGTGAGATTTGTGTACATTTTAGGACCCTGTGGGTCTCTCCAATCAACTCTCCTGTGAGGCTGGGAGTCTCTCCTGGCACCTCAACCCCCACAAGATTTTTCAATTGGTGCTTTTAGGCTTTGTTTCCCATTGCTGGGGCCCTTGGTTTCATGGTCTGTCTCACTGCCCATTTCTTGCCAGGTTTATCTGCGCTCGAATGTGTGTCTTCAGTCAGCCAACTGCCTTGCATGCTCTGCTCGTTTCCTCCCTGCACTTGGGTCTGCCAGCCACCACCTTTTTCTGCTGTGACCCCTCTCCACCAGCCACCAACTCCGCCCTTCTTACTGGTCTGGAGGAATGGTTCATTGTTGTCAGACTTTGGTACAGTTCAGTTTTCTGTCTGTTCTGGTTGCGTTTTTGCTTTTAAATCTTTCTTGTCTTTAAATTTGGTTTTGCGGGGAGCAACAGTATTTCTACCTACACCTCCATCTTGGCTAAAATTCCCAATGATGATGATGACAAAAATTTTAATGAGGAATTTTAGTGTCAGCTATTAAATAAAATGATCAACTTATCACTATGAAAGAGTATATTGTCTCTTTTACATTTGATAGAATGAGATTCAAAGGGTTTAATTAACTTGTCCAGAGTATTACCCACTTAGGTAGTAAACATATATTCAAAGCCAGACCAGTCTGATTCTGAAGATCACACTGTAACTATTAAACATTGATTAGTACACCAAATACTAACATGCCACAGTTTCTTAATATTGACAATTATTACAATGTTAACCCACAATTATAGAACTCAATGTTTTAGATAGATGTTATTTCTAGAGTGAGTGAGGTAATAGGGTCATCTTTATCTAACATATCTAGAATAATTTAGGCCTGACAGCAGTAGGTAACAGAATTAATATTTTAAAAAATTGTTGTGTTATGTGGTATATTCTCCCTCCCAAAGATGTCCACACTCTAATCCCTAAAAACTGAATGTGTTAGATTATATAACAAGGGGAATTATCTTACAGATGGAATTAAATTTCCTAATCAGACAATCTTGAGATATCTGGATGAGCCAAGTGTAATCACAATGGTCCTTATATGTAGAAAGAGATAGAAGAGAAAGGACCAGAAATACATCAGAGCATGGCATATAGAGAGAGCAGACTTACAGCTATTGGGGGGCAGGTTGAGGGACTGGGTACACAGCATGGAGGGATTGGGCAAAAGGGAAAAAAAAAGGGATTGGAAACGGATAACAGTGTGATGATTGCCAGGGGGAGAGGGAATGAGAGGATGTGGAGGAGGGTATAGGGGGAATAAATGGTGATGGACGGAGACTTTGCTTGGAACGATGAACACATAATACAGTGTACAGGTGATATGCTGTGGAATTGTGCACCAGAAACTTGTATAATTTGTTAACCAGTGTCACCACATAAAATTTAATAGGAAGGAAAAAAAGAAGTAGGTTAGCATGAGAAGGGGTCAGCATGATTTAACAATGCTGGCTTTTAAAATGAAGGAATGGGGCCATGAGCCAAGGAATGCAGGTTTTCTCGAGAAGTTGGAAGAGGCAAAGAAGCTGGTCATCCCTTAGAATCTCCAGAAGAAATTCAGGCCTGCCAACACTTTGAGTTTAGCCCTATGACACTCATTTCAGATTTCTGATCTCCAGAAATATAAGATAATTTTTTAAACCACCAATGTATGGTAATTTATTTGCAGCAAACTACAAGTAACCTGCTATTAATTCTTTCTAATGTATTCTTTATTTCTGAGTGGTTCTTCTTATGATTACCATGTCATTTTTTAATGCTTGCTATCTCTTTGTGTAAGTTCTCATGGAGTTCATCTATTCTTCCTCTAAGTTCATTGAACATTTTTGTAATTATTACTTTGAACTCTATATCTGATAGATTGATTGCTCCCATTTCATTTTTTTCCTGGGGACTTCTCATATTCTTTCCTTTCAGACATGTTTCTTTGTTTCCCATTTTGGCTGCTTCCCTGTGTTTGTTTCTATGCATTAGGTAGACCTGCTACATTTCTCAGTCTTGGCAGGGTGGCCTTATGCAGTAGATGTCCTGTAGGGCCCAGTGCTGTATTCTTCCTGATCATCTGAGCTAGGTGCCCGCAGAAGTATCCTTTGGGAAGATTATATGTGCCCTCTTCCTATAATTGAGCTTGGATTGCTATTGGTATGTAAGTGGGTGGGACTGACCCTCAGTCTGGCTTACTGTGAGGATTGGCCATGACCACAGTGTATAAGCTACTCCATAGAGTGGTATTTGCCCCAGAGGGATCTGGTGCCTGCCTAGACCTCCCTTTGAGTGTGCCAATTGTATAGCAAATTGGGTGGTGCTCTATCATGGTCTGAAACTGGCCAGCAGGTGTGTTGTTTCTGGGGCACCTTGGAAGGTACTCCAGGTGCAAGTCAATGTCAGACACTGCCTTTAACTGGCCCTGGATATACTTGTGTGGTGGCCAGCTCAGAATGTGGGGCTGGCTGAAGCACACAGGTGCTCAGGGGCAGCCTGTGTTTATAGCAGCAATAAGAAATAAATGCAATTAAATGATAAAATAAATGTGTGTGTGCATGCACGTTTGTATACATGTATACAGCTTACCAAAAGAAAAGGTGGTAAACACTTACTTGCAAAGATTGGGCACCAGGACATGATGTGATTAAATAGTAACCTCAGAGGTGGAAGGCAGCTTGGATTGGAAGGAGTAATTTGTGTTGCCAAGGTATCACTCACTGGTCAAGAGTAGGAGGGAATCCATTACATACTGGACACATATGTCCCTAAAGTATAAAATGTCCCTAAATTTGTTTTCTTTCTTTTTTATTGTTCAATTACAGTTGTCCCCATTTTCTACCCATTACTCTCACCCATCCTACCCACCCCCAGCTTTGACATTCAATCCTCTCCCCACCCTGAGGTCCTTGTCCCTGGGTCCTTTATACACATTCCTTAATGACCCTTATTTCCCTTCTAATCCCCCTTCTGCCTCCCCTCTGGTTACTCTCAGTTTGTTCTTTATTTCAATGTCTCTATTTCAAGGTCTTGCTCAGTAGTGTGTTTTGTTGATTAGATTCCACTTATAGGTGAGATCATATGGTATTTGTCCTATATTGCCTGGTTTATTACACTTAGCATAATGTTCACCAGTTCCATCCATGCTATCACGAAGGGTAGGGGCTCCTTTCCTTTGGCTGCATAGTATTTCATTGTGTAAATGTACCATAGTTTTCTGATCCACTCATTTACTGATGGGAACTTAGGCTGTTTCCAGCACCTGGCTATTATAAATTGCTCTGCTATGAACATTGGGGTGCATAAATTCTTTTGAATTGGTGTTTCAAGTTTCTTAGGGTATAATCCTAGCAGTGGAATTGCTGGGTCAAAAGGCAGTTCCATTTTTGTTTTTTTGAGGACATTCCCTACCTTTTCCCACATTGGCTACAGCAGTCTGTACTGGTGTACCAGGGTTCTTTTTTCTCCACCAACAGTGCACTAGGGTTCCCTTTTCTCCACAACCCTGCCATCACTTGTTGTTTTTTGATTTGTTTAGGGTAGGCACTGTGACTGGTGTGAAGTGGTATCTCATTGTGGTTTTAATTTGCATCTCTCTGATGGCTAGTGATGCTGAGCATCCTTCATATGTCTTTGGGCCCTCTGTATGTCCTTCTTCAAGAAGTGTCTGTTCAGGTCCTTTGCCCATTTTTAATTAGGTTGTTTGTCTTCCTGGAGTGTAGTTGTGTGAGTTCTTTATATGTTTTGGAGGTCCAACACTTGTCCAAGTTATCATTGGCAAATGTATTTTCCCATATGGTGGGTTCCTTTATTATTTTGCTGGTGTTTTCTTTAGCCATGCAGAGGCTTTTTATTTTGATGAGGTCTCATTTGTTTATTCTTTCCTTTATGTCTCTTACTCTAGGGGGACATAGCAGTGAAGATATTGCTGCATGGAATAGCTGAAGTTTTCCTGCCTATGTTCTTCTCTAGGAGTTTTATGGTGCTGCAACTTATATTTAAGTCTTTTACCCATTTTGAGTTTATTTTTGTGTATGGTGTAAACTGATGGTCATTTTATTTATTTATTTATTTTGCCTGTAGCTGTCCAGATCTCCCAACACCATTTGTTCAAGAGGCTATTTTTACTCCGTTTTATGCTTTTTCCCTCTTTGTCAAATATTAATTGACCATAGAGACCTGGGTTTATTTCTGGGCTGTCTGTTCTGTTCTATTGATCTATGTGTCCATTCTTATGCCAGTACCAGGCTGTTTTGATTACAGTGGCCATATAGTGTAGTTTGAGATCAGGTATCGTGATTCCCTCCTACTTTGTTCTTCTTTGTCAAGATTGCCGAGGCTATTCAGGTTCATTTGAAGTTCCATATAAATTTTTGAAATACTTGTTCTATATTTGTGAAATATGTCATTGGCATTTTAATAGATATTATGTTGAACCTATAAATTGCTTTGGGTAGTATGGACTTTTGATGATGTTAAATCTTCTAACCCATGAACATGACATATGCTTCCATTTATTTGTGTCTTCCTTAATTTCTGTCTTCAGTGTTGTATAGTTTTCCAGGTACAGATCTTTTACCTCCTTGGTTAGATTTATTCTTAGGTACTTTATTTTTCTTGTTGCTATAGCAAATAGGATTTTTTTCCTGATGTCTGTTTTTGATGTTTCATTGTTGGTGTACAAAAATGTCTTTGATATCAACTTCTGGATATTGACTTTGTACCCTGCTGTTTTGCCAAATTCACTTATTAAGTTGAGTAGTTATTTTGGGGGGAGTCAGTAGGGTTTTCTATGTATGCTATCATATCATCTGCAAACAATGACAGTTTTACTCCCTCCTTTCCAGTTTGGATGTCTTTTATTTCTTATTCTTGTCTGATCACTGTGGATGGGTTTTCCAATACTAAGTTGAATAGAAGTGGTGAAAGTCGACATGCTTGTCTTGTTCCTGATCTTAGCGGGAAAGCTTTTAGTTTTTGCCCATTGAGTATGATGTTGGCTATAGGTTTCTTGTATATCTTGTTTATTATGTTGAGGTATGCTCACTCTACTCCCACTTTGCTGAGTGTTTTTATCATAAATGGGTGCTGTACCTATTCAAATGCTTTTTCTACATCTATTTATATGATCATGTGATTTTCATCTTTCCTTTTTTTATGTGATGTCATATATTTATTGATTCATGAATATCGTACCATCCTTGCATTCCTGGGCTGAATCCCACTTGATCATGGTGTATTATCTTTTTAGTATATTGCCTGATGCAGTTTGTCAATATTTTGTTGAGTACTTTCGTATCTATGTTCATTAGCAATATTGGCCTGTAATTTTTTTTTAGTTGTTGTGCCTTTATCTGATTTTGAGATTGGGGTGATGCTGTCCTCATAAAAGAGTTTGGGAATCTTCCCTCTTCTTTGGATTTTTTGGACTAGTCTGAAAAAGATAGGTGGTAGCTCTCCCTTAAATGTTTGGTAAAATTCTCCTGTTAAACCATTTTGTTCAGGGCTTTTATATGCCAAGAGTCTTTTGGTTAGTGCTTCAACTTCACTAGCTATTATTGGTTTGTTCAGGATTTCTGCTTCTTCTTGATTCAGTTTTGGAAGATTATGTTTCTCAAAATTTGTCAATTTCTCTCAGGCCAGGTTTTCAAATTTTTTTGGCATATAGCTGTTCATAATAATTTCTTACAATCCTTTGTATTTCTGTGGTGTCCACTGTAATCTTGCCTCTTTCATTTTTTTAAAGAATTTTATTTACTTTTAGAGAGAGTGAAAAGGAGGGAGAAAGAGAGGGAGAGGAACATCAATGTGGGGATGTCTCTCTCACCCACCCATACTGGGGACCTAGCTGGCAACCCAGGCATATGCCATAACTGGTCTGAGAAAATATTCGGTATAATTACAATTTTCTTAAATTTGTTGAGGCTTATTTTGTGTCCTATCATGTAGTCTATCTTTGAAAATGCTCCATGTGCATTTGAAAATAATGTATATTTTGCTTATTTGAGATGAAAGGTTCTATGTATATCAGTTAAGTCCATTTGATATAAGGCATTGTTCAATGCCACAATATCATTGTTGATATTTTGTTTGGAAGCTCTGTCCTTTCTTGACAGTAGTGTATTAAAATCTTCTAGTATGAGTGTGTTATTGTCTATATCTTTCTTGAAGTCCTGCAAGATTTTCCTTACATATTTGGGCACTCTTACATTGGTTGCACATATGTTTTTCACTGTTTATGTCTTCTTTTATTTTTATTTCTTAAAATATTTTAGTTATTTGTTTATTTATTTATTTTTAGACAGAGGGAAAGGAGGAAGAAAGAGAGGGAGGGAAACATCAGTGTGTCGATGCCCCTCCTGTGCCTCTAACTGGGGACCTGCCAAGCCACCCTAGCATGTGCCCTGATTGCAGGCTTGCACTGAACCCACTAACCTACACCAGGGCAGTTTATGTTCTTTTCATGGGTTCTTCCCATGGGTATTATGAAGTGTCCTTCTGTATCTCTTTTTATGGTATTTGTTTTGAAGTCTATTTTGTCTGATATAAGTATTGCTACACCAGCTTTTTTTCCTGTCCATTTGCTTGGAATATTTCTTTCCCAACCTTTCTCTTTCTGTTTAGGACTTTTGTTCTGAGGTAGATCTCTTTTAGGCAACATATGTCTGGGTCATGTTTTCTTATCCATTCAGCTACCTTATGTCTTTTGATTGGAGCATTTAATCCATGTACATTTAAGGTTATTATTGATAGGTACTTATTAATTTTTCCCTTTGTACCTGTGTTTCTCTCTCTCTCTCTCTCTTTCTTCCTCTTCTTAAAGCAATCTTTTAGCATATCTTGCAATGCTGGTTTAGTGGAGGTGTATTGCTTTTGGCTCCTTTTGCCTGGGAAACCCCTTATTTCACCTTCCATTTGAATTGAGAGCTTTGCTGGGTAGACTAGTCTTGGTTGCAGGCCTCTGCTTTTCATTTCTTGGAATATTTCTTGCCATTTTCTTCTGGCTTGGAGTGTTTCTGTTGAGAAATCAACTGCTAGCCTTATTGGGGCTCCCTTGTATGTTACTTCCTGTTTTTCCCTTGCTGCCTTTAAGATTCTCTCGTTGTCTTCAAAATTTGTTATTTTAATTATGATGTGTCACTTCTGCCAAGATGGAGGCATAGGTGGAAACACTGTGCCTTCTCCCACAACCAAGTTTGAATACAACAAAGGTTTGGAGAACAAGGACACACCCAAAGACCAGAAAACTGAATTATACGGAAGTCCGACAACTACCAACCGTTCAACGGGGACGGTAAGAGAGGCAGAGCCAGCAGCGGAGCAGGGTCAGGCAGGACAGATCCCCCGACCTAGGCGCGCAGGCAGCCCGGAACCAGTCGGGGTGTGGGGCAGACTGACTGCAGTCACACATTCGTGCACAGTGAGACAGACCACGCAGGCCCCAGGGGGTGAACCCAGTGGTGGAGGGCTGACGGCGCTGGCACACTTGTGTGCAGTGGAACGAAACGCGTGGGCCTGGTGACGGTGGTGGCTGCGGCGGCAGGCGGCAGACGGGACACAGTTGTTCCTCTTTGACCCCGCCCCCACATACAACGTCACAACCCAGTGACTTAGTTGCCCTACTCTAGTGAACACTTTAGGGTTCCGATCCTGCTCTGGAACAGGCACGAGCAGCCCAAAAGATGGCGCAAGAAGAACTCAAAGTCCCAGAGCCAATAGTTCTCAGCGACAAAGAAATTGCCAGCCTCTCAGAAGCACAATTCAAGACACTATTTATCAGGATGCTCACAGAACTGGTTGATTATAGTCACAAATTAGAGGAACATATGAAGGCTAAACTAATTGAAATGAAGGGAGATGTCCAGGAAACCAATAGCAATGGAAAGTAAACTGGGACTCAAATCAATGGAATGGACCAGGAGGAAGAACGAAACATCCGACTAGAAAGGGATGAAGAAATGAGAATTCAACAAAATGAGGAGAGGCTTAGGAACCTCCAGGACATCTTTAAACATTCCAACATCCGGATTATAGGGGTACCAGAAGGGGAAAAGAAACAGCCGTGAGTGGAAAACTTATTTGAACAAATAATAAAGGAGAACTTCCCCAGTCTGGCAAAGGAAATAGACTTCCAGGAAATCCAGGAAGCTCAGAGAGTCCCAAAGAAGTTGGACCCAAGAAGGAACACACCAAGGCACATCATAATTACATTAGCCAAGACTAAAATGAAGGAGAGAATCCTAGAAGCAGCAAGGGATAAGGGGACAGTCACCTACAAAGGAGTACCCATCAGACTGTCAGCGGATTTCTCAAAAGAGACCTTACAGGCAAGAAGGGGCTGGAAAGAAGTATTCCAAGTCATGAAATCCAAAGACCTACAGCCAAGATTGCTTTATCCAGCAAAACTTTCATTTAGAATGGAAGGACAGATAAAGTGCTTCTCAGATAAGGTCAAGTTCAAGGAGTTCATCATCACCAAGCCCTTATTATATGAAATGCTAAAGGGACTTATATAAGAAAAAGAAGATGAAAAATATGAACAGTGAAAGGACAGCAAACACACAGTTATTAACAACCACACCTAAAACAAAAGCAAACCAAGAGGACAGCTAGATCAGGAGTGGAACCATAGAAATGAAGAACACATGGAGGGTTAGAAACAGGGGAGTGGGAGGAGGAAAAGGGGGGAGAAGGTACAGAAAATAGCATAGACAGTAGGTAGAAAATAGATAGGGGGGAGGGCGAGAATAGTGGGGGAAATATAGAATCTAAAGAACTTGAGACACGTGGTTATAAACTAAGGGGGGGAATGGTGGGGGAGGGAGTGTGCGGGTGGAGGGGAATGAAGGGGGGAATAGTACAACTGTAATGGTATAATCAATAAAATATATTAAAAAATAAAAAATAAAAAAATAAACAAAAATTTTAAAAATAAAAATAATAATAATTATGATGTGTCTTAGAGTAGGCCTCTTTGGGTTCATCTTGATTAGGATGCTATGTGCTTCCTGAATTTGTGTTGCTTTCTTCATGTTCAGGTTAAGAGGATTTTCTGTTCTTTTTTCAAATAGGTTTTGTATCCCTTGCAGTTTTTCTTCTCCTTCTGGTACTCTTATGATTTGACTGTTGTTTGATGTCATGTTCTCTTGCACTTCCCTTTGGAACTTGCAGTTCCAAAATATGTGGTTGAGAATGCAGGTCAAGGAATTGGTTGTAACCTTATTCCTTCTCTGAAGGTCGAACAGTTGGGAATATCATCTTCATGCACTAAGATCTTTCATTTAGAGGAATAGCAGTCTCAGACTATACTAGTTCATGTCAGTCTTAACTAACTAACTAACTGGCTGATGTAATGGCCCAGATATGAACAATATAAATATAAGTAAAAAAACAAACATTTGGACATAACTTGTAGTTGAAGATTATAGTCAACTATATAAAAAGATCTGGCAAAACACAGATGAAAAGCTATTTCTTTATGTATGTTATATTCACTTATCTCTTAAAAAAGAAAAACCAAAACAGAAACCCTAGATTTAGAACCAGATGAGGGTTTAAATGTTCTTATTCTAATGCTTACTAGCTTTGAACTTGATCAAGTTGTTTGAATCTCAGTTCTTTCACCTATCATGTTAAGACAATGCTTTTTGTATCATAGATTTTGAATTAAGTGTTCATCCTTAATTCAAGTGTGAAGGATGAACTCTTAAAATGTGGAGGCATTCAAATGCCTTCAAACGTGGAGGCATTTGAGTTAAGTGTTCGTAATTTTTCATTATGTGGTCCTGGGATTTCTTAGAGTAAAAGGGGCATTTGCTTTATTGTAATAAGTCCAAGATTGTTTCCTTAGCTCTTTTGAGTTCTAGGTAGTTTGCTAGCTATTGCTGATACCATAAAGAATGGAACACAGATTCTGTTTTTTGAGGAATTTAAAACATAGTGGAGATGGAGATAAATCATCATAGTATATTGTTCTATGCTAAAGTAGAAGTATACCCAAAATATTAAAGAGCTTAGATGATGGGGTAACTGATTCTGTTAGGGAAATAGAAAGAAAAAGAGGACACCAAGAAGGGAAGTAATATTTGAGCTGTGTGTTGAAGAATACCTTAGATTCTTTATTTTAAAAAATAAGAGAGAGGGAATACTGTAAAAAGAACTGTCTTAAGAATTGTGTTTAAAGTGCTTTTATATGTGGTAGCCTAAACAACCTATGGGGCAAAGGGTTGTTAAGACCTTTGGGAAGTTTACCCCTATAAACTATATCCTAAATCATTGTGTAGAGAAGGAAACACTTGGTTTTTATGACTGTTATAACAGTGACTTGAATGATCATTTTGTTTAATATCATTTTGAATATATGTGGGTTATACAGAAGTGTACACCAATTTGGAAGCCTAATTTTAATGAAGTATAACCATCTAGAATTTTCCAGAAAACAGAAAATAGTGAAAAACTTATAGAAAGCCTCTGAGTAGGGAGAAAACTCTTACAGATTATATGGGTTTTATTTTAAATTTATTTTTAAATTACAGGAAATAGATGAGTAATTATCAATATATAAAGATTTAGAATAAAAAATAAATGTTGAGATTTTTGGTCAAGTATGGTACACATACTTTATCCCATGCTCCCTTCTAAAATTCCAATGAAAGGACAATAAAGTGACTTTTCTGAAGTCAAAAAGTTACAATAGCAAGGTTAACAATAGAGATGACAATATAATAGATGTATAAAAACTGAAATCAGCAGGCAGCAGGAAGTTGAACCTTAACTGGGTAGGGAGTTAAAGACCAGTAGCAAAATAATTGGGACCACATGGAGGCATGAGGAATCTGAAACTGGTAGTGCTAGGAGGACTAAAAATCTGGAGGATTATGATTAGAAATGACATTTAAGAAATCAACCCCCAGATTTTCTGCTTCGGCCCACACTGTCAGGTACCTGCAGTTCCCTTCCCCTGAATAAAAGCAGGTGGATTTTCTGGAGAGGTGGGGTCCGTGAGATTCTGAGTTTAGGACATGAGGCATAGAAATTGTGGAGTTGAAGTCGGGGGGAGGAAGGTGTGAATGCGTAGTAGAAGGATGATCAGAACACCGCCACATGTTTTTTTTAAGGGCTGGTAGAGTTATTTTAACATCATAAATAACTATGTGGAAAAATATAAAGGGAAGTTTCCTCTTTCCTCAATGCAGGGCTTGATGATTCAGAGATTCTCTTAGAACCTCTCATGGGTTTTATTATGAGTATATATGGATATTACAGTGTATATTCAAATGTTACTTCAGTATTCTGGATTGAAGGGATGGATTTGTACAATAAAAAGTAGACAAAAGAAGAAATGTTTTTCTCCTTAACATTTTATTTACTAGATTTTTTTCAGTAAGATATAAAAATAATGAAAATTTCTTTTATTTGAGACACTATTCTGATTTCAGGTGACATGAAGTCTTAGAATAGAAACAGTGACTTTACATGTTTCTTCTTATCTCTGTTTCAACCTCCAGCAAATTAATTCCATGACTTTTGCTTAGATTTTCTGTCAAATCTAAATAAGATTTGAATCTTGTTCAGTGAAACACATAAGAACATTGACACAGTGCCCTCGGTGAGCTGAGCCGTGAGCAGAGCTTTAGTGTAAAAAACGGCATCTTACCTTGGTGCCTGCAAGGCCTCATAGAAAGTGTTTTCTTATTATAAAAGTTCCTTACTTCCAAGATGAACTTAACATATTAACACATGAATAAAAATAATCTGATATTTTTATTAATCCAAAATTTGTTTCTCTTACTCTTTTCAAAGTATAGAAAATCAGATACTAAATAGCTCACAATGTTATTTAGAATTTTTCCTTTGACTTCCCTTTGAAACCTGAAGCCTGGTTTATCCTTTTTCTGAGAATAGACAAAGATCGTTTAAAATTAAGTCCAGTGAATAAGGTAGATACAAAAGTTAACAAGTTCCATTTTGGGAAATTAAGTTGAAGAGGCACAAAATAGAAACACCACTTAGTTTTGTGTGTGACTGCTGAACAGTTCTAATCACTGCACATTTTGTTCTCTAGGTATCTATTTCAAAATCTGTGTATATATACAGATAAATGTTATCAGATGAAATATAAATGTTACCAGGTAAAATAGCTCATGGAAACACATCAATTTGTTGTTCCACTTTTTTATGCATCCATTGGTTGATCCTGTATGTGCTGACTGAGGAATGAACCTGAAACCTTGGTGTATTGGGGATGATGCTCTAACCAATTGAGCTACCCAGCCAGGGCCTGGGCAGATGTATTTTGATTCAATGATTTTATTCCTTCTTTGTATTTGTAGCTGCATCCATGGCAGCTTCATTTTTCTTAATTTATCAACTCCCTTGAGGTCACTATTCTATTAACTTAGCAAAGTATCATAATCAATCAGGTAATTAAAATACTTTTTTGTTGTAGGTGATAAACTTAATAAGGTAGAAAATGCACCTGTATTCAAGGACTGCTGGAGTTTGTGTAGAGCATAAAGCAGCAACCACACATCTCCAGACCATGTGGGCAAGAGCACAGTTCAAGTCCTGAGGAGGACCCCAGTAATGGGGGCAGATAGCTGGCAGAGTAGCTAAAGAGGGATTCATAAAATCATGAAATGTGAGCCTTTCAGGCTCTTCTGTCAAGTCTCCTCATATTGCAGAGAAAAACAAAGAGGACCAAGAGGTGATTCTCCTAATACAAAGGAAGACCAGGATTCAAATTCCAGAATTTGGGGCCTAAGGACGGCAGGCTTCTTTCATATCTTTGTGGTCTCTATCCCTTCTCCAAGCATTAGACTACCATTGCATTAGTATTTTGTCTTTAATGCTTTCTTGCCTAAAATCTCATTTTTTCTCTTTCTTTTCTAAGTCTGTGCACTAAAAATTTCTCCTCACATTTCTTCCCTCTCAACTTGAAGTTTGTTCATATAAAAGGGGGAAGGTTTTGAAAGCATATGACCTAAACTGGCATAAACCTGCTACGGAGTAAGAAAAAGTTAAGAGGAATTTGCTTTCAAACCTGCAAAAGCAGAAACTTCTGTCAGTAAAATTTCTAGCAATCTCATTTTTATTTTGGACAGGTCTTCCAAGCTCCTTGGTAATAGAACTATTCTAAAAATAATAAAAAGTAAGTAATCAGATCCTGTGTCTTCTACTACCAGGAGGATTTTTTATGGTTTTTGGATCATTGTTCTTTATTGTCTGATTAGAGTAATGAATGGAGAAGGCAACTGGAGGAGGCTGAGAAAATTTAATTTACATTTTGGGCCTAAACTTAGATTTGGAAGAAAAGAAAAGGCCCAGATGACTGAAAGAGGGCAGCAAGAGAGAGGATATAGAGTAGTGTAACTAAGAAAGTTTGGAGAAATTTTGATACTAGGTGGGAAGAATTTTAACACTTATTTAAAACTGGAGAGGAGATTCAGGAAAAGGCAAGTAAAGGGAAAAGTGATTTTAAGAATTTTTTTGGCACTGGAATTTTCAGCCAAGATGAAGGCATGGGTAGATACACTTTGCCTCCCAGCACAACCAAAAGAAGGACAACAACAAATTTAAAAAACAAAACAACCAGCCCTGGTTGGTATGGCTCACTGAACTGAGTGCTGGCCTACGAAGCAAAGGGTTGCTGGTACGATTCCCAGTCAGGGCACATGCCTAGGTTGCAGGCCAGGTCCCCAGTTGGGAGCACTCAAGAGGCAATCACACATTGATGTTTCTCTTTCTCTCTTTCTCTCTCCCTTCCCCTCTGTCTAAAAATTAAAAATAAAATCTTAAAAAAGAAACCAACCAAATCTGCCAGAAAATTGAACTCTATAGAAATCTTACAACCAAGGAATTAAAGAAAAAACACTTGTCCCGACTGGTAGGAGGGGCAGAAATGGGCAGCCAGAGTGGAGAAGACACGCAGCAAGGAGACAGTTGGAGGATTGGGTGGGCAAGGCAGTGGCTGGAGATCCCGTATTTGTGTGTGGATAAACTAGGAGGAACAACCAGGGAGCGAGGCAGGCAGTGCAACCCAAGGTTCCAACATGGGAAAAGAAAGCCTCAAAACCACTGACTGTAATAATCTGTGGGGGTTTTGGTGGCAGGAGAGACTCCAAGTCTCACAGAAGAGCTTGTTGGAGAGACCCATAGGGTACTGGATTATACATAAACCCACTCACCTGGGAATCAGCACCAGAGGGGCCCAATTTGCTTGAGGGTAGCAGGGGAAGTGTCTGAAAGTGAAGTGAGAGCTGAGTGAGTGACACTCTTCCCTCTCTGACTTTCCTTCACATACAGTGGCACAATGCAGAAATGTGGGTTGCCCCACCCTGGCAAATAACTAAGGCTCCACTCCTTACTGAATAACAGGTATGCCAAGACAAAGAAATGTGGCCCAAATGAAAGAACAGCTCAAAGCCCCCAAAATAGAACTAAGCAATGAAGAAAAAGCCAACCAATCAGATGCAGCATTCAAAACACTGGTAATCAGGATGCTCACAGAAATGGTTGAGTATGGTTGCAAAATAGAGGAAAAAGTGAAGGCTATGCAAACTGAAATAAAGAAAAATATACAGAGAATCAAGAGTGAAGGGAAAGAAACTGGGGCTCAGATCAATGATTTGGAACAAAAGGAAGAAATACACATTCAGTCAGAACAGAATGAAGAAACAAGAATTCAAAAAAATGAGGAGAAGCTTAGGAATAGCTGAGACAACTTTAAACATTGCAACATCTGAATCACAGGGGTGCCAGGAGGAGAAGAGGAAGAGCAACAAATTGAAAACTTATTTGAAAACTTAATGGAGAACTTCTCCAGTCAGGCAAAGAAAATAGACTTCCAGGAATTCTAGGAAACTCAGAGAGTTCCAAAGATGTTGGACCCAAGGAAGTACACCAAGGCACATCATAGTTACGTTAGCTAAGATTAAAGATAAGGAGAGAATCTGAAAAACAGCAACAGAAAGGGAGACAGTTACTACAAAGGAGTTCCCATCAGACTGTCAGCTGATTTCTCAAAAGAGACCTTACAGGCAAGAAGGGGCTGAAAAGAAATATTCCAAGTCATGAAAGTCAAGGACCTACATCCAAGATTGCTTTATCCAGCAAAGCTTCCATTTAGAATGGAAGGGCAGATAAAGTGCTTCTCAGATAAGGTCGAGTTAAAGGAGTTCATCATTGCCAAGCCCTTATTATATGAAATGTTAAAGCGACTTATCTAAAAAAAAGAATAAGATCAAAAGTACAAACAGTAAAATGACAACAGACTCACAACTATCAAGAACTGAAACTAAAAAAACAAAAACAAAACAAAAATTAAGCAAACAGCTAGAACAGAAACAGAATCACAGAAATGGAGATCACATGGAGGGTTATCAGTGGGAGAGAGGAGGGGGAGAGTGGGAGGAAAGATAGGGAATAACAAGCATAATGGGTACAAAATAGGCAGGGGGAGCTTAAGAATAGTATAGGAAATGAAGATTAAGAATTTATATGTATAGCCCATAGACAAGAACTAAGTGTGGGGGAATGCTGAAGGGTTGGGGTGGGGGTACAGGGCAGAGGAGAATAAAGAAGAGAAAAAAATGGAACAACTGTAATAGCATAATCAATAGAATATACTTAAAATTTTTTGAGTGGGTCATTAGATATAATTCTTCCTTTTTTTTTCACTGAGAGACTTTGGTATAAGCATACTGCTTTCTAAGTCTTTGGGGAGTTAGGTTTCCGTATCATTGGGTCTCTCACCCTGCTAAGATGGGCCTCAAAGTTGGAGCAGAGAAAACCCAGTTTCATTTAGAAGGTAGTAACTTCTTTGGCTGCCTTCTCTCTTTCACACAATGGGTAGCCCCGTTATTCACAGTCTTCATTAACAGGAGAAATGACTGTGTGGCAGGAACCAAAACTATGAGATGGGATGTAAATTTAACTAATACTTATAAACAGCTGAATGGAGGAAATGGCAACTAACATATTAAGTGCTTTCACTGTCTTCTCTATTTTTGAAACATTACAAAATGATTAAGTGTGGCAAATGAAATCTATAGTTGACTCTTGAACAACATGAATTCAAACTGCGTGGTTCCACTTTATTTTTTTCAATAAATACTATAAATGTATTTTCTCTTCCTTATGATTGTCTTAATATTTTCTTTTCTTTATTATAAGAATATAGTATATAATCCATATAATGCCTAAAATATGGGTTAATCAACTGTTATATTATTGGTGAGGCTGCCAGTCAACAATAGGCTGTTAGTAGTTCAATTTTTGGAGAGTTAAGAAGTTAAACGTGGATTTTTGACTGCATGGGGTGGGGGTGAATGCTCCTAACCCTGGCATTGTTCAAAGGTCACCGGTATGAACGTGTTGTCTAGACACGGTAATAAGTTAATGAGTCTAGACCCTGTCCTATAAGATTAATTTTCCAGTAGCACTTTCAAGACAGTGTCATTAGTAGTTTCTCCAGTAATCTGGTTAATTTATCTATGATATGAGTGAAGATAAGTTCTAAAACATGTATTGTACATTTTATTAGTATTTGGGGCAGCACTGGAGATCCATAAAGATCACTCTTCACTCTTCTTGGCAGCCTTTTCCCCACCACACCTCCAATGCCTTATTACATCTTGGTGGAATGTGTCACTAATCTAGATGACTATTTGTTTCATTGCAGTCTCTTTTTTCCATCACAATAAAAACAGAAG
Organism: Sturnira hondurensis; assembly: GCF_014824575.4. Classification (NCBI taxonomy): domain Eukaryota; kingdom Metazoa; phylum Chordata; class Mammalia; order Chiroptera; family Phyllostomidae; genus Sturnira; species Sturnira hondurensis. Next base: position 22,029,428 of record NW_028073511.1, on the reverse strand, counting down.
TGGCAGGATATTAGAGACAAAATGGATAGTGATAAAAAATTACAGTTTAACTTCTCATTTATCAATGTAATTGAAGTTACTAGTGGGGTGTGTGGTGCCAGTGTTTCTATCAGGGCATGAGTGATCTATTTATGCAGCATAATTCATCCTTCTGAGGTTCTAATGAGGACTACTTAATTCAGGTTTTAATCAAACCTGACAAATTGTCGTTGAAGTTGGCCATAGGCTTGCTCATAGGTGCCATTTCCCTGCTAGTGCAACATAGCTTAGATTTGTCTCCCTCTCTGCATGTTTCTTTCAGGCTTTATTACTATAATAGTAATAGCAAACAGCAAAAGTACCTCTTTCCCTCAACAGCAAAATGCCAAATGTTTTTTGTCTTATTTTGGATTACTCAGTACCGCTAGTAGCAGATGTTTCTATTTATTATTTTTTTAAATTTGAAATATTGAAGAAGAAAAACATGATTCTTTTTTAAAGACAAATCTCCTGTTTTATAAAATACGTGCCTTCCTTGAGCAGGTTCATGTTCCAGTCTTGCTTCTATCAAATAATCCACTTGATCTGACAAGATCCATTTGCTGATGACTGGTAGGGAGGATTTGCCAGCTCAGATGCACTTAGGAGCCCCAGAGTCTGCAAGCTGACATCTTGTTTAAGAACAAACTCAGTTTCTTTCCAGGAGAGGGTACACAGTAGATAGAAGATTTATAAATTTAAAAAAATGGTGGTTTAATGTGTGGATTTTAAAATGAATATCAGAGTTTGTAATCTTCACCACTAACATATGTGAGGGACAGATATTCAATTGGTTAGCTCCATGGCCCAGAATAGGATTATGACCTCTAAAAAGAGCAAGGTATGTTCTGCTCACTTAAGTTTCTCCCTGAAAACAGCTTCATAATTATAGTCAGGCTTTCGGTTTCCAAATCCCTTTAATATCTATTTTCTTTTTCTTCACAATAACCTTTTGAAGTAGGTAATGCATACTACAATGTCCCATTTTATCGATAAACAGAATCAGGAAGTGTACTTTTTCTTTACCCAAAACCATATAGTTGGAATTGATGGATTTTGATCTCAGATCCAGGTGTGTCAGCTCCAAGGTTTCGTCCTTTCCACTGCTGCAGCACAACTCCCAGACACTGGGGCTGACCAGACTTTGATGGAGTTCTTGCTGTACCTAATATGATATTCACCATGACCTAGGAAATAAGATTCCTTATTTAGGCCACCTGCCATGTTTTTGAAGGTTGTATAGACTTAACATGACCCCCAAAGCTGTATTTGTAGTTCCAAGCCCTTTGCTCTCTATCAAGCGTATATTTCATTATAGAGTCTACCAAATGCAGACATTTTGACAGATGGGGATACTATAACCCTAAGTGTGGGTACCAAACACATTGCTCTAAAATCAGATGTTGTTACCCCCAAGCATCTTTATTCTGATTTTTTTTTTTTTTTTTTGCTTTACATCCTAGAAATACTTAGCTGGGAGAAACCTAGGAGTATATACAGAAGCCGAGGGCCAGTGAGTTTAAGTATTTTACTAAAGGGCAATTAACTAGTCACTACCAGGGTCTCTTGCTGTTAGATCATTTGAGTCAATAACCATTGCCTCTGTGGGTGCATTTAAATAAGTTTTTGTTTATTTTAAAAAATATTTTATTTACTTATTTTTAGAGAGAGTGGAAAGAAGGGAGAAAGAGAGGGAGAGCAATATTGATGTGCGAGAGAAACATAGATTGGTAGAGAAATATTGACTGGTTGCCCCTTGCATTCTCCCAACTGGGGAAATGGCCCACAACCCAGGCATGTGCCCTGACGGGGAATAGAACTGGCAACCCTTCATTTCACAGGCTGGCGCTCAATCCATTGAGAGCCACTGTGGTGCGTTTAAAGGACTATTAGGAAAGTTCTCTGCTATGCAATACTGAGGGTGGTTTTACTCAGAATTGGGGCAGGACACTCTTCTGGATAGACTCACTCCTTAAGCATGAGATAAATAAGAATCAGAGCCAGCTGGGGATTAAGTCAGGCTACAACCTTATCTTCTGCATCAGGCTAGTTGTGTGTATTTAACAGCATAATCTAGAAAAACTCTTTCACTTGTTTTTTTAAAAAAATATTTTATTTATTTATCTTTAGAGGCGAAGGGAAGGAGAGAGGAAGAGAAACATCAATATATGGTTGCTTCTCATGCATCCCCTGCTGGGAACTTGCCCCTGCCGGGATTCGGCCTGCAACCCAGGCGTGTGCCCTGACTGGGAATCGAACCGCGATCGTCTGGTTCGCAGGCCCATGCTCAATCCACTGAGCTACACTTTCACTTGTTTTTTAAATGGAACGTTGCATTCACTTTTATCAAGGTAACAGGTAGGATCTTGCTAACTGGGCTTCTAGACTATCAATGCTGGACACAGGAGAAAATCCATAGGTCACGAAGTGGAGTTGAATAGCATATGAGGGAGGGAGGCTGGGCACACTGAGGACAGACTGTCTCAAAGTTTGGAGCAAGGTCCCCAGTAATTAACTGACTTTTCCTGATAATATTCTTCATTGTCATGACTTTGGAAATGCTGAAATAGGGAAGCAGTTGTGAAATGTTCAAATAAAAAAGGTGTTTAAAACTCTGTCAAGAGAGTAGGTTAAGCACACGATCTTTTCTTCCTTGTCTGTTTCAAACTCTGTGAAATTACAGACTGATTTTTTAACCTGTAAGTGTTTCAGAAATCATGAAAGAAGTACCAGCATAAAAGAACACATTTTAAAGAATTATTGGAAAATTAAAAGCATATGAAATATGATTTGTAGAAAAACCAGAGTGGAAATGTTAGCCTCAAACTGGTCCAGAAAAAATTTTCCAGAAAAGAAATTTCTGGAAATTCAAGTGTAGAATTCAGTGGGCACTAATGGTATCATTATGTTAATTAATTGAAGTATAACTTATGTAACATTCCTTCCCTAAATTCTCCTTGCCTATCCTGCCCCGCACCATCCCCACCTTTTATGGGGCTTCTAGCCTTAGAATTTGCTCCAGAATGACAGAGAAGAGGGTTGAAGGACTAGGTGAAAAAGGTGAAGGGATTGAGAAGTACAAATTGGTAGCTACAAAATATTCGTGGGAATGTAAAGAGTAGCTTAGGGACCACAGCCAATAACATTGTAATGACTATGTATGGTGTCAGGTGGGCACTGGAAATATCAGGGAAGCACTTTGTAAAGTATCTGATTGTCTAACTGCTATGCTGTGCACCTGAAATTAATACAAAATAATACAGAATGTAAACTAATTGAAAAAATTGGGGGAACAGAATGAAAAAAGAAAGAAATTATCACATTAGATTAACATCAATGATCAAAGGAATGACTTGTTTACTTTGAATAGATCCTGGCTAAACATCATTTCATGGTAAACAAAAATTATTTGACATGTGCTGCCTGTTTAGAAATAACAATGTTAGCTTGGCTCAATTTGGTGATACACTTATTTTACGTACACTCACAGTCTTTTTTCCCATGGAAATATGTTAATTTAACAGTTCTCATGAAAAAGAGTTATATCTTCTAACCCATGAAAACAAAAATAATTTACTCCAGGATGAGGTGCTGAGGCTGCCTCACCAATTAAGAGGCTCTGCATGTAGATGTAGCTCTTATATCAGATACTGCGGATTAACAGAGAAGCAGGGTGGTCTCTGAGATAACTGGATCTCTACAATAGTTGATAAGAAAAGAAAGTAAGTCCTTTGAGTAAAATATACCAATGTTTTCCACTTTCTCAGAACTATTTATTTATTCTTTACTTTGGCAAACCTGGGATTACTTAGCTTGCCTGTTTCCACCCAACTGTGCCCAGTAAGGAAGCTTTATTGCTTGCCCAGTTCATTTATACAGAACCTATAGGGAGCGCCCCTTTCTCCCAGGGAATATAGGGGAAGAAACTCCAGAACCATAAAGTAAACTCAAGTCAGGTCTTTACATGAAAGAATCTGTTTTCACATAAAAACAGGAACAGAAAAGGAAGAATCTTCAAACATTTGACACAAATCAGTAGTACAGAGAGGAGAACCATATAACTAAAGAGGACCAACTTAAGTAAAAACAGATAATGTTGGACATAGATTATAACCTCACACAAACTTATTAGTAATTGCAGAGACTGGGGTTAATTTTAAATTCATAAATGAGAAAAAGGCACTATGAAGAAAGAGTAATGAGAAAACAAAAGTGATTTATACTAAACAAAAATATATACATACAGGAAAATAATCAAAAGGAAGGCTAAAAATTTGAATGGCTATTGCTGAAGAACAAGTTATTAATCTGAAAGTTAAATTTGAAGTTTAAGTTGAAACCACAAAGAATGAAGGCAGGAAATAGTCAAAGGAGTTGTAGAAGAAAATTTCGTTGAGTTGTAGAAAGACTCAAGTGTCCAATTTGTAAAAATTCACCATATACTAAGCTGGAAAAGAAATAAACATCTAGACAAATCCTGGTAAATTTCTGGACTCTAAAGGCAAACATTCTAAAAGGTTACAAGGAGGACAGCCAAAAAAAAAATTACCTATTCAGTCAATACTCTTCATTGCCAGTAATCCATTTTTCTTGAAGAATTCTACTTTATCTGGTGACTGTTAGGCTCTGTGCCCCTTCAGTGAAGGTAGACCTCTTTCCCAAAAGGAGAATTGTGATGCATATATTTCCCTTGCAAGGGGTGGCTCAGTCAGGGAAACGTAATTGAGTCTGATTCACGGGACACAAAGGGAAGCCTGTCTTCAGAAGGAAGGTTTGCATTCTTGGATAAAGAGAGAAAAAATAAATACAGACCTCCCTCTGCTGCAAGATGCAGTATGCAATGGAATTGTGGCAGTACTGTTTTAGCCATAAGGACATTTATTCAATACACTTAAGATAGCATTTAAAAAAATAGCAATTCCCTGCCTGGTGTGGCTCAGTGGATTGAGCACTGGCCTGAGAACCAAAAGGTCACCAGTTGGACTCCCAGTCAGGGCACACACCTGGGTTGCAGGCCAGGTCTCCAGCTGGGTATGTGTAAGAGGCAACCTGTAGCTGTATCTCTCATATATTGATGTTTCTTTTCCTCTCTTTGTCCCACCCTTCCCCTCTCTGTAAAAGTAAATAAATAAAATCTTTAGAACAAAATAGGAATGTAGTTGGGCCATGCCAGCATTGTGAATTTATTCATACTTGTTTTATCTTGCCAATAGTCTAGGCTTTATGGTGAGAAAAGAGGCCCTTTTTTGGGGGTGCTATTTGAAATAAGTACTGTGTAACTTGCAACAGTAGCAGAGTACACCTGCAGAAGATAATCAGTAGCATCACAATTCCTGTTTACTATCCTAGCTACTAGAAGACATTGAAAAATAACTTCAAAGAGGTAAATGGTTTTTTAACATAGATTTCTTTATCTATTCAAACTATAACCAAGCATGAGGATAAATATTAATTTTTGCACAGGCAAGAGTTTAAAATGTTCAACCCTCAAACATGCACTATGGAATAAAAAGGTGATTTGGAGACATGGTCCTACAACATGAAAAGAAGTGGAAATAAGAAAAAAGCATGCATGCGTTTCTCAAAGGATGGTATTTTGGATGGGAAGGAACTCTGGGCACAGCCTAAGATTGGGCTAGCCTGGCAGAAGGTGGCAGGGTTATACTTCTTTTTTTTAAATTTACTTTATCGTTGTTCAAATGTAGTTGTCTCCATTCGCTGTTCTAGAGGGGACAAATTCCAAGCCAGAAGCCTGCCATTCTGCCAAAGTTGTGAAGCTTTTTCATCTTACGTTGTTTTAATTTGTAAACTAACCTGAAAGAAATAAGATAATTAAAAACTAACAGGGGGATATGATAGGAGTCAGGATTTAAAGAGTTTAACCATAATTGATAGGCTTGAGTGATTAAAGCTGTAATTGAAGAGTTAAAGGGTTTAGCCTCAATTGATAGGCTTGGGTAACTAATGCCTGTGGAAAGCAGTGTGGTGATGGCTCTGGGGAGAGGGGAATAAAAGGACTAAATGGTAGTGAAAAAATACAATAAAAATTTAAATTAAAAAAGAAAACAAAGAAAAGGGCATGTAGTACAAAAAAAAAAAAAACAGTACAAATTGTCACCCAGAAAAGTGAAATAAGTTAGAAATGAAATGGAAAAAGAAACCCCCAAACTCCTATGTTAAATACTATCATCTCAAAGATTTAAGACATGATTTAGTTATTTATTTTTAAAGAGAGAGGAAGGGAGGGAGAAAGAGAGAGAGAGACATTGATGTGTGAGAAAAACATTGATTGGTTACCTTTTGTATGTACTCTAATTGGTGACTGGGCCCACATCCCAGGCATGTGCCCCAGCTAGCAATTGAATTAGTGACCTTTCATTTTATGGAAAAGTGCCCAACCAACTGAGCCACACTGGTCAGGTCTTAAGGCTTTACTTTTAAGTGGTAAAGTTTTATTAAAACTTCTTTGAGTATAAAATACAAAGATGAATACAAGCACTTAAACTATAGTATTAATGACAAAAATAGATTGTATTAAAAATTCAATGTAATCTACTTACATTCTTTTACATGAGATATATAAAAATGGGATTCTGGACAAGATGGAGGCATAGGCAGAAATGCTTGACTTCCTTGCACAACCAAAAGAAAGATAACAACCAATTTAAAAACAAAGAACAATAAGAACTGCCAGAAAACCATTTGCGTGGAAGTCTGACAGCCAAGGAGTTAAAAAAAAAACCAAAAAAACATTCATCCAGACTGATAGGAAGGGCAGACATGTGCAGCCAGGGCAGAGGAGACATGTGGCAAGGCAAGGCTGTGGACTACACAGGTGATCCCACATTCACATGCGGATAAGCCAGCAGGAACAACTGGGGAACAAGACAGACTGTGGAACTCAGGGTTTCAGTGTGGGGAACTAAAGCCTCAAAACCCCTGGCTCTAAAAAGTCTGTGGGGGTTGCAGTGGAAGGAGAAATTCTGAGTCTTGCATGAGAGTCCATTGGGGAGGCCCACAGTGTCCTAAAACATACACAAACGTGCATACCTGTGAATCAGCACCTGAAAGGGCACAATCTGCTTTTGGGAAGCGAGGGAAGTGACAGAAAGTGGAATGAGAGCCGAGCAAGTGGCATTGTGCCCTCTCTGACCCCTCCCCCACAGGCCATGGCCAAAAGCAGCAAAGAGGCTTGCCCTGCCATGGTGAATACCTAAGGCTCCACCCCTTATCACATAACAGGTGTGCTGAGACAAAGAAATATGTCCTAAAGGTAAGAACAGATCAATGCTCCAGAAAAAAAACTAAGCAATGAGGAGATAGCTAACCTATCTGATGCAGAATTCAAAACACTGGTGATTAGGATGCTCAAAGAATTGATTGAGCTTGGTTGCAAAATGCAGGAAGAAATGAAGGCTACACAAAGCGAAACAAAGCAAACTATACAGGGGATTAACAACAAAGGGAAGGAAACTGGGACTCAAATCAATGATTTGGGACAAAAAGAAGAAATAAACAGCCAATTGGAACAGAATGAAGACATAAGAACTCAAAAAAAATGAGGAGAGGTTTAAATAATTTTAAACATTCCAGCATCCAAATCATCAGGGTGTCAGAAGAAGAGGAGAGCAAGAAATGAAAAGCCTATTTAAACAATGAAGGAGAACTTCTTCAAACTGGCAAAGGAAAGACTTCCAGGAAGTCCAGGAAACCCAGAGAATCCCAAAGAAATTGGACCCAAGGAGGAATACACCATGATACATCATAATTAAGTAACCCAAGATTAAAGATAAAGAGAGAATTTTTAAAGCAGCAAGAGAAAAGGAGATAGTTACCTAAAAAGGATTTCCCATAAGGCTATCAGCTCAAAAAGCTGATATGTTTTTGATTTCTCAGAAGATATCTTATAGGCAAAAAGGCGCTGGAAAGAAGTATTTGAAGTCACGAAAGGCAAGGACCTATATCCAAGATTGCTCTATCCAGCAAAGCTATCATTTAGAATGGAAGGGCAGATAAAGTGCTTCCCAGATAAGGTCAAGTTAAAGGAGTTCATCATCACCAAGCCCTTGTTATATGAAATGTTAAAGGGACATATCTAAGAAAGTGAAGATCAAAAATTTTGAGCAGTAAAATGAGAACAAACTCACAACTATCAACAACTGAAACTAGAAAAGAAAATCAAAAACTAAGCAAACAATAGAACAGGAACAGAATCAGAGAAATGGACATCACATAGAGAGTTATAAGTGGAGAGAGGATAGGGAGAATGGTGGGGGAGGTACAGGGAATAAGAAGCATAATAGACAGGCACAAAATAGGCAGAGGGAGGTTAAGAATCATTTAGGAAATAGAGAAGCCAAAGAACTTATATGTACGACCCATGGACATGAAGTATGTGGGGAGGATTGCTGGAGGGAGGGGGGGTGCAGGGCAGAGGAGACAAAGGGGAAAAAAATTGGGGCAGCTATAATATCATAATCAATAAAACATACTCAAAAAGATATGCAAAAAATGACAAAACTATATTAAATACAATGGGTTGGAATAAAAATACATGTAGTACATACTAACAAAGAAAGTTGGTATCAATACTTAAAAGTAGATTTTAGATCTAATGTATTCCATGAAAAAAAGAGATATTGTCTATTGAGTGAAATTAATGAATTAGAAACTTTTAAGTTTTTAATTATAGTTTGTGTTCTCATCATCACAATATTAAGGAATATAAAGCTAAATCTAGCCAGGGAAATATAGAAATTTATCACCTTAATAGGGGACTTAGGAATTTATAAATGAGGGAAATAATAAGGTAATAGAAATAGTTTGAATATCACAATAACTACTACATCAACATAATAGGTAGGTATATGTTACTTTGTACCAATAAACAGAAAGTACACATTTTTATCAAATATTCACAAAACATTTTGAAAAATTGGGTTTGTTATTAAGCTACAAAGATAATATTAACTAAATCTATATAAGAATAATTATGAAACTGATTTTCTAACACAAGCAATAAAACTAGTAATTAAGTAGAAAACTATATCAAAATATATTAATTTTGTATTTAAATAAATTTCTGAAATGTCTTGTAGATAATTTTAAAATAAGTTTATTTAAATAGAGTAAAGAGAATGCTAAAGTATATTGTTACAAACTGAAAAATAACAAAGACAGAATCACATATAAAAACTAGCACAAAGCAAGGGAGAGAGAGGTGGGTTTGGAGTGAGTGGGGGGAGGGGTGGGAAGAAACTACAACTGTAACTGAACAACAATAAAATAATTTAAAATTAAAAGATAACACAAATTTCTGAGGAAATTCATAGTGTTATGAACTATGTCTTTAATTAAAAAAAAGAGCAACAATAAGAAGTAGCCATATAAACCCATGGCTTATCAGAAAGGAGAAAAGGGTAAAAGAAGTTTGAAAATAAAGAAGAGATCAGAAACTAGAGAAATGAAAGCATGAATAAACAACAATAGATATAAGAAATAAGTTACAGATATGTAGTTGGAGATTTAAAACTTATAAGACTATGTAACTTCATACCAATAAATTTGGAAATTGAGTCATGAAATTAAAAACACAGATGTTTTTGAAGATATTATATCCTAACTCAAGGAGAGGCAGACAAAGAAACTGAATAGTAGTAATAAATATAAGTTTTTAGAAAGGCATCAGGCCCAAAGACTTTACAATGATTTACAAATAATATTTAAATACGCTGCTTAAAATATTCCTGAAAATCGTACTCTTTGTGACAGCATGGATGGACCTGGAGAGCATTATACTAAGTGAAATAAGACAGGTAGAGAAAGACAAATACCATATGATTTCATTCATGTGGAATCTAATGATCAAAATGAACTAATATGCACACTAGTGACAGACTCATAGATATAGAGAAAGCTGACAGTTGGGGTGGGAGGGGATGGCTGAGTCAGGGAGGTGGAGGGATTGAGCAAAACAACGAAAAAAGGGAGAAAACTCATGAACATGGACAGCAGAGTGATGACTGCCAGGGGAGGTGGGGGAGGTAGAGGAGGATAAAGGGGGAATAAATGGTGATGGAAGGAGACTTGACTTGGGCTGGTGAACACATGATAGAGTACACAGATGATGTGTTGTAGAATTGTGCACCTGAAACCTGTATGACATCATTAATCAATGTTACCCCAACAAATTTAATAAAAGTATAAAATAAAAATAAAATATTCCTCAGCATTAAAAATATGGAAATTTTTTATATTATTCAGGATAATGCAGTAATAAAAATTTGGCAATATCGGTGGCTTAGCAAAGTTTACCTGTCAAATTAAATCTGATGAGGGCATAGGTGAGACTTTCAGGCAGCTTTTCTCAGTGTGGTGAATTTATCATCAGGGTTGAAAAGAGTGAACATACACAAAATTTTTTAAAAGTGCCATAAACTGAAAGAAAGAAAAATTTAGATTCATCTCTCTTATTAACAGATGCAACTACTCTAAGCAAAACTTTCATCAAATTCAGCTTTACAACAATAAATTTATCTGAGGAATGGAATAGTTTTCAATTATTAGACAGTCTAATAACTACTTAATGCATTAAAAATAAGGTGACCGATAAGAATGCTTAGTAAGTTATAAAAAAGGAAAAATCCCTTAGCTTATAAAGAATTTAAAGGAGATCTTAAAGCTGTAAAACAGAAAACTATAATAACAAAAAACATTTAATATGTCAGAAATAGTATAACTAAAATAAGAAATGACAAAAGGAGGTACAATATCAGCACTACTGTAGATATTTTATAGATCTATGGAATACAGCTTGAAAACAAAATGAAATCTAGATATTGGAGAATAAAAGCTCACTCTTTGGAAATAATAGGAACAACTATTTGGAAAACACCAGAGTCAACTATATATCAGATGAGTCATGAGATGACAGGGGAGTAGGAGGATTTTTCTTGCACCTTCTCCCAGAACCAAACTGTAAATAAAACTAAATAGAGGAACAGTCACCTGGAATTACCAAGCAAAGAGACTTTTAACCAAGGCTGAGCAGAAACCATCTAGGGACCGGAAGGAAGGGCAGGGTCCAAAAGCCAGAGAAGAAAGGATTTGAAAATGTAACCATGTAAAACTGGTGGCCAAAAAGCCCCACTTATTTCTAATATTTTTAAAAATCTATAAACAGAGTTAAAAGGCAATTGAAAAATCTAGGCAAATTTTTTGTAAACATTTAGCAAAGAATTAATAAGCATACTACATAAGGGGTACCTTTAAGTCAATAAGAAAGAGAACCAGTAAAAAGATTAGAAAAGGATATAAGCTGCATATTATACAATAATAAATGCAGGTGGCCCCAAATAATTTCTAAGAGTCTCAATCTAATGAGTAATGTTATCATACTTCTTAGCCATCTAACGACAAAGTGTAGTATGCAGAATCAGCAGGAGCACTGAAAAATAGACATTTTCACTCTCTCTAGGTGTTTATTGGAACTCCTTTTTGATAGGCACACTGACAGTACCAAAATTTCAAAAGTGCATATGCTTAAACTAAATGATTTCACTCCTAGTAGATATACGTAGAATTATTTGTTACAGTTATATTTATGATAATGGATATGTAAAACAATTAAAATGTGTATGAACAGAGAAATGGTTTAATAGTTGTAAACCAATTATACTAGAGAAGAATGTGCAACAGTGAAAAACATTTTTTGTACTGAAATGAACAGATCTCTAAGTAATTTACATATTTTTAAGAAATAGAAGAAAGCAGAATAATGTATGATATTTTTCAGTTAAAAGTCTGTTTATATGAACGTGAGTCTGTGTAATTGGTGTGTATCATCTTTACCTATTTCTGTCTTTATCACATGTGTGAAAGTATGGAAAACTGGGTGGCATACGCCAATGCTTGAACAGTGTGATACATAGAGTAAGTGTTTAATAAGTAAATGTTGAATGAATCCAATAAAAAAGAAATTTCAAAATGGCAATAGTTCTCCATAAAGGTAACTAGAGCTAATATGTTTTCACATGCACATGGTAATAAAAAAAGCACCTAACAGTAGATAATATCAAATGCAGAAAAAGTCTTATTTAAACCTGTTTTTTTGCCAATATTGTTTCACCTAAATTAAATCACTAAGAATTCACTTTCACAAAAATGCCCTAGTGATGTCTTTTTATCATTTTTTCCTCTTGTAAACAAAGCTTGAATGACTACTTTTAATTGAAATTCTATTATTAGAACATGCATAGAGTTAAGTTTTAGTAGATGGATTAGTAGATGATATGACACAAATATTTAATATTGTTAGTTATTGCCAAATGTTTTTTAAAAGATTTTATTTATTTATTTAGAGAGAGGGGAAGGGAGGGAAAAAGAGAGGGAGAGAAACATAAATGTGTGGTTGCCTCTCGCATGCCCCCACTGGGGACCAGGCCTGCAGCCCAGGCATGTGCCCTGATGGGGAATCGCACTGGCAACTCTTTGGTTTGCAGCCCAAGCTCAAGCCATTGAGCCACACCAGCTGGGGCCCAAATGTTTTCTTAAAAGACTCTCCAGTGGTAGATGAGAAAGCTGTGTCATTAGTATCATCTGTGGACTCTTCAAGGTTTTCTAATTTAAAGGCATCTGTTGCTATTTTAATTGGGATTGTGAAAAATGTATTGAGTAAATTATGAAGAACTCACATTTCATAATACCGAGCATCTCTATTCAAGAACATGATATATCTTGCTTTAATTTTCTTCTTCATTTCCTCAGTTTGTTTTTATGGTAGTTTTCTTATGGGAAAGACATACAGGGTCTGGTAGAAGTAATACCTGCTTGAGTGTGGTTGGTAGGGTAATTATATGGATGTAGTAATTTATAGTTTTAATTTGAACATTTCACCTAAAATGCTGTATGGTATGCTTGAGTGTGATATTGTTATGTTATAGAATTACATGCTTATGATTTTGTAATAAAAGATTTTGTAATGAAAAATGGGTGTTATTTGTGCTGGACCTTGTATTTCTTAAATATATTCCCATCTGCTTATTGCTATTATAAAGGATTATTTATTTTCATGTACTTTTGAACAAATTCTTTGCATTTCAGATGTTGATGATTTGTACATATTATTTTTAATGAATTGTTTCCAATATTGTTGACTCTCTGTTTTCTACATATATAAATTCTATCACTATTAAACAATGATCATTTTCCATTTTTTATTCCAGTTTTTAAAAATCTCACTTTCTTTGCTCATTTAATTCATTAGGACTTTGAGAACAAGGTTAAATAATGTTTGAAATAGTGAGCTTTCTTGCCTTGGCTTTTACTTTTTATTCCATACACATCACTTGAATCAATATAAAAACCATATTATAAAATATTATAAAAATATTTTAAAAATATTTAAAGAAGTTTGTTTTGTTTTCAAAATTATATCTTTGACTAAGCTAAGAAATAGCTTTCATGTTTTCCAACAAAGCATTGCAACATTTAGCATTCTGAAAATTATGTCAATTTTTGCCTTTTTTGTTACCTACAAATTCTAACACTAGCAATGACCATTACAATAAAGATTAAAAAAGTGATCACCCGGAGCAGATGTAATTAACACAAAGGGTAGGTGTATGGTTAACATTCAAGCTATCAATACGAGTTCTACTGGTGGGAGTTACTGCCATGGTTCAGAGGTGGCTGTTATGTGATGACCATCAGTAAATGGGTAAAGGGGTAAAAAAATGGAGAGCACCTAACTCTGGGATTCCTGTTTACACTATTAGAGATCCTAATGATAATTCTACTGAGACCTCTTCTTCCCTCAAGGCTACCTCAACAAACCTGTAAGTGCTGTCCATCAAGCTGTATTCTCCTGGGATCTTCTACCTATATACCTCTGTCAGACACGGCTAATACTCTGCATGGTGATCATTCTGCCAGTGCTGACTTCTTTGGGTACAACACACCAAAGCCACCTTGCTTTCCAAGCAGAGGTCAGGGTAATGCTCTTTTTCCTATTATTTCCTCTTTCATTCAAACTTTGTTACTGATCCTGAGCAGAGCTCACTGTTCCTTGTGTTCATTTCCTATAGCTGCTCTAACAAACTTAGTGCCTTTATAACAACACCCATTTATTACCCTTCAGTTTTGGAGAATTACAAGTCTGACGCAGATATTCCTGAACTTAAGTTGTTGTCAGGAGCACATTCTACTTGAGACTTTAGGGAAGAATATGTTTCCTTGTGTTTTCTGGCTTCTAGAATCCACCCATATTCCTTGACATGTGTCCCCCTGCCTCCATCTCCAAATCAAGCAAAACTGCATCTCTAACCCTGCTTTCGTCTCACCATGACTACAAGGAGTAACTGTTCTTTACGTTGAAGGACTTGTATGATTAGATGTGGCTCACCAGGGTAATGCAGGATAACCTACCCATCTCATGATCCTCTATCTTAAATATATATGCAAAGTCCCTTTTGCCACATTCACTGATTCCAAGGTTAGAATGTGGACCATAGTCTCCAACAGCACATGGAATTTTGGGTATAAAAAGTTGCTTTAATTGTGTTATTGAACTTTCCTCAGCTCTTGAAGAATTCAGGCATTAATCCATTCATTATACCTGAGGATATATTCTGTAAGACATACTCTGCTCTATCAATTTTCCTTCAATACAGTTCTGGTCATTGCCTATTTGCACTGAGATCCAAGGCCTGCCCTATTATGTTTCCTATCTTGTCTGTATTTGCTATATGTTTTCAGGCTTCTAGGTATATGCAGTTTATGGGAGGCATTGGTAGAATACTAGAGGGTCATATTTGTACAGAAGCCAAGATATTTCTCAGGCTCTTCTGCCTCAAGTAGCAGTTCCTGGAAATGGCTATTTTTAGGGTAGAAAGTTCTGAACTGCTCTCCTTTTGTAGACCCAACCCCTATCAGGCAAGCCCTGATAAAGTTAGAGCTCCTTCCTGAGCTTCTAATTTTGGTGGTAATACCTCCCTACTGTGTTCTTTCAGCCCTAAAAGTGGTGATGGCTTCTTGCTCTTGCTAATCATTCAGTTCCCTCACTATGTCTTTCAACAAAGCACTGGAACGTTTAGCATTCTGAAAATTATGTCAATTTTTGCCTTTTTTGTTACCTACAATTTCTAACACTATAAACACTTATCTTTATATCTCTTTCATTATCATTATAACCCCTTTTCTGTATTAAGTCCCAGGTGTTTAAAACACCAGGAGTGTTTCCTGTTTTCTCACTGACCTCTGACTGATACATAAACACAATGTGCTCTTTGTATAGACATTCAGCCCAAGCCTGACCAGATGTGCTCAGGCAGTGTGAATCCCAGGGTGGAGTACACAAGCACTTGAGTGTGAACATCTGCTTTGTGCAAACATATTTAGTAGTCAAAAGTTCTTGGTACTTAATATATCTAGTGGAGTCTCTTCTTTGGGTTGGAGGAGTATTAGCAGAGAGATCCTGGAATCAATATTAGGTCTGTACAGAAAGCATACAGTAGTGTAATATGAAAATTAGAGACATTTATTGAAGAAGATACAAGCTATAAGAAACATGGGACACAGGAAAATGACACCTCAGTCCCCTTCAAAGTAGGCACCCTGGGACCTCACACAGCTCTCCCAGCATCTCTTCTGCTGTTCAAATCACTGCAAAATCCTTTTGTTTTGAATCACCATCAGAGCCCCATCATATTTTCCTGGGTCTCATCGATGGTCTGAAATCTCTTCCCTTTCAAAGGTGATTTTAAGTTTGGAAAAAGCCAGAAGTTGCAGGGTGCCAACTCTGGTTCATTGGTAGTGGTTTGAATGAAGTCATGAGCAGGTGCAGCATGATGTTCCTTCTGCTCCGGGAGCAGAAGCCACAGAGCGAATTTTGCTGCTACATGTTTGATGCCAAGATGCTGTGTTAAAATCTCGGAAACAATCGTTTTTGGAATCCCCAGATCGTCTTCTAGTTCTCACACTGTCAGTCACTGATCTTTGTGTATTGCAGCCTTCACACATTCCACATTCTCAGGTGTTCTGCTTGTTGCAGGCCCTTCCAGAATGTGGATCACTTTCAGCACTTTCATTTGCTCTGCACTCATTGCATCATCCCCCAAAGTCTTCTGAATCATCCAAATAGTTTCCACAGAGGAATGTTCAAGCTTGACTCAAAATTTAATGCTGATTTGCTGCTTTACTCATTCAGTCATTTTCAATGTGATGACCACACCATGCACATGCTCACTCAATAGTGTCTACTGCCTCCCTGACTAGTACAGTGAAGTCGTCATTGGTCACGTGTGCACATTCCAGTCCACTCTCCTTGGCTGCCAGGTTACATCGATGTCACACAAACTGTTTTGTTGTATTAACAACCGCTGGACTTTTTCCAGAGACCTCATATTCTAAAAAGGATAAACTTGGTTTTACAATTCTACTTCCACATAGCTGATGGTGAAACAAAAGAAATAAACATTCTCAACTGCCACTGGAATTTCTGTATAGGAGAGCTGGAACTTCTAAAGAAAAGTAGTCTGGAAGAAATTCCTGGTGTCAGATTACTGAGGAACTTTCATAGGCACAAGGACACCCCGATGCTGAATTTGAAGTTACTTTTGTCATGGATTGAGTTGTAGCCCCTAAATATTCATATGCTGAAGCCCTAACCTGCAATCCACAGAATGTGACTATATTTGGAAATAGGGCCTTGAGAGATGATTAAGTTAAAATGAAACCATTAGGGTGTCCCCTAACCTAATGTGACTGGTGTTATTAAAAGAAGAGGAAAGTTGGGCACAGAAAGATATTCAGTTGGGCACAGAAAGATACTCAAAGATACTGAGTGCACACAGAAAAAAATACTATATGCACACACAGCAAGAAGGTACCAGCTTCAAGCTTAATGAAGAGGCCTTAGAAGAAAACAAAGCTGCTGATACCTTGATCTTGGATTCTACCCTCCAGATATGTGACAAAGTAAATTTTTCTTTAGTCATCCAGTTAGTGGCATTTTGTTAAGTCAGCTCTAGCAAACTAATATATTTGCATTTTGTGATATAAACTACTTCTGTTGCTACAAATGTGAGTAGACTCTGCTGCATTCACAAAAGTCTCATATGAGCTGTATTTTGGGGGTGGGGAAAAGAGGGTGAGGTGGTGTCACAGAAGGGCTAAAGAAACAGAACTATGTTCTCTGTCTAGATTAGTGAGCTCCAGAGAGAGGAGAGCTCAAAGGATATATTGAGATGGAGAGTTCCACAAATCAGGACCATGGGAACTCAGATGCTAAGGGAAACATCACTGTCCTGAGCTGACCTCATGTCCCAACATGTACTTCATCCCAACCTGTAAGAAACCTGGAGTTACAAAAAGAGCTAGTAGGATTTTCATAATCATAGGATTATGAGAAATAGTGTGCACTATCTTATATAACAAAATTATGAAAAATGTATATAACAAAATTATGAAAAAATTATATAACAAAAATGAAACAAAAATTGTTTCAAAATTATGAAACAGACATGTTTCAAAATTATGAAAAAATATATAACAAAATTATGAAAAAATAGTGTGCCCTAATTTATATAATAAATAATTTTATGTAGGTTATACTTTATTTCTAATATATTTATTCATTACCAATTAGTCCCCTTTTGCCACTTCCACCCAGTAATACCACAAAGGACACCACATGAGTCCTTTTTCCATTTTGCTTAATCTCTTTATCCCTTAATCTCTCCTTCCCTCAAGCTGTCATCCTGTTCTCCATCTGAGTCTGTCCTCATTTTCCTTGTTAGTTCAATTCGTTCATCAGATTCCACATATGAGTGAAATCATATGGCATTTGTCTTTCTCTGACTGGCTTATTTCACTTAGCATAATGTTCTCCAGGTCCATCCATACTGTCACAAAGGGTAAAATTTTCTTCTTTTTTTATGGCCGAGAAGTATTCCATTGTGTACATGTACCATAGTTGTTTTATCCACTCATCTGCTTATTGACTCTTGGACTGATTCCATATCTTGGCAATTGTAAATAAAGCTACAATAAACATAATGGTGCTTTTATTCTTTCAAATTAGTATTTTGGATTCCTTCAAATACATTCCCAGAAGTGGGATCACTGGGTCAAAAGGCAGATCAATTTTTAATTTTTGAAAGTATCCCTATACTGCTCTCCATAGTGGCTAGACCAATCTTGCTAGCTCAGTAAGTTGCTACATCTGTTGCTAGCACTCTATTTTCTCAGCTGAATATTTCATTTTTCCCCACTTAGTGATTATAGGTTGCCTCAAGAACCAGGAACTTCTGTTAGGCTGAAATAATATCATTGCATTCTAGCGTTTGGAGCATTGCATGTTAAGCTGCCCTCCATGACTGCTATGAATGTGTAGTGTTCTTATGACCAAGTCCTTTGCTACATTTCTATTGTATTTGGAGAAATGTGTACAACTAATCATAGTAGGCCAAAAAATCAACAAAATGGGGACAGCTTCATTCAATTATTTTTTTTTTTCTGGTAGAGGAAGACCTTTGCTTTTAGTTCCTTTTACACTTAGAATAAAATAAAATTGGTTTTTACTTTCTGGTCAAGGAATTGTTAGATAAGTAGCTAGAGTCATGAGTGGAGTTCTGAAGAAAAATGGGGGGTAGAGATAGATTTGGTCATCTATGTTATATTGTCACTCTAAAGTTGATAGGTTTGCAAAGACCACCAGAATTGTGTTCTGCACAGGCTAGCCAAACTTTCTTATGAATATTTACTGGGAAAGAGTATTGAGGAAGAACTTTTGGAAATGATCTAGTTTAGAGGGTCAAAGGAAAAGGAAGATAAGCCAGCAAGGGAAGGAGAGAGAAGTCAGAGAGTCACGACTGGTCTAGAATAATGCAGTCACTGTGGCCCATTTCTCTATGTAATCTCTGTTCCTCTACGTAATCTCTGTTCCTCTATGTAATGTCCTATACTGTTTTCATGATGAAACTTTGCAACCTGAAAGCAGTGTGTTGCCTTCTCTCTCTCTCTGTGCCTTTCTTTCTCTCTCTCACGCACACACACGCACGCATGTACATATGTACATTAGTTTTTGTCATTCTGCTGCTTTCATTTTCAGTTCAAATCCATTTATCAGAGCTGAATAGTTTTTGACAAATCACCAATTATGGATAGAAGTGGTTGGTTGCTCCCACTTAAACTGATTTTGTTAGAAAACTTTATTTTTCTTTTCTATTCTGTGCAGAACACTTTGTTTTAAAAAATTGATCCTCCTCTGAGAAATTATACTTGACCTTTGAATTTTATGAGAATATTTTATAGTTATTCAACAGCCCTGTTTACTTATATTATCTCTGTAAAGAAATATAGATGTTTAAACATTTCAAAATTTGAACCATCCTGTCAACAACCAAGCATCATAATTTGATACCCTGTGTCTGAGGTCCTTGATCAAAAAGTTGTATTTCAAATAGTCTGTCCTTAGACACATTTTCTTTCCAAAAGAAGGAAATAATTAGTTCCTAAGAAATGAAATGGCCACACATTGTCAGTGTAATTAAATAGGCTGCTGCCAAGCTCAGACAAGTCTACATTTTCATCATCCTGCCTGATGTCAGAGCTAACAGACTTTTTGCTTATTATTTTATAATCACCACTTAGAGAGTCTAATGGAAGCTTCTTGAATGCCAGGAAAACCATAAAATAAGACTGCTTACCATCCTGGCAATTGCTCCGATATTAAAACATAGTCATTTCATCCACCCTTACCACTTGTCTTTCACATCAATGTACTAATTACATAGGACTTATTCTGCTTTCTAAAACTACCAGAAGAGTTTTCTATGGCTTTCTCTTGTAATCAGTGGCAGTGGATAATAATGTGAATCAACAGTGAGAACCAATTTGATCAGCATCTCCTGGTTTTAGGCCAAATTCTAAGCAAATGTTGAATATATTTGATTTATTTATCCTTAGCCCCTCTTCATCCACCTTTAACCATCTCTGTTATGAAGTGGGGTAGTTATTACTTCTGGCTGTTTCCCTTATTGTCTCTGTCCTGGTCTCAGACTTCAGCCTCCTGATGACTGGATGGGGTAGGGGTTGTGACCAAGAGCAGGAACCACATTCCCTGGACACAATGCTTGCTCTGTGATGGGAGTTTGACCCAAGCATATAGTCTTGCTAGATAAAACACAGGATTCACACTCAAATTTGAATTTTTGATATACAAATTAATGGGATCCAGGTTATAGCATTGTTTGCATCTCTAGAAATCTAGTCAAATATTGAGTGGAACATATTCATACTGATGTAGACTTATATAGAAGCCTTATATTTGTTGTTTATCTGAAATTAAGTTTTAAATTGGTGTCCTGTATTTTTGCTTGTTAAATCTGGCAACCCTAAAAGTGGGGCCAAAGGTTTCCACTTTTATGAACATCAGGACAGAGAACTTCTGTTATGGAAGTACGGGGGAGGACTAAATACAATTCAATAGCCACTTTCACTAATTAATAAGAGGCAGATTCTGTTGAGAAAATAAGTCAAATAGAAAAAACACATCATTTGATTGGAAGAATTGATAATGACCTCTGAATTACGGGTCCCAACTGCTGCCCCTGGCTCTTCAGCTGTTCCTTTTATACCATGTACTGTCCCCAGCATCCTTCCCAGGTATGTGAGTCAATATATTACTTTTTCTTGCATAAGCAAATGTGAGTTGAGTGCTGTCACTTTTAACATCTGTATTTTTTGCACTCCTATAGAGTATGTAGCACTCTTACCCTGCTCCCAGGCCTTCTTTGGCTTTCCCCAGAGAGTGTGCATTCTGGGCTGTTCTCATGTTTTCTGGAGGGAAGTCGGTCCCTAGAAAGGTCCTTATTGGCAGAGACCTTGTGGATAAGAGGACAGGCTGGAACATACTTTCTGTTACTTACTGCATGGAGAAGTGATAGTGCTTATGAGAGAAATGTTCTTTATTCAGGAAAACAGTGGCGTTCAAGTTTACTGAAGTATGAACACTACAAAACAAAAAGCTTGAAGAAATATAAGAAAAAGAAAAGTAGGCACTTTTCTTCATGAATTTATCAAATAATTTTGAAAATAAAAAATAAATAAAAATTGTCAGTAGAGATCTTCTAGGCCAGCAGTCCCCAACCTTTCTGGCACTCTGGGTAGCTTTTGTGGAAGGTGGGGGTGGGGGGTAGTGTCAGGAGGCAGAGCTCAGGGAGCTTTTCTTGCAGCCCAGTGGTTGGGGGACCCCTGCTCTAGGCAAGAAAAAAGTCTTCTCAAAGGAGGCCGTTAAAGAAGACAGTAAAAAAGTGAAGATAAATGAAAAGAGTACAAGAAAACATTGTATAAGTTCTTTAGGATTTTTTAACTTAAAAATTTTCAGTCACGGTGTACATTTAATATTATTTTATATTAGTTTCAGGTATCTTCTTTAGGTATTGAGCACCTTTTGTATTAAATACCAAGCTAAGTCTCCCATGAGTAAATGGGTACTACCCTTTATAAGAGTGTGGCATATGAGCTTCCTACCTCTGTGGAAATTGTGTCATTTACTTTCAGGTCTATGGAACATGAATCATGTAAAAAGTGTTCTAATCTGGCCATAGACTACCCCTAAGACTAACTTTAAAATCTTTTCCACCCCCTCCAGGAGAAAATAAGATTCAAAGCAAGATGAATGAATTATGAGGCTAGGCTAAGACCGAATATCAAGAATCCTGACACTTAACACAGTTAACCCACTAGGAAAGTTTAGAATCTCTGGCAAAGACATAGATCAGAAGCTGAGTCTCAAATAAGATGACAAATTTGAGAAATCAATTTTTCTGGGCCAGAGAATTTTGTAGTGTGAAATAAATAACTGCTCTTGACAGCTAATGTAGAGACCGGAATCTACCACCCAGGGTCCCAACAAAGAAAATAAGAATGTGATTAAAATCATATTGATCTTTACAGTTCTCCCTGTAGGGGATCGAATACACATGTACTTCTTTTGTATACATGTACTGTACCATGTTGTGTAAGAATACTGTAGCCAACATAGAAGCAGGTACAGGGGATGTGGGGTGAGGAGGAGAGTGGAGAAGAAAACAGGAGGTAAGGGTAAGCAAACTTTCTGAATGCTTTCCAAGAGGCTTTGAAAGCACTACAAATAATAATGGATAAGAGGGGAGGCTGTTACTTTTTCTTTGAAGACAATTTTATAGACTTTGAGAAGATTCTATATCCAAAATCTTCACACAGTTCTTCACAAAAATATCTATATCAAGTAAGGTATTTATAATGAAAATGGCTTTTAAGAGATGGACATGTTCAGTCTCCCCTGAATAATACATAGGATTACCTGGATTCTAACCCATAGTATCATGAGTGATTTTTTGCAGGAGTCTTAATTTTTTGTGCCTATTTGATTTTAATATCCCATTCATACGGAGACATGGTATAGCCTTCTGTTTACTACCGTGTATCAGGTCTCCTCTTCAAGATAAAGTGCAGCATGGGGAGGGGACAGGGGGTGCACAGAATGTCGGAACCGAACTAGACGTCGGGAGGGGCAGTTATGATTGGAGAAGGCGTCAGGACCTTAGAAAAAGTATTGTATTTTAGATGTCACCAAACAAGGCCAGTTAAAGTAAGTCTTTAAAAGAATTTCAGAAACAAAGGACATAAATTTCAGAAACAAAAATATAAATATTTGCAGTAACAGTTAAGGTAAATAGGCCTGTTTTTTTGGCAATGACTGTGAACTATATCTGATGGGAGAGAAAAATAAATGGATAGATGAAGGTGTCTATAAGTTCTACAGAAACATCTTTTCTATGGAAGGCAGTTATAAATGAGGTGACCCTCCTTGACATCCATCATCTTAGTTCTAGAAAATAATAAGTATTCACTTATATTCTCTTTGTACATATGCCCAGAAACAATTGATGGTTAAAATTTTGAAAGTGCACAAATTGATTACACACAGTTGGGATGCATATGCTTTTGGTCATAGGAACATGCTTGTGAGAATTATGTTTTAATTAGGATCATTTAGAGGAAATCTATTTGTTGCATTACCTTATCTATAAGGACAATACGCCTCTAGCTCGTGACTTTAATGTTATTTTCCTGTGGACTGGTTGTGAGTGATCCTGGCTCATGAGACACAGCGTACATAGAATTCTGTTGACACCCTCCTTCCTCCTTATCTTTTTTTCCTGCCTTGAAGCTAAAAGCTGTTGTACTGAAATTAGATGGGAAAGGCCAAGAGAATTTTTGACTTAATCTTGACACTGTCAAGCTACTAAGCTAGCACAAGCAACTTTTTCCTTTCGGATTTTATATAATGTGATGAAAACACCCTTAATTATCTAAATTACTCCTGGTCAGCTATTTTAGTACTTATACAGTCCAGAGCATTCCTAAATAAATCCTCAATTCCTATATTTCTTGTTGCCTCTTACTAGGCTTTCTATCGGTCTCTCTGCTGTGAAGAATTTTTAGTCTTTTTGGCTGCCTAGCATTTAAATCTCCTTCCTACGTCATGTGAGCCTTGGTGAGACACAGAGTCAGCTTTAAACTATAACAACTAAAAATGCCAGAGAGTCTCCTTATCAGCCTCATTTGAACCTAGGGTAGGCAAAGAAGGATTTTCAATGGATGTATCTATACCAGGTTTTAGTGTGGACCTGGTCACAGAGGAACATGAAAAGTGGATCATTCTCTGATAAAAGAGGTGGTTATAGCAAAATTGTGCTCCGCATACCAGTGGCAGCCGTAGCTGGGGCAATCAGTATTCTAATGCTTGCAGAGGCAAAAGGCCTTCCCTTATGAGCCTGGTTTTGCAGCCTAATTTGTGGCATTGTTTTAAAATGCATAGTTCTGAGCAAGACGCTGTAGCTCTCCTGGTGATTCAGAGAGCTTCCCAATAGCCTTTTAAATAAATTCTTTTTTTCCCCTCCCTCAATCAGTTATGGTTGATTTCTCTTGCTTGAAACTAACGACCCCACCCAATACATTTTCTATCTACTAAGCCAAAGGAGTAGAGGTCAGAGGAGAGAGAGCCTAGACAGTAGAAGCAACTCACAATTTTTGTTTGAGTACATGGCTGCCTTTCACAACTGAATTAGCATGTTAAATAAGCTGACAGGAGAAAGAAAAATAAGGAAAGAAGCTGAATACATATTTTTTAGAATTAAACATCATGAAATTTATTACTTAAGTGTTTATACAATATAAAACCATTTGGTAATATTTCAAGGTAACTTTTAATATGTCAATGTATGTGTTTTTCTCTATTTTTTCATTCATACCCTCATTCAAATAGGTAGTTAGATTCTGTGCCTCTTTGTCTCAAGGAAAATTTAGATATGAATACACGGAAGTTTCACTTCCAGCCAGATTTTCATTTTCCAACAGTTTAGACTGTTTGAAGAAGTTATGTCAGATGAACTTGAGGGAGGAGAAAGAATGCTTCATGAGAGTGACAAAAGGAAAGAATTCATTTTCTTTATATTGAAGAGTTTCTTCCTGATATGGGGTGAAAGGAAAGGAAATCATTGTAAGGATACATCAAATGTCACAGCAGAGACCCTACCCACTCTAAGAGCTGTGAAGAAGCAAGACCCCAGGGAAGAATATTGTGTGGATCCCAGGCTTGCCAAAGATTACTGTGTTGCCAGTGTTGCAGAGAGAAGCAGCAGTCAAGAGGAAGGCAGAACCCAGAGGGACTATGTGAGACATGTCTAGGTAGTTACCATTGGGCAGATGGCCAATGGCAAGAAAGGCTACTCCCTTGTCATTGTGCTACCTAGGACCCTCACATAGTTTCACTACTCTAGTGGATTCCCAGGAATTTTGCTGAGATTGTATTTATACTATCTAGGCAAGGGATGGGTAAGAAATCAACATTAAGTCCGTTTATAGAAAATAAGGGAACACACTACTGTATTAGTTAGCTAGTGATTCCAGAACAAAATACCACAGACTGGGCAGCTTAAACAATAGTAGTTTATGTTTTCACAGTTCTGGAGCCTGGAAGTCCAAGATCAAGGACAGAGAATGCTTGGTTCCTTTAGAATTCTTTTTCCTCAGCTTGTAGATGGCTTCCTTCTGTATGTGCCTGTGGCCTAATCTCCTCAAGATTCTAGTCATGGTGGATTAGGGACCACCACATATACATTTCCACTTAATTGCCTTTTTGAAAGTGTGATCTCTAAATATAGCACATTCTGAGGTGCTAAGGGTTATGACTTCAACATATGCTTTTGAGGGCTGGCACACAATTTGGTCCATAACTGTCTTTTGCCCAACTGAGTATGAAAAGTGTTTGAAATAAATTTCCCTGCATGATGTTACTATTGATGATATTACTAATAATGATAATGTTGCTAGTAATATAAATAATAATAGCAAATATTTTGCAATACTTATAATGGGTTGGATACTTTCTGAACACTTTACATTGTTAGCTCATTTAATCCCTAAAACAGATGAATGTAAGAGGTGTTATTATTATTCCCACTTTATTAATGATGAAGCCGAGTCATAAAACATTTCTGTACCAATTATAAGCACTATGCTATGCTGTTTCTCAATAATAAAAGCTATAGTAATTAATAAGCATAGGGATCATGGCATAATTTATCCTTTGGTTGGACCAGGGCAATGAGTATTGTTTATGATGTTCTTCCCCATTTTGTCCTTGGTACACAAAGGCTCCTACTATTTAACCTGGGTAGCAGTCAGAAATGCTAAAATTGGCTGGCCAGGAACCAGAGGAGAGGTAAAATTCTTGGAATTACCTCTATTTTTATTCTAGATTATAGATACGTGGTGCTCTACTGTCTAGGTTATAAATAAAATATAATAAACTTTCATGAGTTTACAGTTTTATTGTTTATTTAATGGAACTAGATTTGGTTCCGTAATAAAAATACTCCCTGCCCTAGCTCAATAATAGTGTTAATGCCTTTGTTTTGAAGTCTTATTCCTTGGCCTCAGGGTACATCTTCCTGACTCAGTTGGTTTGGTTATTTCTTGTGCGCTCTAGGTTTTGGGTTACTTCTCTGGGAAGCATGTAAATCAGGGTCTATAAAAGATGGTATAATATGTATTTCCTTTCTCTAATCACTATAGGGTGAAGCTCTATCTTAGTCTCTAGCCCTGTAGAGGAAGAGTGGACTGTGCCAGCTTATTTCAGAGCTTGGGACACACCAAAGAATTAAGCATAGTGTGAGTCATTCTCCCCAGAAACCAAGGGTGAGCTCTCTCAGTAGGAGGTCTCATCATCTGCGAAAGGGGAAAAGGAATCAAACCTTTCTTACATTGGTTATTATGTGAAAGCACTGTAAAGTATAAATAATGGGCAAAGAGTGTTTTATAGTTTCTATTATTATTATTATTTTATTCTACTTTTTAAAATATAGTCTGATGGCAGCAGATCCAAGAGTCACTGGATAAAAACTGAGAACAAAAAAGAAAACAATTTCTTTGGAATAATGATACAAAAACATTTAACACAAAAGATTATTATAATCTCAATTCTGGCTGCACGGTAGAATTGCTAGGAGGCTTCTACATAATAATATCTGGCTTTAGCAAGGTTAATTAAATTGGTAGCCCTGAAAGTGAGGCCCAAGTATTAATAGTTTCTGAAAGATTTCCAGGTGATTGTAACGTAAATTTAGGATTGAGAACCAGTGCACTATAGGAAGAAATATCAGGATTAGTCAGCTACCAGATGTGTGCAAGTTAAACTTCATAACAATGAATAAAATAAGATTGAAGTGTATTTCTCTCACTTTTTTAGAAGTAGGCAATCCAGGGCTGGTGTGGTAGCTCTGTGGTATTATCAGGTATCTAAGATCATATCATCTTATTCAGTGTATGCATTTCATTCACAAGTCTCCCTCACAGCATGATTCATTATTTGTCTGTTCAACCAATATTTGTTGAGAACCTGTGGTGGTTCTAGACTCTGGTTGCATTTTATATAAAGTGGCTACAAAACATCTTGCTGAGAAGGTGACATTTGAGTAAAAATAAACTAAAGAACACCAAGGAATAAGTTGTGCAGATTTCTAAAGCAAAAGTGTTCCAAACAGAGGAAAGAAGCGTCTNAGATCATATCATCTGATTCAGTATATGCATTTCATTCACAAGTCTCCCTCACAGCATGATTCATTATTTGTCTGTTCAACCAATATTTGTTGAGAACCTGTGGTGGTTCTAGACTCTGGTTGCATTTTATATAAAGTGGCTACAAAACATCTTGCTGAGAAGGTGGCATTTGAGTAAAAATAAACTAAAGAACACCAAGGAATAAGTTGTGCAGATTTCTAAAGCAAAAGTGTTCCAAGCAGAGGAAAGAAGTGTCAAAGTCCCGAAGGTAGGCTTGGGCCTGATGTATGTGAGAAAAGGCAAAGAGGACAATGTTACTATTGATGATATTACTAATAATGGTAGGGGAGTGCAGGCTTAAGCAGGACAGGAAAGAGAGGTTGGGTGGGGAACATACTGACTAGTCCTTATAGGCTACTGTAAAGACTTTAATTTTAGCTTGAGGATAGGGGATAGGATATGTAGAGCAGAGAAATGACATGAGTTATGCTTTCGTTTTGCCAGGATCACTGTGTTAGGGAATAGACTCACTAACTGACCAGCTGGAAGCAGGAATTCCAGTCAGAATGCTCAGGGTGAGAGATGGTGGTGGCATGGGCCATGTTAGTAGCCAACAGTTTGATAAGCAGTAGACTAATTTCAGATTTAATTTGAAGATAGAGCCAACATTGCGTAGAACGAGAGTAAATTCAGGAGAAAGAATAGTTCCAGCAGATGAACTAGAGAAATGGAGTTGCCGTGTGTTGAGATGAGGAAGACTAAAAGAGGTTTTGGGTCAAAACCAAGACTTGAGTTTGCCCATGTCAAGTTTGAGTGCCTGTTAAACAGTTGTGTCAGTTATCCATTTATTGCTTCTCAGCTCCAATATATAACAAGGTCTGTCTGGAAAAACTCCAGCCATTGTTAATATAATAAGAATGGTTTGCATGACATCAGTGTAAACTGGCAGCCAAAGAGAGTGGAGTGGAATGCGCATTCGTGAATACTGATGATTTCACAGTACTAGTCAGTGGGGGAGTTAGATGCCATTGAGTGAGCATGTGTATTGTGTGGCCATTGCATTCAATTTGACTGAGTGAATAAAGCAACAAATCTGCATCAAATTTTGCATTAAGCTTGAACATTTGTCTGTGGAAACTATTCTGATGATTCAGAAGGCCGCAGCTATAGGCAACTGGTGATTGGCAGCTTTATCATGACAATGCACTCACTCACACTTCATGTCTCATGCAGAGTTTTTTGGTGAAGCATCAAATCACCCAAGTGACTCAGCCCCCTACAGCCCAGATTTGGCAACCTGTGACTTCTGCCTTTTCCCAAAACTAAGATCACCTTTGAAAGGGAAGAGATTTCACACTGTTGATGAGATTCATGAAAATATAATGGGGCAACTGATGGTGACTGGGAGAACTGTATGAGGTCCCAAGGTGCCTACTTTGACGGGGACTGAGGCATCGTTATCCTATGTACCATGTTTCTTGTATCATGTACCTTCTTCAATAAATGTCTCTATTTTTCATATTACATGGATGTATACCTTCTGCACAGAACTTGTATGTTCTGTGATAAACCACAGAATATTTAAAAGCATTTCTCTTTTAAAGTGAGCAAAGTGTTAAGCTTTCTTAGTAGAAGGTACCAGCAGAACATTGCAGGAGGAAGAGGCTTTGCCATTTCTGGTGGAGACTGGGCATTGGCAATATGGGTTTGAGGACATTCAGGGGAGCTGCTTCAGCCCTGGGACCAGGATCTGGCCCTTCAGTGGACACTGTAGCATCAGTATGGCAGGGACTCTTTTGCAGGCCACTTGACAAGAAAACCAGAGTCCCATACTTTCTAAGAGGCTCCTTCTTCTGCCCACACCCTGATTTCCTCCTTAAGTTACTGGCTACAGTATACATGTTTCTACCCAGTCTCCAAAGAGTGGCCTGTTGTTTGTCCAGCAACTTCAGACTAGTTTTGGCTTCTCTACTATCATCTGGGTTGACCAACACCTTCTCCAACAAGGTCTGAACCCCCTCCAAGCTTATCCTTCCTTGGATACTCCTCCTTCAGCTTTAGGATGCCATGTGCCTTAGTTACTTTTTTATAAAAGTTCATATTTTTTATTTTAAACTTCCTTATTTAACCTATTTCATGGTTTTTGTCCCTTGGTTAGTCACACATCGCTCTAAGCTCCAGTGATGTGTGTAAGCAATTAGTTTTACGAGTTTGGAGCTTAGGGTTGAGGTCCAAGATAGGGATACATATTCGGACCATAAACATAGATGACAGTGAAATCCATGAAACTGGGTTAGCTCTCAAGAAAATGAATTTAGAAATAAAAGATATAAGATTGAAACTTGGTCCAAAATTTAGAAGAAGAGGAAATAAAGAGGATGAAACAAAGGAGACTAAAGAGAAGGATGAGGAGGAGGGGAAGGGAGGGCAGAAAAGATAGATAGAATGAAATCACAGACAGTGAGTATGGAAATTGTTAAAGAGTTTTCTGTGAAACAAAGTAGAAATATGGGTTAATATGTAGAGTATAGGGTTAAGGAGAGGGTTTTCTCCTTTTTTAAAAAAAGTATTTACTTGATTTTATTTATAAGTTAAAGTTTACATTCAATATTATTTTGTATTAGTTTCATGTGTGTAGTATAGTGGTTAGATAATCATATACTTTACAAAGTGTTCCTCCTGATATTTCCAGGATCCACCTAGCACCACACATAGTTATTACAATATTATTGACTATATTTCCTATATTGTACTTTACATCCCTGTGACTATTTTGTAACTACCAATATATACTTCTTAAGCCTTTTACCTTCTTCACCCCATACCACAAGCCCTTCTTCCCCCCTGGCAAATATCAGTCTATTCTCTGTGCCTATAAGTCTGTTTCAGTTTTGTTTGTTTTGCTCTTTAGATTTCATGTACAAGTGAAATCCTACAGAATTTGTTTTTCTTTGACCTATTTCACTCAGCATAATACTCTCTAGGTCCACTCATGTTGTTGCAAATGGTAAGATTTCATTCTTTTATAATGGTTGAGTAATATTCCATTGTATATATGTACCAGCATTGTTTTATCTATTCATCTAATGATGGATACTTGGATTGCTTCCATATATTGTAAATGACAATGCAATGATCATAGGGTTGCTTATATTCTTTCAAATTAGTGTTTTGAGTTCCTTTGGATATCTACCCATAAGTAGAACTGCTGGGTCATAAGGCAGTTCCATTTTTAATTTTCTGAGTACCCTCCATACTGTTTCCCATAGTGGCTATATCAGCCTGCATTCCCAGTGCAGAAGGGTTCCCTTTTCTCCACATCCTCACTAGCACTTGCTGTTTGTTGATTGATTGCCATAGCCATTCTGATGGGTGAGGTGATAGCTCATTGTGTTTCTAATTTGCATTTCTCTATTAGTGATGTTGAACATCTTTTCATGTCTATTGGCCATCCGTATGTCCTTGAAGAAGTGTTTATAGCATTCTCTTCTTTTAAGTGATAAAAGAAATCAACCAATATCTTTTATGTTAATGGGAGAGTTCTAGTAGAAAGAAGAAAATAAGGTGGTGTAAGAGAGGGAAGGCAAAACTCCTGGATTTCTGGAGCAATCTCTGAAGAGGGGAGAGGGGATAGAATTCAGTGTACAAAGGGTAGGGCTTATCCATAGTCTCAGGAGGGAAGAAAACACACCTGGGAATAAATGTTATAATATAAGTGGAGATAGTGGTAGGGGCATGTAGAAGCATTCCTTTGATTCATACTATTTCTTCAAATGATGTAGAAGTAAGCTTGTTAACTGAAATTAAAGATGGGGAAAGGGCCATTTCAGGCTTTAAAAGAGAGAAGATATGACACAGTTTACAAATGAGTTGAAGAATACTTTAAGTGAAGAAATACAAATACTTCTGAAGCCACTTCCAATCTCTTATGAAGTTTATGTAAAACATAACAGTTCAATATTCCTATTTTAAGTATGTTTTATTGACTATGCTGTCAGAGTTTTTCCAATTTTTCTCCCTTTATTGCCCCTCCACCCTGCACGCCCCAACATTCCAACATCCCCCGCTTAGTTCATGTCCATGGGTTATACATATAAGTTCTTTGAATTCTGTCTCCCATACCATTCTTAACCTTTCCCCATTTATTTTATGCCTACCAATTATACTTCTTATTCCCTCTACCTTCCCCCAAACTCCTCTCTGCCCCGGTCCCCAATGAAAACCTTCCATATGATGTCTGTTTCTCTGATTCTGTTCCTGTTTTAGTTGTTTGCTTAGTTTTTGTTTTGTTGTTTTTTCTTTTTTTTAAGGTTCAGTTGTTGATAGTTGTGAGTTTGCTCTCATTTTACTGTTCATAGTTTTTAATCTTCTTCACTCTCTTAGATAAGCCCCTTTAACATTTCATATAATAAGGGCTTGGTGATGATGAATTCCTTTAATTTGACCTTATCTGGGAAATCCTTTATCTGCCCTTCTATTCTAAATGATTGCTTTGCTGAATAGTAATCTTGGATGTAGGTCCTTGCCATTCACGACTTCAAATACTTCTTTCCAGGACCTTCTTGCCTGCAAGGTTTCTTTTGAGAAATCAGCTGACAGTCTTATGGGAACTCCTTTGTAGATAACTCTCTCCTTTTCTCTTTCTGCTTTTAAGATTCTCTCCTTATCTTTAATCTAGAGTAATGTAATTGTGATGTGCCTTGTTGTACTCTTTGGGTCCAACTTCTTTGGGACTCTCTGGGCTTCCTGGGCTTCCTGGAAGTCTATTTCCTTCACCAGATTGGGGAAGTTTTCCTTCATTATTTGTTCAAATAAGTTTTTAATTTCTTGCTGTTGTTCTACTTCTGGCACCCCTATAATTCAAATATTGGAACATTTAAAGTTGTCCCAGAGGTTCCTAACTCTCTCTTCATTTTTTTAAATTATTGTTTTTTCCAAATCAGTGATTTGAGTTCTAGTTTCCTTTCTGTCAATGTTGGTTCCCTGAATATTTTGCTTTATTTCACTTTGGGTAGCCTTCATTTGTTCTTTCATTTTTTGACCTAGCTCAATCAATTCTGTGAGCATCCTGATTAGCAATAATTTGAACTGTCCATCAGATAGGTTGTCTATCTCCTCATTGCTTATCTCTCTTTCTGGAGTTTTGCCTTATTTCTTCATTTGGGACATATTTCTTTGTCTTGGTGTGCCTATTAAGCTGCAAAGGGGTAAGTCCTTAGGCATTCACTCAGGCAGGGCAGCCGTCTTTGCTGAATTGTGGCTCTGCCTGTGAGGGGGGGGCTAGAGAGGGAACAAGGCAGCTCACTTGCTTCTAGCCCCACTTTCTAGTGAAGTCTTGTGCAACCCCCACCATAGTCCACAGTCAGCTCTGAGTCTCAGTTTCTCATTTAACCAGCCCTGCCCACACAGTGTACCACCTCATCGTGGGTCCTTTCAGGCCTTCCCCTCGAGGTCCACTGCTTTGCCACAGGTTCTCTTCATCCACCTGTCGGCCCTGTCTCCTTCTTTTCCCTTCTACCAGACTGTTTGGTCTGGTTGACTATTTCTTTAATTCCTTGATTGTCAGAGTTCCGTCCAACTTGATTTTCTGGCACTTCTGGTTGTTTATTGTTTTTTAGATTGGTTGTCATCCTCCTTTTGGTTGTGTGAGGGAGTGAAGGGTTTCTCTAATATCTCTTATGTTCATAAATGTTATAGAGTTATAAAACTTTTGAATTTTTTTGATTATCTAGGTCATTCTCTTCATTTTACAAAAAAGGACACTAAAACCCCCCAAAAGTTAGAGATCTTAGCCTAAGTCTCACAGATTGTAAGCAATAGAACTAAATTCCACCCTATCATTTAAAACTCAGAATCTCAATATTATCTGCTACTTCCAGGTTATTATTTAATACTATCAAATGGTCAAAAGCATTTCTTAAATTGTAGGGACACATGGCTTTCTAAATTTTAAAGTATCATTTTTCATTCTAAAGAAATTTTGTGAAATTGGAGGAAATCAGGTTGTTACCACATAATTGCATAACTCTGTTGTGAGTGTTCTTTCCTTTAGTACTCCCACCTTTGTTGCCTGATTTTCTTGTCTCATCCTTAGAAAGGTGTGTGTGTTGTTACCCTTCAAGGCCAGGCAGGTTCATGGTATTCATTCAGATGGAAAAATATTCATGGAGTCTTTGGGATGTCTGGCAAGCTTTTATTCATGGCTGGGCAAGCCACGCATGCTGCAAGCTGCATGTCTAGTTGCATGTCTCATGTTGTGACCCCTGCTTCCCAGTGTGACACACATCATGGCACCTGTCCCCTTGCATAGCTCTCATTATCATTGCCCCCAGCAAGGATTCCCTACCTGTTTAAATACTAGAAGGGAACAAAACCAGAAAACTGCCAGAACATTATGTAACATAACATAATTCTGTGCATGTGAGCCCCCTTCATGTTATTTATCAGACCCAGTCTCAGGGATATGAGAACACTAGTTATCAGGCCCTTCCAAGGCTATGGGAACACTGCTCTGCTTAGTTACCCAGACGTGGATGAGGAAGCCAGGCTGCCTCCACTTTCCCTACAGTGTGTCAATTTCACCTGCCTGAATCTTATCAATGGAAACTCACCCTGTGCTTTAGATTATTTTTCTCCTTTTGACTCAAGAGATTAACCCATATTTTAGATAAAGCTGAAATGATGAAACAGTCTAATGCCAATCTGAACCTCTTAAACTCAGGCAAAGAACGGAGGAACCCAGCTTCTACCAATGCTAATGGGAATTTGTTTTTCTGGAAGGATTTGCCTGTTGTCATTCATTTATTATTGTAACTACACCTATGATATTCAGGAGGCTCATGCTTCTTATTTTAATTCCAGGAAATACATGTCATTAAGAAAAAGCCCCACTGATTTAAAAATTATCTTATAGCTAGCTTTCAAGTTTCATGTGTTGGTCAAACTAAGAATTAAAGAAACCATTATAAATTTGAGAAATAATACTGCTTACTTTCCCTGATAAAACAGTCCAATTATTCATTAATACAAATGATTTGAATGGGATCAACCTCCTTGTTTTTTGCTAGCATTTCTAAGCAAGATCTGCAGCCCCATCATTGATGAACAACGTCTCTGTAAAAACAAAAAAAGTTCACTTGTATAATCTTGTTGCTTGTGCCCTAATTCCATAATTATGAGAGCTGATATTGTCATTTTATTTGGCATTTAAAAAAATTAGTGGTTATTTTTGTTCTTGCATTTACTTTGTAAAGCTTACTGATAATTGAATTCCTTCGTATTTATATGTTTTTTAATGATCTGGATGCTCTATTTTTACACACCCATATTTTTTAGTTTGATGATCATCCACTTTTATTCAGTCCTTTTTTTAAATCATGATGCTCTTCCATTAAATAAGAGCACAATATGATTAGAATACATTTTGGTGTATTACATTTAATTTGACTAGTGTAGAGATAAGATAGTCACTCCAAATTTAACGGCATTGCCCCATAGTTTTCACTTCAAAACTAACAAAAATGCATAAGTATCTTTACTCATTTATTAAATAAACATTTATTGCCCACCTATTATAAGACAGGCTGTATGCTCCTCCCTGAGATTAAAAAACAGATGGTGGCTGCCAGGGGTTGAGGGAAGTGAGAACGGAGGTCATTGTTTGACAGATACACAGTTTCATCTGGGGGGATGGATGGTGATGACGATGAGGGATGCTCAGCAATGACGATGGATGTACCTAATGCCGCAGAACTGAACATTTAAAATGGTTAAAATGCTAAATTTCATGTTATCTATATTTCACCACAATAAAAATAATAAGAACAAACAAGTTAGAAAAGGTCCTAAAAGGGGTTTCAGCCTCGTGGGAGAAACTGAGAAGTAAACAGGTAATTACTGACTAGTAAAGCATGAAAAGCTCTATGATAAAAGTGTCCTTGACTGCGAGGTGAACACAGATATGAAGCAGAAAAACTGCAGGCACAGCTCTAGCTAAGACAGCTCCTGAATGTAAGAAACAGCACAAGAGTCCATCCTGCTGTCGAAGGTTGGTTACGTATAACGCTCTTCGGGCAATCAACTCCAGTGGCTCTCCAAGTCCCCCTCCTGCATCTCCTCCCTCATTTATTTTATTAATTCCCATTACCTCTGAAATATATTCTAGTATCACCTGTCTTTAAACACATACACTATATGTTCTTTGACTCCTTATACACCTATAGTCTCCCTAAATCTAGTTCTGTAGGAAAATGTACGCACCAAGAGATCTGCGTAAGATGAAAGGTAAGCGGTCCCGCCTGGGATTCTAGTTAATTTATATTCTGTAGCATTGGTTTCCAGAAGGTGAGGATGAGGTTTAATATTGATTATTAAGATTAATACCTTTGGTCTCTCTTTTGTCTAGTCATTATTACATGTCCACATAATTTTCAGGTCTCCCCCAAACAAAGAAGGTAGAATGCTAAAGTCTAAACTCCAAAAAAGATGACGTACTTGTGTTCTGTCATGTGACAAACAGCGAGAGTCACACTGACTGAAAGAGGCGTTCTGAAGAGAACGTGTTTATTACCAATTAGGTTTGTCCCCTCTCAGACCCTATCCTAGGGGCTGATACCCAAATTGTCAATAATGGGAACAACAGCAAAAGAGGGACAAAAACTGAATGAATTGTTTTAGCACAATCTCTGTAGCAAAATAACATCTTCAGTTTTAGCCATTGTCAACCTAAGTGGAGACATTGGCTGTCTTCAACAGTAATACAACTTTTGCCATCATCAGACTGAGCAGCCTTGGCTGCAGGAGCCTCTTCATGTCAAGGCTTTATTGGACACAAAGACCATTGGACAAACTTTGGTGGCCTGACCATAATACTTTAAGTAACGTCAGAGCACGCATGCAGACATCAGCGCCCAAACCGGGTAGCACCTTGAAGCTCATTAGGAGCCTGCCCCCTGCTTTGGATACCAACAAGACAGGATAGATCTCCCAGTGAGCCAGTGCTGAAGCAGAGGAAAGCTTACCAAGCACAAGCTTGTATTGGATTATTGGTGGAGCATACATTGACAGCTTTCTGAGGATTGTTAGACTCATTTGAGAGGAATATTAGGGAAGTGAGTTCTACAAATAAGGTGACTATATGAAGCAAGGGAACTACTATTTTGTGCTTAATACTATTTTTCTATTCTTAACCATTAACTAATATAATTTAATATATTATAGATTAAATATATTTGAGAATACTTTGGGATTCTCTTAAAGTTAAAAATAAATATGGCTTCTTTTTACTAAATATTTTATTTATTTTTCTATTATAGTTGTCCCAATTTTCCCTCCTTTTCCCTCCTTCATCCAGCCCACTCCCTGCTCTCACAGTTATTCCTCACCCCGTTGTCCATGTCCATGGGTTATTCAAGCATGTTCCTTGACCAGTCCATTCCCCTTCTTTCCACCCTTATCCTCTTCCTCCCTCCCCCATTCCCTTTGGTCACTGTCAGTCTGTTCCTTGTTTCCAAGCATCTGGTTGTATTTTGTTCAATAGTTTATTTTGTTTATTAGGTTCCTCTTATAGGTGAGATCATATGGTATTTGTCTTTTACCATCTGGCTTATTTCACTCAGCATAATACTCACTGGTTCCATTCATGCTGTTGCAGAAGGAAGGAGTTCCTACTTTCTTTCTGCTGTGTAGTATTCCATTGTGTAAATGTGCCACAGTTTTTTGATCCATTCATTTTCTGATGGGCTCTTAGGCTGTTTCCAGCACTTGGTTATTTTAAATAATGCTACTATGAACACAGGGGGGCATAAGTTCTTTTGAATTAGTGTTTCAGGATTATTAGGGTATATTCTAAGCAGTGGAATCACTAGGTCAAAAGGCAGTTCAATTTTTAGTTTTTTTATGGAGATTCCATACTGTTTTCCAAAAAGGCTGCACCAGACTGCATTCCCACCAACAGTGTACTAGAGTTTCCTTTTCTCCACATCCTCTCCAGCACTTGTTGTTTGTTGATTTGTTTATCATGGCCATTTTGACTGGTGTAAGGTGATATCTCATTGTAGTTTTAATTTGCATTTCTCTGATGACTAGTGATGTTGAGCATCCTTAAAATAAATATAACTTCTTTCATCAAGTTATGGTTTAAGAAAATTATTAATAAAACCTTATCATAACCACTTAATTTTAAAGACTAATTATGGTTAAATATTAATGCTTCTTCAAAAATAACATATACCTTATTAAGAATTGAATGTTTATTGTACTAACCAATGTCACTCCAATAAATTCAATAATTTTTAATTGAATTTAAAAATCAGTTCTCCTTGTAAGATCAAACATTATTTACTATATTTTTTACAAGGTTCACTGATCTCCTAAGTATCATAACTATTTTTTATTCATGCCTAGGCTAGAATCAATTGCACTATTTTGTACTGCAATATGAAATTGCATGAAAAATCACCCATGGTTTTTTTTATATCAATCACTTTATCTTAATATCAGTACCCTGAAGCATTTTAAATATTCATGTGGACATATTAAGATGCCTTCAAGTTTTAAGATAAGTAGATTATCTATATAACCTAAAGGAATGATTCCAATTCTACAAAGAAAAACAAATCACTGAAAAAATCATAAATCTTTCCTTCATAACATTTCCCAGATCTATAGCACAGGAACTTTTTACTATTCTTGTGAGAATAACATAATAATAACATAATTCTCCATGCTTATACACTACGTTCCTAATAATTATCGACTCATTCATCTTTTTGACAGCTGTGAGTAATAAATAGGGAAACAACATTATTTCTATGTCATATTGAGGAAACTGAGGCAAAGAACCCATGAGAAATTTGGCTAAGGTCAGAGTTAATACACAACTAAGTCAAATGAAAAAAAAAGACAGGCAAATAAAGGAACATGGGAAAAATTATTCAGTGTTTCTTATAATTACAAGTAGTCGTAGGTTGTTTCACCACAAAAAACCAGAAGGTACAAATGAAGTTTGTAGAGCAGATAAAAAATCGACAGAAGCCCACAACTTCTCATAGGCTATGTAGATGGGACAGGCTACACTGAAGTATCAAAGAAATACTGAAATCTTAGTGGCTTAACAAAACAAACTTCATTTCTCTTATTAATTAGTGAAAGTTAGGTTGTTTCCCTCAGTGGCTCTCCTTCAGGTTGTAACTCAGGACTCTGGGCCCCTGCTAACCCATCTGGAACACATGGTGTCTAAGGTCGTCCAGAGGGAAAGGAGGCTGGGGGACAGGATCATACAGGGTACTTTAAGTGCAACTCTTGAAACTACCTTAAATCAATGCTGACTATTGTTCAGAAGTTAATCAATGCTCCCAATCTAAGAAGACTGGGCAAAATAGTCTTACATGCCCAGTGAGAGAAAAGTAAAATGGGATCTGGGAAGAATCATAACATTGCCTTTGTCACATAGGCCAGCAGCTGTTTAATCAGGAGATTGACACAACATGTTTTTAAAAATATTAGATTAAGTTTCAGGAGTACCTGGGTTTTATCCCACTTTCTGAGGATAGCTCTTATTTTAATTTTGGCCAAACGCTATATGCTGTGTTATATCCTTTAAATCCTTACCTCATGATTTCCTAAGCCCAACTTCTAACATTCTAGAATTCTAAGGAGCAAAGACAATTCAAAATTCTCACACCAACTATTGGAGGAATAAAGTAAATTAGGGTTAACTAGTGATTAGAAGTAAAGGGAAACAGACGTTATTTCTCAGGAATGGTCAAGAATAGTGAAGATTGGATCTCATTTTTAAAAAATGGTAGTAGATTGGTGAAGTTCCCTTATTGATAACCACATTTTCCCCATTTTTATTGGTGTAAATCATGGCTTCCTCTTTTTTTTCGTTAAAAGTAATCTCTGTTAAGTACCTACAGTGTGGAAGGCTTACATGCTGTCAGCCTAAGTCCAAAAGAAACTTCAGGATTATTTTCAAGGTTGCTGATTTCTTTATGACATGTAAGTTGTGCTGGTCAGGGTTCTCCAGAAAAACAGGATCAATTGGACATATACAGGTATATACAACAGGAAATTTATTATAGAAATTAAATTATGGATACACAGAAGTCCCATGACATGCCGTCTACACAGGAAAGAACCAGAAAGCAGGACAAGTAATTCAGTCTGAGTCTGAAGGCCTGAGAACGAGAGGAGCTGACTGTAAGTCCAGTCCTTGTCCAAAGGTCCGAGAGCCAGGGGAACTAATGTCTGTGGGCTTGAGAAGATGGATGTCCCAGCTCAAGCAAAGAGGACAAATGCATCCTCCCTCTGCCCTTTTTTCTATCCAGGCTCTCAGTGGGTTAGATGACACACCCACCTGCCTTGGTGAGGGTGATTTTTCTGTCTAATGATTCAAATGCTGATCTCTTCCAGAAACACCCTCACAGACATACCAAGAAATATTGGTTTATCAGCTATCTGGGGAGCCTTTTGCCACCCAAGTTAAAACATAAAATTAACCATCATATAAGCCGAGAAAAGAAAATAGTAGAACTTATTATGAAAGAGAGAAAAAAACTGAAATCTTGAACGATTCCCTTTGTCCTTAGAGACTGATTTGGGGGACAATAACATTGGCTGTACAAAGATGCACTGTGACACCTCTTACTGAGACTTTTGTAAAATCAATACAGTTTGTTTCACAACTATCCATAAATCAAAAACTTCTTGTATTAAGAAATTCTACTCTCAAAAACTGCTAATTTTACTTCTAACACGTTGGCAACATAGGGTGTTGTCCGTCAACCATCAGGCTATTCCCCTATGTAAATTGATGTATTGCTTTCTCCTAATAATGTTTTTTTCCCCCTCAGAAATGCTGTGATAGAAGCAGATCCCTGGCGGATGAGGGCCACCTAGGTATGCCTGGCTTTGGCACTTTACTATCTTATTGGAGAATGAAAAATCATTTAAAAATATTCAGATTTTTCCCTACTCAGACTTAGCAAAGACAAGGTGAGAAAGGTGATTTGTTTCTGGAAGAAGAAAAAGCACCGCACAGTGCTTTTTAACAGACATTTTAAATAGGCCCTACCGGACAGACGTTTGGGATACTAATGAAGTGATTTTATTCTTTGTGCCAGTAGCCAAGCAATGAGACATAATTACATCAAAGCCTTTCTCTTGACCTCAAAGCTACAACAGACTTCACTCAACTCACGCTGTTTGAAGTGTCAGAATGATCCATCACCTCTGATATAGAGCAGGTTTGAGTCTCAGAAATGCCTGAATTCTTAATTAACTGTAATCAAATCAATCAAACCTTCATCAGCATTCAGCTGCTGTTATCTTCTATCAGAGATTATTGTCTCTCTTTTCCAATAAAAAACAAATATTACTTTGTTATATAGCAATACCTTTGTTCTTGCTAACTGCCTGCAGGAAAACATTTCTTGTTAAAGCTATTAACTGGGTGTGCTCTGAAGTTTTACTTTCTTAAAGTTACTATCACATCCAAAATAAGTACAATTCTGGATTTCTATAAATCTTATGC
Organism: Sturnira hondurensis; assembly: GCF_014824575.4. Classification (NCBI taxonomy): domain Eukaryota; kingdom Metazoa; phylum Chordata; class Mammalia; order Chiroptera; family Phyllostomidae; genus Sturnira; species Sturnira hondurensis. The sequence continues at coordinate 21,988,768 of NW_028073511.1, read as the reverse complement.
CTTATAATTTTAAACTGAGGTCTGAAATAATATTTCTAGATATAGTCCGTTACAAATTTAATCTCTTAATTCAAGTGTTCTTAAGCCTTAAAATTTTAGACAATTATTTTGAGTCACTTATAGTTTTAAAAATATATGTATATTAAAATACACAGCTACAAATGAATGATTTGTTATTTTTAAAGCCACCGTGTCAGTAACGCACCATACTCTAGACTAAATGGTTCAAAGTGGTTCTCAGCCTCACCATAGTGGATCTGTTTGTTGGGAGTCATTCAGCAAAGCAAAAGGTCGCTGGTTCAATTCCCAGGCAGGGCCCTGCCTGGGATGCAGGCCTGTTGGGGCATGGGATGTTCCTCTTGCATATTAGTGTGTGTGTCTCTCTCTCCTTCTCTGTTTCTTCCCCACTCTCTATAAATAAATAAATAAAATCTTTTAAAAAATATAAAAAGTTGTCTTAACCACTACTTCTCAATCTGGACTATACAACATGGAAGAACCTGGAGGACTTTATGCTGAATAAAGTAAGTCAGACAGAAAAGACATACACTGGATGATCTTACTTATATGTGGAATCTAAAAAATAAAACTTGAGCTCATAGAAATGGAGTAGGATGGTGGTTGGCAGGGGCTGGGGGTTGGGGAAATGGGATTGTTTGGTAAAAAAGGACAAATTGTCAGTTAAAAGGTGAATAAATTCTGAGGATCTAATGGATGGCATGGTGATTATAATTGATAATACTGTGTTATATAATTGAAATTTGTTAAGACAGTGGACATTAAGCATTGTCCCCCATGCCTGAAAATAAAAGTCACTATATGAGGTGAGGGATTTATTCATTAATTTGATTATGTGAATCTTTCCACATTTAAATATATCAAGTGAACACATTGTACATTTTAAGTGTATTACAGTTTTATTTGTTATTTATACTTCAATAAATCTGGGAACAATTTTTTTTAATTCTCCAGGAGCATTTTAGAAACTTGGATACCCAGATCACACCCCAGACTGAATAAATCAGAATCTCCTTAGGTATGACCAAGGTGTCAGTATATTTTATTTTTATTTATTTATTTATTTATTTAAAAATATTTTATTCACTTATCTTTAGAGGGGAAGGGAAGTAGAGAGGGAGAGAAATATTAATGTATGGTTGCTTCTCGTGAGTCCCCCTCTGGGAACTGGCCTGCAACCCAGGCATGTGCCCTGACTGGGAATCAAACCTTGACCGTCTGGTTTGCAGGCCCGTGATCAATCCACTGAGCTACACCAGCCAGGGCAGTGTCAGTATATTTTAAAGCGCCCAGAAGACTTTAATGTCTCTACAAAATTGAGAACAACTGCTCTAACAGATGATCATATCTAGTGAATGTGTTTGTTATTTAAAAATACAAATTTTTGAAGAAAATAAGTATTCAACTCCCAGACATGCTATCATGAGCCTAATCTTTAGCAATTTTCCACCATTGACCATAATTTATCCATGAACTGTTTATAGAAGGCTTGTTGATAGTATCAATTCCACTTGAATGTGCTAAAAGTCATTCTGATTTCCTTTTACTAAATAATATTGTAGCATGTATTTAGTTAGCATACAAGGTTAAAATCAGCACAGGTATTAGCCTTTTTGACTGGTGTATTTGCACTGAAGGAGGATAACGCTCAGATTTCAGAAAATCTTTTCTGTTCCAGCTACTTCTTTATTCCTCAGGAAGCTGTTTGTGAGCCCTTAAAATTTACTTTTGCACTAACACAGGGAAAGTGCCTGAACTGCACATTCCATCACACCCACTGCAAATTTAACAACAAGATTTATGAGGCGTGGGTGTGCTGGAATGTCTCTAATGCTCAGACTCATACCCCAATTTTTAAATTGTCTCTCCCCATGCTATCTTAATCTGTACAGACCCAATCGTGCACAATGTACAGAATGGTTCAAAGACAGGCACATAATAACATGGCAGACGATGCACTTTCTGTCAAGAATACCGTTGTTAGCTGTGATTGAAAAGAAATGAATCCTGCTAAAGATAGAAAAGATTCTTATGCCTATTGAATTTGGGAGGAAAGAAATATCCAAAATGTAAAATTCAAATTCCTCTTGGATCCTCTGGGGCCTTATAAATAATAGGACATCTACAAATATATAATAGTAAATCCATTTTATAGATTAATAAGCAAAGGTTGCAAGGCTTATAATAGGCCACATAAAATGAGTTGAATGTCTTTGACCCATGAATTCAGTATGTCCTTTTGCTTTTTTGATCTACTCAGAGTCAATATTGCCTGCTTAAAAACAGTTTGATAAGCAAAATAATACTGATTCAGTTCCTTGCCAAAGGTCCAAGAGGACTAAGTGCCTAGGGCTAAGTGATAAGAACAAAAAGCCATGGCATTAGAAAAAGAAATTCATTTTCTTTTTCCTATCCCACAGCAGCCTTCTCTGAGTCTTTGGAAGGCATTCTAGCAGTTAACAATGCAAGTAACATGGTCTTTGAATAGTCAGATTTGATGCCAGGAGCTGCCTTCTGCTGGCCCTCTGCCATACCACGGTTTAACTCTTCAAATTCTACATATTGAGGCTATCTTAAGGATTTGGGTTCTTTTCACTAATAGGGTCTGTGGCAAGGATATTTTCAAAAAGTTGGAGTAGCAGATATATACCATTTAGAAGGAGAAATTTCCATATCTCAACAATTGGCCTGTTTATTCTGAGTATTATGCCTGGCCCTACAATTCTAGCATTTATACTACTGATTAGAAATTTGAATTTTTGGCATGATGGTTTTGTCCTGGTTGTTACATATTTTTCATCTCAGTTATAAAGAGAAGATACTTTGATAAAAATTATTGGAGAAGAAAAAAATTATTGGTGAAGAGAGATGGGGGCAAGGGGAGAAGGAACGAAGTCGAATGTGTGTGTGTGTGTGTGTGTGTGAGAGAGAGAGAGAGAGAGAGAGGTGTATCTAGTCAATAATTCCAATTACATAAAATATTCCCCCTCCCAACCTTTCCAAATAGTCCAGGCTTGCAAAGAACTTGCAGCCACAGGTTTCTGCCACTCACAATAAGTCTCTCCATTTATCAATTTTACCTTGCACAGTAGTCAGCAGAATATGAATGCAAAGAAACAANGTGTGAGAGAGAGAGAGAGAGAGAGAGAGAGAGAGAGAGAGAGAGAGAGAGGTGTATCTAGTCAATAATTCCAATTACATAAAATATTCCCCCTCCCAACCTTTCCAAATAGTCCAGGCTTGCAAAGAACTTGCAGCCACAGGTTTCTGCCACTCACAATCAGTCTCTCCATTTATCAATTTTACCTTGCACAGTAGTCAGCAGAATATGAATGCAAAGAAACAAGAATAATGATAATCTCAGCACAGCCTCCCCTAGATAGTATTGACTGTTGGCTAGAGAAGGTGTGAAGATGCAATAAAATTTGTGTTAAGCAGCATTTTTATTCTGTCATCTATCAGATGTGTTATCTAAATTATCTCTTGGTGGCATGTGGCAAGCCATCAGTTAATTCTATTTGGCTATTCAATGACAACAAAACAAAATGTGTTTCTATCATAAGCAAAAACTTGTCCCGGGCCAATTCTGCTAGATGTCATGAGGTTAACTTAACTTCCTAGCATTCACTGATTGAGTTGTGAGAAGTATGAGTCCCACAGCTATCTGGTCGTGATTTCAGCATCTTTTATGCCATTAACCTTTATTCAATCTAGTTGCAAAATTCTCCTTTTTATTTGGTCTCGGACTGAATTTAACAGCTGTTGCCAGATTGACAGTCTGAAAGACTGAACCATGAAGCACTTCCCAGTGATATCCTTAGGAGCATTCAGATAGACAATGGCCAAGATGGCATCATTACGGAAGTGACAGAAAGCTCCCCATATCCCTTAGACTATTTCTTTATAAGCTAGAACCCACACCAATGAGATGTCATACATTTTAGCTCAGGTTTCATACCTTTAAAAATGTTTAGCCTGTTCAGATGAGTGATTAAACTTTTTCAGTCATTTAAACCATAATGAAAATGAATTTGTCAGATAGTTTTCTGACAAGTGAAGGGATGAGAAATGCATGAAGACTTTTGACTTGAAAGATAGGTATACCCAAGGGAGAAGATAAAGAGAGACAGATGGATGAGCAAAAACATACTGTTGTTTAAGTCACATATTTTGCCTAAATGGCCTTGTCTCTAGCTTTGATTAAAGGAGAACATCTCCTTCCCCCAAGGCTAAATCAACTTCTGTAGTCCTCTTTCCCAATGGGACTCATTAAACAGGACATTATTTCATACCGCGACAAAGGAGGTTATTTGCTTTCTACATGCATTCTCTATACGTGTTCTCCCTTTCTCCTAGTAAATAGCATGATTTTTAGCAAGAATTCCTTATATCTATGTATAGAACATGACTAACTCTGTCCTCTGGAATGTGTTTGGCACTTCCAGGAAGGCTGTATGAAGAAAGTCAACTCATTAAGGTCAGCACCCTTTTATTATCTCCTGCTTCCTCTTGTTACCAGCCTGATGTTAATAGCTAGAGTTTTAGTGATCAGCTTACAGTCATTAAATTTATCTTTTTTATACGCTTAACTCTTTGACCTTTTTCTCACGTCACCTTATCATCTATAACACTGAGAAATGTAGAAGTGCATGTAGAAATGCACTTCCATTTTCATGACTTGGAATACTTCTTTCCGGCCCTTTCTTGCCTCTAAGGTCTCTTTTGAGTAATCTGCTGACAGTCCGATGAGAACTCTTTTGTAGGTGACTGTCCCCTTATCTCTTGCTGCTTCTAGGATTCTCTCTTTCATTTTAATATTGGCTAATGTAATTACGACATGCCTTGGTGTGTTTCTCTGTGGGTCCACCTTGTTTGGGACTCTCTGGGCTTCCTGGACTTCCTGAAAGTCTATTTCCTTTGCCAGATTGGGGAGTTCTCTTTTATTAGTTGTTCAAATAAGTTTTCCATTTGTTGCTCTTCCTCTTCTCCTTCTGGTACCCCTATAATTCAGATATTGGAATGTTTAAAGATGTCCTGAAGGTTCTTAAGCCTCTCCTCATTTTTTGAATTCTTGTTTCTTCCTTCTTTTCTGTTTGGTTATTTCTTTCTTCCTTCTGGTCCACTCCATTGATTCAAGTCCCAGTTTTCTTTCCATCACTATTGGCTCCCTATGCATTTTCCTTCATTTCACTTAGTGTAGCCTTCATTTTTTTCATCTAATTTGTGTCTAAAATCAACCAATTCTGTGAGCATCCTGATCACCAGTATTTTGAACTGTGCATCTGATAGGTTGGCTATCTCTTGGTTGCAAGGGCCTATATCCAAGATTGCTCTATCCAGCAAAGCTTTAATTTAGAATGAGAGTGCAGATAAAGCACTTCTCAGATAAGGCCAAATTCAAAAAGTTCATCATCACCAAGCCCTTATTATATGAAATATTAAAGGGACTTATCTATGAAAAAGAAGATAAAAATATGAACAGTGAAAGGACAGCAAACTCACAGTTACCAACAACCACACCTAAAACAAAAGCAAACTAAGCAGACACCTAAAGCAGGAGCAGAGCCATACTTCTTCACTGGATCTGTGGTGGAACTGCACCCATGCAACTAAATTGAAATATACAAAAGGCACAAAACCACAATGTATGTTCTCATTTAATTTCATGACTACTCATTTTAAAATTATTTATTTTTAAATTATAGAAAAATGTACATAACATAAAATTTATCATTTAACCATCTTTGAGAATAAAGTTCAATAGCATTAAGTACATTCAAATTGTAAAATCATCACCACAATCCGTCTCCAGAACTTTTTACAACTTGCAGAACTGAAACCCTCTACCCATTAAGTAATAACTCTCCACTCTTCCCTCTCCCCAGTCTCAGGAAACTACTATTTCACTCTCTGTCCCTGCTGTTACAATGGGAATTATATATAAAATGCTAAAATCACAATATTTTAATTTGAATTTATACCAGTTTAACTTCAATAACATGCAAAACCTTGGCTCCTTTACAACTCTATCTCTACTGTCAGCTATTGATGTCACTAACTACATCTTTACATTGTGTATTTAAACATATGGAATAATATTTTTTTATTCATTAGTTTCTTAGATGATGTAGCAAAAATGTAGTTACAAGCCCAAGTTACAGTAAGACTACATGATATAATTGTCAATGTAAAATACATTTACCAAAGATCTTCATTTTTTTCTCATACAGCTTTGAGGTAGTGTCCACTGTCTTTCAATTCAAAATGAAGGTCTTCCTTTAGTATTTATTGCAATTCAGGTCTAATGATAATAAAGTCCATGAGCTTTTACTGATCTGGGAGTGTTTTAACTGTACCCACACTTTGGGGGGACAGTTTTGCCAGGTATAGGATTCTTCATTAACAGCTTCTACTCTTCATCAGTTTAAATATATCAATGCTTTGCCATCTAGTGTCCAAGGTTTCTGATGTGAATCTATTTATAATTTTATTGGGAATTCCCTTATATGTGATAAGTCATTTCTCTCTTGCTGCTTTCTAAACTCCCTCTTTGACTGTGGCTTTAAATTATTTGATTTTAATGTGTTTCAATGCAGGTCTTTGAATCTATTCTGCTTAAGCGTTTTTTGAGTTTCTTGAATGTTTATGTTTTTCATTGAATTTTAAAAGTTTGTGTACATTATTTTCACAAATAATTTCTCTCCCCCCTCCTCTCTTTCTTTATGAGACAAACACAATGTGCATATTGATCCACTTGATGGTGTCTCAAAGGCCCTTTAGGTTCCGTTCACTTTTCTTCAATCTTTTTTTCCCTCTGGACATCAGGCTTGATCATTTCTTTGTTCATCCTATTACTATGTTCACTGATTCCTTCAGCTGCTCAAATCTACCTTTGAATCCCTCTACTGAAATTTCTATTTCAGTTATTGTAATGTTAAGCCCCAGGATTTCTTTTTAGTTGTTTATTTGTACTTATCTCATTAATAATATTTCCATTTTGTTCATACATTATTTTCTTGACTTTGCCCTCCTCTTGTTTTAGCTCTATGAACATCCTGAAGTCAGTTGTTTTAAAGTTTTTGCCTAGTAATTCTGCCATCTTCTTTTTTCAGGGATAGTTTCTTTTGATTTATTTCTCTCCTTTGAATATTACCTACCTTCCTATTGATTTATTGTTGTAGTTGTTGAAAATATGGCATTTGAATCTTATAATTTGGTAACTCTGGTGATCAGATTCTCTTTTCTCTGGGGTTTACTTTTTGTTGTTTGTTTGCTGGTTAGTTTGCTTTGTATTGTTGTACGGTGTCCCTGTTTCAGTGATGATTCAAAGTCTTCTCAGGTCTTTTCTGAGTTTCCACTCTTCTTGAATATACACAGTGACTTTCTGAATTCCCCTGAATGTGTGGTTGCTTTCAAACATCAGAGTCCTTAAATAAATGACTCCCCAATAGGTAAAAAGAGAAAAACGAATGGGGGAAATCTCTTAAATTGCATGAAAATCTCTTCAGCTATCAGGGTAGGTACTTACAACAATGGGGGCTAAGTGTGCAGCAATATCTTCCTCTGTCTGTACCTCTGCAATCAGAAGCAGTATTTGGCAATCAGAGCACAGATCCTTGGCAGTCAGATGAACAAGATTCTTATTATCCACACTTGTTTCTGCAAGAAGCATGCAAGTTGTTCCAGGAACATGTCCAGCTGTTTGCCAGTGGCAGGTGTGAGGGGTGGGTACCCACTACTGAACTAAGAGCTAGAATTGACTGAAATGAATCACAATTTACCATTTAAGCCTTCCCTGTCAGCATTCAATAGATTCTAGAGTTCCAAACAAGTTACATGAGATTCTACCAGTGCATTGTCTGGGTGGGGAGACAGAATTCTGGTGTTTCCTATTCTGCTACCTTTCCTCCAACTCCTCTATGACTACTATTAAATGTACTGGCAAGTTGCACAAATTTCAGCCATTGTTAATATAATGACAACAGTTTGCACAATATCAATGCAACCTGGCAGCCAAGGAGAGTGGATTGGAATGTACATGCATGAACAATGATGATTTCACTGTGCCAGTCAGTGGGGGTGGTAGATGCAATTGAGTGACCATGTGTAATATGTGGTCGTCACATTCAAAATGACTGAACAAGTAGAGCAAAAACTGCATCAAATTTTGCATTAAGTTTGAACATTCCTCTGCAGAAACCATTTGGATGCTTCTTATTACTATGAACATGCCCTATGAATATACCTGCTTATGCATCATGTCTTGTGCAGAGTTGTTTGGTGAAATATTAAATCACCCAAGTGACTCAGTCCCCTACAGCCCAGATTTAGAGCCCTGTGACTTCTGGCTTTTTTCAAAACTAAAATCACCTCCGAAACAGAAGAGATTTCAGACCATCAGTGAGATTTAGGAAAAAATGACAGGGCAGCTGCTAGTGATTAGGAGAACTGTGTGAGGTCTCAAGGTGCCTAATTTGAAGGGGACTAAGGCATCATTGTCCTATGTATAATGTTTCTTGTATGTCTTTCAAGAAATGTCTTTGTTTTTCATAGTACATGGCTGGATACTTTTTGGACAGACCTTTTACATTATTGATTTATTGAATTACCTCTGAACTTCCAAGTTGTAGATATTCCAAATTATTTCAACTGTGTACATATGGCCTGCAAATTATTGAATTATGAAGTTTGAGCAGCAATCTTTGAATTACTAGGTGAGCTCACATACTAAAGCATAATAGAATTGGATTCTATTTTTCTCAATTCTGAAGGATAATTTATAATGCAAAGATTAAATATTTTTTCTCTAAATAATGAGAATTGATTTCTTTACCCCCAAACTTTTTTTGAGTTTAACTATTTTTAAAAATATATTTTATTGATTATGCTATTATAGTTGTCCCATTTCCCCCCCTTAACCCCCTCTGCCCTGTGCACCTCCTCCCACCCACATTCTCCCCCTTTAGTTTATGTTCATGAGTTACATATATATATGATTTTTTGGCTTCTATTATTCCTAACCTCCTTCTGCCTATCTTCTACCTACTATTTATTCTACTTATTCTCTGTACCTCTTCTCTCCCCACACACTCCCATGCTGATAACCCTCCATGTGATCTCCATTTCTGTGATTCTCTTCCTGTTCTATTGTTTGCTTAGTGTGTTTTTGTTTTTGTTTTATGTTTGGTTGTTAATAATTGTGAGTTTGTTGTCATTTTACTGTTCATATTTTTGTAGATAAGTCCCTTTAACATTTCATATAATAAGGGCTTGGTGGTGATGAACTCCTTGAACTTGACCTTATCTGGAAAGCACTTTATCTGCCCTTCCATTCTAAATGAAAACTTTGCTGGATAGAGTCATCTTGTGTGTAGGTCCTTGCTTTTCGTGACTTGGAATACGTCTTTCCAGACCCTTCTTGCCTGCAAGGTTTCTTTTGAGAAATCAGTTGACAGTCTTATGGGAACTCCTTTTTAGGTGACTGTCCCCTTATCTCTTGCTGCTTCTAAAATTCTCTTCTTCATTTTAATCTTGGGTAATGTAATTATGATGTACCTTGGTGTGTTCCTTCTTGGGTCCAACTTCTTTGGGACTCTCTGAGCTTCCTGGAGTTCCTGGAAGTCTATTTCCTTTTACCAATTTAGAGAAGTTCTCCTTCGTTATGTTTCCAAATAAATTTTCAATTTCTTGCTCTTCCTCTTCTCCTTCTGGTACCCCTATGACTCAGATGTTGGAATGTTTAAGGAAGTTCTGGAGGTTCCTAAGCCTCTCCTCATTTTTTAAAAATTCTTGTTTCTTCCTTCTTTTCTGTTTGGTTGTTTCTTTCTTCCTTCTGGTCCACACCATTGATTTTGAGTACTGGTTTCCTTCCCATCACTGTTATTTCCCTGTACATTTTCCTGTATTTCACTTTGCATAGCCTTTTTTTCCCATCTAATTTGTGACTAAAATCAACCAATTCTGTGAGCATCCTGATTACCAGTGTTTTGAACTGTGCATCTGATTGTTTGGCTATCTCTTAGTCACTTAGTTATATTTTTTTCTGGAGCTTTGATCTAATCTTTCACTTTGTCCTTTTTTTTTTTTGTCTCAGCACACCTGTTATGAATTAAGGGGCATAGCCTTAGTGTTTTATGGGGCGGGGCAACCCATGTCACTGCATCACTGTGATGCTGTATGTGTGGAAGGGGTTCGAGAAGGCACAATGGTGCTTGCTCTGGTCTCTGCTGGTTTTCAGTCACTTCCCCCGCTACCCACAAGCAAATTGGACCCTTCTGGTGCTGATTCTCATGTGGGTGTGCTTGTGTATGTTTTAGGACCCTGTGTGTCTCTCCAGCCAGGTCTCCTGTGAGGCTGAGAGTTTCTCCTGCCTCAACCCACACAGCTGTTTTCAGTCAGAGGTTTGAGACTCTATTTCCCTGCACTTAAACCCTGGGTTTTGTGGTTTGTCTCACTAGCCAGTTGTTCCTCTCAGTTTATCTGCACACAAATATGGGACCACCCAGTCTGCTATCTGCCACCTTGCCCACCTGGTCCTCTCTGCCTGGCTGCCCATCTCTGCCCCTCCTGCTGGTCTGAATGAATGTTTCTTCTTTTACTCCTTGGTTGTTGGACTTCCATACAGTTAGATTTTCTGTCAGTTCTGTTTTTTTTTTTAAATTTGTTTTCCTTCTTTTGGTTATGTGAGGAGGCACAGTGTATCTACCTAGTCATCCATTTTGGCCGGAAGTCCCCTAATCAAACTTCTAAGTTCCAGGAGAGGAATTTTAAAAACAATGTTTTTTAAATCTTGTAATGTTTCTGAGCCCCCAAGGGTAAAAAAAGGTATCATACCATTTAAATTATATAAATCTGTGTATATTTGCTTTAAGCTTTTTCCCAAGTAAATGTTACTTCAGCAATCTGAAAATTTATAGCAAAAAATTCATCTCAATCTTTATCTTATTAAAATCTATAAAGACAACATAGGCCTGAATTTACATTAGAGAAATGCTGAATAATTTATATGTAGGGAGACAAAGTTGTTTTTAAATTAAAATGCCCATTCTTACTCTTTTAAGCTAAAGTTTTAAATTTTTCATCATTATGACAGTTAAAATTTATTATTTTGTATATCTTTGTTTGAATAAAATGATAGAGAAAAAAGTCTGGAGATGAATATGTATGCATTTTGTTTTTAGAAATCCTTAACAGGCTTCTCTTTTGCCTTCACTATCAAAATACATAAAAGCAAATTTAGTGTCCACCCAAAATGATTTGCTTAGTTCTGATCATTAGTAGCTTTTCTTAGTATCAGTTCTTTGGCAGTACTCTCCTCCCAAAGATGAGCAATGTCTTTCAGTTTTGGTGATCTTTGAAATTGTAGCCTACATACAAGTTTCCTGGAAGCCCTGTAAATGCCACAGTCCTTTGCTGATCTACCCCATATAAAAAGAACTATTTTTTTGGCATAAAAGTATTCTGAAGGTGACCAGCTTCACTAATACCAGAATGCAAAGGAATGTGTAACCCTGCATGCTGGCATTTATGCCTAGAGGGCCATTCCGATTGTAGAGAGGAAATACGACTACTCTTATTTATAGAAGAATTTAATGCCACAAATATGTCTCCCAATGTTTGGATCACTTCAACATGAACAACAAAGGCCAGCACTGGTTCTGCAATCATTTAGTATTTCCTATAAATCCTCAGTGCTACCTCTCCCTCCTCTCAAAGCAATATAACCAAAAGGGAAAATTAAAGAAATACTTTGGATGTTTCAGGCAAATTTTCTCTGAAAATAATATTTGATGACACCCACTGACAAGGCTTAACCAGTTTGCATTTATTTTCCTTTCTCTCGAATGACTTCTTATTTAGCTTTTCTCCCTATATATGTGATTATTTTTTTCCTGTAACAAACATGGTCTTTCTTCTTTTTGTTTCAAAAACTTAAAAAACTAATTTCTGTACTTGAGATTCACCAACTTGTCATGGGCTAAAGTTTGCATCTTCCCAAAATTCAAATGTTAGAGTCCTACTCTTCAATGTGATGGTCTTAGGAGGTGGGGTCTTTGGGAATTAATTAGTATTACCTGAGGTCATGAGGGTAGAGCCTCTGCTCTGCTATTGGCCAAGTGAGTGGGCAATCTGCAACCTGGAAGAGTGTTGTCACTGGAATCAAGCCATCATCTTAGCCTTCCAGCCCCCAGAATTTTGAGAAGTAAATTTCTATTATTTATAAGCCGCCCTGTCTATGGTATTGCATTACAGCAGTCTGAAAAGACTGAGACAGTACTGAAGCCACCTTGAGTCCATTTCATTCCTTTTTTTTTTCTTTTTTTAACCATTTGTACTTCCCTCTTGGACTTGCCTGTAACCAAACACAAATTGAGTGGAGGCAAAAACCTTCTAAGGTTTCCTGAGTGCAGGCCTTTTATCTCCTTGGTGGATAGGTTTACTCCTAGGTACTTTATTTTCTTGTTGCTATAGCAAATGGGATTTTCCCCCCTGATTTCTGATTCTGATCTTTTATTGTTAGTGCATAAAAATTCCTTTGATTTCTGAATATTGACTTTGAACCCTGATGTTTTGACAATTTGCTTATTTGGTTGAGTAGATTTTTGGTGGAGTCTATAGGGTTTTCTTTTTTTATTGTTGTTCAACTACAGTTGCCTCCATGTTTACCCCACCAGCCCCCGCCCCTCCCCAACCCTCACCTCTCACCTTCTAACCTATCCACTTTGGTTTTGTCCATGTGTCTTTTATATATGTTCCTTGATGGCCCTTCCCCTATTTTCTCCCATTGCCCCTCTCTGCCTCCTCCTCTGGTTACTGTTAGTTTCTTCATTTCAATGTTTCTGGTTATATTTTGCTTGCTTGTTTGTTCTGTTGATTAGGTTCCCCATATAGATGAGATCATATGGCATTTGTCTTTCACTGCCTGGCTCATTTCACTTAGCATAATACTCTACAGTTCCATTCATGCTGTCACAAAGTGTAGGAACTCCTTCTTTCATTCTGCTGTATAGGATTCCATTGTGTAAATGTGTACACTATCATGTCATCTGCAGATAGTGACAGTTTTACTTCCTCCTTTCCAAATTGGATGTCTTTTATTTCTTTTTCTTTTCTTATAGTTCTGTCTAGGACTTCCAATAGTATGTTGAATAGAAGTGGTGAAAGCAGATATCCTTATCTTGTTCCTGAACTTAGTGGGAAAGCTTTTTAGTCTGTGACCAATGAGTATGATTCTAGCTGTAGGTTTCTCATATATGACATTTATCATATTGAGGAATGCTCTCTCGACTCTCATTTTATTGAGTGTTTTATTATCATAAATGGATGCTCTACCTTATCAAATGCTTTTTCTGCATCTATTGATATTATCATGTGTTTTTTTGTCTGTCTTTTTGTTTACATGATGTATTATGTTTATTGATTTGTGGATATTGTACCATCTTTGCATCCCTGGGATGAATTCCACTTGACAATAATATATGACCTTTTTAATGCATTGCTGGATGCCTCATTGTATTGTTGAGGATTTTAGCATCTATGTTCATCAGCAATATTGGCCCGTAGTTTTTTCTTTGTTGTGTCTTTATCTGGTATTGGGATTAGAATGATGTTGGTTTCAGTAAAAGAGTTTGGGAGTCTTCCATCTTCTTGAATTTTTTGGAATAGTCTGGAAGGATAGAGGTTAGCTCTTCCTTAAATGTTTTGTAGAATTCTCCTGTAAAACCATCTGGTCCAGAGATTTTGTGTGATGGGAGTTTTTTGATTACTGCTTCAATTTCATCTGCTGTTATTGGTCTGTTCAGGCTTTCTACTTCTTCTTCATTGAGTTTTGGAAGATTATATTTTTCTAGAAATTTGTCCATTTCACCTAGGTTTTCAAATTTCTTGGCATATAGTTCTTCATAATAATTTCTTACAATCCTTTGTATTTCTGCAGTACCAGTTATAATCTCTCCTCTTTCATTTCTCATTGTGTTTATTTGAGTACTCTCTCTTCTTTTCTTGATGAGCTGCTTAAAGGCTTGTCAATTTTGTTTATCTTTTCAAAGAACCAGCTCCTGGATTTATTGATCCTTAGTGTTATGCTTTTAGTCTCTATGTTGTTTAATTCTGCTCTGATCTTGGTTATTTCCTTCCTTCTACTTGCTCTGGGTTGTCTTTGTTGTAGTTCTTTGAGTTCTTATAGGTGTAATGTTAGGTTGTTTATTTGAAATGTTTCTATCTTTTTTAGGTAGGCCTGTATCACTATGAACTTCCCTCTCAGGACTGCCTTCTCTGTGTCCCATATATTTTGGACTGTTGTGCGTTTGTCTTCATTAGTTTCCAGAAACTTTCTGATTTCTTCCTTGATCTCTTTCTTGACCCATTCACTGTTTAATAGCATGTTATTCAATCTCCATGAATTGAGTGTTTTGAGTCTTTTCATTGAGATTGGTTTCTAGTTTCAGTCCCTTGTGGTCAGAGAAAATATTTGATATGATTGCAATTTTCTTTAATTTATTAAGGCTTGTTTTGCATCCTATTATACAGTCTATCTTTGAAAATGTTCTATGTGCATTTGAAAATAATGTATATTTTTCTCCTTTGGGATGAAAGTTTCTGTATATATCATTTAAGTCCATTTCATCTAGGGCATTGTTCAGTGCCACAATATCCTTGTTGATATTTTGTTTGGAAGATCTACTCATTTTTGACAGTGGGGTGTTAAAATCCCCTGGTATAAGTGTGTTGTTGTCTATATCTTTGTTGAAGTCCTCCAACAGTTTTCTTACATATTTGTGTGCTCCTGTGTTGGGTGCATATATGTTTATAATTTTATGTCTTCTTCATAAATTCTTCTCTTGAGTATTATGAAGTATCCTTCTGTGTCTCTTTTTATCACCTTTGTTTTGAAGTCTATTTTGTCTGATATAAGCATTGCTGCCCCCAATTTTTGTTCCGCCCATTTTCTTGGAATAATTTTTTCCAACCCTTTATTTTAAGGCTGCGTAGGTCTTTCATTATGAGGTGGGTCTCTTGTAGGCAGCATATGCACGGGTCATGTTTTCTTATCCATTCAGCTACCACATGTCTTTTGATTGAAGCATTTAATCCATTAACTTTTAAGGTTATTGTTGATAGGTACTTATTCATTGCCATTTTACTCCCTTCATTCCTGTGTTTCCCTCTTGCTTTTTTTCTTCCTCTTCTTAAAACAGTCCCTTTAGCACACAGGTGGCAAACATTAGGCCCGTGGCCTGAAGCTGGCCCTCCACCTTGTTTTATCCAGGCCAAGCCCAGCACCTGTGGTTCTACCCAACAGAGCTGAGCTCTCACTTAACTGTTAAGGGGTAGTTACATTTATACAGTCCTAAAATTACATCCAGCCTTTTGAAGGCAACTGTGAGGCTGATGTAGCCCCTGGTGAAAATGAGTTTGGCACCCCTTTATAGCATATCTTGCAATGCTGGTTTGATGGAGGTGTATTCTTTTAGCCTTCAGGGTGAAATAATCTGGGAAACTCCTTATTTTGCCTTCCTTTTTAATTGAAAGTCTTGCTGGGTAGAGTAGTCTTGGTTTCAGGCCTGTGCTTTTCATTATTTGGAATATTTCTTATCATTCCCTTTTAGTTTGTAGTGTTTCCATTGAGAAATCAGCTGCTAGCCTTATTGGGGCTCCCTTGTTTATTATTTCTGGTTCTCCCTTGCTGTTTTTAAGGTTCCCTTTTTGTCTTTGAAATTCATCATGTTAGTATATGTGCTGCCGAAGCAAGCACTGAATTTCATCATTTTAATTATGATGTGTTTTCGAGTGGGCCTCTTTGGGTTCCTCTTGATTGGGACCCTCTGCGCTTCCTGAACTTCAATGGCTGTTCACTTCTCTAGGTTTGGGAAGTATTCTGTCATAATTTTTTAAAATGTTTTTTCTATCCTTTGCTTCTTTTCTTCTCCTTCTGGTATTCCTATGATTCAAATGTTGCATTTTGTGTTACCTTGCAATTTCCTTAAGCTATCTTCATATTTTTTTGAGTCTTTTTTCATACAGCTTCTCTGCCTGGGTGTTTCTTTCTATCTTGTCTTCCATCTCACTAATTTGGTCCTCTGCTTCATCCAGTTGGCTTGTAATTCCTTCTAGTGTTTTTTTTTTTTATAATTTCAGAAATTGTATTCCTTATTTCTTCTTGGTTCCTATTTATAGTTTCTATTTCTTTTTCATACTGTTGTAGTTCTCACTCAGTTCCTTGTAGTTCTCTGTGAGTTCCTTGAGCATCCTTATCACCATTCTTTTAAATTCTATATCTGATAGTTTGCTTGCCTTCATTTCATTTAGCTCTTCCATTCCTTTTGGTTGAATGTTATTTCTTTTTCTCCTTGTTTCTCCTTTTCTCATTTTAGGTGACTCTGTTTGTTTCTGTGATACCAGATGCTCTGCTTTGCCAGCTGTCTTTGTAGGGTGAACTTCTGTGGTAGGAATTCTGTGGGGCTCAATGGTGTGGTGTCTTTTATCTTCTTTTCTGGGTGCCCTAGGGTTGCATTTTCTTCCATTTGTGTGGGCTCTTTTGTTGTACTTGGGCTTTGCCTGTTTGTGGTTTCTTTGTTGGTGGGCTCTCCTCTCCAGAGGGTTTACTGGTATTCACAACTCCTGCCTTGTCTTGTGTGTGATCGGAGGCAGGGCAAAGGTGAAATGGAGTAAGACAGCAGGAGGGACTTCTATGGGACTTAAAGTACTGACAAGTAGAGAACAGATAGAGACAAGTAGAGATCCTTTGGAGAAGTACAGCAATAACCATGATATTTCACTCAGCTAGTCACTTTTTATAAAAGGTAAGAAACAGTAAAGAGTCTTATTGGAAGAGAAAAAGAATGTGAGCTGACTTTAGAAAGCAGAGCACTTATGAAAATTTAGATGGTGTGATATTGTGAGAGTAAGGATAGAAACTTGGAGTATTGTGTGAGAGAATAAAGTTAACCACAATGGTAATAAGCTCAGGAAGATGGTGAAATGAATTAAGATCAGGGAAGGGTGCTGAGTGGGATTTTTGAATAACAATAATATGATTAGAAATACATAATCTGAATAAAAAGAATAAAAATACAATAACAAGAGCAGTGTGTTACTGAAATATGAGTGAGGTGAAAGAGGAAAAATCCAAATGCATTATGAAAGGGAAAGTAACAAAAGCCAATCAAACAATAAAATCAACAAAGAAACAAAACAAAACAAAAAGCTTAGTGAAACAAAAAGAAATTAAAAAATTTAAACAATAAAAATAACAAAAAATACATAAAATGCAAGTTCTGAAGGACAGTAAAGTGAAATTTGTCTCAGCGTTGGTCTTAGCCTTCTGACTTCTTTCTGGATCTGTCTTTGGTCTTCTCACAGCTCCAGGTCTTATTGTCTTATACTAGAAAAAACAAATAGCTGACTTTAAACCTGTCAAACAGGTTTTGCTATTCTTCCTGGGTGCTGCAGGCAGGGCTGGGCTGGGCTCCATTCTTTTTCCCCTTTCCTGTGGTTACTTGAGCATGAGGGCTATGTCTGGGCTATGATGTTCACAGGTGTCCAGTTTTTATTTCATGCCCTCAGAGCATTGTGCAGCCCACACTGTCCACTGTGTATATGTGCCAGGTTGGCACCTCTAATCCACCTAGTTGTGGAACCCTTTGATTAGACTGTGAGGTGCACTGAGTGGGAGAAAATCATACCCATCCTTCTCCCTTTTTGTTGGCCTGGTTGCTGCATGCACACAAAGTCCCTTCAGGGCAGCTAAGTTCTTCTATTGAATTAAATCTCTCTGAGGAATGCTACCACTCTGAGCCCCTGCTGCTTCCCTTTGATCAGTCCTTGAGGCGCCCTGCATGGGAGCAAATTGTGCCCTCCTCCTTCCTCCTCTTTGACCTGGCCACTTCCTTGCACAGCGGCTAAGAGCCTTTTTTTGAGTGAATTTTCCTGTTTGAAGCTTGCCATTTGTAACAATTGCCCAGCTTTCCACACAGACAAACTCTGTGACCAGTCCGGGTACTATCTGGGTCATGACAAATCACAGCCCTTCACTTCTCCCATCTCTAGGTGTCACCTGGTTCCCAGGTTCTCTGGTACTATCTCAACTTGCAACCAGAGTTCCTGCTGGGTTCGCTACCAGCTGTGTGTCTCTTACTGCATATTTTCTTTTTTAATTGTTGTGCAAGTACAGTTTTCTGTCTTTTACTTCATCTTACTGCATCTTTATCCCTCCAGTGACTTTGAGGATCCAGGTCTCTCCTGGCATGGGTCTGTGAACTCCCTACTTTGGAAGGGGAGGGAGCTGCAATGTCACAACCACTGGCCTGGCTTTCCTGTAAAGCTGCCATGGCAGCTGTGGTCTCTGATGCAGGGCCCAGGGACCCTCTGTTTGACCTCCAAAATCTGCTTACTGTCCAATTTTAAATATTCTCTGCAATCTTTGGTTTCCAAACTTCCTATCAGCTGGAATTTTGCTGGTTGTTTACTCTGTTCCTCGGAAGATTGGCTAGGTGTTCCAGTTGGGTACACAAGCAAGTGTGTTCAGCTCCCACCTACCTCGCCTCCATCTTCCAGAATCTGGCAATTTATTATATGTCCATAAATTGCTTAGATTTGTTTAGCTCTCTGTCTCAGTTTCCCCATCCCACTTGCCATGGAATTTTCCTAGCTTCTTATTACTCTGCCTTATTGATCTACCAAATGAACCATCTAGGTAAAGCCAGGCTGTCATTTGAATCTCCGCAATCCTGTCAACTCTTTGTATTCTTCAAGTGTCTTGGGCATTAACCTCTTCTTCTTCTGTACTATAAAATTTCCACTTAAAAATTGTTTCAAAAGGCATACTTTTCTTTTTGCAATTAGACTGCATTGTGCATGAGAGAAAAAAAAACACTTTGTTTTATAATTGAGGTTATATCAAACATAGGCCCTGAAAGGCTAAGAATAAAAGATGTGATAGGGTGAAGTCATTGTGGAGCCATGAGGGAACAACCTGGGAATACTTCTAGGATGCAGTAGATGTTCATTCGGCTCTAAATAAGTGAACACCTTCTTCTCCTAGGTTCTGTGCAAAGATCCAAGAATATCATATATATCAGATAAGAGACATTGTCTTTATGCTCCTGGAACTTAGAATCTAGAGGGGGATTATAAAACTTTAAAAAAAAAAATAAAGGAGGTGGTGCTTTAGGTCGAGATAGTGGCATAGGTAAAAATGGCTTTCCCCCTCACACAACCATATGAAAATTACAACTAAGTTATAAAACAACCATCATTCACAAATGGCAGAAATTGAGTTGAATAAAAATCTGACAACTATGCAATCAAAGAAACTATATCTATCCTGGCTGGTATGAGGGGTGCAGACTCTGAATGGCCTGGTCCCACATATGTGTGTGGTAGATAAAAATTTGGGAAGAATATCTTGGGAATAAGAAGCCCTGTCCACATACCAGGCCCCTCAGCACAGGGTACCAGTGCCAGGAAAGTAAGTCCCTGTAACTTCTGGCTGAAAAAAAAAAAAAAAAACAAACCCAGCAGGGATTGAGTCAGTGAAAGTAACAGCAGGAGTCCCAAGCAGTTCCTCTTAAAGAACCCACACACACAGCCTCACCTACTCAAACTCACTCCCTCTGAGCTCTAGCATTGGAGTAGCAGCTTAAAAGGCACCAGTAGGGAGGAAACAGCTGGCATATAGACAAGAGTTGTTGGACAGCTTACTCCCAGACAAAAAGTCAGGCAGAGCTAGAGTGGGAAGGTAGGTGCCATATCTGAGACTCCATCCACCTGGCTAACACTGTTTGATCTGCCCTGGAGATTCCCTGAGGCTCCACCTGACTCAGTTTACAGTGTTAACAATAGCTTTTCCCATATGAATGGTTGGCCTTGGCTCAAGCTTCACAACTTCCTAAATCCTTTCAAACATGCAACAGCTGGCCTTAGTAAGGCCCCAACCTTTGTACTGCTTGCTAAGTGTCCCCAGGCCTAGAACTAGTAGAAATCAGCCTAGTTTCACAACTTGGATTCACTTGTGAATCTCCCAGCCAAGCACAAGTAGCAGTCATCTCAGTGTACTCTATAGTTCAGGTGGGATGGCCCTAGGAGAACACAGGTTGGTGCTTACATTGACCTTACGACTCAGCAAACCCCAGAGCCTGTGGACCCAGTGGACAGCTACAGACCATGCTGTAGCACCACCACCCTTCCTCTGTGCAGCTGATCCTCCATAAAGGGTAGAGGTTGATGGTCAGTAGTCACAGTCAATCCTTGCAACTGACTGACCTGGGTAAATTCTTCCCATTGACTTGCTGAGAGCAGCCAAGGCTCAACTACAAGAGAAGGTGTACTCAGCCCACACAAAGGGTACACCTTAAATACCCAGCTTGGGTGATAGGGAGGCTGTGTTACTGGAACCTACAGGACACCTACTACATTAGAACACCCTACCAAGACAGTGAGTCATAACATCTCTAATACACAGATAGAAATATAGGCAGGCTGGCAAAATCAGATGACAAGGAAACATGGCCCAGATGAAAGAACAGATAAAAAAATCAGAAAAAGAGCTAAATGAAATGGAGATAAGCAATCTATCACATGCAGAGTTCAAAATACTGGTTATAAGGATATTCAAGGAACTTAGTGAGAACCTCAACAGCATAAAAAAGATCGAGTTAGAAATGAAGGATTCACTAATTTACAAGGAAACAACAGTAGAATGGATGAAGTTAAGAATTAGATCCATGACTTGGAACATAAGGAAGCAAAAAACAACCAATCAGAACAATAAGAAGAAAAAATAGTACAAAAATTAAGGATATAGTAAGCAGCTCCTGGGACAACTTCAAGTATTCCAACATTCACAACATAGGGATGCCAGAAAGAGAAGAAAAGAACAAGAAATTGGAAATCTATTTGATAAAATAATGAAAGAAAACTTCTCTAATTTGGTGAAGGAAATAGATGTTCAAGTTCAGAAAGAACAGAGTCCCAAACAAAACAAATGCAAAGAGACCTACTGGAAGACACATCATAATTAAAATGCCAAAGTTTAAAGATAAAAAGAGAATCTTAAAAGCAGCAAGAGACAAGCAGTTAGTTACCAACAGAAAGTTCAAAATAAACTTTGTAGGCTTGAATGGATTGGCAAGAAATATTCAAAGTCCTGAAAAGCAGGGACCTACAGTCAGGATTGCTTTACCCAGCAGAGGTATCATTTAGAATTGAAGGGCAGATAAAGAACTTACCTAGTAAGAAAAAAATAAAGGAGTTCATCATTACCAAACCAGTATTGTATGAAATATTAAAGTGACTTATTTAAGAGAAGAAGATCAAAACTATGGCAATAAAGATAAACCTTTCAAAAATTGAATCTAAAAAAATAAACTAAGCAAATAAGAACAGAGATAGAGTAAAGGATATGGAGAGTGTTTTGATTGTTGCCAGATGAAAGGGGGTTTAGAGAAATGGGTGAAGAGGTGAAATGATTAAGAAGTACAAATACATAGTTACAGAATAAACATGGGGATGTAAAGTACAATATAGGAAATGGAGTAGCCAAAAAACTTACACACATAACCTATAGACATGAATAATGCTGTGAAGATTGCCTGAGGGAGTAGGGGGGTACTGGGTGGAGAGAGGCAAAGGAGGTAAAATTAGGAGAACTGTAATAGCATAACCAATAAAGTATAATTTAAATAAAGGAAGAAGGAAGGAAGGAAGGAAGGAAGGAGGGAGGGAGGGAGGGAGGGAAGGAAGGGGATCTCTTCTGGTCCCAGGCAATGCAGGAGCCACAGACTTTGGTGCAGATATGGCTGAGTCCAAGAACCACAGTGTGCATAACAAGTCCTGAAAATGGCACAGAAATGGCATCAGGAAACCTCAATTACAAAGATGTAAATCTTTTAAGGGGTGGACCCTATGTTTCTGAGGAACATGAGCTTTGTAAAGAAGCACAAGAAGGGCCTGAAGAAGATGCAGGCCAACAGTGCTAAAGTCTGTGCTGAGGCTATCAAGGACCTTGTAAAGCCCAAGGATATATCCCAAAGTGTGGCAGCCACAAACTCAATCCACTTGCCTACATTGCTCGCCCCAAGCTTGGAAAATGTGCTTGTGCTCACATCACCAAGGGTCTCACATCACCAAGGGTCTCAGGCTCTATTGGCCAAAATCCAAGGCCAAGGTTCAAACCAAGCCACAGGCTGCAGCTGCAGCTCAGGCTCATGCTACAGCCCATACTCAGCTTTTCACAGGTGCCCAGGACCCCACCCAAGCTCCACAGGAAAGGTCTCTGCCTGCAGATGTGAGAATGGAAGGACTGGTGTGACCCTTGGGCCACACAAGGAAAGAAAGGAAAGGAAAGGGAAGGGACGGGAAGGGAAGGGAAGGGAAAGGGAAAGGGAAGGGAAAGGGAGGGGAAGGGAAGGGAAAGGAAAGGGAAGGAAAGGAAAGGGAAGGAAAGGAAAGGAAAGGAAAGGAAAGGAAAGGAAAGGAAAGGAAAGGAAAGGAAAGGAAAGGAAAGGAAAGGAAAGGAAAGGAAGAAAGACATGGAGGGAGGAAGGAATGAAGGAAGAAGGGGGGAACTATGAGGTGTGAGCAATTACTATATAACTATCTTTAGTTAGGTATTTTTCCCACTAATCTATCCCTATTACACAAAAAGAAAAAAAACTAGCATTAGCATCTGCCTAAATATAATCCTTTTGAAATGCAAAGTAATTAAGTAATGTATAATTACCCAATTACATGGAACAAAAATGTCACTTATATTTAACGAAACTTTTCACAAATAACATAATGTGGCTACACTATAAACTAATCAGCGTAGAATCTATTGCTTGCTTTCTAAATCAAGTAATATTTACATGTAGCACAAATTAACACATTAGCACATGAGAGTCCTTCAAATGAAAGATTTGCTGCTTGATTTAACCTAAGCGATTATAAAACAAATGTTACCTTTAATGTTATAAGTAAAAAATACAATTATTTGCAATAACCTACCTTATGTTTATAAAAATGAGATAATTAACATCTATTTAAGGGATCATAAGTATTATAAAATATTATACTGACACTCTTTTAAACTATAATATCACCTTCCATTAATAATAACATAAGTTTACACAAGTCTATTTCTCTGCTAATTACCTATAATTGAGATAATAAGCCATGGGAAAAGTGAATTTTTGTTGTAATACATGTGAAATCCCATACAGCTCCTCAATTCTTATATTTTAATTTTATTGTGTAAGTTCATGGCTTATCGTAAGTTTATGGTTGGTTTATTCACTAACTGCAGGAAGAACAAATTTTTCTTTGAGAATCGGCCTTTGTTTCTAAGGTTGAGGCAAATGAAAAGCAGAGCTGGGGATCTCAGTACTTGAGAGGGCCATCTATTCCAAGGAGTGGGGTGGCCAGTGGCTCTTAAGAAAAAGGCATGTGTGTACGTTCACATGGCAGTGACTCAACCAACTTTTAGAAAGGTGAGCTCATCAGTATCAACCTTCTCTGTAACCCATGGTTGCATTATAAGTATTTACATTTGTTTTGATACTAGAGCCACCAATGTCTGCAGTGTGGTCCACTGGAGAGAAACAGTTATTAAGTTATGTCAACAGCAACTGCAATCTTATTTTTTAAAAGCCTACTTTCCTCAGAAGAATATGACCATGCAATGGCCAACATAAAATAAATAAAGAATTATAATGTGAAGCTGAAAAGAATTAATGATTTAGCAAATTCTTACTTCTCTCAAAACAATTATTCAAACAATGAATTTATATGGTCTCTCCATAGCAAATCTGGGATGATAATGGTAAACTATACAAAACATTAAAGAGATGAATAATGATACATTTCTCAGCATTGGTTGAAAGAATATTGGCTGAATCAAGACCAGGTTGGGGTATTTCAATAATTGAAGGCAGTATGCCAGATTTTTTAAATTTTATTTTCTTTTATTTTAATTGTTGTTCGAGAATGGCTTTCTGTCTTTTACTTCCATCCCAGCCCACCTACCCAGCCTTCCACCCTCCCTTCCATTTCCAGCCCCTCTAGTTTTATCCATGTGTCTTTTATACTTGTTCCTGTAAACCCTTCTCCTTTTCCCCTGAAATTCCCTCCTTTCTCCCCTCTGGACACTGTCAGCCTGTTCCCTATTTCAGTGTCTTTGGTTATATTTTGCTTGTTTGATTGTTTTGTTGTTTAGGTTCCTGTTAAAAGTGAGATCATGTGGTATTTGTCTTTCACTGCCTGGCTTATTTCATGCAGCATAATGCTTTTCATTTCCATCCATGCTGTTGCAAAAGGTAGAAGCTTCTTGTTTCTTTTTTTCTTTTTTTAAATTTATTTTTAAAATTGTTGTTCAAGTACAGTTTTCTGTTTTTTATTCCCATCCCAGCCCACCTCTCCATGTTCCCTACCTCCCTCCCATTTCCACCCCCCTTAGTTTTTGTCCACGTGTCCTTTATACTAGTTCTTGTAAATCCTTACACTTTCCCCCTGGAATTCCCTCCCCTCTCCCCTCTGGTCACTGTCCCCCTGTTCTCTATTTCAGTGTCATTGGTTATATTTTGCTTGCTTGTTTGTTTTGTTGTTTAGCTTCCTGTTAAAGGTGAGATCATATGGTATTTGTCTTTCACCTCCTGGCTTATTTCACTCAGCAAAATACTTTCCGGTTCCACCCATGCTGTTGCAAAGGGTAGGAGCTCCTTCTTTCTTTCTACTGCATAGTATTCCATTGTGTAAATGTACCACAGTTTTTTGATTCATTCATTTACTGATGGGCACCTAGGTAGCTTCCAGCACTTGGCTATTGTAAATTGTGAACTGCTATGAACATTGGTGTGCATAGGTTCTTTTGGATTGGTATTTCAGGGTTCTTGCAGTATAATCCTAGCAGTGGAATTGCTGGGTCAAAAGGCAGGTCCATTTTTAGTTTTCTGAAAAAAATTCCATACTGTTTTTCATAGTGGTTCTACCAGTCTGCAATCCCACCAACAGTGCACTAGGGTTTCCTTTTCCCCACAACCTATCCAACACTTGTTTGTTGCTGTGTTTATAATGGCTGTTCTTACCAGAATGAAGTGCTAACTCATTGTGGTTTTAATTTGCATCTCTCTGGTAGCTAGCAATACTGAGCATCTTTCAAGTGTTTCTGGATCCTCTGTATGTCCTCCTTGGAGAAGTGTCTGTTCAAGACCTTTGCCCATTTTTTAATTGGGTTGCTTGTCTTCTTAGAGTGGAGTCATGTAAGTTCTTTGCATATTTTGGAGATTAAACCCTTGTTTGAGGTATCATTGGCAATTATGTTTTCCTATACTGTTGGTTCTCTTTTTATTTTAATACTGTTTCTTTAGCTGTGAAGAAGCTTTTTATTTTGATGAGATCCCATTCGTTTATTCTTTCCTTTATACTCCTTGCTCTAGGAGACATATTAAAAATGTTGCTGCATGAAATATCTGAGATTTTCCTGCCTCTGTTCTCCTCTAGGACTTTAATGGTGTTATGGCTTATATTTAAGTTTTCTATCCACATTGAATCTATTTTTGTGTATGGTGTAACTTGGTGCTCAAGTTTCATTTTTTTTTGCACATAGCTGTCCAGTTCTCCCAACACCAATTGTTGAAGAGGCTATTATTAGTCCATTTTATGTTGCTACCCCCTTTGTCAAATATTAATTGACCATAGAAACTTTGGTTTATTTCTGGGCTCTCTTTTCTATGTAACTGGTCCATGTGTCTGTTTTTATGCCAGTACCAGGGTATTTTGATTACAGTGGCCTTGTAATACAGTTTGGTGTCAGGTATTGTGATCCCTCCTACTTGGCTCTTCTTTCTCAAAATTGCAGCAGCTATTCAAGGTTGTTTATGGTTCCATATAAATTTTTGAAGTGTTTGTTCTATGTATACCATTGTTGGTATACCAAAATGGCTTTGACTTCTGGATATTGACTTTGTATCCCGCTGTTTTGCCAAATTCATTTATTAGGTCAAGCAGTTTTGGGGTGGAGTCTATAGAATTTTCTATGTACACTATCATGTCATCTGCAAACAATGACTGTGGAGGCAACTTTGCCCACAAAGTCCCTACCATCCACCACGGATGAAAGTGAAACTACCAAGACATGATCTGCTTGGGGAGGAAAGGTGGCCAATCTCTCAGAGGAGAAAGGCCAAGAGCCTTTTCCTCAATGGGCTTTTATTGGGTTCAATTTGCTGCTGATTTTAGTTTTTTAAGGTTTTATTTTTTTAATATAGTTTATTGATTATGCCATTACAGTTGTCCAATTTCCCCTCCTTCATTCCCCTCCACCCTGCACATCCCTCACCCCACATTCCTCCCCTTTAGTTCATGTCCATGTGTAATAAGTTTTTTAGATTCTACATTTCCCACACTACTCTTGACCTCCCCCTGTATATTTTCTCCCCACCATCTATACTACTTATTCTCTGTATCTTCTCCTCCTCTCCTCCTCCCACTCCCCTGTTGTTAACCCTCCATGTGTTCTTCATTTCTTTGGTTCCACTCCTGATCTAGCTGTCATCTTAGTTTGCTTTTGTTTTAGGTGTGGTTGTTAATAACTGTGAGTTTGCTGTCCTTTCACTGTTCATGTTTTTACCTTCTTTTCTTAGATAAGTCCCTTTAACATTTCATATAATAAGGGCTTGGTGATCATGAACTCCTTGAACTTGACCCTATCTGAGAAGCACTCTATCTGCCCTTCCATTTCTAAATGAAAGCTTTGCTGGATAGAACAATCTTGGCTGTAGGTCTTTGGATTTCATGACTTGGAATACTTCTTTCCAGCCCTTCTTGCCTGTAAGGTCTCTTTTGAGTAATCTGCTGACAGTCTGATGGGAAGTCCTTTGTAGGTGACTGTCCCTTTATCTCTGGCTGCTTCTAGAATTTTCTCCTTCACTTTAATCTTGGGTAATGTAATTTTTGCCTTCCTTGGTGTGTTCCTCCTTGGGTCCAAATTTTTTGGGACTCTCTGAGCTTCCTGGATTTCCTGGAAGTCTATTTCCTTTGCCGGATTGGGGACGTTCTTCTTTATTATTGTTTAAATAAGTTTTTCACTTGTTGCTCTTCCTCTTCCCCTTCTGGTACCCCTATAATTCAGATGTTGGAACGTTTAAAGATGTCCTGGAGGTTCCTAAGCCTCTCCTCGTTTTTTTGAATTCTTGTTTCTTTATTCTTTCCTATTGGATGTTTTATTCTTCCTTCTGGTCCACTCCATTGATTTGAGTCCCAGTTTCCTTTCTGTCACTATTGGTTTCCTGTGCATTTCCCTTCATTTCAATTAGTTTAGCCTTCATTTGTTCCTATAATTTGTGACTAAAATCTACCAGTTCTGTGAACACCCTGATCACCAGTATTTTGAACTGTGCATCTGATAGGTTGGCTATCTCTTGGTTGCTTAAAAGTATTAGCTCTGGGGCTTTTATTTGTTCTTCTGTTTGAGCCATAATGTTTTGGTCTGTTTGTGCCTGTTATGTATGAGGGGTGGTACCTTAGGGGTTCACCAGGATAGGGCAACCCAGTTGCTGGTTTGTGACGCTTTATGTGGGGGCGGGGTCAGAGAGGGGCAATGGTGTTTGTTCTGCTCTCTCAAATTTCTGTCCCCTCTGCTGCTTTCTACAAGCAAATTGGGCCCTTCTGGTGTTGGTTCCTGGGTGTGTGGGCTTGTGCAGCCTTCAGGACCCTGTGGGTCTCTCCAAAGAACTCTCTGTAACCCTGGGAGCCTCTCCCAGCACCTCAACCCCTGAAAGTTTTTTCCAGTTGGTGCTTTTAAGCTTTAATTCCCATCGCTGGGGCCCTGGTTTGCATGGTCTATCTCACTGACTGGTTTATCTCACTGCGCTCCTTTGCCTGGTTCATCTGTGTGTGAATGTGTGACCATGGTGAGCCAGCCGCCTTGCACCCTCACTGGGTCTGCCCATTGCCAACCCCGTGCCTGGAGTCTGCCAACTGCCGCCTGCGTGACTGGGTCGGTCTGACCGCTTTTCCCTGCTGTGACCCCACTTGGCCAGCCGCTAACACTGCCCCTCTTACTGGTCTGGCTGAATGGTTTGTTGTTGTCGGACTTCCGTACAGTTCAATTTTCTGTCTGCATTGGCTGCATTTTTGTCACTAAATCTTTGTTGTCTTTAAACTTGGTTGTGCGAGGAGGCACAGTGTTTCCACCTACACCTCCATCTTCTTTTGGGTTTGTTTTGCACAAGAATACAGGTAAAGATCAAATAATAGATAGCATTCAAAGAACTATGAGGGCTTATTCTCAGCCAGGGTCAGATAGCTAAAGAGCCATAAAACTTTGAGGAACAAACTTCTTGCTTGGACCCTTATCATTTAAATGAGAGCATTTTAAACAAAGCAGGTTTCACAGGATTTTATATATTCTTTCTTAGGCCTGATCACCTCGGATCTTACTGTAGCTGGCAAAGGGCTGCACTGCCTTCCCCATCATAGGTTTTTAGACTTAAGTGGATTAGAGCCAGGAAGCACTTCTCCCAGACAGAAATGGGGACTCGGGCTATGTCAGAATAGCCAGGGAGTGAGGGTCCATCACTCCCTCTTTGTTGCAGACCCCCACCCGAGTCCTTCCATGATGGCCTCCCAAGTGATCGTGTCTGGCTTAGGATGCCCCTCCTCTGAGGGGTTGTATAGCATAGACTAACCGACCAAGCATTGGGGGCAGAGGACAAGCTTTGTCTCCTTAGTGGCTCACATTCCAGAGGTTGCTCACTCAGCCTTAGCCATGGGGGCAGTTACAACTCCTGAAACCAGGCAGAGAAGTTCCCAACAAATGACAGTTTTGTTTCCTCCTTTCTGATTTAGATGCCTTTTATTTCCTTTTCTTGTCTGAATGCTGTGGCTAGGACTTCTAATACCATACTGAGTAGAAGTGGTGAAAGTGAACAACCTTGTCTTGTTCGTGATCTTGGTGAAAAGTTTTTTATTTTTTGCCCATTGAATATGATGTTGGCTGTAGGTCTCTCATATATGGCCTTTATTATGTTTAGGAATGCTCCCTCTATTCTTACTTTGCTGAGTGTTTTTATTACACATGGGTGCTGTACCTTAGCAAATGTTTTTTCCACATCTATTGATATGATCATTTGTTTTTTGTCTTTGCTTTTGTTTATGTAGTGTATTACATTTACTTATTTGTGAGTGTTGAACCATTCTTGCATCCCTGGGATGAATCCCACTTGGTCATGGTGTATGATCTTTTTAATGCACTGTTGGATGCAGTTTACCAATATTTTGTTGACAATTTTAGTATCTATGTTCATCAGTGATATTGGCCTGAAGTTTTCTTTCTTTGTTGTGCCTTTATCTGGTTTTGGGATTAGGATGATGCTGGCTTCATAAAAAAAGTTTGGGAGTTTTCCATCATTTTGTATTTTTTGGAATAGCTTGTGAAGGATAGGGGTTAGCTCTTCCTTAAATGTTTGTAGAATTCTCCTGAGAAACCATCTGGTCCAGGGCTTTTGTGTGATGGGAGTTTTTTGATTACTGCTTCAATTTCATTTGCTGTTGTTGGTCTGTTCAGGCTTTCTGCTTCTTCTTCATTGAGTTTTGGAAGATTACATTTTTCTAGAAATTTGTCCATTTCACCTAGATTTTCAAATTTCTTGGCATACAGTTCTTCATAATAATTTCTTACAATCCTTTGTATTTCTATGGTGTCAGTTGTAATCTCTCTTCTCTCATTTCTGATTGTGTTTATTTGGGTACTCTTTCTTTTTTTCTTGATGATCCTGCTTAAAGGCTTGTCAATTTTGTTTATCTTTTTTAAAGAATTAGCTCCTAGATTTATTGATTCTTAGAATTATGCTTTTCATCTTTGTGTCATTTAGTTCTGCTTTGATCTTGGTTATTTCCTTCCTTCTACTAGCTCTGTGCTGTCTTTGTTGTTATTCCTTGAGTTCTTGTGGGCATAGGGTTAGGCTGTTTGTTTGAAATGTTTCTATCTTTTTTACGTAGGTCTGTATTGCTATGAACTTCCCTCTCAGGACTGCCTTCGCTGTGTCCCATAAGTTTTGGGTTGTCATGAGTTCGTCTTCATTTATTTCCAGAAACTTTTTGATTTCTTCTCTGATTTCCTTCTTGACCCATTCATTGTTTAATAGCATGCTATTCAGTCTCCATGATTTTGAGTGTTTTGGGTCTTTTCCTGTGGGGTTGGTTTCTAATTTCAGTCCCTTGTGGTCAGAGAAGATGCTTGGTATGATTTCAATTTTCTTCAATTTGTTGAGGCTCGTTTTGTGTCCTATCATGTGGTCTATCTTTGTAAATGTTCCATGTGCATTTGAAAAGAATGTGTATTTAGCTTCTTTGGGATGAAGGGCTCTGTATATATCAGTCAAGTCCATTTCATCTAGGGCTTTGTTCAATGCCACAATGTCTTTGTTGATATTTTGCTTTGTTGAACACCCATTTTTGACTGTAGGTTGTTAAAATCTCCTACTAAAAATGTGTTACTGTCAAGATATATCTTGAAGTCCTCTAAGATTTTCTTTGTATATCTGGGTGCTCCTACATTGGGTGTATATATATTTACAAGTTTATGTCTTCTTGGTGGATTCTTCCCTTGATTATTATGAAGTGACCTTATGGGTCTCTCTTTATGGCTCT
Source organism: Sturnira hondurensis (assembly GCF_014824575.4). NCBI lineage: Eukaryota > Metazoa > Chordata > Mammalia > Chiroptera > Phyllostomidae > Sturnira > Sturnira hondurensis. Next base: position 21,958,123 of record NW_028073511.1, on the reverse strand, counting down.
TTTTTTGAAATCTATTTTGTCTGATATGAGTATAGCTATTTTTGTACTTGTTTTCCTCTCTCTCTCTCTTTTCCTTTCTTTCCTTAAAGCAATCCCTTTAGCATGTCTTACAGAGTTGGTTTGGTGGAGGTGTATTCTTTTAGACTTCTTTTGTCTGGGAAGCTCTTTATTTGGCCTTCTATCTTGATTGAGAGCCTTGCTGGGTAAAGTAGCCTTGGTTGCCGGTCTCTGGTTCTCATTACTTGGAATATTTTTTTGCCATTCTTTTCTTGCTTGGAGCGTTCCATTGAGAAGTCAGCAGCTAACTTTATTGGGGCACCCTTGTTTGTTACTTCCCTTTTCTCCCTTGCTGCCTTTAAGATTCTCTCTTTGTCTTGAAATTTTATCATTTTAATAATGATGTGTCTTGAAGTGGGCCTCTTTGGGTTCCTCTTGATTGGGACTCTCTGTGATTCCTGGATTTGTATGACTTTTTCTCTCATCAAATTAGGGAAGTTTTCCATCATTACTTTTTTCAAATAGGTTTTCTATCCCTTGTTCTTCTCCTTCTGGTATCCCAATTATTTGGATATGATTATGTTTCATTGTTTTGTATTTCTCCTAATTCCTCTTTATTCTTTCTGAGCCTCTTTTCCTTTTCTTGCTCTTTCTGGGTGTTTTTTTTTCTATTTTGTCCTCCAACTCACTGATCCAATCTTTTGCTTCATCTATCCTGGTTTTGATTCCTTCTAGTGTGTTCTTCAGTTCAGAAGTTGTATTCTTCATTTCCTCTTGGTCCTTGTTAATAGTTTCTATTTCCTTTTTCATATATTGATATAGTTTGCAGTGAGTTCATTATAGTTTTTCTGTAGTTTCTGGTAATTTGCTGTGAGCTCATGGAGCTTCCTGGTAACCATTGCTTTGAACTCAGTATCTGATAGTTGAGTTGCCTATATTTCATTTAGCATTCTTTGTGAGGTTTCCTCCTTTTCTTTCATTTGGGGATTGATTCTTTGTCTTCCCATTGTTTGTGAGACTCTTCTTGTTAGCCTCAGCTTCTTAAATTGATCTGTTTGGACTCCCTGGGTTTATGGCGTGAGCTTCTGTGGTAGAATACCTGTGAGATTAGGTGGTGCAGTCTCCTTCAGGTATCCTGGTGTTCACCGCTTCCACCTAGTCTTTTTTGTGATCATTTGGAGGGGTAAGGGAAAATGGTTTAAGACAGCAAGAGAGTATTCTATGCTATTTACAGTAGTAGCCAATAAAGAAGAGATAGGAGATTCTTTGGCTATATATTGTGTTAACCTTGATATACTACCCAACTAGCCACTTTTTAGAAAGGATGGAAAGAAGATAAGACTCTTATAGGGGAGGGAATGATTGTGAGTTGGATCTAGAAAGCAGTGAGGTTGTAGGAGGGCAGATTCTGAAGTAAGGTGAAAGTAAAGGATAGTAAATAGGTGTAGTGTGTGAGAGAATGGAGTTAACCACTACAGTAATAGAGTTCAGGAAACTGTGAAGTGGGCTAAAATGCGGGAGGTGTGTTGTGAAGTATTTACAATTGTATGGAACAGCTATTATTTACAATAATATTAAAGCAACAATCATATGACAGAATCTGTGTGATCTGGATACCAAGAATTAGGGAGTATCAGACCTTCAGTAATGTGCCAATGGGACACAGGTGAAGTGAAGGACAGTAAATTAGCAATACACTATGAATGAGAGAACTGGGGAAACGTGTCAAATGATACAATATAACCAGCCAAGCAAGAAAGACTAAACAGAGAGACCAGGAATACAAAAATATTATTCAAATAAAAGATGTAAGAATAATGTAAACATAATAATACAAATATATAACATCTTGCAGATTCTCTGTAATAGCACCGTGAAATTTGTCTCTTTGTCTTTGTTATTGGGATTAGCCCTCTTAGGGTCCAACTCTGGTATTTTCACAGTTCTGAGTTTTTTCGTCTCATTTGTGGGTATTTTAAAAAAAAGCAAACTATGGAAGGTAGAAGTGATAAAATTGGAAAGAAAGAAGAAATACAACAAGATAGAAGGAAAGAAGCAAAAGAAATTGAGAGATAAAAATAATAAACATTTAAAAATAAAAAGTACTTTAAATAATCAAACAAACAAAAGACGAAAACACACAAAAAAAACAAAAGAAAATAAAAAACCTCTTGCTGATTTCAAACTGCCCAAACCAGTTTTTCTGTTTTTGCTGGCTGCAACCATCTGAGGGGTGGGTTTTCAGATGTGGCCTCTGGGTCTCTTGAAGCACATAGGCCTGTGCGCTCACTCCAGGTTTACCAATACAGGCTCTGATGCAAGCTCCGGGTCTCCTGAGGCTTGCACACTTTATCTGGGTTCACAGGTGTGGTCCCCGGGTGTTCCACAAAGCCCTCTCTTTCCTGGTTGTGGGTGCGCTCCCCCCACCAGGCCGCCTCTGGTGGCAGGGGGTCGGGAGCACACTCTTTCCAGGGCTGTGCATGGGTGCTCACAGGCCCCGTGTGTTTGCCACTCAGTCGTTACTCTCCTCTCTGTGACTTCAAGCAACTAGGTCTCTCCCAGTGCTGCTCAAACCCTACTTGGTGGGGAGGGAACACAGTTCCCTCTCAGGAGCCGCCGTATGGCTGGCCCAGGAGGCCCCGGGGCCTGGAGTTGCAGCCTCCCTGGTCCCCTCGCTGATTGCTGGGCCCTTATTGTCCTGAAGTACTGTCCTTACAATCTGGTTTTTCAACATCCGCTACAATTTTTGATCTCCTATGTTTATGCATGCTGTGGTACTGTTGGCTGTCTGCTCCGTTCCTCTATAGTTCGGCCAGGTGTCTCTCCCGTGTGTAGGGGGAAGTGGGATCTGCTCCCTCTTATCTAGCTGCCATCTTCTCTCCCCAGTATGCCAGATCTTTATAGCTAGAGAGCACAAGGTGTAATTAGGATATTAGTCTAAAGGAACACATGTCAGGAGGTGTAGATGAAGCCCTGAGGACAGGGGAATGTGGAGAAGTTTCTATCATCCCTGTAGAGTGCTGTCATTTTAGTGAGGACAGGAACACGAGGTGGGTTATTACAAATCCTTAAAACAGTCCTTATAGAGACAGTGTTACAGATGAAGAAACAGAACCACAGCCATTGAGCTAGCTACACACTCATGGTCTCACATCCAGGATATGGCCCCATTCAATTTGAGTGTTCCTTCTAGAGCACACAGTATCTTCTAATCATGCCTAAGTCTCAGCCAACTTCTGCACTTACTTATGTGTATGTACTGGGTATTGGTAATTTTTTGACTTCAGTGTAAGTATTCAATCCCATATTTCTAATAGCACCTTAATCTCCCTTCGGGCTACCCTCTTATTTGCATATAATCTTAGAGGGAGATACAATTCCTCCCACTCCTGTCCTTGCATAGATGGAGGGAGAAGTTATATACATACATGAGCTTAGAAAAGTGAATGCTTCTTTGTATTACTTACAACCTTGGGGCAGTGATACCAGCAATAGTTGGGGGCTCATAATCCATGGTGGGGTTCAGATCAAACTACTTGCACTGGTTTGCCTTTGTTGCCCTTGCCTCCAGGGATCTTTGATTCCTACCTGTTACCCAAGACTAATTTCTAAGCCTCCTGTGATTCAATTGAGTTTATATAGCCTTCATGTACATTTCCCTTGTGCGTAGGCTGGCCAGAGTCAGTCTATTATCATGACATGAGAACTTCCTCATCTCCGGTCTAAAACAAAAGGCAACAGCAAAAATATATATATATATATATATATAATAAATAAAATTAAATTAAATCTTAAAAATCAAAGGACAATTTCTTTAATCAAAAGTCACATGGAATTTGCTTCACATAAAATTTCTCATTAGATAATAAATGGCAGCAAGAAAACGAGTAAAGGCAGACAAGTATTAACCTTGGAGTTTGGACGTAAACCCACTGAAGGGAAACTTGCTGAATGGACAGAAGGAGCACACTGATATACTTCATATTTTAAGTTTTTGACTCTCCAAACATATTTTTAAAACTCAATTTGATATTTTATATTTAGTATTTGATCTCCCTACTTTAGTATCTTTCTCTTAGGTCCTTCCTCACTATTTAATAGCATTACTGCTCTCTTGGCAATACATCTTTTAACAAAAAACTTATTTATATAAATAAAAATATAGGTGCTTCAAAGAAAGCCCATATGATTGAATATGCCTTGAGTGTGCATATAGCAATGTACATTGGAGTCAGAGTAATGATTTTGGTTTGAGATGAATGAATTTCAAGAGTCCTGGTAATATCCTCCCATACACACTGTTATGTTTGGCTTATAATATTTTTGATGAACTTCTTTTCCTAGGGCACTTGAGATAAATAAATTTCAATTTAGGATCCAGAGTGCTGTTCAGGACATACCTGGAGAGACAGCTTATTTCATGCCTTTAACCTCTGCTTTGTTAAAAGAGTGATTTTAGTACATAGCTTCATTTGGGAACAGCGTCACAACTGGTAGAGGAAAACTTTCTAGAATCTGAAGGAGGAAAACTTAGAATGCCTTCTGAGAGAATAAAATCTTAAATGCAGTAAAACCTCTGCCTTCTGGGCATGAATAAATGGTTGGAATGTACAGTTTTATTACTGGTTTTAACATTTAATTTTTATTTATTGTTAAAGTCATCCTGAAATTGCGGGACACGTTTCTCCAGCTTCAAAGGCAGAATATGCCCAACTAAGAGTACCTTTTTCTACATTCAGTTTCAGAAAGTTGTTTAAGTAAACTGTGATTTCATGATATCTCTAGTAGATCTTGAAGGACTAAGTAAGGGGCCTTAATCAGATCTCAATTTCCTACAACTAATTCTCCTTCTATCTCCCTTTTATCTTGTTAGTAGAGATAAAAGGGATAAGTGTGCAAACACTTGGAGTCAAATTGGCTGGGTTAAAAATCCCCTTTATTATTTACTAGCGATGTAATCTCTGCCATTTTAGTTAATTTCTCTGCCTCAGTTTCTTACCTGTAAATGGGGATCACAGTATACCTAAATTATAAGATCATTCATTCACTTAATATTTATTGAGCACACATTATAAGCTATTTAATACTGGGTAATATGAATATAGAAGTAAAAAAAGGCAAAAATATTAGCCTCATGGATCTCACATTCTGTGAGTAATAGCTAACAACTATTCAATACATGGAGAATTCTAGGCACTGTTTTAAGTAAGAAATACATATGTATATATTTTCACTTAATCTTGTCAACCACTTCATGAGAAAGATACAAGTGATATTTCTATTACTTTAGACTCAGAATCATTAAGTAACTTGCCTGAAGATCACATAGGATTGAAAGAAAAATATAAAGGGCTCAGAGAAGTGCCTGTCATAAAGGAAACACTAGTTACATAGATGGATGGATAGAGAGATAGACTTGGTAGATGAATAGATATTAATTCTTATTTACTTTTTCTGTACACATATGTTTTCTTCTTCCAAATGTAATCTTATTTAAATAATATAGAGATATATGAAGTAAAAATAAGAATGCTGGTAATATCCTCCCATACATAGTATTAAGAGTCTGGCTTATAATTTATTTGATGGACTTCTCTTCCTAAGGCATTTTTGAAGTTAAGTCCTATAATATATTATAGTATAATATAATATAAACAAAAAATTGCTTACGATCAGTATTAACTCAGAATTATCAAATAGCTTTTAATATCAAAGAAAATCATCAATAGGTAAGTAGATTGCAGAAGAGACAGTATAGGGAATATTTAGGGAACTCCATAATTGGAATTATATTTTTCTCCCTCTTTTCCTTTGCCTGAAGACAATAGCATAAAATATCTATTTCTCTGTAGTACAGAAAAGAAAGCTCTATTTTGCCTAATTGGATTGGCTGCCAACCAACTACAAACTTTAAATATAAGTAGTTCTTTAGTGTAACAAGATACTTCAGGGCATATGCTCATTTTTATGTATGAAGAGTCACAATCATAACTCTCCTGGAACCAAGAGAAGAATTATTCTCTGCATCTTTTTATACATTTTAAACCAGAATTTCTAAAGAACCTAGCTCCAATTTTTCTTTCTCTTTTTTTTTTCATTTTGATTCAAACCAACTAAAAGGCTCTAAATCGCATTTTATAGAAATTATTCTTTTGCTATTGTAATTATCAAGAAAATAGTTTTGGTAAAATGATTAATAAAATTTTCTTCAGTCTTTCAGACATTAGTGGTATATCTGTGCATTTTAAGTAAGTAAAAGCTTATTGAAGAACCATAAATAAAACTATACCATAAATAATGTGGTATTGCAAGGTGAGATAATACTTAATAGGTGCCAGATGAACCTACACAGAACTATTTATGGTTCACAACACAAGTGTGAACTATTATATTCCAAATGTTACCTGGTCAAAAAGGGTATAATCTTGGGCAGAAATAGAGTGAGTTTAATAAGGGATATGCAAAGTAATCTGGACAGAGAGAAAATTGTAGAACTTCTATTAGTGTAAATTTTAGTATAAAAAGTGGAAAGACATAAGGCTTTAATAACATTTATGTTACTAGAATTAAGAAATGACTAAATAAAGATTCTTATGGGTAAACTTGCATTGAAGATAAGCATAAGTAAAGATAAAATGTAGAAGATGCTCTTACATGTGCACTAGAAGTGCCTCTTCTCATTTTTATCCCAAACAGTAAAAATAGTTTGGAGAACACTGATCCTGTGAAGGCAATAACCACTCTTTCTTTATTGAAGGGAGAATTTATTAGAGGGAGGTACCATGCACACTAGAGATTGCAAACATATTTTCTCTGAGCTCAATCTGGTTTGCAGGTGTATTATGCCTTTATACAGTATTATTTTCTCCACTTATTTGCTTACTTTTAAAACTCGTGAGATTTCACATTTTAAATACAGATTTTTTCTCTCTTGCAAAGCTCTACCAATAATGTGCATGATTTTCTGCATGGTAACCATCTTCCCTCTTTAGTCAGAAAATATTCTCCCAGATTCCCTACTGTTTTCTCAGTTTTGTATTCAAACAACTCCATTCATTAATGTCCGTGTATGCACTTGAGTCTGAGAACTCTGGTATGAATGCTGCCTCTGGTATAAACAGATAGCTGTCCCACAAAGATTCAAACACTAAGGGGTAGAGTGAGCACTGGATGAGGCTGCTCAACCAGTAATATCCCTTCATTTCCCTTTCATCTAGTGAGACTAGTTCTATCAAAGGAATATGAATGGCAGTGACACATGCCCTAAAAGCCTGCTTTTTTTGCCATCACTGGCTGACTGCAGAGCAGAACCTAGCAGAAAGTACTAACATCAGATGGCAGAAGTCTGGTACCTGATTTACCACGTGAAGGGTTTTCTGCAGACAAGAAACACATTGTACACTTCCATTGTGATAAACCCCCAGAAAATTTGGGGGTTTATTTGTTGCAGCACAATGACTAATGTACACTAATATTCATAAAACACTTATAATATATGCTGATTTATTTACAAAGCACTTGGATTAATTTAAATTTCTTAAAATGTTTTAAATTAGCATCTTGAGTTTATTCCCCCCTTTTTTGGTTAAAATAAGGGGGGGTTTTGGTTAAAATAGTTTAAATGGGATCTTGATTGCATATTGGTTTACTTCATTTGCACACATTCCAAATACTTAAAATATTTTCATGTGTTATTACTATTAGAGAAGAGATACTCTGTGGCAAGGACTCCAGGAACACTGGAGTGGGAAATATTGTCTAAAATATCCCCTAAATAAGGTTTAAAAGTAATTGCTCCAAAAGGGAATTCCTTACTAATAAGTGATTAGTCATTGAAAATTCAGCACCTCAAACTGTTACGATGCTCCAAATCATTACCTCTTTAGTCACAGGATTCTCAGTCTATAAGTGTTGTGACTAATCCTGTTACATGACTACACAGGAATTTCATGTACTGTATTAACATTTCTTCAGTATTGCTTGAAAAAAGATTGTACTAAAAATGTCTTTGTTTACCAGAAAGTCTGAATATAACCTAGGAAAGAGTATTGCATGGTAACTATGGCTCTAATGCACTTTAAAAGTAAAGGCATAGAAAGAGGGGGGGGCATAAAAAGAAAGAGAGGAGAATGTATCTATACAATTTATTTATAAAATATTGTATATTCTTCTTATATGTTTAAACTTCAGTCACCTTCAAAGTACTCATCATTTGATACAAGATACCTATTGAGAATTTTCCACTGTTAAAAACAGTGTTTGAACTTGTTGATTTCGATGCCTTTTACTGCTTCTGCCATTTTTTGTTTTAACTCTTCCACATCAGCAAAACTTTTCCCTGTAAGGATGATTTTTATCTCGGGAAACAAACAAACAAAAGATGTCATTGGGGGTGATATTGGGTGAATAGGAAGAGTGTGGCATGGGAGTCTTGTTGTTTGGGGACAAAAACTTTTGAATACTCTGTGTGGTATGGGCGAATGCACTTGTAAAGCTCACATCATGAAATGGACAAACATGTTGAAAGAGTCTTACAAAAATTCACTGAAGCTGAATGCAGCCTCTCACAACAATGCCAGGTGGTACACTGATACAGATGGGTTGCCAAAACACTCACCTAGTGGGGGAAGCCTGCACAGTAAGGGGCCTACCCTCCAGAAGATAATTCTGTTTTTTGGGGTCCCATGTTGTATCTATATATGAAACAAAATGTATTTAACATTCAACACCGTAATAAATCTAGGTAGTTTGAAAGAGAATGGATTTGTATATATCTGGATCTTTTTTATGCTGCTGTATACAAGTAAATAAATGATTATAAACAATAATCCAAAAACAGACTATATTTGCATTAAAATAAAATTAGATGTATGAGTGCATGTAAAAGTTTGTCAGAAAATAATTTATTTAAGGAAACAGTATATTGTTAAAATATTAATTACTCCAAACCAAAATTTCATAGCATTTTCCTTCTCTTATTGAAATTTGCTTCCATAATGTCATAAAATGAAGATAAGTGGACATATATGATTAATTTTACATATTTGTTCTAGGAACATAAATTGCCTTAAGAGAAGCTTTATGAAGTTATTATCACAAGGTGGGTAGAGAGACAAGGATTTAGATCAGCAGACTTAAACGAAGGAAGGAAACAATGAAGCCTAATGGTTAAGGGATAAGCTCTGGGGTCACACCGTCTAGATTCAAATTCCAGCTCTTGCCACTTTCTAGCTATACAACTTTGGACACGGAATTGACCCTGTTTGTACCTCTGTTTTCTTATCAGAAGGTTCTTGAATAATATCATTTGTTCAACATCATTTAGTTATAAGGTTGATGAGACACTGTAGGAACTTAACTCTTATTTATATCAACTAGCCTGTGATAAGAATGATTTTGTTATATGTCATTTCACTTAAAGTTGCATCTTAACTACATGAAGTAAGGACTTATCTACTACATGAACCTATCTACTCCATGAAGTAAGGACATACTATACACCATAGGTCTATTGTAAGATAAAATGGGTTTACTACTCCTATTAGGATCCAGTGGCACGGTCTCCCCTCTCACCCAAGCTGGGTATTTGAGGTGTGACCTTTGTGTGGGCTGAGTATACCCTACTCTTGTAGTTGAATCTTGGTTGCTGTTGAGACGTCAGTGGGAGGGATTTACTCAGGTCAGTCAGCTTTAAGGATTGGCTGTGACCATTTCTCACCAACCTCCACCATTCATGGAGGATCAGCTGTGCAGGGGTATGGTGGTGGTGCTCCTATGTGGTCTGTAGTTATCCACTAGGTGTGCAGGCCCTAGGGTTTCCCGGGTGGTGCAGGACAAGTTCAGCCCCAACCTGTGTTTTGCCCAGGGTACCCTTCCTAAGCTATAAAGCAATCTGAGAAGGCTGCTACTTGTGCTGGGCTGGGAGATTTCTAGGTGAAGATTTCTAGGTGAAGCCAAGATGTGAAACTGATCTGGCTGCTGCTAGTGCCCTTCATGGAGCTCACTGAGGCAAGCTGTTGCTTGTTTGATAGGATTTAGGAAGTTGTGCAGTAGGAGCCAAGACCAACTATTCACGTAGAAAAGCAGCTTGGGTGGGCCCATGAATTGAATGGAGCAGAGTCTGAGGATCTCCAAGTTGGGTTTAACAGTATTAGCCAGGTTGATGGAGTCTTATATATGGCATCAGCCTGCCGGCTTTGTGGCTCTGTGGGGGAAGGGCTCAGAAAAGGGCCAATGTCCTCCCCTTACCCTGATTGCAGACACTTCAGTCTCCCCCAGTATGCCACTGGTATCCTTCAAGCTGTCACCCCAGCTCTGGAGCTCACGGGGAGTGAGTCTGAGTAGGTGAGTCTGTGTGTGGGCTCTTTAAGAAGAACTGCTTGGGGCACTTAAAGTTTCTTCCACTGACTGAATCCCTGTTGGTTTTTGCAGCCAGAAGTTGTGGGGGCTTACCTTCCCAGCACTGGAACCCTGGACTGGGGCCCTGATGTGGGGCTGGAACTCCTCACTCCCAAGATATCCCTCCTGAGTTTTTATCCACCACACGTGGCTGAGAGTCCAGTCCATTCTGCACCTGTGCACCTCCTATCAGTCTTGATAGATGTACTTTCTTTAATTCTGTAGTTGTCAGACTTTCATTCATCTCGGTTTATGACAGTTCTGAGTGATGGTTGTTCTATATTTTAGTTGTAATTTTGATGTAGTTGAGGAAAAGGCAAGCCATGTCTGCCTATACTGCCACTTTCACCAGAAGGTGAAAGTTGTAGGGTAAGTGATTAACTTTTTTGGTTGTACAGTAAGTGGTTAACTATGATTGGGGCAGAGTTAAAGTATTGAGGTCACTGGGTGGCCTGCATCAAGTTCTTATTAAATGGTATTATTTATTGTAAGAACTTAGTTTCCCCATATGTAGGAGTAGGTTGTTGTAGAGGACTGTAATGTCAGTTTGAATTTGAATGTTTAGAGTTTTTAGGGAGTACATGACTTGCTCAAGTAGTTATTTGTGAATAATAGAATTAGAGCTCCAACTAAGTGCAGAAAAAATGCTATAAATGTAATAGTCAAAATTAGAAATACATTTCTCATAGCCAAAAGGTTAATCATGAGGAGAAGTAATAATTTTTTTGGATAGCATAGTCTTAGAAGTGGAGAGGCAATTTCATTTCTTTCTCGGGAAAAATGAGGTCTTCATTTTAGACTTAAAATATTTTAAATGCATTGCATTCCTAATTATGCTTAGAATAAAATGGCATGATTTCTGTTCCATCTGGACTGGTTGTTTCATCACTTTTTTGAGGAGGCAGTTTGGCATTCGGCATGACCTTTGTACATGAAGGGAAAATGTTTTCAGTATGTTGAATGACAGCTGTAATGGAATGGAATTTCCTTTGGAAGTACAAATACTATGAATAACCACAAAGTACAGTTATGGCTGTCTAATCTATGATTCTAATTTATGCTCCCCATACAGCACCTTCTTTGAGTCTAGGGCAGTATTTCAGAGAGGCCATTTCAAAGAGTAATGGATTAATTCTAAACAATAAAATTAAACAAGGGATTTAGAAAAAATAAGAGACATTAAGGACTGGAAAACATAAGCAGATAAAGAATTTACTTCATGGGTGCCTTTGACAATGATTACGTACCTGGCTCCTATCAATGGCACCCACTTACGTTATTTTGAGAGGAAGATAAGAAGCAGCAGGGTATTGTGTCTGTAGATTCAACCTTAGAGTATGGCCTGTTGGGCTGTTTGGGCTTTTTCCTGGTGGCAGATGAAACCTGCTAATTACTGAGATGAGAATAAAGCTATGAGTAACCTGGTTTATCCCAAGACAACAAAGTTATATCAGCCAGGTTAGGTGAGCCCTATGTTGTAGTAAACAATTCACAAATATCTGTTTCTTTTTCATACTACTATTTCATGCAGATTGGCATAGTCACTTAGAGACCCAGATTGCGGAGGGCCCTAACATCTATTTTAGAGCTACACTGTCTCAAACGTGATTCCCAAGTTTTAGCACAGCAAAAGCAAAAAATGCTGGAAAGTCTTTCACCAGTAGTTAAAGTGCTTTGGTCAGAAGAAATGCATACTCCAAGCTATTTGCCAGAACTAATCATATGGCCTTGCCTAATTTCAAGGAGGTAAGGGCATACAATCATCCTTCCACTTTCCTAGAAGGGCAAGAGAACTAGTTATGAAGGAGCTCAATCACAGAAATGAACAGAGACTGGGCATAGAAAATCTATTGGGAATCTTGGAATGAAAAGACCCACTTACTAGACAAATATAAAGGAGGATTTTGCCATTTGAAGTAGAGTTTGGAAAAATTAATGAGACAGAAAGAGTTTTTCCTTTGGAGAATTGTATTTATACCTGTATGTTAGAAATGTCATCTATTCATTCTTTTAAATTTGTTTTGATCATAAAATATTTTAAATTATGTGTTTAAACTAGGAAACTGATTATGGTCTTTTCAAAAGTAGCAGCCTATAACTTGAGTCAAGCTTTTTAAACTAGAAGGAATATAATAATAATAATAATAATAATAATAATAATAATAAATAGTTTACCAATCTATGGATTTTGGCAGTGGCAGGGAAAGAATAAGGAGCAAGTTGGTGCCAGAGAAACATTTCCTAAATAAAAGATAGTTACTGAGGTTGAGGGGGATCCATTATATCATACCAAGTAATTTCTTTTTCTCTTTCTGTTATGAAAGTAGAGAAGAATGGAGAGAGAAGCGCTGGCAATTTCAAGACCTATTTGGTCAAGAATGTTAGTTGTATATGCTACTTATGTTAGGGAAATAGTATGAGAATGAATTAAACTCATACTTGCTTATGACTTTAGGTCACAGACCTTGGCATGAGTGAAATTCAAAACCTCCTTCAGGAGAGTTTGAGTTAGAAACTTAGCAGTGGAAATATCACTGTAAGTGAAGCAGGGATTATGTCTTGTTTTATATACCATTGTATCTCCAGAATCTAGCACAATTCCTAACATATAGTTGACATTCAATAAATATTTGCTAAATAAATGAATGTTGATGGAATGAGTATATTTGAAAAAAACCTTTAAAGTGTAAAACACTATGTAGACACAATCTGGCAAAGGCTTAAATGAGAAGTGTTGTTTGAAAAGTTAAAATGAGTTGCCCTGGCTGATGTGGCTCAGTGGATTGAGCACTGTGAAGCAAAGGGTCACTGGTAACATTCCCAATCAGGGCACGTGCCTGGGTTGTGGGCCTGGTCACCAGTAGGGGACTCACAAGAAGCAACCACACATCGATGTTTCTTTCCTTTATCCCTTCCTTCCCTTCTCTCTAAAAATAAATAAAATCTTAAAAAAAAATAAAGAACTGTTCTTTAAAAAAGTTAAAGTGAGTTAAAGTAAATGTTAGTCAACATCTGTTTGACATTGGTTGGCTACACAGGATCATGGGAGGTATGTCTATTAATTTCTTCTGATAAACACAATTAAGTAATTACCTGGAGGGTTGTTCTCCCTGTGTTTGAGAGGCATAATACAGCAGGTGTTAGCATTCAAGGAAGTATGACCTCCTATTCATTTAGATACCTGAGCTTTCACAGAATGCAGCTACATCTGTCTTGAGAGAGCTATAATTAAACTACACTTTATAAGAGTAATTAAATATAATGACCACTATGATAACACACTTGGTACTTCTTTGACTTAATACATAATTTCTAACTACCAGTTGATTTTGATTCATTTAAAACAGTTTTGAATAAAATTTCTGTTGCCTTTGTAAGATAAAAATAGGAAACAAAATTATGCTTTCAGATGGGTTTCCTCTTCATTCAAGACACTTTAGAAATCATTTATCTCTACTTCTATGATGTGATTCACAATTTCTCTCTATACTTAAGAGATTTCCCTTGTGTCTTCATTCTCTTTTTCACATTCTGTCATTCTCTCCATTCTTAAATCACCTCAGATCTGTTCCTCAGAGGCTTCTTTCTCTACTTCCCTTTAGAGTCCATAATTTCATAGACAGTGAGAAAGAGAATTTCTTCACATTGCAGAAGAGTCCCTTCAGGGTTTACCTTTTACTTATATTTCCAGACTTATGCTTCTTTTCACTCACTACTCACACTTCTAAACATCCCCACTCCAAAATATGCCCTTGGTTGAATATGAGGTTTTTGACTCTTTCCCAAATCCATCATGTATTTGCATTTTTACTCCTATTACAGTTAATTAGGATGTTTTCAGAAAACAAGATTTAGATGGCTTAGATAAAATAATATTATTTTATATTAAAAAGGCCCACAGAAAGAGTGATTCTATGTTAGTTAATTTAGTGTCATAATGAAGTCATCAAAAATCAAGGAGGAACACACCAAGGCATATCATAATTACATTACCCAAGATTAAAATGAAGGAGAGAATTTTAAAAGCATCAAGACAAAATGAGAGCGTTACCTACAAAGGAGTGCCTACCCGTCAGACTGTCAGCTGATTTCTCACAAGAGACCTTACAGGTGAGAAGGGGCTGGAAAGAAGTATTCCAAGTCATGTTAGGCAAGGAGCTACATCCAACATTGCTCTATCCAGCAAAGCTTTCATTTAGAATGGAAGAGCAGATAAAGTACTTCTCAGATAAGGTCAAGTTAAAGGAGTTCATCATTACTAAGCCCTTATTATATGACATGTTGAAGAGATTTTTCTAGGAAAAAGAAGATAAAAAACATGTACAGTAAAATGACAGCAAGCACACAATAATTAACAACCACACGTAAAACAGGAACACAAACAAACAAAGGAAACAACTAGAACAGGAACAGAACCACAGAAATGGAGATCACGAGGAGGGTTAGCAACAGGGGAGTAGGAGAGTAGAAATGGGGAAAAGGTACAGAGAATAAATAGCATAGATGGTAGGTGGAAAATGGACAAGAGGAAGGTAAGAATAGTATGGGAAATGTAGAAGCCAAGAACTTATAAGTATGATACATGGACATGAACTAAAGGTGGGGGGGGATGTGGGTGGGAGATGGTACGCAGGGTGGAGGGAAGTGAAGGGAGGAATGGGAAAACTGTAATAGCATAATCAATAAAATATATTTTAAAAATTTAGGTTCATTTTTTTCCTCTCTGCCATCTTCATCACATTACTTTTGTTCTCTTCATGGTCACAAGGTGGCTGAACTAGGTCCAGAAATCACATTTTCAAACAACCAGGTATGAAGGCAGTTTCTCTGTCTTACATAGCTTTCTAAAATAGTGAGGACTTTCCTGGACATTTCAGGCATCTCCTTTTATCCGTTGTCAATCTTTGTAGTCTTAATTTGTCCACACTGTTTAGGAAGAGACTTTACCTTCTTGAAAGGACTTATCACAGAAGGTTGAAAAAAAAATCGGGGTCTTCTTGTTGAGTAAGAAGTTGGAAAATAACTATTGAGTGGGAAATTGTGTCTTTCATAAACACAATTTTACTTTTCTGTTTGCAATGTTCTCTGCCTGTCTCGCTGTTCTTTAGGTAAAATTATAGCTCACCTACCAATATTCTCTTCAGATGTCTTGTCCTGTTATCCTCTTGGATAATGCCTATCTGTAGTGGAAGTGATGCTTACCTCTGGTCTGGGAGGATATTAAGGGCTTTTCCAGATGAACGAGGGAGAAAAGGAATACCAGAATGGTACAGAAGATTATACAAAGATACAGAAACTTAGAATCATATGCGTAATTAGAAAGTACAAGTAGTTTGACAACCATGGAGAGATATTTTGAGAAGAACGATACCAGGGGAGGCAACTTTACAGGGAAGTAAGGGGCTGGATTAGGAAAGGTGTCATGGAAAGGATCTAGAACTGTCCTGAAGGCTTTTACTGAGACCTGGCTGGCTTAATTTGCATCACTGACAGGGAAATACACTCTTCCACCAACAGATGCACTGAAAGTTCTCCTTGAATGGATGGTGGTAAAGGCTTTTATTGTCAAATTAGGGAACCTCAGCAGACTAAATTTATATAAAATGACCAACTTTCTGTTTTACTTTGAAAATAATAGGAAGTTGGTAATGGATTCTCTCCCCACAAGCATTTTTCATCCTCTTCTTGTCATCTGGGGGATGCTAATGCTTTTGGACTGCTGCCTGCTGCCTTGGCCTTGCCCCCTAAGTGCATATTCAGTGACGGCAGTATACAAGGGAGCCTGCTGATTACATTTCCATTAAAGACCAGAGCCACATCTGTCTGCTAATTTTCCTATCAGTAACAGTTAGATTTTTACAATGGCTCGTTTGCTGTACAGAAGAAACATTTTTCAGAGAGCAAAGAGATAGCATAAGAAATGTAAAATTGTAACCTTCATTAACAAATATCCTGGAGTTTCAAATAGCTTTTACATATTGTTTTTGTTATATGCCTTTGTTTGTGGCAAGTTACATTATTGTTCACCCTTTCAGATTCTGTTTGTCCATTGTGGGCATAAAAATTAAAGAGAATGAATGTAGACAGAAAAATTACAGTTATGTATTCATCAAACATCTATGAAACATTTATTGTGTTCCAGGTATTGTGATTGGTACCATGGCTTAAAAATAGATGTGGCATGGCTATTGCCCTTGAAAAACTTACAATCCATTCCTTACTACTTTGGGTGTAAAGTATTTTGGTAGTAAATACAAAACCAAAATTTTTATGAAAGAAACAAAAGCTATCATAACATTGAGTTGGCCACAAAGTCCGTATTTTCTTTTTCTGTAAAATAAAAGACACGTTTTTCATGTTCACCAATAACTTCATTGATTTGGATATTTTGAGTATGTCCACTGTCTTCTGTGTGGTAGAACATTGATTGTTCTAAGTTAATGTCTAAATTTATTTGCTATCAACTTCAACTCGTCTACTTGACCATGGAACAGTGTACAGTGAGAAATTTCCAGCATGAAACTTTTTAAACCACTTTTGACCAGTTTTATCAGTCATAGCACCTTCTCCATCACTGCACAAATCTTTTTGTGTGTGTGTGTTTCAGTTGCATTTTTNTCACCAATAACTTCATTGATTTGGATATTTTGAGTATGTCCACTGTCTTCTGTGTGGTAGAACATTGATTGTTCTAAGTTAATGTCTAAATTTATTTGCTATCAACTTCAACTCGTCTACTTGACCATGGAACAGTGTACAGTGAGAAATTTCCAGCATGAAACTTTTTAAACCACTTTTGACCAGTTTTATCAGTCACAGCACCTTCTCCATCACTGCACAAATCTTTGTGTGTGTGTGTGTGTTTCAGTTGCATTTTTACCTTTCTTAAAATAATAAAGCATAATATATTGAAATGTCACTCCTTTTTCCATATTCAATATTAAAGTGGCTATGAAGAAATTAACCAATTTTGAAAATTAAAAAAAAATGCACACTGGTATGACAGCTGCCACAATACAATCTAATACAATTATTTCAAATGAAGTTAAAGACAACTAAATGCTACTAGAGGCATCTTACAGAAAAAACAAACAAACAAACAAACTTTTTGGCTAACCCAATAGTATGGTTAGCAAGAGAAACCATAAGTAAAATTTTAAGGTCCAGATTATCATCAATGGTAGATTTTATTATAATAGAGTCTCTGTAACAAAAATTTTTACAATTTTGTATCTTTTTTGATTACCCATTTTTTATAGACTAAATATTTTTGATCACCCTCAAAATCCATATGTTTTAGCCTTAACCTCGAATGCGATTATATTTAGAAATCAGGACATGTGAGGAATAATTAGGGTCAGATTAGGTCATGAGGGTGGGGCCTTTATGATAGGACACATCCTTTTAAAAGAAGACATCAGAGAGCTTACCTCCCCCACCCCTCAGTTTCTCACTCCCTCACTCTTTCCAAGTGCTCTGTGAGCACATACAGAGTGAGTAAATACATTTCTGTTGTTTAAGCGACGTAGTCTACATTGTTTTGTGTGGCAGCCTGAGCTTACTGGCACACCCATCCTGCAGTGGGCACCATGCCAGGAACTTTCCTCTTCCTTTTCTTAATTCTCACCATGACCCTTCACGGCAGCTATTCTTGTCCTCATTTTATAGGTGTGTACATGAGCCTAGGGGACTTAAATAACTGGCCTGTGATGATAGAGCTGATAAGTGGCAAGTCAGGATTTGATCCAATAACCATGTTACATCCACTATTAAATGACAGCCCTTCATGGCACAGATTCATTAATTTTCATTCTCACATAGGGCAAAATACGCTCCTTAGGTATTTGTATTCTAAGTTCCCAAATCTCCACTTTGTTTTCATCTCACAATTTAGTAATAATCAAAGAAACTAACTTGTCCTTGTTTCTAAGCATTCCATATGCTTGACAATAATCTGTCACCTAGTAATTTTAGGAGCCATGGAAGCTGGAGCACATTTTTTTGAGATACAAGTATCATGCTCTTCACTAATTTTGTAATGATAAGGAGAAGCAATCTAACAGTTGTCTGACTCAATATGGTAGCACATTCATCATATGATTACTGAGATTCTTCGGCTCTGTTTTTATGTACTGTGGTAATTATGTGATGATATCTTCAGTGGCAGGTGGGACTGTCGGGTACATCATTAAGATAGTGATTTGGGTGTTTTCCTACTTGTCATAGGTTTACTTTTTTTTTTTGGTCAGTTCTGGCTCAGCATTTCAAATGTGGAATATACATAAATTTGTTAGTGCTTCCTTTTTCGAGTATGTTCTGAATTTGTGTATTTCTTTGGCTGGAATAATGCACATTTATTTTTTTTAAACCTTCACCTGCAGACATATTTTTATTGCTTTGAGAGAGAGAAACATTAATGTGAGAGAGAAACATCGATCAGTTGCCTCCCATATGAGTCCCTGCCAGAGAATCAAACCTGAAACCTAGGGATGTGCCCTGACACAGAATTGAACCTGCAAACGTTAGGTGTATGGGACAACACTCCAGCCAGCTGAGCCCCCCGGCCAGAGTGATTCTTGAGTCACTATCTTTTAAGGGGAGTCTGAATATGTTCATATGACTGCCTCATTGCTCTCTTTCCCTTTATAGCAAAACTTGAAAGAGCGGTCTATACTCATTTATTCTAATTTCTCTTCCCCCAAGCTTGTTAAAGCTAACTTAAATCAGATTTGCTCTACGCTGCTCTTATAAAGGTACCTAGTGACCTTCACATTGCTAAATCTAGGGCTTAATTCTTGTCACTCTTAATACAGCAGCAGCTTTTGACACATTGATCATTCCTCTCCTTTGAACTACCGGTTTTTTTTTTTTGCCCTTGACTTTCAGGATATCACATTCACCTGGTTTTCTCTCTGTCTCTGTAGCCACTGCCCCAGGTTTCCTTTGCTGATTCATCTACTGGGTCCCGAAATGTTGAAGTATTTCTGGGCTTAGTCACTGGACTTCTTTTATTCTCTTTGTATTTTTTTCTACATTTGATGGTTTCCCATAGTCTCATGCCTCCAAATAATCTGTTTTATGTATCTATTCCTATGTAATCACTTACCCCAATATTTAGTGGTTAAAAATAATGATAATATATATTGTGTCTCATAGTTTTTCAGCTGAGTGGTTCTGGTTCGAGGTAACTTCTCAGGGTACCATCAGGTGTTAACTGGAGCTGCCATCATCTGAAGGCTTGACTGGGGCGACCCATTTACACAGCTGTCAAGCTGCCCTGTTCTTCACCAAAGGTGACAGTTACTTTCCATGTACTCCTCGAGATAGGAAGTCATATACTAGATAGGAATCCATATCAAAATTCTCAAAATATTGTTTGCTAAAATTAAATAAATATCCAGTATTTATTACATCTCTTTCCATCCAAGACATCTATAGTCCATCATCTCTCAAGTGGATTGCAACAATAGACTGCTAACTAGTTTTGCTGCTTCCGTCCTAAATCTCATAGTCTGTTCTAAAGCCGGGATCCAGCAATCATATTAAGCTCTAAGTCAGATCGTGCAACTTCTTTGCTCAGAATGCTCTAATATCATTCTGTTTCATTGTAAGTAAAAACCTATGTTCTGAGACTGACTAGACCCTCTGTGATTTGGCTCTGTTTAAACTCTATGATATCTACTCATACTCACTGGTGTCAATGCTGTTACTTGAACAGACATGCTTTCACTTTGGAACCTTTGTAGTAATTCTTCCTATCTAGTAATTCCACTTCCACTGTTGGTCACACGTTGCCATCCTTGATTTAATCTGGGAAAGGACTACATAAATAAATAACTACCAAGAGGTTTATATTATTAGGAGCCATTGTGAGGACAGCTACCATGGTCTACTCTTGTTCCCCAATGATATCCCTCTCCCACACAAAGTACACTAACCCTTCCCCTAATACCTTACAAAATCTCATCTCTTTTTGTCTTAGGTACAGACTATTGTCAAGCATATCCTCATCTAAATTAAGTCCAGATGTGACTGAGGTGTCTCAGGTTAAATTCATAAATTATACTTCTTCAAGCTAAATTCCTATTGATCTATGAACTAAAGAGACAAATTATTTGCCCCTAACACATCCAACATACCTTGGTGGGACACATGTGGGATAACTGTCCTAAATGCTCCATTTTAAAGGGGAGGAGATTAGGAGGCCCAC
This sequence comes from Sturnira hondurensis, assembly GCF_014824575.4. NCBI lineage: Eukaryota > Metazoa > Chordata > Mammalia > Chiroptera > Phyllostomidae > Sturnira > Sturnira hondurensis. The sequence goes on along the minus strand of NW_028073511.1, from coordinate 21,937,518 downwards.
AGGAGTAACTGCTCTCAAGCAATTATAAAATCCAGCTGGGCACGGGTCCCCAGTATCTCAGTTACTCATTTTGACATTTAACACCATCATTTGAGATCTGAATTTCATATTCTGAATCATTTTTAAAAACATAATAAATATCTGTTTGTAACTTATTTGGGTTTTTTTTTGCCTGCTTCTAGTTCATAATAATTTCAGCCCAGAAGAGTTTTTTCTTTGTATTACCTCATAATTCTTTGTTCCAAGCAAGCAATGTTTCCATAAACACAATTCACTTAAAAAAATTTTATGTCTCCTATGAATTGTATTGGGGGTCTACTCAATTAGAAAAAAAGCCTCAATGATCAACAAATCTTATCACAACAAACCCCCCCTTTACCTTGATTTATATATTTAATCATCATTCCTTTTGCATTTTCATCTTCATTTTTTATAGACAGCAAGAAGATAGGTAATATTTTTAATATCTACCTCGAAATATCTTTAGCTAAATAAACCTGTTTATCTAGTATATTTTGTATTTCCCATGCTATTGCAGATAACAGTGTTGCCAAATTTGCAGTTCCTACATAACAATCCCCCTTTTTCCTGTTTCCAATAACATTTCATCACTTTCATCGAAGTCCTTGCTCACAGTCTATTTGCAAAACATTGGGCCTTGCTGACACATCTCCTGGCCCCTTACACTTTCACTAATACTACCCTTGACATTTTTCTAGCTCTGTCTGTTAATTCCAAACTGACATGCTTTGGGTTTTATTATGATGGCCTCCTATGCCTGGTTCCAAAATATATATTTTTACTTTGTTTCTGCAAAGCAAATCATTCCAACACATAGTTGTTTGACAATCTGAAATTAATCTTTGAAGGTTTTTGAGTGCTTTAGTTGCATATTTGTGGATCAGTGTGTTTTGTGAGGTTACTATCAGACATAGCTGAGACTCCAGTCACTTAAAAGCTTGACAAGGGCTGAGGGATCCGGTATCAAGGTGGCTCATTCAAATGACTAGCCAGTTGGTGCTGGCTAGTTTCTAGAGGCCTCCTTTTCTCTTTTCATGACCTCTCCACAGGACTGACTGAGTGTCCTCATGGCATGGAGTATTGCTTCCCTTAATAGGAACCAATTTGAAATACTAAGACAGAAACTTCAATGCCTTTTTATGACCTACCCAGAGAAGCCACACACTCTCATTTCTGCCACATACTATTAGTCATACAGGGTTAGCTTTGACTCATTGTGAGAGTAAATATGTAAAGGCACGTATACCAGAAAGTGTGTGTCATTGCACGTCACCTTGGTGGCTGGCTGCAACTCTCCTCGGTACATAACGCCTCCTCTCACCTAAATCCAACTTGTTTATCTAGCTGCTTCGTTAACAACTTTACTTTCATGATTAATAGCACCTCCACATCCTACAAAAAATAAACTGAGCATTTTATATCTTTATTCTTATCCTTCCATCAGTTTTTTTACTGTCACTCAAGCTCAGTAAATGGCAACTCTATTCTCTAGTTGCTCAGGGCAAAGTTATCCTTGATTCATTTTTCCCTCGCAATCCATATCAAAATTCTAAAAATATTGTTTGCTAAAATTAAATAAATATCCAGTATTTATTACATCTCTTTCCATCCAAGCCATGTGTAGTCCATCATCTCTCAAGTGGATTGCAACAATAGACTGCTAACTAGTTTTGCTGCTTCCGTCCTAAATCTCATAGTCTGTTCTAAAGCCAGGATCCAGCAATCATATTAAGCTCTAAGTCAGATCGTGCAATTTCTTTGTTCAGAATGCTCTAATATCATTCTGTTTCATTGTAAGTAAAAACCTATGTTCTGAGACTGACTAGGCCCTCTGTGATTTGGCTCTGTTTAAACTCTATGATATCTACTCATACTCACTAGTCTCGATGCTGTTACTTGAACAGACATGCTTTCACCTTGGAACCTTTGTAGTAATTCTGTCTAGGATGCTCTGTTCTTGATGTTCCCATGTCTTGTTCCCATATTTCTTTATGCTTTTACTCAAATAAGATACTTCCTTGTGGTCATCTTCTCTGGAGCCTTATAAATACTATAGCTCTCACACATAATCATTTTCTATTCTCTTTACCACAATACTTATCACTATGTAACTTACTTATAAGTAAGTTACTTATCACTAAGTAACTTACTTATCACTAAGTAAATCACTTATCACTAAGTAACTTACTTATAAGTTATCACAGAAGGCAAGGGTTTTCTTTTTTTTGCTTCTTCATCTCCAGTATGAAAGCAGTACCCAAGACATAGTTGAATAAAAACAGCTCTGATACTTTGTCATCACATGTTAAGTGAGGTAGATTTTTCTCCAGCCCTTAAGTATGTGCAGGCTTTGTGCTTTAACTAATAGAAGATGGTGGAAGTGATTTTCTTTGAGTTCTGCATTGAGTCTTTAACAGCACCAGAAGCTTTTGCTTCCTCACACCTGGGAACATCCTGGAGTACTTCCTTTTGGGATTATTAGCGACTGTACTGTGAGAGAACCAAGCCACAAGGACAGACAATATATAGGCATTCAGGTCAATAGTCCCAGCTGAACATTCATTCAGCCTGCAGCTGGCATACCAGCTCTGAGTAAGGTGTTTTGGTTATTAGATGACTTGGGATATCCAGATGACTTTGCTTCAAAATGAGTGAAGCAAAGCTGTCCAATTGAGTCACATCAATCTACAAAATGAGGGAAATGAAAAATAGTTTTTCCTACATCTATTGAAATATAATTGACATAAACTATTGTTGTTTGAAGCTACTAAGTTTAGGGGTTGCTTTTTTGACTCAGTAACAAACAGGAAGAAAATTTGTTTTCAGAAGTAGAGTGATGCTGAAAAGAATGCCTCTAATACATGATGTTGGCTCTGAGTCTGCTAAGGTTGAATCTGCAATTGTTTCAAAGAGATTGTTAGTGAAATTTGGAAAAAATAAAAAGAAAAATTTTTATAGGTGACAACTGTGTTACTGTGAAAGATAGAAAATATACATGTGAAATTGGTCAATAAAATTTTCAGAGAAACTTTTCAGAAAGAATGTTGAAAGAGCCATCTTGTTTATTTAAGCTGTATATGATAAGTTTTATGTATAAACTAAAGAAAAATGCTTAATTTTTTCAAATAGAATATTAAAGAAACATCTTTGAGTTACGTTATTTTGGGTTTAAGAATAAAACCATTCTTTCCTGGAAAAAACTTTTCTAAGAATGAAATAGCTTCAGGATATTATGGAATGCAGGGTTTTACCCATAAAACATGATTTCAGGGTCAAGATCTCAAAAGTGCTATTATAAGATCCTTTGTTAAAATTTAAGAAAAACTTGAGGCAGTTCTATATAGACTCTCTCAGCTAGACAAAACGACTTCTAAGAATTATGGTATCATCATCACCTTTTTATTTAGGGTGTATCCAAATAAGTGGGGAGAATGAAGTTACAAGTTTTATTCTTGAGTCATGGAAAGAATATGCCTGAGGGAGGAGGAGAAGGAAAGGAACAGAGGGAGGAAGGAAGCGGGAGAGAGAGAGATCTTTAAAGTTAAGCACCCCTCCAAAATGTATAATACACTTTATACAAAGGGATATCTTCCCTCTGAATTATATTTTTTATGTATTTAAACAATGAAAGTAATGTCAATCTGTGGTGGTATCAATATATTTTATAGTAGGGGCTGGTAAACTAGAGAAGTGTGCCAGCTGCCTGCTGCTTGTTTTTGCAAATAAATTTTTATTGAAACATAGCCATGCCCATCATTTATGTATTGTTTGTTTCTCCTCTTAACACTGCAATAACAGAGTTGAATAGTAGTCATAAGAACTCTATGGTCCACAAGCCAAAAAAAATTTACTATTTACATTTTCAGAAGTTTGCTGACCCCTGTTCTGAAGGATAAATTCTTTGAGGATAGGAACCATTGTCTATTGCATTTTTAATGTTCATCAATGCCTAAAATGAGATCATACAAAGTTCAGTGCCAAAGTAGTCTCTGAGTTCATGGGATGAATGTATAAATTAATTAATTTTGGTAGAAAAGAAATCAATAACTGTACTAAAATACACAGAACAGTTCTATACAGATAATCTGTAAACAGAAAATATTCCTTCTCTCATTCTTCCAACAGTATTTAAGGACATGTTTTTTTAGATTCTTGTAGAAAATATGCCTTTTTAGGAGCCTAAATTTTATTGTCCCAGAATACACTGACTCTTACTCCAAGGGAGAAAGGGCATAGCTCAAAGAAATTTACAGGTGTGGTGATCCCTAATGGAATGGATTATAACCTGTTACAAAATATACTCACATTAAAAAAAAAAAGCCCTTGCTGGTGTAGCTCAGTGAATTGAGTGCGGGCCTGCAAACCACACGATTGCAGTTTGATTCCCAGTCTGGGCACATGCCTGGGTTGCAGGCCAGTTCCCAGCAGGGGACTCACGAGAGGCAACCATATATTGATATTTCTCTCCTTCTCTCCTTCCCTTCCCCTCTGAAGATAAATAAATAAAATCTTTAAAAATATATACTCACATTTTTTAATAGAATTACTGCAACTTAGACTGAAAGAGACAGAGATACTCAACATGAAAAGAGGCACAGTGTTTATTTAGAATGAGTAAGTACTTGCTGAATATTTACTTTATTCTAGGAAAATTGCAAGGATTTTCCAGATATTCTAATTTAATTTTAGTCACATGAAATAGATATTTAGTCACAGAAATAAATACACCACCCAGGGCAGATATTATGATTTCTAATTCTGAGGTGAGAAAACTAAGACCTAGAAAGTTTTAATGATTTACCAAATTTTTAATCATTAGCAAGTGGCAGATTTAGAGTTAAACCCAGGTATTCTAAGTTCAGTATTTTTTTATGATGTTCCAGCTATTCTCCATTTGAGATCTGTGAATAAAAACAGATAAATCGTCCCATTGAAACCCAGTATAAAATAATATCAAAACACATTCTCAAACAATGGACAGTGGAGCACAAATTATGCAAGAAAGATGGATAGGAGAGGTTTGGGAATTAAAAGAATTTAGAGTGACATTAAAGAAAAACATTGGTGGAATCAGGTGTAGGGTTGGTTGGTAGAGAGGAGAAGAGCGTAGGAGAAGCAGGCAGCAGTGTGACGTGAAGGTATAGGACAGAGTGACTAAAACTCTTTCAGACTCTGTTCTGGCTCAGATGGAGGGAAGGAATGGAACTTTCAGATCTTGCTTGAAAGCTAAGAAAGTAAAACTTTGGGAATAGAAGGGGAGGTGTTTTTTCACACTTGGTAAATTCTTTATTTTAGCATTTCTAAAAAAGAATTATATGAAGAAAGTGTGAAATGCAATTAAGACCACTTGTCCACATGCCATACTGAACAGACAATGTTTTTGTCCATCTTGGAAAGAGTGTGCAGAATGCAAAAAGGTACACAAGATTGAAATGTAGATGAGGTCATTGTACAGAAGGTCTGTTTTTTATTTTTTTCAGGAGAGTGGCTGTCTCAATCGAGTGCTTTTCGAATTCCTTCCAACAAGTCAATCAAGTCATAGAGAAGAGTGCATTTCAGCAGCAACATTAAGAATAGATCATAGCCTTATTATCTTATATACACAGAAAAAAAGATAACAGCAAAAAGTTGAGGAGCCAAGCATAGTTAACTACTATATACTTTCATAGTCTGTATCAGCTAAGTGCAGTGTGTGAGAAGGAGAGTTTCCTTAGGGAGCCAGGGAATTGACTTTTAAGTGCTGGTACATTAATTCTACTTAGAAACACTTATTATAAATAATTAAAAACTTTGATTTTTGGAGACAGTCTATGTTAAAGGAAGTTCCAGGAAAATAAACCAAGTAAAATAATGGTCTGTATGGAATAAGCAATGTCTGTACTTGGAAAAACAACGTCTCAATCTAACTTAGACCTTCACAAAAATGAAGGAGGATATGTTCTTCATCAGATACTCAATAAATTGAGAAGGATGGGACGTAAATAGATACTGAAATACAACAAAGATGTGTAGAGCAACGAGAATCTAGTTTCAGATGAACCTCAAGTATAAGTGATCTTGTAGCCTTGCCCAGAATGACTTGGTTTGTTGAGCATCATCCTACAAAGCAAAAGGTTGCTGGTTTGATTCATGGTCAAGGCATATGCCTTGGTTGTGGGCCCAGTTCCTGATTTGGGGAAAGTGCAAGAGGCAACCAATTGATGTTTCTCTCACTCTGAAAATGAATAAATAATATCTGTTTTTAAAAACTGACCTTCTACAAGTACAGAGTCTATAAAACTATATGGAATAGAAGAAAGTTAGGATGTCTTTTATTGTGCACGTCCTTTAGCACAGCTTCCACAAATCTCCCTAATAATTAAAGGGAAAACCAGTTTACAAAATGTACATTTTAACATGTACATTTTTCTTTTCACTGTTGATCTAGAAACAAGTTAAAATTGATAACAGGCTAGTTTTTTTATAGGGTAAATACTGAATCACGTTTTCTTCTCAAGTGCAGTCTGTTTCCTAGAGCCAAATCACTAGCGGAGAAGATTTGTGCACTAGCTGATCCATGTAGTCAAAACAGAAACTGAGTTATAATAATAAAGGAATGTAAGAAATAAGAAAAAGTCAGTTTGGTTTTGAAAAGCACATTTTTAATGCTTTCAGGGCATTTCTAAAATGTGACTTTTTTCCATTGAAAACTACCTCCTTTAATTGTATGCTTGACAAAATGACTTCTTCACTGTAATATCTTTAGCACCTGAAAAAATCAAGTATGACAGTTAATAGAGTCATTGGTCCTTTATGTCACACTGATGGAAGAGGCAATCTGCTAGAGTCCCTATTACCAAGTTTTAAAAGAGAGAAACATTAAAATAGTAAAACAAAGATCTCTTGTCACCCATGAGAATTTGAGAGCTCAGCTGACAATGTTAGGTCTTTTTTTGACCTTCATGTGTGATTCTCTAAAACCCGATCTATGATATATAATTGTTCATAAGTCTTTAATTAACACAAATGGCTCTACAATTTAAAATATGAATTAACATATTTCATGTGTTCTCAAGAAAGGAATTGCTATTGTTCTATACCTTAAATTATACTTAGTAATGACAATGAAAATGTTTACATAAATTATTCTTTTTATTTGCTTATACTAAATCAGAGAAAGAATTATGGAAGATCCTAAGCAAAAGCACATTCATTTATTTCATAATACAACCTCAAGCAATTGCTTTCACTCTCTGCATTTGAAGGTAAGGAAACCAAATCAAGAGTAGTGCTATCTTGAATCATTATTTTAATTGAGATAGCATACAGGATGAAGATGGAATTCAATTCCAAGGTTACTTGAGACTTCTGGTCAAGGTGAAGGAGTAGGTAGACACACTTTGTCTCCTTGTGTAACCACAAACAGAATTACAACTAAATCTTAAAACAAATAACACTCAGAATTGTCAGAAAATTGAACTGTATGAAAGTCTGTCAACAAAGGATTTAATATAGCCATAATCATACAGACAGGTAGTAGGGGCGGAGTCATAGAGATGGGGCAGGGAAGCAAGGAGATGCAGTGTGGCACAGACAGGTGGTGGCAGCAACAGAACAGGTGCAGGAGGTCCCACATTCATGTGTGGTAGATAAAAATTGGGAGGGACACTTTGGGGGTGAGAGATTCCAGCCCCAGTCCAGACCCCACAACCCAGGGTTCCGGTGCCAGTAAGATAAATCTCCATAAATCCTGGCTGCAAAAACCAGTGAGGGTTGGGGCAGCAGATGAAACTCAGGATTTTCAGGAAACCCCACATAAAGGGCCCACATGGTCTTAAAATGCATGCAAATCCACGCATTCTGGGATTCAGTGGGAAGGGTACCAGTCATATATAGGAAGTGGATAAAGTTACTGGGAACAGGGAGAATGCCAGGAAAACCCCCCAGAAACCAGGCAACAGCACAGTCTCCTCTTCTAACCCTCCCCCCCACACAGAGCCACAAAACAATGAAGTGGCAATTACCTAAGGCTCCACCCCATACAATTTACAAGTGCCTTTTCTACAAAAGGCCACACTCCTAAGACAGGGAATCAGTGAACCTCTGCCTAATACACAAAAACAAACATGAGGAGCCTGACAAATTGAGGAGACAAATATGGCCCAAATAAAATGATAGAACAAAACCACAGGAAAAGAACTAAACAAAATGGAGATAACCAGCCTATGAGACGCAGAGTTCAAAACACTGGTGATCAGAATGCTCAAAGAACTCATGGATTATGGCAACAATATGGGAGAAGAAATAAAAGTTACACTAAGTGAAATATAGAAAAATCTACAAGGAACCAACAATGAAGGGGAGGAAGCTGGGATTCAAATAAACAACTTGAAACAAAAGGAAGAAATAAACATTCAACCAGAACAGAAAGAAGAAACAGGAATTCAAAAAATGGGGATAGTATAGGCAACTGAGACATCTTCAAACATACTGACATCCAAATCATATGGATGCCGGGAGGAAAAGAGGAAAAGCAAGAAGTTGAAAACTTATTTGAAAAAACAATGAAACAAAACTTCCCTAATTTGGTGAAGAAACTAGACATCTAAGTCCAGGAAGCATAGAGAATCCTAAACAAGTTGGACCCAAACAAGACCACACATCACAACTAAAATGCCAAAGTTTAAAAATAAAGAGAGAATCTTAAAAGCAGCAAGAGAAAAGCAGAGAGTTACAAAAGAGTCCCCATAAGACTGTTAGCTGATTTCTCAAAATAAACATTGCAGGCTGGAAGGGATTGGCAAGAAGTATTCAAAGTGATGAAAAGCAGACATCTACAGCCTAGATTACTCTAACCAGCAAAGCTATCATTTAGAATAGGACAGATAAAGTGCTTCCCAAACAAGATAAAGCTAAAGGAATTCATAATTGCCAAGCCATGATTACACAAAGTATTATTAAAACGACTTATTTAAGAAAAAGGAGAACAAACCTGTGAACATTAAAAAGGTAAGAAATTCACAACTATCAACAACTGAATCTAAGAAAGAAAAAAACAAACAAACCAAGAAAACAACCAGAACAGGAACAGAATCATAGGTACGGAGGTCATTTGGAGGTCACTTGGTCAACTGGGAGGGAGAATGGAGGAAAAGGTACAGGGGTTTAAAAGCATAATTGGTAGGTACAAAATAGACAGGGGATGTTAAGAATAGTTTAGGAAATGGAGAAGCCAAAGAACTTACATGCATAACCCATGAACATGAATGAAGGGGGTGGATTGCTGGAGGGAAATGGGGTACTGTGAAGAGGGGGGCAAAGGGGGAAATTTGGAAACTAATAGTGTAATCAATAAAGTGTATTAAAAATAGTATTGGATTGATTGACAGAATTGAACTCTACCGCCATCAGGAGAGACAGTATTGTGATAAGGTGGTTCCACTATTGCAACAATGGTCTCCCATTCCTGGTCAAGGGGGCAGCAAGGGGGAAAAATTGGGACAACTGTAATGACATAATCAATAATTTATACTTAAAAACAAACAAACAAACCCATGGTTACTTGACTTCAAATACCTCTTTTCCCTGGAAAATACCAGGGAAATACTTTCTATAAGAACAAGAACATGTACCTATTCAACACCAGCTAGGATGAAGATTTTGTTTTTGTTTTTTTACAATTGGATCTACTACAGAGTTTACTCCCTGATGAGGCCTGGTTTCTTCTCTTTGCATGACACTCAGTAGATCCGTGAGGCAGTGTAGTGTATCGTGCAATCTGCCCAATTACTGTGGCTAACGGAAGACCACTGATGGAACCTAGAGTAAGCTAATGGGGTAAAGGGCTTTGGCCACTTCTGGGTTTATTTTTGGTAGGTTCTATGTTTGGTTAAAAGTCATCGTTTCTGGTTTTACTGAGTATCCATCCTTTGAACCTGGTACAGATCACCATAACAATGATGAGAAAAAGAATGAGTACCTAGCCCTTCTGTAAAGCTACTAGTGTTTTTGACCCTTGGGTTTCAAATGGTTTTGTTTTTTTCAGTAGTTACCATTCAATAGACTAATAATCTTAAGGCATTTCTTGGTTGTGGCTTTTGTAATGCTAAAGCAATATTATACTTTATTCTTAACTAGCGATGATCAGAGACAATATTTAATGTATTTCTTATTAAACTTTTAATGATAGAATCAATCCATTTGCTTGGTTAAAAACTTTACAGTATATAGTGAATTAAATAAAATCTAAAATCTAGCTGTCTCCTTTTCTCTTCAAATATCCATCCCCAGCCAATCTTACTGTTAACTGTTTATTTTTCTTTTAGTTGCCCTCAAATTAAAAAAAAATTCATTGGATATGTGATTTACTAATGCATTAAGTTAAGACAGTGCCTAATGAATCTCTGCCATAAAAACATAAGAAATGTACAACTAAAAATGTTTTCAATTCCTCAATCTACCTCTCGATTTTTATCTATTCTTTATTATCTCTATCCACTTTCTTATAAGAATTTTTGTCATATATTGCACATGGGTGATAAATTTTCTAAATTCTGGCATTATAAACCTAGACTCTAAAACTGATTCTATATTGTTTTCACATTTTCTTGGTAGTTTGCCTAGTTAGAGAATTTAGTATTTCAAATAGTTCTGACCCAGAATTTGAAGACTTTTTTTTCTAATTTCCTATGACAACATCCTTATCAGTATATGATTTCACTCTAGGGATCCAGACGTATTTAGTGAACACACCCTTCCATTTAAGTAAATTTTATGTCTCTGTAAAAAAAGTCAGAATTTTTTTCTTATTCTTAGAGTTTGCAATATTGTGTCTAGAAGTGGTGTTTTTGAAAAAATATTTTATTTATTTATTTTTAGAGAGAGGGGAAGGGAAGGAGAAAGAATGGGAGAGAAACATCAATGTGTGTTTGCCTCTCATGTGTCCCCTACTGGGGACCTGGCCTGCAACCCAGGCATGTGCCCTGACTGGGAATTGAAACAGTGACTCTTTGCTTCACAGGCCTGTGCTCAATCCACTGAGCTATACCACCCAGGGCTAGAAGTGGTCTTTTTTTTTTCAGGATTTTTTAATGTGAAAGCTTTTAAAAGTAGATGTTTATTCTACTGTATTCTTTTTTTTTTATTTTTATTTAATTCTTGTTCAAGTACAGTTTTCTGTCTTATATTCTACTGTATTCTTATTGGTCTCTCTCTTCATATTTTCTGGTTCCTTCTTTGAAAATACTCTAGGTGGCTGTCACACTTCCTGCATTCTTCATATTTTTAAAAATTTCTTGTGTCTGTTTTTACTTCATTATCTTACAGTTCATCTCGGAAATGACTCACTTGATTTTTAAGCTATGTTGCCTTTCCTGCCATCCACTTCATATTTGTACAAAGTCACAATGAATGCCTGGTTTTCTGATTAACCTTTTTGTTACCTGTGAAAACAATTTAAGATATTATTCAAAGTGATTGAAAATTTTTCTATTGGGATTCATTATTTTTATGTTCTCCACACTGTTAATATTCTTCAAATGCCTTATGGATGTTTATTATTTGAAAATACTTGTATATATTTATGACTGAAAAATTTATGATGGTTAGAACAAGTAGCTGTTTCCTCTGACTCTGTGTAACTCTTCTCTGAGCAGACCTCTTGAGTAAGGGTTGGGGAAAAGTAGCCTGTGACAATTAGGAGAGCACACAGGCAAATCAGCTCCCCTACTGTATTTGTAAAAAGCATTTATTTGATGACATTGCAGATCACTTTAATGTAGAAGGGGAAAAATGACCTAAGATTATTATTTATTAATGTTCCAGTTGGAAATTCATGCTGTAGTAAAATTTGGCTTGATTGGTTCTTCAACAGAATCATTTTCTGGTCCCCTTTTAAGTCCGTGTTCCCCTTCTCCAATTTTTTTCATATGTACTTTGAATGAAACTCTGATAATTAACTTTCATCAGGAAGACTTTCTGTTTTGCTGCTCTTCTGATAAACATCTGATGGTTAATGGAAAGAATGATTTTGCATAAAGTTTTGTTGATATTGCCAACCTTCACCATAGGAAAAAGGAAGACAAGAATAAAATAAAAATGATAGAGAAGCAATACACCCCAGAGAAAGAAGAGGAATACCATCTCACAGTGAAACATTTTGGAGCTTGTTGAGAAACACTTGAGAAAACTAAAGGAAGTTTAAAAACATATGAAATATAAATGAGGCAGAATAATGCTTCCTGGATGGATAGATTGGGAAAAGTTCTTAATGGCAAATTGAAAAACATTAAAAAATCCTCAGCACTTGGTTTTGTTCTTTCTAGTTCTCCTGTAATAAATGAGTACTATAAAATAAATGAGGCAAGGTAATGTTTGTCCTTCAGAAGGAAAGTCTGGAAAGAAATCCTGATGAACACTTTTGAAATATACCTCATAACCATCTCGTGTACTGATTTGAAGGTCATGCTTGCTGCCTTAAATACCGTGCTCTATTCAATGTCAGAATGTCAATGCTTGCTTGAGTAAAAGGAGACTCTAATTTTATTTTCACTCTAATTGTTTTTTTTGCATTTTTATTGTATTTTTTTTATTACCACCTCGCCCCCTTATCCCCCCTGCCCCCTTTCCCCTGCAATCACCGCACCGTTGTCCAGGTCCATCAGTCCTTTTTCCTTTTTGCCCAATCCCTCCACTCCATACTTCCCGCCTCCCCTCTCAGCTGTCATCTTACTCTCTACGAGTCTGTTTCTATTTTCCTTGCTAGTTCAGTGTGCTCATTAGATTCCACATGTAAGTGAAATCGTATGGTGTTTGCATTTCTCTGACTGGCTTATTTCACTTACCATACTGCTCTCCAAGTACCTCCATATTTTAACAAAGAGTAAAGCTTTCTTCTTTTTTATAGCAAAGTAGTATTCCATTATGTAAATATCCCATAGTTGTTTTAAGGTACTCAGAAAATTACAAGGTACTAAAAGAAGAAATTGAAGAAGACACAAATAAGTGGAAGAATCAACCATGTTCATAGAGATTGGAAGAACTGACATTATTAAAATGCCCATCCTACCCCAAATCATTTATAGATTCGATGCAATTTCTATCAAAATTCCAATGACATATTTCACAGAACTAGGACAAATATTTCAAAAATTTGTATGGAACCACAAAAGGCCCTGCATAGCAACAGCAATCACGAGAATGAAGATCATTTTTTTGTTCTTTCAAAAACAAACCATATACTTTAACAGCTTGTTAACTCATAATTAGGAAAAGGGATTTTCATGTTGCAAAAGAAACCAAACCCAAGTTTTAATATGTGATATGAGATTAATATAAAATATTTTCTAGTTTCTAAATTAACTCAAATATAATTTTGTTACAATTATTTTATTTCTTATTTTTATAATTGTGATTGACTAATAAAACAACAGCCTATTTACTAAATCAAAAAATATTCCACTGTTAGGATATGTCAACTGGCACATTCTTCTGAGAACTTATGTTTTTAATAGCAAATAGAAGGTGCAACCTAAGGTAAGAGTGGCAATACAACTGAGCTGGATTAAATTCATTTTGTGTTTAAATGATCAAGATGCTATTTTGATGTTATGTATCCCCTCGTACTCAAATAAGTAGATTTTTAATGGTTTAAAATCAATTCTTTGTTACAAACATGGGGTGAGTGAAGAATAAATATGACTGCCAACCTACTATATAGTGTGTGTGTGTGTGTGTTAATGGTAAAAGTTTGGGGAAGAGATCTATAAATTGTTGCTAGGTTGGTCCACTTTGTCATTGATACTTTATCTTCTGAGATGCATGCTAACATGAGCAGATGCAAAACTTACCCAATAGAGGAATCTGGTTTTTAAATTCATATTATTTAATAATTAAAAGGCAGAAGAATGGAGCTTACAAAACTAATTAAAGTCATTTCAATTCTTATTTTGCGTTACACTTAGCAACTATTTTGCTTTCACAATAGAGGGCTTTGGTTCTTGACAGGCATTATTACCAGTGTGCTGATTAAAAGAGGTATCTGCAATAGGACATATGATTTTTCTTGTATAGCTATAAAAAGCAATATTGAAATTGCCTTTAAAAGTCAAAAATGAGGGCATTTCATGGTATTAGCTTGGCGGATGTCAGTAGTACTTATATTGTGCCTGTGAAGGATGTTTGCTTTATGTACGTCCTCAAAATGTAATCTCAACAACTGAAATGACCCTAAGGAGCCAAAGGAGGAGAAACTTACACATTTTTATTTTATGGTTCTAAGTAACCCTGATGCTTCTGTTAGCCCATCATAGGAGTTTTGAGTGTTTTTTTAAATTCAATTAATCATATTATTTCTAAGCGGTCTTTCTCCTGGAATTGCGTCATGTGTTCTGACAGTAGTTCACTATGTGTGCCATATAGAATCTCAAAGACACCATGGTTCCCTGGCCTTTTGCTTGGCCTAATCATCTCTGTGTGGCCCAGAGCCTCTCTCTGGGGTCCAGTGAGGCCTCCAAAGGTAACATTTTTTAAAGATATAGTAACTGTTAATATATTTAGAGTTAAGTTTTATTTGTTTTCAGGAAACTGGTTCCCATGTCCTTGAAACCCACCGTTTTGTTGTTGCACTGCCATATTGAAAACACGACAGGACAATGTTAACCTCAGATATGAAAGGTAATCGAATGTTAGCTCCACAAGAACTTTGGAAACGTGGCTCATTCTTGCATGGGTTATTTCACTTCCATAAGGGTGTGGTACACAGACGTGATGTGTGTTGGCTTTCTGATCTGTAAGGTTATATGTACAAATCTTGTCGACATTCTACCCAGGATCTGTTGTTGGATTTTTAAAGTTCCTGCTCAATACCAGCCACTATAACATGATTAGAGGGTCTAACACATAAATACGGAGGCATTTTATATGAAATAATAATTACAAATGACTTCTGCATGAATTCTGCATCAATACTTGTGAAATATGTATGTATAATATGCATGCCTCATGTTACAAAATGAATTTGGCTCATTCGAGTCTGAGAATACAAAGACCTTTGGCTCCCCTTGTATCAGTAGGGAAATATTCTTGACAAAACATCCTGCATCAAAACTACAGTTTTTAAGTCACAGAGGAGTAAACACCTTTTCAGAAATTCTATTTATACTATACTTACCAGTGTCCTTAACTCAGTTGCACTTGAATTTTAGTCTCTTTGAAGAAGTTTATTCAGCTGCCCTGAAAGTGAAAAAGACGCCCACACATAACATCATTAATACAGACGTTTAAATGAAGCTTTTCAGAGAATGAGAGAGATGCAGAGTAGGAGGCATACAACTTTCCATGGAGTACGTTGTTTTCAAGGTATTTTACCTCCTATGTGTATAGCTACTGAAGGTTACAAGAAAAGAGTTCCTATGGAGATGCAAAAAATCGTCCTGGTGTGATATGCGCGACAGCAGCAAGGTTAACTATGAAACAAAGAAGATGCTTTTGAAAAGCATATTGTATGTATTGAATACACAATCACGTATATTGTGATAAAGTTCTTTACATATATTTTCAAAACCCACAAAAAATTAAATTGATACCATAATTTCTTTTAACAGAACTCAGCATGTGTCTATGCTATTATTTTTAAAATCTTAAAAAATTTTCCAGTTGCTTATTGCATAGAAGGATAGAATACAACCCCTACCTTGAATATCTTTGTCAGAAATAGACAGTGCATTTCTCAAAAATACTTTCAAGTTTTAGAAGTCTTGTTCAATAAAATACTAAACTTTGCCTTCTCTTTAACTGCATCAAGAATCTGTGATAAATTAAGAAAAATCCAGATCTCATGAAGGGAGTGGGGAAAAAAAGGCAATGTGCTTTACAGTTGAAAGAGTGAAGTCTTAACATAACATTATATTGAGAGATTATCAGAAATTTATAGGCGCAGTCCATGTAGAAGAGCTTTGTTCTCTGAGTCAAACAAAAACCACTGATATTAAAGGCAATATAGAAACAGAAAAGAAGTATTAGGAATAGTTATTTAGAATAGGTTCACAAAAACTGAAAAAAAAGATATTTTCTGCTTTGCCCAGAGAATATGACCAGGTAAGTCACAGACTTAAAAGGAAAGGAATGACCTCAAAGGATTATTTCAAATGATATATTAGAATAAGACACATTATATGAGCTAAAGTTCATGTGCTCGTACTCTTGGTGAGAGTATAATGAGATAATGATAAGTTATCATTTAATATAATGATAAGTATATTTAATGTTTGTAATTGTTTAGTTTGTTTTGGAGAAAGAGACAAACAGACAGTCAGCTGCTATTAGATGCTTTCTTTGTTCTAGGAATCTTGTCTAATGCATCCAGTATTTCTAATTTAATCACAAAATTCTAAGAGGAAACCATTTAAACCTCTCTTTTGCAGACGTGGCTTACATGGCTTCGAAGCTTGTCTCCAGTTTAGTTCTAGCCTCTTAAATAGAGGCAAAATGTCCCTACAAACCCTGGATTGATGTTTGATGTTCCTCCTACTTTACTATGCACACACCCTAATTTTCAAGGCTTGTTATTTTTTTGATCTCATTTTATTATCATGAGGACTCTGTAAAATTGATAAAAAAGAAACGAATATCCCATTTTAGAGAAAAGGGAATGAAAATCACAATAGAAAAACTAACTTATCCTTTATAATTTGTGACAGAGGTGGTATTTTGGATCCAAGTTTCAAATACCAGATGAATTTTTTTGCCCTACCATATTATGCTTCTAATGGCACCAGAATGAAACACAATATACTTACAGAGAAAGAGTTTAGTCAGGACCTAAACTGTATACTCATTCAGAGTTTGGGCATATCCAGGACTGTTGGGGCAATATTGACTAGTGTCATTTGCCGGAGGGCTCCTTGTACCTGATAGGACCAGTTCCAATGAGACGGTCACTGGCTGTAAGCTGGATCCTGGGCTAAGACTACATGAAACTTCAAAACAGTGCCCTCCTCCTCTTCCCAGCCCAGATGAAGGATGAGTTAAGGGAACAGGTGTGGGAAATCCAGTTTACAGATGAGGAGAGGACTATATTTGAGGGCAAAGCTTTGCTCTATCACTCAATTATGTCCTGACCAAAAATTCCTTTATGTATTATTACTTCCTTTAAGAATTGATAGAAGTTCAAGAAGGGCAAAAATATATTAAGGCATAAACTAAATTAAAAAGTAATATCACTAGAGGCACTGCAAAAATTGTGGAGAGTGAAGCCCCTGCATTTTTGTGGCTAATAACAGAATTAATGCACTTTAGGGGGAAGATAGTCCCTCAACTTTAGAATTGTAACTTATAGAGCACAGGCAAGAGATAGAGGTTGGCCCGGTGAATAAAGTAGGGAAGAACATTCATCTCACCAAAGGTGAGAACAAGACCACAGTATGAGAGCTTGAGAATGAAGGTCAGCACAGCAATGATATTTTTTTAACTTTATGTTTCAGTTTTGGGGTTTTCCAGGTAAAATATAGGATCTGCAAATATCATGGTGGACATTTTAATAATACTGATAGTCAAGTGGTACTGATATTTCCTGAGTGTTTAATGTATGTCAGAAACAGATCTATGTGTTTTCTGTATATTATCTCATTTAATTCTCAAACAAACTGTATGTGTCAGGTATGATTATTGTTTTTGTTTTACAGATGAAAATATGGAGACATAATAGACAACTATTAGATGCCAGACCCAGGTTTAGACCCAGACAGCTTTCGAGAGGCGACACCGTTAACTACTATGTGTCACTCCATCCTCAATAAGATCTTTTATCAGAGATTAATTTTTGTTAGTACATTGATGACCATTAAAAGAAATAGATGATTTTAAAAAGCTAGTAGATATTAAGATATTGAAAGATCATTTTCTTTTTTTAAATATAATTTTTTATTTAATTCTTGTTCAAGTACAGGTTTCTGTCTTATATTCCCAACCCTGCCCGCCCCTCACCCCATGCTCCCCGCCTCCCTCCCCTTTCTGCCCCCCACCCTTAGTTATTGTCCATGTGTCCTTTATACTTGTTCATGTGAGTCCTTCCCCTTTTCCCTGTGATTCTCTCCCCTCTCCCCTCTGGACCCTGTCAGCCTGTTCCATATTTGAGTGTCATTGGTCATATTTTGCTTGCTTGTTTGTTTTGTTGTTTAGACTCCTGTTAACGGTGATATCATATGGTATTTGTCTTTCACTGCCTGGCTTATTTCGCTCAGCATAATGCTTTCCAGTTCCATCCATGATGTTGCAAAGGGTAGTAGTTCCTTCTTCCTTTCTGCAGCATAGAATTCCATTGTGTAAATGTACCATAGTTTTTTGATCCAGTCATTTACCGATGGGCATCTAGGTTGCTTCCAACTCTTGGCTATCGTGAATTGTGCTGCTATGAACATCTTGTGGGTATATCCTAAGAACCTTGAAACACCAATCTGAAAGATCATTTTCAATATAAGCTATAACATATAACTAAAGTGTGAATTTTGGGAAGGTATAAAAATAAAAATAATTTATTTTAAAATTGTGCTTAGTAGTTTTGAATACCTTGTTGTATTGCAAGTGAAATAAAGGAAAAAAATTATTCCAGCGGCATAGGTTACAACTAAAGTGTGGACTTTGGTTTATTTAATTAAATTCTATTTTAAAAACTAATACTCATACGTTTCCCAAAATCTAACTTTAATTCCAGTGACCACTGTATTGTTCATTCACTTATTAGTCCATTTATTCATTAACTCTATTGGTAATCATTTATTAAATACTGACTAAAAGTTTTAACTCTGTTGATTGCCAGGTGTGGGAAATGTTAAAAAAAAAAGACAGTAGTCTCTGTCTTTAACCAGTTACAAGTTTAATGGGAAAATAAGAACTATGTTAATTGTTGTGACAGAGGGGGAAAAAACTTATTTTAAAAAATATATATCTTATTGATTGTGCTATTACAGTTGTCCTATTGCCCCGCCTTTACCGCCCCCCCCCCCCCCGCCCTGCTCACTGCCTCTCACCCGCATTTGCCTCCACCTTAGATCATGTCCATGGGATGTACACATACAGTAAGTTTTTCGGCTTCTTCACGTATTATGCTGTTTTTAACCTCCCCTGTCTATTTTGTACCTACCATTTATGCTTCTTAGTCCCTGTACCTTCCCCCACCGCACACACCTTCCTCACTTCTGAAAGAGTGATGAGAAGCCAAGCTCATCCCTGCTAAGGATGGGGAATTTTCTACAGAGAAGCAGCTCCTAAGTTGAGAGATGATGGCCCATCGCAAACCTAGGAAAGAAGTATTCCAGATGGAGGGAATAGGGATGATGTGATTTGTCTTTCGTGGCCCTCAAATGGGTTTGCTTTTAGTCAGAACATTATAAAAAATTTTGATCCTCGCCAAAAAAAGTTATTCTTTATTTTTAGATTTTGAATATTCCTTCTTGATTTTCTCCTTGACCAGGTTTCAGATAACATGCTTTTTATATTTTTTCTTTTTGTTATTAGGCTCCAGATTGTTAGTAAATTTAATTGCTTATTTCAGTTGCACCAAATTATGTGATTCTGTTCATCAAAACTGATAGCACTGACAGAAGTAGTCTATGCACACCTGGCCTTAAGCTCTATGACTATTCCTCAAAATCATCTCTCTCAATTTTTGCTTTAGTTTAATGATTAAAACAGAGTATGCAGTTACAAAAATATTTCTCATCTTATTGTTCCTTGCACAGAAGTCAAAGTAACTTTGTTTATATATATATNCTCCACGCGCACACACCCTCCCCCACCATTCTCCCCCCCTTAGTTTATAACCACGTGTCTCAAGTTCTTTGGATTCTATATTTCCCCCACTATTCTCGCCCTCCCCCCTATCTATTTTCTACCTACCATTTTCTAATGCATTTTCTAATAGCATTTTCTATGCTATTTTCTGTGCCTTCTGGAAAATGATTTTTTTCATACCATGCTGTAAACTGATTCTACTATCCCCTTGCTGTGCATACATCTCTCTTTAATTTTACTGATCTCTAAGGCTCTCATGACATTTGAAACAGTTTCTTGCTCAATTTCTCTTCATTTTGGTGTAATTTTTAGACTCTCTGTTAAAACCTTCCTATATTTTATAATTTTTGTCTCAGTTTCCATTTTGTGTCATTTCAAAGCTTATTGCATTTATTTAAGAATTCATGTAGCCCTGGCTGGTGTGGCTCAGTTGGTTGGAGCATTATCCCCTAAATTGAAAAGTCTCAGGTTCGATTCCCAGTCAGAGCACTTGCCTAAGTTATGGGTTGGGTCCCTGGTTGGGACACATACAAAACGGCAACTGATCAATGTTTTCCTCTCACATTAATGTTTCTCTCCATTTCTCTATCCCTCCCTCCCCCTCTAAAAAGAAATTATTTAAAGAAAAGTGAATTCCTACAACAAGGGTCATTCTGATTCCCACACACTTCAAGAGAAATTCTGGCAGGTCAAAAGTTGGGGTCCATCAACTGGGATGTTGAGTTAAAGCCTAAGTTGGTGATAAAAGAGAGGAAGAAAAAAACAATAGCATCTACATACCCCTTTTCCAATATCATACCTACATCAAATCTGAACATGAAACTAGAAATGTGTCCTCTCTTGAAGCAGTCACATATCTCAAGTCTGTATTTCCAGAAAATACCTTTATCAAGCCTAAAAATTTGGTTATTAGCTTTCAGAACTTCCCTCCACTTACGTCACAGGGTAGGTGATGTATTTTGTTGTTCTATCAGACAATACGATCCTACTGAATATTTTCTCAAGTAGGTTCTGAAACACTTTTCTGGGAAATTTCCACACTATATTATGAAACAGGAACTGATATACAAATAAATTTAGAAAATGCCAAACATTATATGCCTTTGAGTATTCACTGTAGATATTACCATAGTAAAGGATGAGAAAAATTCCAGTCTGATGACACCTGTTTAACTCTTTTTCAGTCAATATTTCCAAAATATGTCTGATTAAGGAATCTTTCTGATGTAGCACAACTACCACTTTCTTACGCAAAAGCTTTCAGGAACAAGATCCAAGTGTACCACTACTTTCCTCTTGGATCCTCCTCATTGGGTCTCATTATCTTTCACCTATTACCGGTAGAATATGGAAGGTTAAGTACTTGTAGACAAGGGATCTTAAGGAGAGGCTGATTCTCTGTATCCATTTCTTTTGATACCATGAAACCTGTTCCTTGGCTCAACTCTAACATTACCTGAGGCTCTTATCAACAGTTTGTTTGCATATTGATAGCATTGAATTCCAATTTCCTGCCCGCCTTCTTCATTTCTCAGCACTTTTTGTAAAGCATGGTAGGCCACCTACCATAAACACAAGGCAATTGGAAAGTGCTAAAGTAGAGGGCCTCGGAGGTGGCATTAACCTCTGAATGGCAACTCTCAGTCAATAAGGAGAAAGATGAATGCCTTGTACTCTCCTTTGGATAGAAAATCCTGAGTCTACCGATTCCTCATAGGGTCCTCAGTGAGACTGAATTCATTTGCCCACAGTGGTAACCAGCTCAATAACTTTATTCTTTATTGAGTTTCCTCCTACTTCTTTCTCACTTTCTCTTCTGCTTTTCGAGATTGTCTTTCAAATAAACGGAATCCTTAGGGTCTCAGTGTCTCAGGGTCATCCTTTAGGGGAAATCAAATTAAGACAATCTGTTTTCTTTTCCAAGTAGCAAAAATAGTAAAGGGTTAAGTTGACAGTTGGAAGGATA
Organism: Sturnira hondurensis; assembly: GCF_014824575.4. Classification (NCBI taxonomy): domain Eukaryota; kingdom Metazoa; phylum Chordata; class Mammalia; order Chiroptera; family Phyllostomidae; genus Sturnira; species Sturnira hondurensis. The sequence continues at coordinate 21,915,764 of NW_028073511.1, read as the reverse complement.
TATATATATTCCTGATTCTGATTCCTACATGTTTGTTTGTGTTGTGTTTTGAACTGATTCTTTTTTATAAGCCAGGGTTATTTTCAGGGAATATAGCCTCGTATCCCTTCCAACTTATAAAACAATCACAATACCAGTTATTTGTAAAGCAACTTTGGAAAATACTGTAGAATATGCTTAAAAATTATTTCATTATTACCTATGTAGATAATACTGTTTTCATTTTATAGGTTAAAAAATTGAGAGCCAAAGAAGTTAAATAATTCGCAGAGGATTGTATTACTGGTAACCAAAGCTAGGATTGGAACTCATGTTTGTGTGACTTTGTGGTCCAAGCTCCAAGTCACTGTGCTCCACTACTTAAACGCCACATCTAACCACAGGTTTTCACTTGGAGATCCATCTGTAAAATGAGGCTAATGATGCTATTTGCCTCACGGTGCCATTGCTAGTATCAGATATGCTAATGTATATGAATATAAAACAATGCCATACAGTGTGTATAAAATGTTTACTTTATTATTATTATTATTATTATTATTATTACTAAAATTACATAGGGTCTGTCTCCTTTTCTGAGAATCCTTGATTAGATCTTCTGCAACCTCTTGTAGGTGAAGAAAGAGTGCTAGGAGACAGAAGACTACATGGAGCTCTTTTAGGAGTGAAGACTCACAGTGTTATATATCAGTTCTACCTTCATTCTATTGGCTAGTATCCAGTCACCTGACCCCACCTAACTAAGAAAAATTGGGAAATAGAATCTAGCCATGTGCCCAGGATGAAAAATAAGTGAAATAAGGTGACTTTATAGCAATATTTCATGTTATCATTGTTAATTTTATTTAATGTTAACATATTAAAAATGAATTCTACCTCCAAGATATTGCTAGCATCTCCCCATGATCCCATTATAGTTTATCACAGCTTTATCACTACCTTTCTAGTTAAAATGATTATTTCTCCTGACTTCTGCCACAATTATCTAACCAGTTTTCCTCCTCCACTCTTATTCTAAAAATGCATTCTCCAGTCAGAAAGCACATCAGTCTTAACAGGATCAAATTATGTCTCCCCCTGCTCAAAATTCTCCAGTAGATTCATATCACAGTTAGAATAAGTGACAAGTGTCTTCAGTATTGGTCCATGTCTACATCGTTACTGTCATCTCCTGCCACACCTCTGTGTGCGTTAGTCATAGACCTGCTCTTTCCTTTTCTTGAAATGCTTTCCCCCTGAATCTTTGCATAAAGCCCTTACTCGTTTCAATCAGGTGTGTCCCCAATATCATCTCCTCAAAGAGACCTATTAAATTATTTCACTAAAGTATGCCTCCGTTATTCTCAAATCCCTGAATCTATTTTTCTTCACAGCACTTATAATGCCTAATAATACATTTTATATTTATGTATTTACCAGTCCGTGTTGGACTTTCCCCATTAGATTAAGTTTCTGAGAGCAATGACTTTCTACACTTCACTTCTGTCTTCCTATCAGTAGGACTGCCTCCAGTGTGTAGGAAGAATGGAACACATATTTGTTAGAAGAATGAATGAATGGCTGTTTGATTCCCTGCAGTAAAAACTTTAGCTCTTTCCAGAGCTGATTTTCCTCTTCCAAGGATTATGGTACTTTCTCTCTACCCCACATTTCTTTTTATTTCTTTTTCTCTTTTTTGTATTTAATTCTCATTTCTGAGCCTTTATAAAATGACGACCATTTCCATGGTACGTACAGCCCAACTCTGAGTATGCCGGCATATGCTTGTTTCTCCCATACTAGATTACAGAGAAATGCCTTCCAGGGTTTCTATTCTGGTTTCTTCTTAAGAATCCTAGTCCGCAGGTTATTTGTAATGCCAGTTACAAACATTGGTTCATTCTTACAAGGTTGGTCCTCCTTCCCTCCCTTCCTCCTTTACTTACAGAAGAGCCATTTGATCAGGAATATAATCTATAATAATCTGTCAAAAGTACCCTGTAAGTCAAGAGTCAGTATATTTGAATTCTTACAATACTTTCTCTATCATTGTTTTCACATAAAAAGGAACCAGAGTGTGTGATATTGTTCATATGGGCATAACTGACACCATTGCTACAAGGCACACCTATAACTAACAGCAGCTATTGTATAGAAGAATTGTCATTATGTCTCTTAGATTTCATGGCACTATTACGAATCATTCCTTAGCTATTAATATCTTATTCCTCCACAACAAACATGCTCTTCAGAGATAGCTCTATTTACAGAAAACATGACCACAATTCTTCTTTTAATAAGTTAAAGTCTTTATTAAAATTTATAACTCTTTCTGAAAAAAGAGAAAATTCCCTAAGTAATCAGTGATAAAGTCTTATCTACCCAAATTTACTGTAAACATAAAAAATGAAATGTTGGAAATATTCTTTTTTAAAACTGGGAACAACACAAGACATAAACTCTGGAAAGCAAAAAAAAACAAAGCTATCCTCATGGACAGATATGATTGTCTGCATAGGACCCATAGACAAAGTTTTAGAACTTAAGAGATTTATGTTCAAATTACCCAAATAAAATTGATGAACATACTTATAGAAATATGAATGTTTTGTTTGCAGATCACTCCTAGGGAAAAAAAGCTCTGTTATACTGTATCTTGTTTCCAGAGTTCATCTAGAAGATGGCACACACATCTTTCTTGGACTAATTGTCTATAGGAAAAGCCTAATATGCCATGGTTATATTAAATCGACACAATAAATATTTAATAACTTCCAGTTAGACAGTAGTGAAAATGCCATCTATACACTTTGCGTAATGACTGTAATGTCCGAGAAAGATTTTGAGTTCATTGACAGGAAAGCAGCAAAAGTCATAGAATTTATGCCATTGAAGAATTGCTACTGGATTTATCAGAGAGAAACAGTGTGGAAGTCAGTATAGCTCAAATAAACCTATACTGCCATTCAACTTTTGTTTTCTAGGGTTCCTTACACTTGAGCATTACAGGACATGGTATACTGACTTGTATTTTTTAAAAATTGTACATTAGTCTAGAAGGTAAAAAGTAAACAAGGCAAGGAAACCATCATTTATCATTTAGTGAATGTAAAAATAAAGTTAAAAAGCACATCTGGTTCTCCAGTGATTATTCTTTTGTCTCTTTCTAGTCTGTTCTTTTTAGAGATTCCCCTAAATTTTGGTGTTTGTATGTTTCTATTCTCACAATTTTATTCTTATGACATTCTTACTCTCTAGAATTTAATTTACTCTTCCGTTATTTTTAAAAACAAAAATAAATTTGCTCTCTTTTCCTCCTGAGGCTAAAAACAACCAATATAATGAATAAAAAGAAATTATGCAGATCTGACCTGTAAATTAGAAAATTAAATTCTGGCAATTCTACTCCTTGAATTTGATATGTATCCATCACTTGTTGGCTGATGATTTATACATCCAACACTGATTCTTGCTTGAGTTCTAGCTATGTGTTAAAATGTTGAACTGGATTTCTGACAGGTTACATGAAAGTCAAAATACCCAAAACTGAACTTGGCATATTTTGCCCCCATCATCCTAGTAAAACACAATATAATTTGGTGTTTATATTTCTCCTTCAACTTTTATGTCCTTTTAAGTAATTAGTAATACTGAAAAATTTTTTCACCATCACTACACCTTAAATTCTCATAGCCTTGTTTTTAAATGGTAGGGCACTACCAGATTTTCTTCCTGTCTTTCTCTTCTTTTATATACAACTTAGCATGACCTGGCTCCAATTTTATTTTTCTTAATTTTTTACTTCTCCAATAAATAAACTACTCCTCTGCCCAGATAGTATGGTTTTTCACTGAACTATGCAAAACTGTCTTTTTCAAACTGGCTTTAACTAAATAACATAATATTTAATATATAATTCATTTTTTTCTCAGTTTCTCCACCCTTCCCCCTCCCTCCTTGCCTCTCTCCCTGTCTTGCCAACTTCCTTTCACTTTTATTCTTCCTTCATCTGTCAAGAATTCAAATTCATTCTTGAATTTTATACACAACTTTAAAAGTAACTTGGTGGTAAATAATTATTAATGAATGAACAGAGAGAAAGTACTGCATTCTTAGGTCTCTGGTCTATGTCATATTTATTTATGTTCCTCTGCCTCTGCTTCTGTGATGATACCTTTCGCATATCACAAACTCACTAATTAAAAAATGTTAATATGTGCTTTATTATACTTAATCTAAGAAGCCAGGTAGCTGGTGAATGTAAGAGGATTGCCATTTAATAAGCTAAAAAAATTAGAAAGCCATAGATAATTAGTGTCTTGAAAAATTTACAGTTCAGAATAATTTTGATATTTTTCTGTATAGTAAACCTTAACTATTTCAATTGTATGGTTTTGTATGTATTGATTAACACTCAACATTAGGGAAAAGGTTTTGGTCTTGTTTTAGATGTATTCTAAATCTTTGGGAAATGATTTAATGTCCACCAAGTTAAAATAATACTTATTGAGATAGCTTTAGAAGGGAGAGAAAATTCACATTTGAAAGAATGAAGACTCTTCAAACAGCTTTAGTTAAATTCAAGACTAAGTCAGAAGTCCAAAATAGGAGCCACTCAGCCTGGTCGCTGCCTTTTGCTGATGCTTTTTCTCTGTGCTTACTCTGCCTGCGAGAGAAGACTCTAAAGCTCAAAAGACTATTAGCTTTTTAATAGCGAGTTGGCCAGACCACCAATTGCTTTATGATGCTATGGCTCTGAATTCAGTGCCGAGGATTAGATTAGAGGCTTTTGCTTGGGCCAGCAAGAACAGGAGAGTTAAGAAATAAAAAGCAGGACCCCTGTTTTCCCCATTGTAGAATTCTTTGTTCGCTGCACCACAGGGAGGATGTTTGAATACTGTTTTGTAAAATGGATTCAGTCTTATAGATCCCATCAGCTTTTATCACTCAGGTAAGGGAGGGCTCACTTTAATAACACCTAGTACTAACTGTATTTGCTTTTTTAGCATTTTATATAGAGTAGCAACCCTGGACTCTTCTGGTTTTCTTTCTTTTTTCTTTCACTTAAAAAAAAATGTCCATTGATAGTGAGATTAGCACTAAAAGGAGGTAATAGCAGCAGGGGTGGAGCAGGTTTTGAAGGTGCAGCTTTGATATGTATCAGGGATTTGGGACTCAGAGGAAGACATTGTCCCACATTCTTTGTTCTGGAATCTCGTCTCCATGATCAGGATCTGTCAGGGAAGTCTCCAAGATTTTTAATTTCTGCCGAATGGAAAATAAGCAGAAACGAACTCTCTTTGGTTGAACTCTGCTACTAAGTTGTCTGCTGATCTGCAGTCCCAAAAGCAAAAATGAATGAACACAAAAGCAGTTTTTCTTGTTGGGATTCTGGGCCCCCATCTTCAGTTACTAAAGACATTATTTCTCCCCTCCATCCTCAAAAGTTCTGTTTAGTATTTAATTTCCTTTCAACAAACATTTGTTGAGAGCCAGGAATTGTATTAGGCGTTGAAGGGGAATAGGAGATGAACTTAAAACTTGGGCTGTGCCCTGGTTTTTATCACCTTAGAAACACAAGTGTATTTCAGAGTGCTTTATTTGTTTAGTCAGAACCTAGCCTCCAGAAATACACCTGGAGGCATAACTTAGTAAAGACACTAAATATAGCAAGTCATAGGATACAAGAGGGTCCTTAGCAACATCTGGATACCAAACAGCTGTAGTAAAGATGCTCTCATGTAGATCCTCCCAGATAACTTTAGTTTTAATGCTCCTTGAAGTTAAAATACAGACACACAGTTCTGTATGCAACCAGATATACTGGCACAAAAGATATCAAAATGACTTGATTCGCATCTAACATTTGATTATTAACAGTTTCAGAACACTTTTTCTCGTTAATTTAAATTCAGATAAACTGTGAATATCAATATTGAAATGAATTGAGCCTGTTTTATTCTTTTGTCTAGTGATTTGCATAAATCATCCTTTTCTTTTAAAAAGTTTAAACAATTCATTGCACAAATTTCTTTTCTGTTTTAATTTACAGAACAAATATTACTATCTTTATTTTAGAGGTAGAGAAACTGAGACACTGAAGTACGTAATGACTTCAAAAAGCCAGGAAACCAGTATTAGATTTTGTAATTTTAGAGCTAGATTCTGCATTGAAGGCAGAAATAGACTATCCTAAAGAGATACTTGTGCCACTGCTCTTTGGTTTTAATCCACTTATTTGCTTTCGGGCTGTATTTTAACATGCTCAAGATAACGCAAGAACAAAGTAACTGCACTGGGCAAGAGAGGGAGGGGGGAGTGCCTTTCCCCTTTTATTTGGCAGAACTGGTTTGATAAAGAGAAAGTTTGGGAGTAAAAGAAAATCATTTTGAATGATTTTTGAATAATTTGAATTTCCCAAATTCCTTGCATTGGGAAGTCAACATAAAGCAGTCACCCGGGGCTACTAAGCCTAGCTTTAGTCCTGTGATGATTTGGGGTCTGGATAGTTTAAATTTAGCATTTTGATGTGCTTTAATGTTTAAAGACACAGAAATAAAGAATTAGCTATATTTCCAAGATGCTGAAACACTTCTGTAAATTTCATGAATTGTTTACACTTTTCCCTTTCATACTTCCAAACAGTTTGCAAAAAGCTAAAGAAATTTACTGTGACAGTTTTAAGCAGCCTGCTGTTGAGGCTGTGTCTTACATGTTCTGACAGACAGGGAAGCTTTCCAACACATAAATTGCTATTGTGTTTCAGTACCACTCGAGTTTCAACCACCGGCATTAGAAACAAATGCAAGATATTTTCTTGGCAACTGCCACTGGTTTTGGCTTTTTAAAAAAAAATTCAACATGGTGCATGTCTCACCAGTAGATAAGGGAAGAAGTGATTATATCTTAAAACAAACAAACAAAAAACCAAACATAGTTACCCCTGTTCCCAAGAATTACATCCACTCCAGGTAGACATTCACTTGCATATCATGACATCTGCTCTTTCATAGTAGGGCCTCACCTCTTGGATTATGTATTATATGTAAAGGTATTCTTTTAAAATCTAAATAGCTGTGAAATAAAGTAAGATTTAATGGAAAGAGAATAGGACCTAGAATTAGAAGGGTTTAGTTGCATATTCCAACTTCATCTCTCCCCATTTGTACAGCTTGTAATAATTTTTAAAAATAATTCTGGACCTCATCTGTAAAAGGGGCACAATAACAACTTCATAAATTATTGTAAGAATTAAATTGTGTAATGACTTATGTAAAGTTACTAGCACAGTATTTAGCACCTGATATGGGTGTTTTATTTAATCCTCATATCAGTAGGATGAGAAAGATGTTAATCTGATTTTAAAGAAGGACCTGAAGTTGAAAGTACTCAGGTGACTCCTTCAAGTTCCAATGTTTGATAAACAGGAATAACCAGGATGACTAAATAGCTTCTTACTTATCTAAACCCTAAGGAAGAATATACCTACTACAAAGGACTCCTGGTGGCTAAGTAGGCTCAAATTTTAAATAACAGAGCTAGCAGCCATTTTATACAGGGGCCTCTCATGCAAATTGCACTTCAGGCAAAAACCTACACTAAACTACATACCTCTGCACTGAACTGCCTGTCTGTATTGCATTTCTGCCGTCTGAGTCTGTTGTTATAAAGGAGTTCCTGGAACTCTATTTCAACCATTAGGACTGAGGCTTTTCTCATCCAACTGGAGCTGCATACTTCCAAAAAGCCAGAACAGCTCTATTCTGACCAATCAGGACAGTGCCTTTTGGGCCAATCAAATTGTAAGGATTTGGAGTCCTCATTTGCATGAGAACAGACCAATCAGGGACCAAGGTCAGGGTCTTCTGTCTATATAATCCAACACCCCTCTGGCTGTGGGAATACATTTTCCCCTTCCACAGAGCACTGAAGACCAGATCTCCCTGGGTGAGCTGAAACATTGAAGATGTCTCACCAGAGCAGAGCACACCAGTGTAACACAAAGCAAATCATCACTGAGTGGAGCAAAGAACAGACCAGGGAGGAACAGAGCAGAACAGAGCTGTTTAGCCAGAGAGGGGCCTGGCCCTAGAGGTGCCACACACCTGTGCCATTTTTATACTTGTGATGCGTCACAACTGAGCTGTTCTGCAGTGCATCATGATTCCTTCTTCACCACATCCCAAATTGGGGATTCCTGTTGGCATTTAGTGCCAACAACTGTTGGTTGACCCTTATCAAAGCAAATAAACTTTAGAATCAAATTGTTTCACATTTTCCAAAATTTCAAGTCCATCTCTCAGTTACCTCTTGAGTAGGTATGGCATCCATTTTTTTATAGTTCATACACCAAACATAAAGGAAGTAAAATAAGATCAAGATCGTTCCCTTAATAAATAGATCTTTATCATTATTGAACAGACTGGAATTAATGTGATGTGTTAACTGAATTTTAAACTTTAATGGATTTCACATTTATGTATTAAATGCTTAATAAATGCTCTTTTTTTTCCTGCTGGGTGGAGAGTTTCAGGAAAGCAGGAACACATGTGTATACTCTAACCCAGTCCCAGGCACATAGTTCTTACCTATAAATGTTTAAATAAATACTCTTCATTGAAGAATACAACTTTTACAATCATACAAGATTTCACCTATTTCCTGTATATTTTTGTTTCTATTTCAGATTTTTAAAAAATCTACATTTTATTTATTTCATAAATAAAATAAATCTCAGTGTTTAGAAAGATTTAGAAAATACAGACAAGATAAAATAAAAAAATACCATCCACCATGTCACAGTTTAATGTTTTACTTTTTAAAGAAGAGATGAAAATCAGTTTTATTTGGGTATAAGAAACTGTAGATGTCTGCCTGGGGATTTCTGAGTCTAACCACAGGGCTCTTCCCATTACAAGAAATAAAACATAACGACACCATTTCTTTTTAAGACTCAGCCAGTTGTTCCAGGGAAAGATGGCAAAAACTTCTCCACATTTTTTCAGTTTTGTTATCATTTTGATAAAATTTATTTAGGAAGCCACTTCCTCATGCATGTTATATATATTTTTTTCATTTTGCCTATTGATTTTTCCACAGTGAAGCAGGACTATTCCTTATTAGTATATCTTTTTTTTTTAAGATTTTATTTATTCATCTTTAGAGGGGAAGGAAAGGAGGTAGGGAGAGAAATATCAATGTATGGTTGCCTCTTGTGTGTCCCCTGCTGGGAACTGGCCTGCAACCCAGGCATGTGCCCTGAATGAGAATCGAACCGTGATACTCTGGTTCGCAGGCCCGTGCTCAATCCACTGAGCTACACTAGCCAGGGCTTATTAATACATCTTTTAATATCTCTATTGTGTTTATATTAATTTTGAGTCATCTTTGAACTTCTGAAAACTTCAGGTAATTTCTTTTAAGGATGCTACATAAGTAGCTAATATTTTATCTCTGAACACTGTAAAATTTGACTGAAAATATGTTTCATTTACTTTTATACATGGAACAAGAATTTTTAAAATATTAAATTATGGAATCATAGCTTTTTGTTTAAAGCTCCATCATACCTTTCTTTCTCCTTCCTTCCCCTCCCCTCTCCCCTCCTCTTCTCTCTTCTTTTCTTTTCATATATTTATTTAGACCTAGGGACTTAAGATTGTTAAAAAAAATTATGGCCCTGACAACTGTGGTTCACTTGGTTGGGGATCATCCCACAAAACGAAAGGCTGCCAGTTCAATTCCTGCTCAGGGCACTTGGCTGGGATTAGCCCTAGTTTCTGGTCAGGGCACATGCAAAAGGCAACTGATTGATGTTTCTCATACATATCTATGTTTTTCTCCCTCACTTCCCCTCTCTCTAAGAATAAGTAAATAAATAAAAATTTTAAATAGTTATGATGCATTGAGTGAATTTATTTTAAATAATTTTGTTTTGTTTCTATACTTTTTCAGCATAGAATTTTTTAGCTATGCTTTTGATTATATCTTTTGACACACTTCAATTATTTTCACTTCTTTCTTATAACATGTAAACATCTTTTTAATGTTAATTTTTAAAAATAATGTGGTCCAAGTACATAATTAAAAAATCAAATAGAACTAAAGGATTTACATTGAAAATTAGTTTCTTGTTGCTCACTTTTCTTCATTGCTTTCTACACTCAATTCCTTTAAACTACAAATTCTCTTACATACCTCCATGTGTTAAAGTAATATATATATATATATATATATTTTTTAAATTTTTATTAACTCTTGTTCAAGTACAGTTTTCTTTCTTGTATTCCCAGCCCTGCCCGCCCCCCAGTGCTCCCCTCCTCCCTCCCATCTCTGCCCCTCACCTTAGTTATTGTCCATGTGTCCTTTATACTTGTTCATGTGAGTCCTTCCCCTTTTCCATATTTTTATACTGCTCTTTATGGATGTTTTCATTTTAAATATGAATTAATTACTAACTGACTTCTAGGTTACTACCATTCTGGCTTTCCTCTCTCTGTCTCCCAAAAATGCATTTGTCACAACTTTTAGTTAAATCCAAAGTCAGTGTTTATATTATTGTGATGACATAAGTATTAGTCATTACTGAACTGTAGAGTTACACCCAAGATATTCCCTTTTCCGTGTCCTTGTGGCAGGGAGCAGAGAGAAGATCCTTATGTCCAATCTCTATGCAAGAGAGGAAGGGGGATACCAGGACTGTGCAGCAAGTAGACTTCACCTCCTCTCATTGGCAGTTTCACACATCTTCCTGCTCTCCACTGCGCCCTTGTCACAAAGTTTAGAAGCTTTCAGAGAACAGATAACTGTTGTCCTGCCAGTGCAGGGGGATGTGGAAATGATCCTCTTCCTACAAGCATGGGATTTAAAAAATATATATTGTATTTTCTTCATTGCCATTTACCCCCTTAAACCTCCCTAACCTTCCTGCTCCCACAGTCACCACACTGTCCATGTGGTGGACATGAGTGGTGTCCATGTCCATGAGTCATTTCTCTTTTTTGCTCAATCTTTCCACTCCCTAACCACACCTCTCCCAGCTGTCATTCTACTCTCCATCTATGAGTCTGTCTCTATTGTACTTGTTAGTTCAGTTTGTTCATTAGGCTACACATATGAGTGAAATCATATGGCATTTGTCTTTCTCAGATTGGCCTATTTCATTTAGCATAATGTTCTCCAGATCCCTCTATACTGTTGCAAAGGTAAAATTTTCTGTTTTTTTTTTTTTTTTAAGGCCAAGTGTGGCGGGTTCAGCCTGCAGGGGCCCCTCAGCTGCCACAGGTGAGACTAAGTCTACCAAGACAGGATCTGCTTGGGGAGGAAAGGTGGCCAATCTGTCAAAGGAGAAGGACCAGGAGCCTGTTCCTCAGTGGGCTTTTACTGGGTTTAATTTGCAGAGGAATACAAGGCATATATGTAAAGCTCATCAATCACTGTTAGGCAGTAATGATCAAATAATAGATTACATTCAAAGAACTAAGAAGGCTTATTCTGAGTCAGGGTCAGATAGCTAAAGGGCCATAAAACTTTGGGGAAACAAACTCGTTTCATGCTTGGACCCTTGGATCATTTAAATTGAGGGCATTAGCAAAATAAGTGTTATAGGATTTTATGCATTCTTTCTTAGGCCTGATTGTCCTGGGGAATATGCCCTTTTCAGAACAGGGCCTCACCCACCTCTGGCATTGTTTCAAGCTTAAGTCAGGCAGGGGAAGTAAGGCAGCCAAGAGATTAGGAGACTTGCAGACAGAATGAGGATTCAGGCTACTTCAAAGCCAAGGGGTGAGGGTCCATTACTCCCTTTTTCTATAGGCCCCCCAAGTCCTTCCCTTCATGTCCATGCCTATCTTAGGTCATCCCTCCTTTGAGGAATCTTACCCATCTTTGGTTAACAGGTCATCCACTTGGGGCTAAGCAGGGTGAAGTAAGTGGGGGCACAGGCGGTGCCCCTGCCAGGAAGATAAGCTCTGTCTCCTTAGTCACTTATGGTACCAAAGACTTTCTACTCAGCCTTAGCTGTGAGGGGATGCAGTTTTTGAAACCGGGCAGGGTGGTTCCCAACAGCCAAGTAGTATTCCATTGTGTAAATGTCGCATAGTTGTATTATCTACTTATCTACTGTTGGACACTTGGGCTGCTTCCATGTATTGGTGACTGATTGTAAATAATGCGGCAAAGAACAAATGGGTGCTTAGGTTATTTCAAATTAGGTTTTGGGTTTCTTTGGATAAATTCCCAGAGGTGGAATTGCTGGTTCATAAGGCAGTTCCATTTTTAATTTAATGAGGTATCTCCATATTGCTTTCTACAGTGGCTACACCAACCTGTGTTCCCCCTAACTACAAAGCGTTTCACCACAAAGCGGAAGAATATACACACTTTTCAAGTGTATATAGAATGTTTTTTTTAGTATAGGTCGTGTATTAGGACACAAAATAAGTCTCAATAAATTTAAGAACTTTGAAAGCATATCAAGAATCTTCTTTGACCACAATGTCATGAAACTAGAAATTAATCATAAGAAGAACACTGAAAATACACAAAGACATGGAAACTAAATAACATGTTGTTAAAATGAATGGGTCAACAATGAGACCAAAGAGGAAGTAAAAAAATACCTTGAAATAAATGAAAATGGGAACACAACAACCCAAGATCTCTGGTACACAGGAAAAGCAGTCCTAAGAGCAGTCCTAATTCATAGCATTACAGGCCTACCTCAAGAAACAAGAAAAAGTTGAAATAAATAATCTAACTTTACACTTAAAGGAACTTAAAAAACAACGAACAGCTGAAAGTGAGTACAAGAAAGGAAATAATATAGATCAGAACAGATATAAATGAAACAAAGTCTAAGAAAATGATACAAAACATCAATGAATCCAAGTGCTAGTTCTATGAAAAGATAAACAAGATTGATAAATCTTTAACCAAACCCATCAAGAAAAAAAGATACAGGACCCAAATAAATAAAATCAGAAAGGAAAGAGGAGAAATAACAACTGACACCAGAAAGATACAAAGGATTGTAAGAACATATCACAAACAACTATATGCAAACAAATTGGACAGCCTGGACATTATGAATAAATTCCTAGAAACATACAGTCTTCCAAAACTAAAGGATGAGAGAATGTAAAAGTCAAATTACATCTAGTGAAATTGAAGCAGTAATTTAAAAAAATCTTCCAAAAAAGCCCAAATCTCTGGCTTCACCAGTGAATTTTGCCAAACATTCTGAGAAGGACTAACACCTCTTCTTAAACTATTTCAAAAAATTCAAGGCACAGAATATTTCAACTGTTCTGTGTACAGTCTTCCAACTATCTGCCTTTTGGGTCCTTGTCTACCCCACTTCTTTGGTGCTTCCAAAACTAAACCTTTCAAAGACTTTGGTGCAGAATGCTTCCTCACTTCACAGTTCATCTGAAGACACCTGGGTTGTTACTTTACCCAAGAAAACCAGTTATACCATCCGCTTTCTGCCCTCTAAATATTTATTGAAATCTTTTTGTTAGATTATCTCTTTTGTATTATTTGCACTTGTGGGTTAATAAAAAAAAATTATTTTCTGGAATGTTATTTGTGAATTTTACTGCCAACACCTAAGTCAGAGTGTGATGGGGTGCTATCCATCCCCTCTTCTCATTGTGTTTTCTTTTCAAGATATGTTTTATTTTCATGGAAATTGTTTTTACACACATTCTAATCAGATTTCTAAAGCATTTAAAAATGTCTTTGGCTCCTGCTTTTCACAGGTGATCTCTAATTTTGGCACATTAGTGAGAGGCTAAATATACTTGCTTTCTCTTGAACTGAAGAATTTTTGAGGACCCTGTGTTAGTTCTTCTGTTTTATTTTAGTGCATTCTGTCTGGCTGGTGTTTGAAACCTCTCCTAAACTTTATCATATCAGGATTATTTGTACAGTTCTCAAAAGGCTTGTCTGCTCAGCCTTTGTTGCTGAGGTATGTGGTGAGATCATCAGATACTTCTCACTATGAAGTGTTTGAACTCTATACAGAGGAAGTCCCTAAAGATAATACTTTCCAGTGTTTTTCACTGTGTTTTCCTTTTTTTCTTCTCTCTCTCTTTTTCTTGCTCTCTTTTTCTCAGTTTTGTCCTGGGATCATCTATAGCATTGCCAGCTCTCTTACTACTACCTAGCCAACAGTTTTCAGGGACTTGCTGTTTCTTTCTGACTAGAATTGAAGATTCATTGGTGTGCTTGGGTGTATTAGACTAACCCTGGAGGACTGTCAGAATTCACACACAATCACAAATTTCTCGCCTTTTCCAATGTTCAGCTTTGTACAGCTCTTGCCTTTTTCTGTGCACTCAGAGGGAAGAGAGAAAAGAAGGAGGTAGTTTTCACTCCCCAGTGTTGAGCACAACATTAGTGGACCAATACTGCAGTTAAATGTATGTAAAACTTTATAGTTAAGGGAATTTCCAATGAGAGTTGGCAATGGTAATTTTCTGCTTTTTTTTTATGTTATTTCAAATTTTGGCCATTGTTGTGTCTTACTAAATATTTGTAGGAGGAAATTGGGAGGTCTTTTAGAGTCTTTTTCAAGACAACATTTTAAATGGTAACTTTACATAGTTTATTTAAATTTAAAACAGTAATGTTATGTACAATATTTTTATTTTATTCACCAAATATGGTAAGCTCTGATTAATAAGATTGAAATCAGATTTTGGAGATGGTTCCTAATACAAAAATAATTGGGTAGTTATTTCTTATTATGTTTCAAGAAGGACAGAAGTAATACTTCTTGATACTTCCAAATTCTTTATTGTGGGTTTGTTTTTTATTGTATGTATTTATTTATTTTTATTGTTGTTCTATTATGGTTGTCCCAATCTTCCCCCATTGGTCTCCCTGCCCCACCCTCCCCTTTGATCTTGTCTTCCAAATTCTTTTTTTAAAATATATTTTATTGATTATACCATTACAGTTGTTCTATTCCCCCCTTCATTCCCCTCCACCCGCACACTCCCTCCCCCACCATCTTCCCCCACCTTAGTTTATAACCACGTGTCTCAAGTTCTTTGGATTCTATATTTCCCCCACTATTCTCGCCCTCCCCCCTATCTATTTTCTACCTACCATCTATGCTATTTTCTGTGCCTTCTCCCCTCTTCTCCCCCTCCCACCCCCCTATTTCTAACCCTCCATGTGTTCTTCATTTCAATGGTTCCACTCCTGATCTAGCTGTCCTCTTGGTTTGCTTTTGTTTTAGGTGTGGTTGTTAATAACTGTGTGTTTGCTGTCCTTTCACTGTTAATATTTTTCATCTTCTTTTTCTTAGATAAGTCCCTTTAGCATTTCATATAATAAGGGCTTGGTGATGATGAACTCCTTGAACTTGACCTTATCTGAGAAGCACTTTATCTGTCCTTCCATTCTAAATGAAAGTTTTGCTGGATAAAGCAATCTTGGCTGTAGGTCTTTGGATTTCATGACTTGGAATACTTCTTTCCAGCCCCTTCTTGCCTGTAAGGTCTCTTTTGAGAAATCCGCTGACAGTCTGATGGGTACTCCTTTGTAGGTGACTGTCCCCTTATCCCTTGCTGCTTCTAGGATTCTCTCCTTCATTTTAGTCTTGGCTAATGTAATTATGATGTGCCTTGGTGTGTTCCTTCTTGGGTCCAACTTCTTTGGGACTCTCTGAGCTTCCTGGATTTCCTGGAAGTCTATTTCCTTTGCCAGACTGGGGAAGTTCTCCTTTATTATTTGTTCAAATAAGTTTTCCACTCGTGGCTGTTTCTTTCCCCCTTCTGGTACCCCTATAATCCGGATGTTGGAACGTTTAAAGATGTCCTGGAGGTTCCTAAGCCTCTCCTCATTTTTTTGAATTCTCATTTCTTCATTCCTTTCTGGTGGGATGTTTTGTTCTTCCTTCTGGTCCATTCCATTGATTTGAGTCCCAGTTTCCTTTCCATCACTATTGGTTTCCTGTGCATCTCCCTTCATTTCAATTAGTTTAGCCTTCATATGTTCCTCTAATTTGTGACTATAATCAACCAGTTCTGTGAGCATCCTGATAAATAGTGTCTTGAATTGTGCTTCTGAGAGGCTGGCAATTTCTCGGTCGCTTAGAGTTATTGGCTCTGGGACTTTGAGTTCTTCTTGCACCATCTTTTGGGCTGTTCGTGCCTGTTCCGTAGCAGGATCAGAGCCCTAAAGTGTTCACTAGAACAGGGCAACTAAGTCGCTGGGTTGTGACGTTGTATGTGGGGGCGGGGTCAAAGAGGGACTATGGCGTCCCGTCTGCCGCCTGCCGCCACAGCCCTCACCTGTGCCGTAGTTGCTGCCGTCACCGGGCCCACGCGTTTCGTCCCACTGCACGCGAGTGTGCCACCGCCGTCAGCCCTCGCCCCCTGGGGCCTGCGTGGTCTGTCTCACTGTGCGCGAATATACGCCCGCGGTCTGCCCCACACCCCAACTGGTTCCTGTCTGCCTGCGTGCCTGGGTCGGGGGCCCTGTCCTGCTCGACCCTGCTCGCTGCTGGCTCTGCCCCTCTTACCATCCCCATTGAACGGTTAGATGTAGTCGGACTTCCGTATAACTCAATTTTCTGTCCTTTGGTTGTGTCTTTGTTTCTCCAAACCTTTGTTGTATTCAAACTTGGTTGTGGGAGAAGGCACAGTGTTTCCACCTATGCCTCCATCTTGGCGGAAGTCTTGTCTTCCAAATTCTTAATGTCATACATAACATATAAATTTGGGGATAGATGCACACACATGTATAACAGGGTAAGTTAACTCGGATTGTCACATACATTTCTTTATAAAACTGGAGAAATATACATCTTAAACGATTCCTGTTCCCCTAAAGAAGTGGCCATTTTTTCAAACCTTGAGCAATAAAAAATAACTCTACTTGCTCGCTTTGATTAACCGCATATGAATTTTTCTTGCACTGACCTTTTTAAGTTGCATAAATGGCCTGGTATCCATGGCTCCTGATGATCACATTCTTAGCTGAAGAATTGTCAGGCTTGGAGCTGAAATCTCCACAGGGCAGGCTAATTTTTTTTTAGGAGGAATAGAGGGGAGCATGGGGCTTCACTTATGACAGCTTCAACATTCCAACAAATTGTGGTCCAATTTTTCCCATCAAAAGTTATTGCATATAATCACCGTTCACTTAGTAAGTATGTTTTAAGTGACTACTATGTATAGCATGTATTTCATTTTAAGTTTAATTTTTCTCTATCTCCACTCATAATTTTTTTAAAAAAACTTATGAAAATTAGATAATTCTCCAATAGTTCTTAGGTTTAATTTCTAATTAAATTAACTTTTGTTATCAATTAGTGCCAATATTAAAAAGCTTTTTTTATTATGCAAAACATTAAAGTCCTAGAGTTGTAGTTAGAAATATCAGTAATTTGTTGTACTTTAGGGAAGAGGTTAAAAAAAATTTAGTTAATTGATTCATAATTCTGGAAAAAGTAGTTCTGTGATTACAAATGATAGGATTAAGCCGAATATTTTATAAACATGTACATCAGAAGGCAAGATGGCTGAAGAGTAAATGGAAGTCACACTAACCTCTACCCAGGAGAAATCTGGAATTACAATTAAATCGTGGAGAAATCATACAGAACAAACAACTGAGCAATGGCCAGAAAGAAGCCATGTAACTTTAGACAGACAGAAGAATCAACTTCAGCACTAACTGACTGGTAAGGAGTGTGGTGGAGACTCGAGAAGGCTGGCTGGGTGCCCACAGCTGGCAACACCAGAGGAATAATTAAGCAGCCATTTGGATGCCTTGAGAATTGGGACTAAACCCTAAGCTAGGATCCCCAGCCTAGAGCACCAGAGCCCAAAAAGTACACAGGAAACAACTGGTGGTGAAAAGCAGCAAGGTTGCTCTCCACCAGAGATGGACAGCTGGAGATATAAAGAGCCATTTAAAGGGATGATGAACAAATTTTCATTTGCAGCCACATACCCAGGGCTCCAAGAATGGCAGGCGCAGAGTGGACTAGAGACACCTGAGGAAAGACTGGGGACAGAAGCTTTGGGGAAACAACTGAGAGAATACATGCCAGGATCCCTGTGCTGTGTCATCACCCAAACGGCATCAGCCAGCGGGTTCAGGCAGACCACTCTCCTCTGAGCAGTAGCAGCTTGAGGGGAAACAACTTCCCTAACCCCAGGAAAAATTCTTCCCTGGCTCCAAAGTGCTTAAGTCTGACTACTGAGTGCAGAGTGACTAGATTAAACAGCCACAAACAGTAGATCCCTGGCAACGGGGTGGCAGAGTGGAGTAGAGATGCTTAAGAAGGGACAGGACAGAGGCTTTGGGGAAAGAGCTGAGAGACTAGCCACTGGGATACCAGTGCTAAGTCATCACCCATACAGTAGCAGCCATCCTGCTCTAGCAGGCCACTCCCCTCTGAGTGGCAGCTGCCTTAGGGGAAACAATAGCTCCTATGCCAGGAGGGATTCTGCCCCGCCCTAAGCGGCTTATGCCTGGATGAGTGCAGAGTGACTAGATTAACAATGGAAAGAGACAGAAACAGCCACAGAGTAGATCCCTGGCAGTCTCAGAGCAGGCTGCCTAATGTCAGACAGGGACAACATCTGACATCACCTGAAGCATATCCAGAGAGAAAAAATAGTGATACATACTAGAGGCTACAGAGACAAAATCCACTGTGGTCTTCCCTACGATTAGTGGTATTTTCTTTCCTGCAGAGATTTTTAAAATTCATTTCTTGTTTAGTATGTTTGTGCATATCAAGTCACTAGATTTTATACTACAATTTATCTCCCTCTATTTATCTTTATCTTTACCTCTCTATTTCTTATAATAGTCTTAATCTCTTTATATTCTTACTAACACTGGTTCACTTGATGTTGATACTGGGATTGTGGGGGGGATGCTTTTGGGGGTGTGGGTTTGTTTCCTGGGTTTTGTGGTTTTGTTCCAGCAGCTCCTGAACAACAGCATACAAAACGTGGTGGGCAGAGTGACCCTCAATTAACCAGTTGGACAGAAGGACCCACCAAAGAACAACTCAACAACAATCAAAAACTAGTTACATTCAGAGAGCCAACATAAATGGCATAAAGTGTATCCCAAGAACATCAAGTTCAGAAGATCAAGGAGACTGCACCATTGAATCTCAAAGGTCTCCTACCATAGAAGGTCACACCAGAAACTTAAGGAGTCAAACACAAATTTAAGAAGCAGAAGCAAATAAGAAGATTCTCACAAATAATGGAAGGCAAAAAAAAAAAAAACAACCTCCAATCCAAAGGAAAGGTGGAATCCTCAGAAGGAATACTAAGTAAAATAGAGGCAAGTCAACTATCAGATATTGAGTTCAAAACAATGGTTATAGGGAAGCTCAATGAGTTCAGTGAGAAAGAATTACCAAAAATTACAGGGAAGCTACAAGGAACTTACTGGAAATTATATTAGCATGAAAAACAGAATGTTTATTGACATAGAAACTATCAACAAAAGCCAAGAGGAAATGAAAAATACAATTTCTAAATTGAAGAACACAGTAGAAGTAATAAAAAACAGGCTAAATGTAGAAGAGGATAGAATCAGCGAGTTGAAAGGCAAGGTAGGAAAAAACTCCCAGAAGAGTAAGAAAAGGAAGAAAGACTCAGAAAGAATAAAGAGGGATTAAGGGAACTGCTGGACGGCATGAAACATAATAATATCCATATAATAGGGATACCAGAAGGAAAAGAAGAGCAAGGTAGAAAACCCATATGAAAAAGCAATGATGGAAAACTTCCCTAATTTGATGAGAGAAAAAGTTACACAAATTCGGGAAGCAGGGAGGATCCCAATCAAGAGGAACCAAAAAAAGGCCCATTGCAAGACATATCACAATTAAAATGGCAAAATTCAAAGACAAAGAGAGAATTTAAAAATCAACAAGTGAGAAACCTGACTTCTAATGGAAACATTATAAGCTAGAGGGGAGTGGCAAGAAATATACCAAGTATTGAAAAGCAAAGGCCTGCAACCAAGACTACTCTACCCAGCAAGGCTCTCAGTTAAAATGGAAGGTGCAATAAGGAGTTCCCCAGATTACAGAAGGCTGAAAAAAATATGCCTTCACCAAACTAGCATTGCAAGATGTGCTAACAGGACCACTTTAAGAAAAGGAAAAAAAAAGAGTGAAAGAGAGGGGAATGCAGGTATGAAAGAAGTAAAATGGCCATGAATGAATATCGATCAATAATTACCTTAAATATTAATAGATTAAATGCTCCAATCAAAAGACATAGGGTAGCTGAATGGATAAGAAAACATGACCCACACATACGCTGCCTGCAAGAGATCCGCCTCAACACAAAGGACCTACACAGACTAAAAGTGAAGGGTTGGAAAAATATATTCCACGAAAATGGACAGGAAAAGAAAAGATGGGGTAGCTATACTTATATCAGACAAAATATACTTCCAAATAAAGGCCATAAAGGAGACTCAGAAGGACACTTCACACTCAAGGGAAGAATCTGTCAGGAATATATAAACATTATAAACATATATTCACCTAATATAGGTACACCCAAATATATACAAAAAATTTTGGAGGACTTCAACAAAGATATAGACAGTAACACACTTATACCAGGGGATTTTAATACCCCAATGTCAAAAATGGATAGATCTTCCAAACAAAATATCAACAAGGATATTGCAGCGCTGAACAATACCCTAGATCATCAAATGGACTTAACTGATATATAGTGAACCCTTCATCCCAAAGAAGCTAAATACGCATTCTTTTAAAATGCAAATGGAACATTTACAAAGACAGACAACATGAGATGGCACAAAATGAGCCTCAAAAATTTCAAGAAAATTGAAATCATATCATGCATTTTCTTGGACCACAAGGGACTGAAACTAGAAACCAACCTCAAGGAAAAAACTCAAAAACACTCAACTTCATGGAGATTGAATAGTGTGCTATTAAACGATGAATGTGTTAAGAATTAGGTCAAGGAAGAAATCAAAAAGTCTCTGGAAACAAATGAAAATGAACATCTAACAGTTCAAAGCTTATGGGACACAGTGAAAGCATTACTGAGAGGAAAGTTCATAGTGATACAGACCTACTTAAAAATATATAGAAACATTTCAAATAAACAACCTAACCCTACATCTACAAGAACTGGAGAAACAACAACAAAGACAGCCCAGAGCAAGTAGAAGGAAGGAAATAACCAAAATCAGAGCAGAATTAAAAGACATAGAGACTAAAAGCACGATTCTAAGGATCAATGAATCCAGGAGTTGTTTTTTTGAAAAGAGAAGCAAAATAGACAAGCCTTTAAGTAGGCTCATCAAAAAAGGAAGAGAGAAGACCCAAATAAACACAATCAGAAATGAAAGAGGAGAGATTACAACTGATACCACAGAAATAGAAGGAATTGTAAGAAATTACTATGCAGAACTGTGTGCCAAGAAATTTGAAAACCTAGGTGAAATAGACAAATTTCTAGCAAAAATACAATATTCCAAAACTGATTGAAGAAGAAACAGAAAGCTTGAACAGACAGATAACAGCTGACAAAATTGAAGCAGTAGTAAAAAAAACTCCCAGCACAAAAGCCCTGGACCAGACAATTTCACAGGACATTTTACAAAACATTTCAAGAAGAGCTAACCCCAGTCTCTCACAAACTATTCCAAATAATTCAAGAAGAGGGAAGACTCCCAAACTCTTTTAATGAATCCAGCATCATCCTAATCCCTAAACCAGATAAAGACACAACAAAAAAAGAAAACTTCAAGGCAAAATTGTGAATGAACATAGACGCTAAAATCTTCAACAAAATATTGGCACACTACATCCAGCAATACACTAAAGTGATCATACACTGTGATCAAGTGGGATTCATTCCAAAGATGCAAGAATAGTACAATATTTGCAAAGAAATAAACACAATACATCATATAAACAAAAAGGAACACAAAAATCGTAGATCATATCAATAGATGCAAAAAAAGCATTTGATATGGTACAGCATGCATTGATAATTTAAAAAAACTCAGCAAAATATGAGTAGACAGAGCATACCTCAACATAATAAAGGTTGTGTATGACAAAACTATAGCCAAAGTCATACTCAATGGGCAAAGACTAAAGCTTTCTCACTAAGATCAGGAACAACACAAGATGTCTGCTTTCATCACTTCTATTCAATATAGTATTGGAAGTCCTGGCCACAACAACCAGACAAGAAAAAGAAAAAAGGCATCCTATTTGGAAAGGATGAAGTAAAACTGTCATTGTTTGCAGATGACATGATAGTGTACATAGAAAATCCCATAGACTCCACCAAAAAGCTACTCGATCTAATAAATAAATTTGGCAAATCAGCAGGACACAAAGTCAATATCCAGAAATAGAAGGCATTTTTTGCACAATGACAATGAAATATCAGAAACAGAAATAAAAAAATCCTGTTTTATATAGCAACTGGAGAAAAATGGGATGACTGTAAAGGCATAATTAATAAAATATGTTAAAAAATAATGGGTCCTCATCAAAATAAGAAGAATCTGTATGGCTAAAGAAAACATCAGCTAGATGAAAAGGGAACTGATTGTATGGGAAAATATGTTTGACAATAATATCTTGGACAAGAGTTTGATCTCCAAAATATATAAAGAACTCACATGACTCCACTACAGGAAGGCAAAACACCCAATTAAAAAGTAGGAAAAGGACCTGAATAGGCATTTCTCCAAGGAGGACATACAATGGGCCCAGAGACATATGAAACAATGCTCAGCATCGCTGCCCATCAGAGAGATGCAAGTTAAAACCACAATGATATACTATTTCACACTGGTCAGAATGGCCATCATAACCAAATCAACAATCAGCAAGTGCTGGCAAGGATGTGGAGAAAGGGAACCCTGGCGCACTGTTGGTGGGAATGCAGACTGGTGCAGCCACTGTGGAAAACAGTAGGGAATTTCCTCAGAAAACTAAAAATGCAACTGCCTTTTGACCCAGCAGTTACAATACTGGTGTTATACCCTAAGAATTCCAAAACCCCAATTCAGAAGAACTTATGCACCCTGATGTTCATAGCAGTGCAATTTAAAATAGCTACAGCATGGATGGATCTGGAGAGTATTATGATAAGTGCAATAAGCCAGCCGGTGAAAGACAAATACCATATGATCTCACCTATAAGTGGAACCTAATCAATAAAACAAATAAGCAAGCAAATATAACCAGAGACATTGAAATTAAGAACAAAGTGACAGTGACCAGAGGGAGGAGGAAGGGGATAATGTGAAGAAAAGGGGGAGGAGTTGTCAAGGAACATGTATGAAGGACACATAGTGTGTGGCAACTCTTCAAGGCTGGGCATGTGCATTTTGAAAACCACATGTTATGTTGTAATATATCTATTTCTATATCTAATATATATCCATACCATCTATATCATATATATATATCCTTTCAAGCAATTTGTCAGTCAGAGAGTAACACATTATATGATCAAGGGCTAAAATTTGGGAAATGGCTAAAAAAGCAAAGAAATTACTCTGAGCCAGAATAGTAAGGAAGATTCATAGAAAAGAGAGGTTAACAGCTAGTTCTTCAACAATAGAAATAATGGTATTTGCACAGACAGAATGATATTCATGGAGCAGTTAGAATATCTGGCATGCCTTTATTCACAGGTGGGTGAGCCATGCACACTGCAATCTGTATATCTGCATATCTCTGCATAGCACATGTCATGGCTCTTGCTCCCCAGTGGGGCACCCATCATGGCTCCTGTGCCCTTGTGTGTATCTCCATCATCCCCCCGCAGGGAGTCCCTGTCTATTTAGGTGCTAGAGGGGAACAAAGCTGGAAAGCTGACAGAACATTATATAACATAACATAATTCTGCACATGCAAGCCCTCTTCATGTTATGGGAACTGTTTATCAGACCCTTTCTCAAGGTTATAAGAACACCGGCTATCAGGCCCCTTCAAGGCTATGGGAACGCTGCTCGCCTTAGTTACCTAGACACCTGGGTGAGGAAGCCATACTGCCTCCACTTACCCTACACACAGACAAATCACAAGGGGGTAGGATGGAGGGTGGGAGATGGGGATGGTTGGGTTGGGGGAAATGGTGAGGGGAAAATGGAAACAACTGTACTTGAACAACAATAAAAAAATGAGAGAGGAATATGAAAAAATATATTAAAAAACATTAACATCACAATGTTAAGGTATACTCCTTAACATTTGACCTTTTGATAACTATCAAGTACTTTCTCTTCTGATCTCCAAATGGACTGAGGGGAATCCACTACTTAAAAGAAAATAGAGCTCTCTTTTTTCTTTTTTTTTCAAAGATTTTATTTATTTATCTTTAGAGGGGAAGGGAAGGAGAGAGGGAGAGAAATATCAATGTATGGTTGCCTCTGGTGTGTCCCCTGCTGGGATCTGGCCCGCAACCCAGGCATGTGCCCTGACTGGGAATCAAACTGCGATCGTCTGGTTCGCAGGCCCATGCTCAATCCATTGAGCTACACCAGCCAGGGCGCTTTTTTCTTTTGAATGTTTATTTGACTGCACCATGTAGAAAGACAGCCATTCCTCTGATATTTTGACATAAGACAAAAGGAAATTGTATATCTTACCCTGTAAATAGTAAAGAAACATTTTATAGGTTTTGTGGGGAGATTGTGGTGGGGAGAGTGTTCAGATAGTGGATGGGGAAATGAGCCTTCCTTGTCCTATTTGGCTTTATTGTCTCTTTTGTGTTTAGCAGTTTATAGATAATAATGACAGATAAGGTTTTGAGACTCTCTCCTAAACCTGACTCTACTGGCAAGTCATTCATAAAATCCACAGCACACTCTCTCCCAGGCATAGCATTGAGGTTGGAATCACATTTTAATCTTTTTTTTTCTGGAATATTTCAGCTGGAGGGTAAAGAGCAAATCTGTTCTCTGTGGAAGCTGTATGTGTTCTTTAGATGATGAGGAAGAGTAGAATTTATTCCTTTTTCTTCATTTGTTCATATGCCAACTTTAAAAAATTTATGATTGAAATATATGACTTGTCACATCCTAACATCTTCCTGTTGAACATGGGACATATCTAGTGGTTATTTCTTAAATGGATTCTGATCTGACAGATAAAACAATCACTTTAAGTTCATCTTTTTTAAAGTTCATGTAAACTAGTTAGAATTCAGCCTTGCTGAGAATGTTTCAAATACATCAGTTGTAAACAACTATTTTTATTTGTGGTGCAAATTTTGAAAACATATATTACAGCATGTTATGTTGTAATATATCTATATCTATGTAGATATATCTATGTATAGATATATGTAATATACCTATATCTATATCTGTATATATCTATAACATATATCTATACCATCTATATCATATATATATATCCTTTCAAGCAATTTGTCAGTCAGAGAGTAACACATTATATGATCAAGGGCTAAAATTTGGGAAATGGCTGAAAAAGCAAAGAAATTACTCTGAGCCAGAATAGTAAGGAAGATTCATAGAAAAGAGAGGTTAACAGCTAGTTATTCAACAATAGAAATATCCATTCTAAAAAAGAGCACAAACCAAGGGTGGATGTAAGACTAATCAGACTATATTTCAGAAACCCTGAGAAGATTGGCCCAATTCTCAATTGCCTAGAGGCAGTGATTGAAAACAGGGCTGGTCTTTATCAAGTTCACCATTTTACTTCCCACACCTTTTGTAATATGAGTTCTCAAGAGATACTCATTGAATGAATGAAAAGCCAGAGGTAAGGCTGGGTGAGTCAAGATTATTTTCTTACCTCCTTTGATAAATATTTGACTTTGTAAGGGGTGTTTGTTAAGTCATTTCATCAAACTGACCACTTGCTCTTTCCTGCTTGACAGCCCGATACACTGGTGACTTGATGTTCAATCTTCTTTTCATCTACAATCTTATAGCCTTAAGCAGATAATGCCATTCAGCCATGATGAGATTCATGTACAAACTACTGTTTTCTTTGATTGAACTTTTGAGTATGAGAGGTTAGTGATAGCAAGAGCTTAGAGCAAAATCCCCAAAGCAGCTAAAAGAAGATGAAAAAAAAGTTCCCACAAAACAAGACATTTTCTATTGGTCTGTGTTTTACACATCTCACAGCAAAGACGTGCTGAGAAGCCCAGTTGTCACTTCATCAGGAGAGTTTTGTTAGTTAGGGGAGCACTCAGGAAGGTCAATTGAAATATACTGTGAGCTGACTGATACTCTGACCCATACCTAGCTAGATTTTGTACTCAGGGCAAGTGTGGAAGCAGTTTTGAGATTTTCGGATTGAGCTAAAATGGTGAGAGCATGTTATACCTGCCTTAATCTTTGTCAACGTTGAGCAACCCACCAGAGGAAGATTACCGGAATAGAGTCGTAGCTGTCCCCTCCCTATGTGCTTGGTCCATTCCGGTTCCGTCCCCAGAGTGCTGTCAGGTGAATGGTTGGAAAAGAGAAATCTGACCACATTGCCCCCCCTCAAAATCCTCCAAGGCATCCCTGTGGCCTTTAACATAACATTCAAAGTTGTTAAACAGAGTATACAAATCATCAGGGCCCCCACATTTCTCTTCCCTGCTTCTCTACAATGAGTGCTTACTGAGTACTTACTATGTGCCTGGAACTGGGCTCACTGCCAAGGATTGAATGATGAGTAAGGAATATCAACCTGCAGTGGCATGCCCATCCCCCCCTTCTCAGTCCTAAACTCCAGGAAGTTTATATGGGCCTTTTTATCTTTTTGCATAATCATCTTTGTGCCTTTCACACCTGTCCACTTTTTTGCTTGATTCTTACTCATTTTTAAAGTCCATGCAGGCTCTCCACTGCCCCTCTGTGGGACTTGCAGGCCGGATGCATACGCTCTGCATTTCCACAGCGCATTGTTTTTCCCTCTAATAGCTCTCGTGTGACATACTTTTCTCAGAGAAGGAGCTAGTTTTTTATTCTCGGCAGTTGACACAATGCCTACCACAAGGTTGGTACTTGATAAACATAAGCTTCCTCTTCTATTATTTTAGAGACCATCTCTTTTTTGCTCAAATCTTATTTTTCAGATGACTATTTTAATGATGCGGATTTTAGTTGTTCCCTCGGCAACCATTTCCTGAGAATCTGCTGTGTGTCAGTCATTACATAGGCACATTTCACTCTCGATTTCTTCAGCAACGATGGTGTTGAAGAAATGGAGGCTCGTATGTGATGTTGTCAGTCTTACAGTTCCTGTGTGCCAGAGTGCTTCTCAAACTCAGATTTATGTGGCTCTAAAACCCATGCTCTCATTTTACGCCACGCTTTTTCCTCTGGGATAAAGCATTGTTTCCTGTACGTTTTATACAGCCAGTAAGCATATATTTCACTTTAAATTCTGTCACAACAAACTCTTTAAGAAAATTCACCTGTCACTTGATCATAATGAACATATGGTTAGAAATTCCTTTTAAAGTCAGGATCTGAACATAGGAAAACAGGCACTGAGGGCTTTTTAGTTTTGTTTTTCTATGTGGTAATAAATTATCAGAAGGAAAAACAAAATGATTTTTTGCACCTAATGCAGGAAGGAAAAAGGTTCAATGCAAATTGCACTCTCCCTCGGTCTCTAAGCTTGTAGATTGGATGCGCCAGTGCTAGATTGTTTAGGGAAGCTCTTTCAAGTTCCTCCCTTCAGTCACTTCACTAATGGGGGTCTGTGGGAAAAGCATTTTTCCTGTTTCACCTTTCTGTCATAAATTTTATCTGAATGCAGGAGCTTGCTCTATCTGTTTATGTTGTGGAAACAAGGATGGATGAGTGGGGGTTGAGGCAAAGACAAAAAAGTTCAGCTACAGCTGATTCTTACCAGTGTTTGTGCAGCAGATTAAACATGGCTGTAAATTCTTAGACCTTCTTCCCATAGAGAAATGAGGTTTTTTTCTCTTTCCTTTGAATTTGGGCAGACTCTGTAAGAGCTTTAACTGATATAATACAGTGGTAGTGGTACAGTGGTAATTTCCGGGCCCATTGATAGTTGCTACTGTCTGTTTTTGCAGCTCTCCCTCTTAGAGCCCTGGTCTATCATACCAGAATCCCAGTCTGGAGACCATGTGAAGAGTGGACTACCTGAAGAGGGGAAGGGGACCACTGCCCCACTGAGCCTAGTCTTCTAGATCTTTGTGCAAGGAGCCAGCCTTTGACCCCCATCCCCCACCACCAGACCAGCCACCAGCTGTATACCACGGAGTGACTGCAATTGATGCTACATTCTTCTGGGAGCTCAAGAATCTTCCAGGTGATTCCTTTCTGAGTTCTGAAACTATACTAATCCACTAATGTGTGAGGTATTTGTTGGCAATAATAGGTGATTGGAACAATTTGCTCCTAGTCATCAACTAACAATTAGTTTAAGTGATTGTGTATCTGCTTCAGGGCTCATGGAGCCTGCTTGGGTCTATTGTGGTTTCCTTTTCTTTGGGGGTCACCAGAATACTTGTGCTAGCTAAAGGGGAAGATGTGGGTTACTTATGTGTTTAAAAAATCTATCTTATGATAATCATCCACGTGTATTTACCACATGAAATTTTCTAAGCCACATTTACATCTATTTTTCTCTAACTAGTCTTAACATGTATCTATGAAGGTCATTTTTCCAGTCGGGCTTATGCAGTTTTGCACATAGTGAAGCTAAGGCACAGAGGTCTGTTACCTTTCTACAGTCACATAACTAACATTCTCAGAACATACTGTATTTCTCTTTGTATAATTTTCAAACCAAATTGATTTTAAGATGACTATCTGTTTAATATCTGTTGCACCAACTAAACTTAAAGTTCAATGAACTCATCTGTCTTATTCACCATTCTAGACTTAGAACTTAACTCAGTACTTACCAGAGCAATACTCAGTTAGTTGAATGAATAAATTAGTGAAGAAAGTCAGAGTTCTGACTGATACCTACATTTCCTGATTCAGAAGTGCAGGCCTTTTCCATCCATGAGTGATGAGAGGGCATGAATCATTTAGGAATTTTAATCAGGGGGCATAACCAACAACAACACTCTCCCCTTCCCATTCTCCCTTCATCACCAAAGCATATCTTTGTGAAGGAAATATGTTTATTAAACATTTTTCATAGTAACTAGAATACCTCCTGCTGTGAACTAAGAAACAACACTATCATTCTTTTTTTTTAACCGCATGTAGTTACATACAAAGAGAATGCTCTGGGAAAATACAATGATTTAAACTAGAAAGAAAACAGCCAGATGTGAAGGTTCTGTCTTTATACCAAGTAAATGGAAGTTGACAAAGATTAAGGCAGGTGTAACATTCCCTCGCCATTTTACCTAAATCAGAGCATCTCAAAGCTGCTTCCACACATGCCTTAAGTTAGCCAATCATCAATTACATGAGAAGATATTTTACTTTTAGGAATCCAACATTTCTAGCTAGTAGATACAGTACCTCTCATAAAAGTAATGTGGAACTTGCTTCCGGCAGTAAAGATTTATTTTATAAACTGTAATGGATGTGTAAAAGATTTTGCTGTGAACTTTTAGTTCCTCATCACCAAGGAACAGGTAGAAATACCTCCTGAGCTATGGCTAAGAAAGTAGTCATTGTTATAATCCACCCTGGGTCCCTATTTGTCAAATTTTACTAACCACCCTTGTTATTCTTCACACCATTTGTGTATGATGATGGTTCACGCTGTGATGTGTACTTCTATTCAGAAAAATATATATTTTAAGACTCATATTTAGTCTTCAAACACTTTCTAATCTAAGTTATTGATATCCGCCTTTATTCAGTTTATTAGTGTGTTTTCTTGTCTATATGTTGTAGGATGCTGCCTGTTGCTCTACATACTCTAGCAACACCTGTTCTACCCATTTAATGTTGCAGCTCCCCCACATTCCTCAGTGTTCTCGGACTTTTACCACTTCTTCTCAGTCAGTATTCCATCTGTACACCAAGGGGAAAGTAGATGTTTCAGATACTTCATGGTAGGAATAGTAATTTCCTCTTTAGAATTTGAGGTTCCTAGCTGATGGATGATGCCAATTGTGTAGACTGGCGCCCCACTCCACCGTACCCCAGCCAGCCTACAGCAGCTCAGATGGTACTTTGTATGTAGTACCATTCCTTAAGGATTGCTTTTTATCTTGAGCATAATACTGATTGTGGCCATATAACATATTTTATTCATCCTCTTTCCACTTAATATTTTATTACTATACCCTAAATGTTTTTATATTTCCCATAAACTTAGAATACATCGAAGGTATATTATATTAACTTTTTCATTCCTTATGAAATCAATAGAAGTCTATTAAGGCAAACTACAAAATAAAAAAAGAAACAAAACTTTGACACTTTTTCTTC
Organism: Sturnira hondurensis; assembly: GCF_014824575.4. Lineage (NCBI taxonomy): Eukaryota > Metazoa > Chordata > Mammalia > Chiroptera > Phyllostomidae > Sturnira > Sturnira hondurensis. The sequence continues at coordinate 21,885,368 of NW_028073511.1, read as the reverse complement.
TTTATGATACATACCGTATACATATATCTTTGTATATTGCCATTTACTCTGCACCAGAAATTTTAGGTATATGAGGAAGTACCAGTAACTTTTTTATTATTACTGAAATATTTTTAAAGACAAATTTTGCTTACAAAAAAGTTAATATCAATGTATCACGGATTTTCAAATATTGTGGAAGTAAAATGTATGACAACTATAGCACCAATGCAAGGAAATGTGTTGTTAAAAATCTGAAATATAAGTCACAGAATTTTTTTTGCTGTTATAATTTCTGTAACAAATTTAAAACCATTAAATGTAAAAATACTATAATTAAGTATTTTTTAATGAAATAATTATTTTAATGATAAACTTGGTTGGTGAACATCTTTTTAATAATAAAAATATTACATATGGTATTTGCCCACTGGTAGAGGGGAATATTGGCCAATTTTATATATTGTTGTTCATTCAACAATTATTAAATTACAAATCTTCATTGATTTCAAATGCATTTTGGGATGAGGTAAGTCATATAAATAAAGTATAGCTTAGGCCATATATTTATCAGGTTACTGAGGGCAATGAGACAGGTTAATAGAAAGGGTCTCGATCACAAAGAATAGCAATTTCCTCAATGACTTACAGTGAATTTTATAGCAATAAGGGTTATTTAAATTACAAATGAGTCTACTTACATATCAGTAGTTTTATTAAAATAAAGACAAAAGATAGAACATGCTAGCACCACATAGTGCTAAGGAACAATATGAAAAAGATATTTGTGTTTCAGATGAATTTCTTGATCTTGAAAAGCTGCAAAGAATGTTTATCTTAACACTCAACCTAGTGTCCAGCATATTGTGGTCAAATGATTAATGCAAAGTAAATGAATGGATGTATGAATACCTGACAGGGTGAGGAAACATTTAAGTGAGTCATTGGTAGCAGTGCTTGGCATGAGGGAGAAGTGCTATGCTTTTTCTTTGAAGGTTGTAAACCTACTATATCTCTCAACCTCTGAATAGTGGCAAATAATGTAAAGGACCTCAACTACATTTATTGCTGCCTTCATTCATATTTTATGTAGTAGCTGATATATATTTAGAAAACGGGGAGTGAAAATAAATACCCTTGTACCTATCATTTGACCTAACAACCTGAGAGCAAAAACTTGACAGGGAGGGATATTTGTCTGCTGTTTTTTTTTTAAACCTGGTTTTTAGTGAGTGTCAACAAATGCTTGTCATTGTTGAGAAGGAAGAAAAAAGAACAAAACGTATCGTATGCGATTCCTATATGTATCCATATATACAGTGGTACCTTGGTACTTGTTGTTAGTTTGTTTCAGAACTTGTGACAAGTGCCGAAACTGATGAGTACCAATGTATGATTTTACAAGTGATGATTGAAATTTTGCTCACGTATCCCACAATAGCATTTTAAACACCTGTGTGACATTTCACACATTTTTAAGGTGATATCTGATTCATTTTTACCAACTGTTTAAGTGATTGCAAATGGTGTTATTTCTGGTACATTTGGATATTGATACTGTAATGTATGAAATAAGCCAGGCAGTGAAAGAAAAATGTCATATCATCTCACCTATAAGTGGAACCTAATCAGCAAAAGAAACAAATGAGCAAAAAATCCCCAGAGACATGGAAATAAAGAACAAACTGAAAGTGACCAGAAAGGGGAGTGATGGAGGAAAGAAGGGGAAAGGTCAAGTCAAGAAATATGTACAAAAGGCTCATGGTCAAAGGCAATGGGGTGGGGATTGTCTTTGGGAGCAGAGGTTGGGTGGGTCAGTGGAGAGCAATGTGGTGGGGGAAATGGGGGCGACTGTAACTGAACAACATTAAAAAAGTGGTCTGAAAAATAAAATAGAGCCAATGGAGTCCCCATTGTGATTTTTTACCCACCATCATTTACTTATAAAATGCAGATAAAAGAGTTTTATTGAAAACCAGAAATTTTACATGTTTGTTTTCTCCTGGACTCATATCTATTTTACTACTCTCACAGAATTTTATCCTAATGCAATATATATTTGTGCTTAGATTCTTTTTACTTGTCACCCTATTATAATTGGCAGCAAACATTTCCTGTCCCTTTAAGACTCTTGTGTTAAATAGTTATCATAACAATTATTAGTAGTACACAGTTGGTTAAAGACATTTCAAAAGTGATTATTAAATACAAAATAAAACTTTGTTTGGAAATTCATTTAGATGGATGGGACTATTTTTTTTTTTCTGGTGCGTGCATGACTACTATGGACTGCTGGAATGAGACAGGATTCAAGAAAATTCACAATAAGGGAAATTATTAAGCCATAAGTAAGTGCAGGGTTTACATGAAGTGTTGCAATGATCATTGCTAAGTACGAACTGTGTATAGTATAATCAACTAGTCTACTTTCTATTACCGTAGGAAGTAATCAACAAGTAGAGAAGTAGTTGACAACTGCCAGAAAAGGTGTTTATTACAAGTAAGAAACAAACACTATTTCTAAGTGCCCATTGATTTTTTTTGGTAAAATGCAGAGAAATGTTTATGAATAAAAAATGCCCAAGAAAATGCAAAAACACTTTTTGCTTCCAATATATGTTCTGTTTTCTCAAACATGTAATGTTGAGATGTCAAAAATAGCAAACATTCTTTGATATCATGTAAAATATCCAAATGATACATAGTTCCAGGCAGAGTTAGAACATGAGATTTGGAATGTATTATTTTATTTCTAGGGTGCTTTTAAAAATATTCTGAATATTTTAATTATATAACAGAGTGATATATGGTCTCATCTCATGCTTGTCTTTTTACCCTCGGCCTTTTTTCTCTTTCCTCTTGTGAACAGGATTTCTCTCTCAGGTACAATGCTGTCTCCCACAATTACAAGGCATGGAAAATGAGGCTTTTAAAGGAGACTTGTTATTACTCACATAATCCCACTCTACAGTGTATATGTATTCACTGCATGGTATTTGCTGGGGTATATCTATTGCCCACTTTGTCCTTAATAGAAACACATTTATAAGTAAGACTGGGAGAGACATGAAGTCATATGATCAACAAAGTTATCATTTCTTACTGTCATAAAGGAGAATTCACCCTGGTTGGTGTGGCTCAGTGGATTGAGTGCTGGCCTGCAAACCAAAGGATTGTTGGTTTGATTCCCAGTCAGGGCACATGCCTGGGTTGCAGGCCAGTTCCCCAGTAGGGAGCACTCAAGAGGCAACCACACACTGATGTTTCTCTCCTTCTCTTTCTCCCTCCCTTCCCCACTCTCTAAAAATAAATAAATAAATAAATAAATAAATAAATAAATAAAGTATTAAGAAATAAATAAAGGAGAATTCTCTTGTCACCAATATTTTGAGCGGTTTCTGTTATTTGACTTGCTTAAGTTTTCACTGTTTAGGATAATGCATCATTGTGAAATTGAAGATGAGTGAGAGACACTTTTTTTAAAAAAAGGATGATTTTGTAAGAGGAGAGGAGGGAAGTAATGATCATGATATATCTATCTTCGACACAATCTCAGACAGATAAAATCAGAATATGTACATCACGTATGGAAGCTGGAATTTTAGCAACTTATTCTCTTAAATTTATCTGCACCTGTAAGAAACTTCTCAGATACACTAGAGTTACACATGTTCAATTCAAAGACTTCTGTTATATGCCTGGAAGTAGATTACTCAGTTATAGGATACACCTCTTTCTGCTTTTTTTAAAAGATTTTATTTATTTATCTTTAGAAGGGAAGGGAAGGAGAGAAGGAGAGAAATATCAATGTATGGTTGCTTCTCATGTGTCCCTTTCTGGGAACTGGCCTGCAACCCAGGCATGTGCCCTGACTGGGAATCGAACCTCGATCGTGTGGTTCAAAGGCCCACGCTCAATCCACTGAGCTACACCAGCCAGGGCTGCTTTCTTTACAAAATAACTGCCAAATTGTTTATCAAAATAGGTGTTTGGATTAACACTCCAACCAGTGGACATGGGACTTCTCATTTTCTCCACATTTTGCCAATACTTATTGCCAGATTTATTAATTTTTAGGTAATGTAGTAAAGTGATATTATATTTGTTGTTAAATAAAATTTTGTGGTTAGTAATTTATTAAGGTGATTAAACATCTTAATTTATATTTATTTGCCATTCACAATTACTTTTCTGTGTAATAACAATGCATACATTTTTGCCCATTTTTACTAGGTTGTTTGGGTTTTTTGGTAATTGTTTTATAGAATTTATATATTTTGAATTTTAATAATTTGTTTGTTAAGCATGTTGCAAATATCTTCTGGATTTTGTTTAATTTTTCACTTTTTTATGGAAACTTTTGATGAGCAGTTTTCAATTAAATGTGGTTTAATTGATCATTTTTTATGATTAGAACTTTCTGTATCTAGTTGAAAAATTATTTTCTACCCCAAGTTTGTAAAAACATTTTTTACCTGTATTTTTTCTAAAAGTTTTAAAGTTTCTTGTTTTATCGAGTCTTTAATCCATCTGAAATTATTTTTTGAGTGATTTTAAGTAGAGATCTAATTTTAGTTTTTGCACCATTATTCGGGACTGTTTACTGTTTAGTGTATTCCTTGCCTAGTGATTGGCAATGTCATCTCTACTCTATATTCAAGATTCATGTATGCATAGGTTTGTTTTTTGGAGTATTTTCCTTTCCTTTATTCACTTTTTCTATGCTTGTGTTAATACACATTCTCTTTACTAGTATAGTTTAATTTTATTCTAATATTTTTCCATTTTAATATTTTTAAAAGTTCCTTTTTTGTAGTATTTTTCTATTACCATTTATTCCCCTATACCTTTTTCCACCCCCACCACTCATCCCCACAATCAACACACTGTTGCTCATGTCTATAAGTTATTTTTTCTTTTTTGCCTGATTCCTCCACCCACCTCCAAAACCTCCCCAAGAGCTGTCAGCTTGCACTCTATCTATGAATCTTTCCCCATTTTGCTTATTATTCAGTTTGATCATTAGATTCCACATATGAGTAAAATCATATAGGACTTATCTTTCTCTGACTGACTTATTTCACTTAGCATAACATTCTCCAGGTCCAACCAGGCTGTCACAAAGGGTACAATTTTCTTCTTCTTTTTTTTATGGCCAAGCAGTATTCCTTTATGTAACTGTACCATAGATGTTTTATCTTCTCATCTACTGATGGACACTTGTGCTGCTTCCAAATCTTGGGTATTGTAAATAATGCTACAATGAACATAGGGGTGCATATAGTCTTTCAAATTAGTGTTTCAGGTTTCTTTGAATAAATTCTCAGAAGTGAAGTCACTGAGTCGTAAAAGGGTTTTATTTTTAACTTTTTTAGTTAACTCCATACTGTTTTCCACAGTGACTACACCAGTCTGCATTCCCACCAACAGTGAACCAGGGTTCCTCTTTCTTTACATCCTCACCAACATTTGTTGTTTCTTGAATTATTGATGATAACCATTCTAACAGGTGTGAGGTGATATCTCACTGTGGTTTTAATTTGCATTTCTCTGATGATTAGTAAAGTCAAGCATCTTTACATATGTGTATTTATTGGTTATTTGTATGTCCTCTTTGGAGGTGTTACTTTAGATCCTTTGACCATTTTTAAATTGGATTGTTTGGTTTTTTGGTGTTGAGCTTTATAAATTCTTTATAAACTTTGGATATTTGTGGGGGCGACTTTCCTTGAAAGTACCCCCAGCCACCACAGATGAGAGTAATCATGACTGAGACATGATGTGATCTGCTTGGGGAGGAGAGGTAGCCATTTTCCCAGAGGAAAAAGGCCGTGAGCAATGGTCAGTTTCTCTCGGGGGGGGGGGGGGAGGCATTGAGCTCCCTCCTCCAGGGGCTTTTATTGGGTTGTAATACATAGGAATACAGGGCGGCAAGGATCAAACAGTAGATAACATTTCAAAGAAATCTGAAGGCTTAGTATGAGTCAAAGTCTGTCAGGAACAGAATTTTAGGGATTCTTGCTAGAACCCTTAACATATGAATGAAAGCACTCTTAGCAGAGCAGATTTCACAGGTTTATTAGGAAGTCTTTGTGATGTCAGATTTTTCCCCAGGACATGCTCTAGCAAAGCAAGGAGCTACACCTCTCCCCATCAGGTATTCAGGCTTAAGAGGATTAGAGCCCAGAAGCGCTTCTTTCAGAGGACACGGGGACTTGGGCTTTGTCAAAGCTGGGGGGCAAGAGTCTATTGATCTTTGTTGCAGCACCCCCACCCCCACCCCTGCCGAGTCCTTCCGTGATGGCCTCCCAAGTGATCAAGTCTGGCTTAGGTTGCCACCCGCTGTGAGGGGTCTTACCCATCATTGACTTCCAACCAAGCTTTGGGGGCAGGGTGAGGAAACTGAGGCAGTGTTTGCTACCAGAGACAAGCTTTGTCTCCTGTGGCTTGCATCCCAGAGGTTGCCACTCACCCTTAGCCACAAGGGGTCGAGATACAATTCCTAGAACCAGGCAGAGTGTTCTACAACAGATATTAACCCCTTATCAGATGTATAGGTGAATATGTTCTCCAATTCAATGGGTTGTCTTTTAATTTTGTTGATGGTTCCCTTTGTTTGTACAAAACCTTTTTAGTTTGATGTGGTCCTAGTTGTTTATTTTTATTTTGGTTTCTTGTCTGGAAAGACATATCAGTAAAAAATGTTGCAGAAGCAATGTCTGAGATTTGACTGCCTATGTTTTCTTTTAGGATTTTTGTGGTTTTGAGTCTAACATTTAAAACTTTAATCCATTTTGCATTTATTCTTGTGTGTGGTATAAGAAGGTGAAGTAGCTCCATTTTTCTGTACATCTCTGTCCAATTTTCCCAATACCATTTATTGAGTAAACTATCTTTAGCCCATCATATGTGCTTGTTTTCTCTGTCAAATATTATTTGGCTCTAAAGTTGTGGGTTTATTTCTAGGCTCTATATTCTGTTCCATTGCTCTATGTGTTTGCTTTTATGCCAGTACCATGCTATTTTAATTACTATGGCTTTAATACTATAGTTTGATATTAGGAAGTGTGATTTCTCCAACTTAGTTTTCCTTTCTCAACATTGCCAAGGCTATCCAGGGTCTTTGGTGGGTCCATATACATTTTTAGAATATTTGTTCTGGTTGTGTGAAATATGTCATTGATATAAGATTTGCATTGAATCTATAAATTGCTTTGGGTAGTGTGGAGAATTTGATGATGTTAACTTTCCTATCTATGAACACAGTATATGCTTCCCTTATTTGTATCTTCTTTGATTTCCTTCTTCAGTGTCTTATAAGTTTCTAAGCACAGGTCTTTTACATTCCTGGTTAATTTTATTTCTAGGTATTGTATTCTTATGGAAGAAATTGTAAATAGGATTGTTTTTAAATTTTCCTAATGATTTATTATTAGCTTATAAAAATGCAACTGATTTCTGTGTGTTAATTTTGTATTCTTTATCTACTTTACTGAAATTATTGACCAGTTATGGTAGTTTCTTGTTGGAATCTTTAGGCTTCTCTCTATGTAATATCATTTCAACTGCAAATAATGAGAATTTTACTTCTTCCTTTTCCATTTTGATGTTTTTTTAAAAAAAATTCTTCTTATCTGCCCTGGATGTATAGCTCAATGGATTGAGCTTGGGCCTGCAAACCACACAATCGAGGTTTGATTCCCAGTCAGGGCACATGCCTGGGTTGCAGGCCAGTACCCAGCAGGGGACTCACGAGACGCAACCATACATTGATATTTCTCTCCTTCTCTCCTTCCCTTCCCCTCTAAAGATAAATAAATAAAATCTTTAAAAAAATTCTTCTTATCTGATTGCTATGGCTACAACTTCCAGTACCATACTAAATAAGAATAGTGAAAGCAGACACCCTTGTCTTACGTTAGATCTTGAAAGAAATACTTGTAGTTTTGTTCATTGAGTGTGATACTGGCAGTGGGTTTGTCACATACGGTCTTTATTATATTTAGGCAGGTATCTTCTATTCTCCTTTTGCTGAGAGGTTTTATCATAAATGAATGCTGAATTATATCAGATTTTTTGCATCTATTTATATATGTTTTTTGCCCTACATTTGTTTATGTGGTGTACCACATTTATGGGTTTGCAAATATACTAACCTTACATCCCTGGAATAAATATCACTTAACCATGATGTATGCTCTTTTTTATGTATTGCTATATTCAGTTTTCTAATATTTTCTTGAGAATTTAAGCATCTATGTTCATCAGGGAAATAGGCCTATAATTTTCTTTCTTTGTATTGTCTCTATATGGTTTCAGAATTAAGTTAATGCTAGTCTCATAAAATAAGCTTGGGCATCTTCCATTTCTCAAAATTTTTAGAATAGTTTGAGGAGAGGTGTTAGTTTTTCCTGGAAGTTTTGGTAAAAATCGCCTCTGAAGCTACCTGGTCCAAGGCATTTTTTTGCTGTTAGGAGTTTATAATAATAATAATTAACTATTATTATTCAACTTCAACTTCACTAGCTGTAATCTGTATTCACATTCCATGGTTCCTCCTAATTTAGTCTTAGAAGTTTGTATGTTTCTTGTAATTTATCATTTTGTCCAGGTTGTCAAATTTGTTGGCATAGAGTTGTTTGTAATATTTTCTTATAATCATTTGTATTTCTTTGGTGTCAGCTGTTACTTCTCTTTAATTTATTATCTTACTTATTTTATTCCTCCCTCTTTTCTTCTTGATATGTCTGGTTACAGGTTTATCAATCTTGTTTATCTTCTTAAATAACTAATTCTTGAAGTCATTGATGTTTTTTGTTGATTTTTTAGACTCTATGTCATTTATTTCTGCTCTGATTAATATTATTTCCTTCCTTCCTTCTACTAATGTTGTGCTTTATTTGTTGTTCTTTTTCAAATTCTTTAAGTATAAAGTTATATTGTTTATTTGAGCTTTTTCTGGTTTCTTGAGTTAGGCCTTTAATGCTATAAATTTCCACTTGACATCTTCTTTCCCTGCGTCCTATAGACTTCAGTTTGCTAGCTTCTCAATTTAATTTCTTTCAAGCTACCTTTTCATTTCTCCTGAATTCATTGTTAACTCATTCATTGTTTAATAATATTGCAATTTAGCTTTCACATCTTTGTGTTTTTTCAGTTTATTTTCTTGTGATTGATTTCTAGTTTCATAGCATTGTAGTCAGAATAAATGCATGATACGATTTCGGTCTTTATTTATTTATTTATTTATTTTATTCTTGTTCAAGTACAGTTTTCTGTCTTATATTCCCAACCCTGCCCACCCCCTGCCCCATGCTCCCCACCTCCCTCCCATTTCCGCCCCCCACCTTAGTTATTGCCCATGTGTCCTTTATACTTGTTCATGTGCGTCCTTCCCTTTTTCCCCTGTGATTCTCTCCCCTCTCCCCTCTGGTCCCTGTCAGCCTGTTCCGTATTTCAGTTTCTTTGGTTATATTTTGCTTGCTTTTTTGTTTTGTTGTTTAGATTCCTGTTAACGGTGATATCACATGGTATTTGTCTTTCACCACCTGGCTTATTTTGCTCAGCATCATGCTTGGGAGGGCACTGGTGAGACCAGTCTTTTAAATTTATTGAGTTTTGTTTTGTGTCCTAACATGAAGTCTATCCTAGAAAATATTTTGTGTGCACTTGAAAAGAATGTATATTTGCTGTTTTGGGGTGAAATGCTCTGCAGATAAAAATTAAATCCATTTGATCCAGTGTGTTATTTAAGGCAGCCATTTTCTTGTTGATTTTCTGTCTGGAAGGTCTATTCACTGAAGTAAATGGGGTGTTAAAATCCCCTACTATGACTGTTTTTCTCTCAGTCTCTCTCTTTACGCATATCAGATTTGATTTCCATATTTAGGTGCTCTTATGTTGTGTGCCTAAATGCTTACTAGGGTTATATCCTCTTGTTAGATGGTTCCCTTTATCATTACATAATGTCCTTCTTTGTCTCTCACTATAGTCTTTGATTTAAAGACTATTTTTGGGGGGACAGTGAACTCCTTTAGTTTTATCTTTTCTGAGAAGTACTTTATCTACTCTTTAATTTTTAGACACAATTTTGCTGGATAGAGTAATCTAGGTTGTTGTTCCTTGCTTTTCATCACTTTGAATATTTCTTTCCAGCTCCTTCTTGCCTGGAAAGATTCTTTTGACAAATCAGCTGATAGTCTTATGGGAACTCCTTTGTAGGTTTTCTCTTTCTGCTTTTAAGATTCTCTCCTTATCTTTAACCTTTGCCATTTTAATTATTATGTGTCTTGATATGGCCCCTTTGGGCTCATCTCATTTGGGATTCTCTGTTCCTCCTGGATTTGTATGTCTATTTCCTTCACCAAATTTGGGAAGTTTTCAAAAACTTTCTCTTCCTCTTTTTCTTCTGGCACTCCTATGATTCAGGTGTTGATAAGTTTGGAGATGCCCCAGAGGCTCCTTATTCTAATTTTGTTTTGTTTTGTTTCTAATTATTTTTACTTCTTGTTGTTCTGATTAAATGTTTAATTATTCTTATGTTTCAAATAATTGATTGCAACTCAGCTTCATAACTTCCATTGTCGGTTCCTTGTGGATTTTTTTTCTATTTTACTTAATGCAACCTTCCTTTCTACCTGTATCTTTTTAATGCTATTGCAGCACCAAAGATTTCTTTAAAGAGCTTCCTGATAACCAGTGTTTTGAACTCTGAATCTGGTAGGTTGCTTGTCTCCATTTCATTTAGTTCCTTTCCTGGAGGCTTTTTTTTCCTCCTGTTCTTTCAGAAAAGACCAGAAAATTTGGGCTGTATTTCTTTGCCTCCTCAATTTAGGAGCCTTCCTTTGTTTCTGTGTATTAGTCAGACCTGCTTTGATTCCCTGTCTTAGTAACATGGCCTGTAGTAAAAAAGCCATTATTATATGAAATGTTAAAAGGAACTATATAAGAACAAAAAGATCAAAACTATGAACATGATAATGACAGTAAATGCACAACTATCAGCAACTGAATCTAAAAAACAAACAAGCAGTATGGGACCAGAATCATAGATATGGAGATCATTTGGAGGTTTATTAGCTGGGAGAAGGAAGGGAGAAATGGGGGGGAAGTTGCAGGGATTGGGAAGTACAAATTGGTAGATATAAAATATACAGTGGGATGTTAAGAACAGTATAGGAAACAGAGTAGCCAAAGATCTTACATGCATGACTTATGGACATGAACTAAAGGAGGTGATTATTGGAGGGAATGGGGGTACCAGGTGAAGTGAGGCAAAAGGGAAAAATTGGGGCAACTGTAATAACATAATTAATCAAACATATTAAAAGTAAGGTAAAAATAGAGTAAAAAAATTAAGACTATCTTGTTAGGTATTAGTATTGCCATCCCAGCTTCCAACTTGCATGAACTATATTTTTCTATACCTTTACTTTTAGTCAGTGTGTATCTTTCACTCTGAAGTGAGTCTCTTGAAAACAGTATATATATATATATATATATAGGTCTTTTTTTTCTTATCCATTCAGACACCCTATATCATTTGATTGGAGCATTTAAACCATTTGCATTTAAAGTGATTATTGATAAATACATACGTATCAACATTTTATTTTTTAACTATGTCCCACATTTCTCTCTCTCTCTCTTTCTTCTTTTCTTTTCTTCTTTTCTCCTTCCTTTCTCCCTCCCTTCCTCCCTTTCTCTCTCTCTCTCCCTCTCTCTCTCTCTCTTTCTCTCTTTCTTTCTTTCCTTCTTCCTACCTCCTTCTCCTTCATTATCTTCTTAAAGCAAGCCCTTTAATATCTGTTGTAATGCTGAGCTAGTGGGAACATACTCCTTTTGCTTTTTCTTATCTGGGAATCTCTTTTTTTCACCCTCAATTTAAAATGATAGCCTTGTTGGGTAAAGTGGCATTGGCTGTAGGACCTTACTTTTCTTCACTTTGAGTATTTCATGCTAATCCCTTCTGGTCTGAAATGTTTCTGTTGAGAAGTCAAATGACAGTCTTATGCATGCTCCTTTGTAGTAAATATGTAGTTCTCTCTTGTGGCTTTTAAGAAACTCTCCTTGTTTTTACATTTTGCCATTTTAATTATGACATGTCTTGGTGTAGGCCTCTTTGGGTTCCATCTTGTTTGGCACTCTCTGTACTTCCTGGACTTGTGTGTCTTTTTCCTTCACCAGGTAAGTTTTAGGTCGTTATTTCTTCAAATAGGTTTTCAAACCATAACTCTCTCTCTTCTTCTGGTATCCCTATGATATGAATGTCATTACTATTCATGTTTTCCCAAAGGACCTTTAAATTATCTTCATTTTTTCAAATTCTTTTTTCTTTTTGCTGCTTTGATTAGGTGGGGTTTTTTTCCTACCTTGTCTTCCAAATCATGGATTAGATCCTCTGCTTCATCCTACTTACTATTTATTCCTCCTAGTGTATTATTTATTTCCAATATCACATTCCTTAACTCTCTTTGATCCTTTTTTATGGTTTCTATGTTTCTTTTCATGATATTGAGCATCCTTATAATCATTATTTTGAACTGTATATCTGAAAAATAGCTTGCCTCCATTTTATTTAGCTCTTTTTCTGGAGAATTCTCTTGTTCTTTTATTTGGAAACTATTTTTTTGTCTTCCAACTTTGGCAGTTCTTTGTGTTTATTTCCATCTATAGGTAGATCTGCAATGACTCTGTTGTAGGTTTATGCCAGACATTGCCTAGAACTGGTCCTGGGTAACCTGTTTGGAGCTATCAGTGATCCACATATTTTGGCACTTTCTTTTGGGCCTGGGTATGTGGTGAAAGGTGTAATGTCTATACCAAGGCCAATTTTTAGCAGCACTAGGCCCAGTGGATGGTTAGCTAAAATCTCAAGGCACCTAGATGTTTTCCTTTGCCTGCAGGCTGCCTGTTAGGCTTAGTCACTCAAAGAGCCTCTGGCTGTACTCCTTAGAAGGGCTTAAACTCTATAGGGTGGGGAATGACAGATTTCTGTGATTGAGGCTATTGCTTCTGCCCAAGACTGATCCCATGTGGAGGGGAATGTTCTCTCCAAGACAGATGGCTCCTGCAGTATGGGGAATGATTGAGCAAAGGGATCCTCCTGGCTGATTCTTTAGCTCTCTCAGAGCTGCCATTCCCAGACTCTCCTCACATGGCTCTAGTCCATTCTCCTCTCCCCCTGCCAAAGCCAAAGGTAAGTGGCTGCAAACTAAATTTTATGTGTTGGCTCTATAAGAACAAAAACAAAAATCTCTACCTATCTCTCCCTTGTGGACAGAATCCCTGCTGCTTTTCACAGCTGTGTATTATTTGGGTTCCTTTCTTGGTTCTGATGCTCTAACCTGGGGAGCTTGGCTTAGGGTTTAGACCCTATACTTAGGGACAACCACCTTGGTTGCTGAAATGTTCCTCCTAAACTTCAGCTGCTATCTGTGGGAGCCACAGCCAGCCCACTCATGTCTCTGCACAGTCTCAATGTGTTGACGTGCTCTCCTCTGTAAATCCTTGGTTATAAGGCTTCTCTCCAGTTGGTATTCAGCTGCTTCTACAAATCATTTTTCTATAATTTAATTGTAATTCCAGTTTGGTCCTGGGAGGTGGTGAGTGCAGCTTGTACCTACTCTGCCACCATCTTGGATCTTCTTGTATAGTTTTTTCAGATTAAATTTACTGGGGTGACAATGGTTGATAAAATTATATAGGTTTCAAGTATTTAATTCTCTATGATATATCATCTGTACATTGTGTACCCACCATCCAAAGTCAAATCTTCCCTCACCAAATATTTGACCCCCTTCACTCTTTACTACCTCCTACCTTCTTCCCTGTGGTAATCACCATACTATTGTTTGTGTCTATGAGCTTGTTTGTCTTGTTTGTTAATTTGTTGCTTTCAGTTTTATATCCCACATATGTGTGAAATCATGTGGCTATTGACTTTTTCTGTCTGACTTATTTTAGTTAGCATGACAGCCTCAAGATCTATCTATGTTGTCCCAAATGGCAGTATTTCATCTTTTCTTATGGGTGAGTAATATTCCATTGTATATATGTATATCTTCTTTACCCAATCATCTATGGAAAGACACGTCTGTTGTTTTCATGTCTTGGCCACTGAATAATCCTGCAGTGAGTGTGAGGGTTCATACATCTTTGCAAATAAAGGTTTCATTTCATTGTTGGGTCATGTAGTAACTCTATCTGGTGGTCAAAGCAATCATAGGGCAGAATAATTTCTAGTGCAACAGAATAAACTCTACCGTCTGATGGGAAATACACAAAAAATGCTGCCCTCTGATTGCTGTTATGACTGGAATATGGCTCTAGAACTAGAATTTCAAATATTTGGTAGTTTGCAGAGTGGTTGAAGAAACTGCTGTGCCACCCTTGAAAGAAAGATGCCCAACTTCCCACATGGAGATGCCAGATGGTAAAACTTTATGACTGCATGGAAAGGGAGAGAGACCAACTAAATCCACTCTGGTGGCTATCCCTGCCAATGTCCCAGGCATTTGAGTGAAGCTGTTTTTTGACCCCCCAGACAAATTAGCATCCAGCCAAGTACTACTGAATGATCCAAAACACACCAAACAGAGATGGAACAATCAAAATAACCTAGCTGGCATGGCTTTCTGATAGATCAACTTGGATGGGCTACAATCCTCTTTTATTCAAGCAAGCACTAATCTAGGTAGTGCTGTGTAGGGATTTTACAGATGCAATTAAAGCTCCTAATGAGCTGATTTTAAGTAAGAGCAATTTTCCTGGTGGGCCTAACTTAATTTGTTGGACGGCCTTAAAAAGAAGCCTGAATCTTTCACAAGGAGAGAAGAAATTTCACCTCAAACAGCTTCTGCCCTATGCCCATGGAATTCAAGCCTGCAAAATCTTCCCTTCCTATTTTTTATTGGGAGGGGGGGCATACAGAATTACTTAGCCAGCTACCAAAATAGTGTAGGCCAATTTCTTCAAATAAATAAATCTTTGCAAGAAATCCTATTGGTTTTGCTTCCTTGATTCAACTTTTACTGATAATGTAAGATAGATTGCTCTGAAGCAATAAAAAACCAAAGCAATATTTAACAGGATGCTATCACAATTTTTTTTAGTACCTTAGTATTTTTGGTCTTTGTTGGTTTTTAGTTTCCTTATATAATTTATTGGTATCATGCTGGTAACTGAATTAAATTATGTCTATATACCAATTTTAGGAGCATGACATTGTTCTGATATTGAAGCTTTCTATCCATCTCTTTAGTTCTTCACTTATTTAATTCTTTATTGTTTTTCAAAAAAATGCTTTACAACCTCCTACAAAATATATTATATATTATGCCATATTTTCTAGATACTTTATATTTATAATGTTGTTATGTGTATTTTATTAAAATGAAAATTTCTATTTGTTACTGTGGATGGAAAAATCGTTTTTATATACTGATGATATAGTCATTCAATCATCTTTAATTCTCTTGCCAATGTTAATACTTTGCCTGAAGAATCTTTTACATTTTCATTTTCTGTCTTGTTTTTCCTCTTTTCTTCACCCATGTCTTTCTGTAAGAAACGCTAAAAAGAAGGTGGGTGGAGACAAAAAGTTGGATTTGAGTTTACCCATGGCCTAATTTGTAGATATTGCAGTTTATGGCATGTGCACTTTTAAAAAATTGATGCATGTTTTTTGAGGGGGCTTTCGCATACTAATAATGTGCATGAGAAAAATTAGAGTTAAAAAGAGTATGTATGGAACAGGTATAATAATATTCTTAGAGGTTAAGATTTCAGCTTTTCCACTAATGAGCTATATGTTCTTGGATGAACTACTTAGTCCTTTTAAATATGCATTTACGTGTAAGGTAGAGATGAAAATAAACCCATATCATGGAGTTAAGCACAAAGTTAATGAATGTATACACATAAAATTTTCACTTTGGTAATACTCAATAAATAGTTGTTATTGTGATTAGAGACAAGTAAGTATCTATATTTAATTAAAGGTGTTATTAAATATTTATGTGTAATTTTTTAATGACTTAAGTCATATTTTACTGTGTGATTTTTTAAAAATTTAACATGATTTTAACATTTTAATAGTATATTCTTACCTACATGCTTAGGGAGCACTGGCAAAAAAAAAAAAGGAAGGTTAGGTTGGCCTTTCATATTACTCTCCCCTCTTTAGATATCCTGTACTCCCTTTCAGTCATTTCCATTTTATATGTTCAATGGTGTCATGTAGACACAATTTTAAGAGAAATGAAATTCATAAAATTGATATAAGAAATGGATGGTTTGTGTGATGTCTGTGGCGTATTGTTTCTTCAAAGATTGCTCTGTGTGTGTGTGTGTGTGTGTGTGTATGAATTTTAACAGAAATGATCCTGACACTGTTCTTTCTTTCAAATTGTACTGACCCTCAGACAATAGAGAACCATCATAATATGCCTGCATGACTCTTTCTAAAGCCAATTCTTAGAGGGAGACATGGAAGAAAAAATTATTCTTAATTTGTATTTGTCTCTTTCCATGATTCTGCACTTATCTTTTAATCAGACCAATGTCTCCTGTGGTTTTACTTCACGAATGAGAATACACAAATAATTATATGTGGGTTTTGTGTTAGAGAAAGGGTTACCACTTTGGAGCAAAACTCTAATAGCCTTACTCTAATAACATAAAGTTAGGCTTACAACTCAAAAATAATTATTTGAATGCTATTTTACATGTTTTCTTGATTATGTTATATGGTTAAAAGCCTGAGCCATCGTCTCTGTTCCAATAATAAAGCTCAGCCAAAAGTGAGAAACAAAATAAGGCCCAAGCATGGAGCTCAGAGCAGATACCAGAGGCAACGTTAGTGAAGATATTCGAATTTTATCTTGCGTATAAATGTGTTAAATGGTTCCCCTGCATTTTCTACTGTCAGGGCAGCATATAATTAAGAACAATAGTTTGTAATTATAGAGCACCCTATTGTAACTTAATAGTCTTCTTATGCTGTTTATGTTATGCTGTTTAAAATATTTCATGTTGTGGAAAAGGGTCATGTTCCCTTTCAAAGATGGTTAAGGACAGGTTTCAAAATTATAGAGGTTGGTTTTATGTAGATGTTATAAATTAGTAAATAACTATTAGTTGGTTATCTAATAAAAGCAGGGTAGAGTACAATAATTTATTCAACTGGGGAAAAGGAAAACTGTTGAGAAAACAAAACAAACTTTTACTTGCAGCTATGAATATCTTTCTGTCTGTATTTGGCCTAGAAAGTAGATCTAAAAATATTTTAATAGAAAGACATTTAATCCTAGATTTTCAGCCTTCAGAACTGGGAGAAAATACATGTTTGTTATTGAAGGCATCCAGGCTGTGGGATTCCTTTAGCCAGCCCCAGCTAATACAAAAACTGAGTAGGACCTAGCCCCAGGAGGTTTAATCTACTGTGTACGTTAGTGTGAAGAAACTTGCCTCAGCTGCACATAGCCACCGTTGCTTTACTTTTTTACATGTATAAGTATTACAGTTGATGCTTGAACAATAGGAGTTTGAACCGCACAAGTCCACTATGTGCAGATTTCCAAGTAGAATTAGAACCCGCTAAGTTCAAACAAGTGTTCATGGGTCAATTCTCAATGGGTTGGGAATTCACCTGTGCAGAGAGCCAACTTATGTTATACACAGATTTTAGACTGCACAGCAGTCAGTCCCTCTAATCCTCATTCATTGCTCAACAGTCAATTGTATTATGTTACTTAAATATGTATAAACATTGATGGCTTGAGGGAAGTGGGGCAAGGTGTGGGTGGAGGTAGGTGAGGAGGCAAAAATGGGGACATCTGTAATAGTATAAAAAATAAAGTGCCATGGTTGGTGTGTCTCAGTGGATTACATGCCAGCCTGGGAACCGAAAGGTCACACTGGTTAGATCCCCAGTCAGGGTAAGTGTGTGAGTGGCAGATGAGATTCCCGGTAGGGAGCATGTGAGAAGTAACCGATACATGTATCTCTCACATATGAATGTTTCTTTCCCTCTCTTTCTCCTTCCTTTTCTCTCTCTCTGAGAATAAATAAATAAGATAAACAAAGGAGAAAAAAGGAGAAAAATTACAGTTAAAAAATAAAGTACAGCATAGGAAACATTGTCAATAACATTGTTTATCTACGTGTGATGCCAGTTAGATACAGGAAACATCAGGGGGAACACTTTCTAAAATATACAATTGCCTAACCACTCTGCTGCATACCTAAAACTAATACAAGATAATATTAAGTGTAAATTTTAATTGAAAAATGTTGTGGGCCACTCTACCTGGCACTTGGTTTCAGGAATTATAACCCCCCCTCCTCCCTGCTCCCCCCACACCCCGCCCCCGGCCCCCGTGGCTAAGGCTGTAGTGAACTCCAGAATGTGAGCCACAGGAAACAAAGCTTGTCTCTAGAAGCAAATGCTGCCTCAGTTTCCTCTCCCTGCCCCCAAAGGTTGGTCAGAAGTCAATGACGGGCAAGTCTCCTCACAGTGGGAAGCACCTAAGCCAGACTTGACCACTTGGGAGGCCTTCTTAGAAGGACTGGGGCAGGGGTGGGGGGGGGCTGCAACAAAGAGTGAGCAATAGACCCGTGCCTGCAGGCTATGTGACATAGCCACAGTACCCATGTCCTCTGGGAGAAGCGCTTCCTGGCTCTAATCCCCTTAAGCCTGAATACCTGATGGGGAGGGGTGCAGCTCCTTGCCTTGCTAGAGCATGTCCTGGGGAAAAATTTGGCAGCACAAAGAATTCCTAAAAAACCTGTGAAATCTGCTCTGCTAAGAGTGCTTTCATTTATATGATAAGGGTCCGAGCGGGAAATGAGTATGTCTCTCAAAATTTCTGCAAAACTCTCTTCCTGACAGATACTAACTCATACTAAGCCATCAGATTTCTTTGAAATATTATCCACTGTTTGATCCTTGCTGACGTGTATTCCTGTGTATTACAACCCAATAAAAGCCCCTGGAGGAAGGGGCTCGAGGACTTTTTCCCCCCTGAATAACTGACCACTGCTCATGGCCCTTCCCTCTTGAGGGATCAGCCACCTCTCTTTCCCAAGCAGATTATGTCATGTCATGTTTACTTTCATCCGTGGTGGATTGGGGGACTTGGGAGAAAAGCTGCCCCTGCAGAAAAAAATTAAAAAATTAAAAATGTAAAAATAACATATAAAACAATTAACTATAGTAATTTCTAATCGTAAACTTATAATCATTGTATAATTTCTAATTGTAAAATTTCTAATTGTAGAATGTTTTTACATTTATTAACTGATTATTAGGGAATGTGCTGTTCTTGAAAAGTCATATTCTGACCACCCTGCTTCATTTACCCTAATGAAATCAGATGATCTATGAATAAAAAAGTAACATGTTAGCATTCAGCTTTGCAGCCAAATGAGAAAATGAAAAGTAAAAATTTATAAGAAGATTAGACCTTATTATTTAAAGTGTGGCTCATATATGAGTAGCATCAACATCACCTGGAAGTTGGGCAGAAAGGTGTAATCGCAGGCTCTGTTTCAGACCTACTGAATTATGATTTAATGACACATCACCTCACATCTGTTTGAATGGCTATTACCAAAAAGACAAGACAACACAAGTGGTGAGGATGTGGAGAAAAGGGAGCCCTTGTACACTGTTGGTGGGAATATAAATTGGTATAGCCACTGTGGAAAACAGTGTGGGAGTTCTTTAAAAATTAAAAATAGAAACATCATATGATCTAGGAATTCAACTTCTGAGTGTATATCTGAAGGAAATAAAATAACTAGCCAATATATGGAAACAACCTAAATGTCAATGAATAAATGAATGGATAAAGATGTTTTATATACATGGGGATGAACAAACATAGGTTTATAGTTGTAAGTAAAACACAGAGTTTAATCTTGTTATTTAATATGACACTATTTATTATTATGAATCTATTTTTGTACACCCTTGTACAAGATCTGTCCAGGAAAAGTCATACCATTGTTAATATAATGAGAACAGTTTGTGCAACATTGATGTAACCTGGCAGCCAAGGAGAGTAGACTGGATGTGTATGCATGAAAAATGATGACTTCACTGTACTAGTCACTGGGGGTAGTACATGCTGTTGAGCAAGCATGTGTACTGGATCCCTCACATTCAAAATGAGTGAGTAGAGCAATGAATCTGCATCAAATTTTGTGCTAACCTTGAATATTTTTCCATGAAAACTATTTGGATGATACAGAAGGCCACAGCTATGAGCAACTGGTGATTGGCAGCTTCATCGTGACAACATGTCCCCTCATGCATTCCATCTCGTGCAGAGGTTTTTGGTGAAACATCCAATCATCCAGGTGACTCAGCCCCACTAAAGCCCATATTTGTCACCCTGAGGCTCCTGGCTTTTCCCAACACTAAAATCATCTTTGAAATGGAAGAGATTTCAGACCCTGAATGAGATTCAGGAAAGTATGATGGGACAGCTGATGGCAACTGAGAGAACTATGTGCCTACTTTGAAGGGAACTGAGGCATCACTGTCCTATGTATAATGTTTCTTGAATCTTCTATCTTCTCCAATAAATGTCTCTATTTTTCATATTGCTTGACTGGATACTTTCATGACAGACCTCATGTGTGCATGTGTGTGGGTACACATACATCTAATGAATATGACTATAATGGAATATTACTCAACTATTGAAAAGAAGAAAATACTGCAATTTATAACAACATAGATGAATCTTAAGAGCATTAGGCTAGGGAAATACATTAGAGAAAGAAAGATATTGTATGATAACACTTATCTGGAATCTAAAAAAAGCCAAACTCAGTATAATGATGGTTGTAAGTGACTGAGAGATGATGGGGAAATGTTGATCAAATGGTAGAAAGTTTTATTTATAAGATGCATAAGTTCCGGGGATCTGTAATACAGCAAATGACTATAGTTTACCATATTATACACTTAAAATTGTTAAGAGAGTAGCTCTTAAAAATTCTCATAACAAACTAATAAGTTGTCGTGTGACATAATCAATATGCTAATTTAGCTTCTTATGATAATCAATTTGCAATGTATTTGTGAATCAAATCATTATTTTATGTATACCTTAAACTTACCCAATGTTACATATCAATTATAACTCAACAAATCAGGGGCAAAACAAAAAAACCTTGTTGCTGCAAAGCTACTGTAATCAAGATAGTGCAGCACTGGCCAAGGAGAGATATATAGATGATAAAATAGAATTAAGAGTTCAAAAGAAAGCTTTACATTTACGATCAAACTGGACCAAGGTGGCAAGGCAATTCAATGAAGAGAAGAATTGTCATTTTAGCAAATAGCATTCGGATAACTACTAATAATATGAGAAAGAAGGATGTTCAGTTTTTTCTTTATGCCACATATAAATATCTCAAAATGAATCAAAGATGCATGTATTATAGTTAAAACAATAAAACTCTTAGAAAGAAAGCATGATGTCTGTCCAGAAAGTATGCATCCACACACTATAAAAAATAAAGACATTTATTGAAAAAAAAAAAAAGAAGATACAATGATGCTTCAGTCCCCTGCAGTGTGGGCATCTCAGGATCTCACAGTTCTCCAAACTTTGTTGGTTGCAGCTTGTATGTATTCAGCATTCTCTGGTTTCTGCTTGTTTCAGGCTTTCAAGAACATGGATCACTTTCAACAGATTCTTGACCATCTTTGAAATGTTTGAGCCACACTTTTACTTGCACTGAATTAGTTGCATTGCATCACCCCCCAGAACCTTCTGAGTCATCTGAATAATTTCAATGTTCAAGCTTAAAGCAAAATTTGATGCAGATTAGTTGCTGTACTCACTCACTCATTTTTAATGTGAGGGCCACAGGACACATGCTCACTCAATGGAGTTTACTGCTCCCACGGACTGGTACAGTGAAGTCATCATTATTCATGCATGTGCATTCCAGTCCACTCTCCTTGACTGCCAGGATTACATCGATGACACACAAACTATTCCTGGTAATATAATAACAGCTGGACTGTTTTCTGGACAGACTTTCGTGTAGCAGTAAACTTTGTGGCATAGGGTTAGGCAAATCTTTCTTATATATGACACTAAAAATGAAAGTGGCAAAATTAAAAAAGAAATAAATTTGACTTCATCAAATTTAAGAAATTCTGGGCATCAAAGGCTACCATGAAAAAGAGTGAAAATACAACCTACATAATTAAGGAAATATTTTTAAATAATATCTGAAAAATTGTAGATCTAGAATATATAATCTTTATAAGTTAATAATAAATAGATAATTCATTTTAAAAATGGGCAAAAATCTGAATAGGCATTTATCCCAAGATAATAGACAGAAGACTAATGAAAAGAGGCACAACATTATTAATCATCAGGGAAATGAAAATCAAAGTCACAACGAGATACCATGTCATACCCACTAGGATGGCGATAATAAAGAAAGCACAGATACTAAGTGTTGACAAAGAGGTGGAAAAATTGGAACCGTCAAACACTGCTTGTAGGAATATAAATGGTGCAGCCACTTTGGAAAACAACCTTTCATTTCCTAAAGAGGTTAAACATAGATTTACCATAAAGCATACTAATTTCATTCCCATTGTATACACTCCAAAGAAATGAAAATCTATGTTCACTCAAAAACTGGACATAAACACTCATAGCAGTATTATTTACAATAGCCAACAAGAAATAATCTACATATCCATCACTGATGGATAGATAAAATGTGTTATATCCACACAATAAAAAAGAAATGGAGTACTTATGCATGCTACAATAGAGGTGAGTCTTGAAAACGTTATGCTAAGTGAAAGAGTTTACTCATAGGATATTGTGTACTGTATATGACATGTCCAACCTAGGCAAATCTGTGGAGACAGTAAAATCACTGTAGTGTGGGATCGAAGGTTTGGAAGCTAATGGATATGACTGGCAAGTAGTAGAAGATTTCTTTTGGGGGGGACAAAGATGTTCTAAATTCATTGTGGTTACAGTTTTACAATTCTGACTATACTAAAAGCATTGAATTATACAGTTTGAATGGCTGAATTAATATACTATGTTAATTGTACTTCAAAAAAGGTGTTATGTTAAAAAAAATTCTCAGTGTTTTCTTCCTGCATCTCAGACTGACAAAAAATTGTACGCAGGTGTTAAAGACCAAAGATTTTTTTCTCATTTTCACTATGTTTACTAAGAAGCCTTTGAGGATAACTTTCCTTTTTTTGACTTTTATTGAGGCATAATTGACAAATAAAATTGTAAGGTATTTCAAGTGTACAACATGATTATTTGATATACGTATATGTTGTGAAAGAATATCCCTACTGGGTTTAATTAACATATCCATCACCTCATAAATTTGCCTTTTTAAAAAATTTTATTTATTTAAAAAAATTTTAAAGATTTTTTATTTATTTATCTTTAGAGGGGAAGAGAAGGAGAGAGGGACAGAAATATCAATGTATGGTTGCCTCTCGTGCATCCCCTGCTGCGAACTGGCCTGCAACCCAGGCATGTGCCCTGACTGGGAATCAAATAGAGATCATGTGGTTCGCAGTCCCGAGCTCAATCCACTGAGCTACATCAGCCAGGGCTACATTTTATTTTTTAATTACAATTTACATTCAATATTATTTAATTTTATATTCTGGTGTTCAGCATAGCAATGATTTTTTAAACAGTGATTGCTCAAATGTGTTTGTTTGCTTCTGTTTCTTTCTCATGCTGTAAAATTTTCAATTATGTGCTAAACATGAAACAATTTCTAACTTATTTGTGTCTGTTACTGATTATTTGAAGTATGAGCTTTAGAAAAATTGCATTAACTATTGTCTATGAAAAAGGTATATGAACTAAAATATTTTATAGAACCATCATCAGAATTTAATTTGAAAGTAAAAAATAATGAGAAATGTATATTTGACAATATTGGAGCAAAAATTTATAAGATCTAAAAATCCAGTCTAAAGAAAGAACAGGAGCACCGTGATACTGAAAAAGCAACACTATATAATAAAACCATAGAATTTTTATAGATAACTTTGGCTGTCATTTAAATATATTTATAAAGTATAAAAATATCCATTTATATCTGCCAAATAAACTGTCCTCCTGAAAGGAATCACAAAGAGGAGACCACTCAGAAGGGCGGACATATTGGTTTTCTCCATTTCAGGTAATGCCTTGCTATCCCTCACATGTCATTGTATCTGAAGAATGCATTTCTAGTGCAACTATGGTGAACTGAATTATTTAGAACTGCAAATTCATTAATGCTATTTATTTCATTTTATTTTTTAAAGTTTGTTTTATTTTTTCTATTACCATTTAACCCCCTTGTACTCCCCCCACTGCAATCACCACTTTGTGGTCTATGTTCGTAAATCCTTTTCCGTTTTCAGTCCCTATTTAATTTTACAACATTCTCTTTGACTTTTTAAAAATATGAATATGCCACTCAAATGGTAGAGCTTGAATGTTATGTTTCATATTTTTCAGTATATTGGACTTATTCACAACCCAAAGCAGAACACTAAAATTGAGACTTTAGCCATTTGCATAGTTCTGGAAGGAATAAATAACTTGTATTTGAAGAAAGGAACACAGTTAGCAACAATACATAAATAAGCAAACAAACCAATAAATAAATCATACAGTTCTAGTTAACATACTACCCTTGTCCAAAATGCCAGAGCTTCAGTAGCCTGAATGTGTCATATTTCTTTTGTAGGATACTACTTTTTTTTCAGTGTGAAACTCTGACACTGTGCTATATTATTGAGTAAGCACTAATTTTCCCAAATGGGATGGAAAGAGCATCTTGTAACTGATAATCTGTATCCCTGGAGGCCATCGCTCCATTGCTTTACAATATTTTTGTCTTGTTGATTAGGGCTATCTAGATAGCTACTGAATTCCTTTTCTGTTGCTATTATGTAGCAAATTTCAGGAATACAATTTGTGTCTCTGTCTACATCAGTGTTTAAAATCTAATTACCCTCCGTTTTATAAAAACAGATTTCAAAATAAGATTTTAATTGATCTGGAGAGAACTAAAAAGTATAAACCATTATTTAAGCACTCATTGCTCCTTTATGCTAGGATGACCAAGATACTCTCTAGTTTTTATTAGTTCTGTTTCTCTTCAAGTAGATTTCTATGCAGGCAGAGCTTTGTTGCTAGCATGATAATATCCTTCAATGAAGATAGTGTTATCTCATGTCTCAAAGATGTGAATAATAAAGTTTATCATTTATCAGCTTATTCTACATTGTCCATAGAAAAAAGTAATTTTATCTTACTGAGGGTAAGAGTATTTTATAAGTACCATGGATTTTTAAAAAATGAAATAATAACAGTCAATGACACCTACTGACTTATATGGTTAATCAAGTATTAGAGCTGAAATACATTGATTGGGAAAGGAGATAGGCAATCATGGAATTTTACAAATGGTTAATCCTTCACTGCTGTTTCTTTTAATTCATCTCTGGAAGAGGCTTTGGAATTTATGTCACTGAGATAAGATCTTGAAAAGAAGCATATTTAATAAGACAGAGACTTGTTTTTGAAATCCAGCTCTGTCTTTGACTGTTTTCTGTCAGAGATTTCTTATGTGAGTCCCACAATTTGTCTGCTGAGATGAATTCCAAGGGTAAACCAAGGGCCTAAATTTTATAAATAATAAGAGCCTAGAGCCCATTTGCTGACAGGGCTCCTCACACACTCTGAGTCCTGGGAAGAACCTCAGACCTGAACTCTTTCTCAGCTTCCCCCACCATGCTTTGGTTATTTACCCTATGGGATTCAACCACAACAAGGAAACCTTAGTCTTGTCTTTCTATCAATGGAACAAGACCTGCCTCATCCAATCAGAACTGTACACTTTGGATACTTTATTTACATAAAATGGACCTAATTGGGAATTCAGGAGGGAAGTTACGCTATAAATGGTGGCCTCCCCTGTGTTTCAGTGGAAAACTATTTAGGTTGATGCTACCTGAACTGTCTCCTTGGCTGCAGCTCCTTTTTGTTTAAATAGTTGCTCTCTACTTTTTATTACAGTCCAAGATTAATTTGGCATACACATATAACCTCTCTAAACTCAATTTCCTCATCTAATCCTAATTACCACACAGTATGATAGTGAGCATGAAATGAAACCACCCAGGTTTAGCACATAGCAAATGGAAAGCATACTCCACAGCATTTCATTCCCTCTGCATTTCTGTAGAATCTACAACACATCCTATAACTTCACTTTTTCCTCAATAGTCACAAAGGTCAGGACAGGGGCAGGATTTTACCATTGCTATAGGGGAGAAGGTCCAGAGCAATATCTTCAAAGCAAATGTGGGGTCTCTGGGAAGATCACTCCTCTTCCTGGCTCCTAGGAGCAGTAATTTCTTTTTACTCTTCTCTATGTAAAGTTCCAGCTGAGTCATGATGAGTTATAACTCTTATACAACAGATATTTGTATTAGAAGTAGAGGGATTGGTGGCTGACATATTGGGTTCTAAGATATTCTGATTAGTAAGTAAGGTGCACAACATGTTTTGTGCTGTTTGTGTTATTTTCTGTCTTTGCTTTTTAAAAAAGTATATTTTGTTGATTATGCTATTACAGTTGTCACATTTTTTCTCCCCTTTTTCCCTCATCTACTGCGCACCCTCCCACCCTCCAGCATCTGCCCCTTCTTAGTTCATGTTCTTAGGTTGTACATATAAGTTCTTTGGCTTCTCTGTCCTATACTATTCTTAACCTCCCCCTGTCTATTTTATACCTACTAATTATGCTTCTTATTTCATGTACCTTCCCCCTCACCCTCTACACTGATAAAACCCTCCATGTGATCTCCATTTCTGTGATTCTGTTCTTGTTTTAGTTGTTTGCTTAGTTTTTGGTTTTTCTTTTTTATGTTCAAGTGTTGATAGTTGTGATTTTGTTGTCATTTTACTGTTCATAGTTTTTTATCTTCTTTTTTTTCTTACCTAAGTCCCTTTAACATTTCATAGGGGGTTGATAATGATGAAGTCCTTAACTTGACCTTATCTGGGAAGCAGTTCCATTCGAAATGATAGTTTTTGCTGGATAGAGTAATCTTGACTGTAAGTCCTTGCTTTTCTTGACTTCAAATACTTCTTTCCAGCCCCTTTTTGTCTGAAAGGTTTCTTTTGAGAAATCAGCAGATAGTCTTATGTGAACTCTTTTGTAGGTAACTGTTTCCTTTTCTCTTGCTGCTTTTAACATTCTCTCTTTATGCCCTGGGTAGTATAGCTCAGTGGATTGAGTGTGGGCCTGAAAACCAAAGGGTCACTGGTTCAATTCCCAGTCAGGGCATATGCCTGGTTTTTGGGCCAGGTCCCCAGTAGGGGACACATGAGAGACAACCACAGAATGATGTTTCTTTCTCTCTCTTTCTTCCTCCCTTCATTTCTCTAAAAATAAATAAGTTAAATCTTTTAAAAACATTTTCTCTTTATATACAATCTCAGGGAATTTAATTATGATGTGCCTTGGTGTGTTCCTCCTTGGGTCCAATTTCCAAGCTTCCTGGACTTCCTGGATATCTATTTCCTTTGCCAGAGTGGGGAAGTTTTCCTTCATTATTTGTTCAAATAAGTTTTGAATTTCTTGCTCTTATTCTTCTCCTCCTGGCACCTCTATAATTCGGATATTGGAGCACTTATAGTTATCCCACAGGTTCCCAAGACTCTCCTCATTTGTTTGAATTCTAGTTTCTTCATTTTGTTCTGGTTGGATGTTTATTTCTTCCTTTTCCCCCCAAATTGTTGATTTGAGTCCCAGTTTCCTTCCTTCCACTGTCGGTTCCCTGTATATATATTTACCTTTATTTCACTTTGTATATCCTTCATTTCTTCCTTACTTTTGCAACAGAACTCAATCACTTCTGTGAGCATCCTGATTACCAATGTTTTGACTCTGCATCTGACAGGTTGGCAATCTCATCATCACTTAATTCTTTTTCTAGAGTTTTGATCTGTTCTTTCAGTTTGGCCATATTTCTTTGTCTCAGCACACCTGTTATGTTGTAAGGGGTATTTGCCAGGGTGAGGTAACCCTCTTTGCTGAACTGTGGCACTGTCTGTGGGGGAGGGGTCAGAGAAGGAACAATGCTGCTTGCTCGGCTCTTGCCCCACTTTCCGTCACTTGTCTCACCTCCTGCAAATGGATTGTGCCCTTTCAGGTTCTGACTCCTAAATGGGTGGGTTTGTGTATGTTCTAGGATCCTGTAGGCCTCTCCTACAAACTCCCCTGAGATACTGGGAGTTTCTCCCATCTTCACAATCCCCACAGAACTTTACAGCCAGAGGTTTTGAGTCTTCAGTTTTTTGGTCAGACAGCCCCACCTCGCCTGCATGGTCACTGCCTTGCAGCGAGTCCTCTCAGCCCAGCAGCCCATCTCTGCTCTTCCTACTGGTCTGGATGAATGTTTCTTTAACTGCTTTGTTGTCAGAGTTCCATGAAGTTTGGTTTTCTGGCAGTTCTGGTTGTTTATTGTGTTTGAATTTGTTGTTATCCTTTTTCTGGTTGGGCAAAGAAGCAAAGCATTTCTGCCTGTGCTTCCATCTTGACTAGAAATCTGTATCTGCTTTTTTCCAGGAATACAAGATAATGTGTGCACATACACAAAATATATTTATATACATAAACATGCCATTTTATTTTAAATAATCACATAAACTGACATAAGCTAACATAAATCATTATGATTATACATACATTTTTGTCTCCATCAGAGGCCAACTTGAACCAACTAAAACTTTTCTGGGGCTTTTATTCCCATTACTAACCTTTCTCCACTGCCATTCACCCAATCCCTTCTTCATGGTTGCCCTATGGATTCATGAGAAACTGAATATTGTAGCTGCCTGGCACTCTGAAATGTTTGTAAAACTTGATGGCTTTTTATATTTTTGGTCCCTGGCTGTAGACATCCTATTACAAAGTTTTAGCCTACTGTTCTCTGTCATATCATCATATCCCACTTTTTATTCTTTTTTAAATTTAATTATTGTTCAAGTACAGTTTTCTGCCTTTTACTCCCATTCCAGCCTACCCCCTCCAGTGCTTCCTACATCCCTCCCATTTCCACCCCCCTTAGGTTTTGTCCATATGTTCTTTATACTAGTTCCTGTAAATCCTTTCCCCTTTCCCCTGAAATCCCACTCTGCTCTGGTAACTGTCAGCCTGTTCTCTATTTCAGTGTCTGATTATATTTTGCTTGCTTGTTTATTTTGTTGTTTAGCTTCCTGTTAAAGGTGAGGTCATATGGTATTTGTCTTTCACCTCCTGGCTTATTTCACTCAGCATAATGCTTTCCAGTTTCATCCATGCTGCCGCAAAGGGTAGGAGCTGCTTCTTTCTTTCTACTGCATAGAATTCCATTGTGTAAATGTACCATAGTTTTTTGATCCATTCATTTATTGATGGAAACCTAGGTACCTTCCAGCACTTGGCTATTATAAATTGTGAACTGCTATGAACATTGGGGTGCATAGGTTCTTTTGGATTGGTGTTTCAGGGGTCTTAGGATATAATGCTAGCAGCAGAATTGCTGGGTCAAAAGGCAGGTCCATTTTTAGTTTTCTGAGGAAATTCCATACTCTTTTACAAAGTGGTTGTACCAGTCTGCAATCCCACCAACAGTGAACTAGGGTCCCCTTTTCCCCACAACCTCTCCAACACTTGTTGTTTGTTGCTTTGTTTATGATGGCCATTCTTACCAGAGTGAAGTGGTATCTCATTGTGGTCATAATTTGCATCTCTCTGATAGCTAGCAATATTGAGCATCTTTTCATGTGTCACTGGATCCTCTGTGTGTCCTTGGAGAAGTGTCTGTTCAAGTCCTTTGTCCACTTTTTAATTATGTTGCATGTCTTCTTGGAGTGGAGTCATGTAAGTTCTTTATATATTTTGGAGATGAAACCCTTATCTGAGGTATCATTAGCAAATATGTTTCCCCATACAGTTGGTTCTCTTTTTACTTTAATACTGTTTTCTTTAGCCATGCAGAAGCTTTTTATTTTGATGAGATCCCATTTGTTTATTCTTTCGTATATTGCTCTAGGGGACATATCAGTAAAAATGTTCCTGCATGAAATATCTGAGATTTTCCTGCCAATGTTCTCCTCTAGGACTTTAATGGTTTCATAGCTTATATTTAAGTCTTTTATCCACCTTGACTCTATTTTGGTGTATGGTGTAAGTTGGTGCCTGAGTTTCCTTTTTTTGGCATATAGCTGTCCAGTTCTCCCAACACCATTGGTTGAAGAGGCTATTTTTACTCCATTTTATGTTGATGCCCCTTTGTTCAGTATTAATTGACCATGAAGACTTGGGCTTATTTCTGGGCTCTCTGTTCTGTTCCATTGGTCTATGTGCCTGTTTTTATGCCAGTACCAGGCTGTTTTGATTACAGTGGCCTTGTAATACAGTTTGATATCAGGTATTGTGATCCCTCCCACCTTGTTCTTCTTTCTCAAAATCGTGGCTGCTATTTGGGGTCATTTATGGTTCTATATAAATTTTTGAAGTGTTGGTTCTATGTCTGTGAAATATGCCATTGGTACTTTAATAGGTATTGCATTGAATCTGTAAATTGTTTTGGATAGTATGGCCATTTTGATGATGTTAATTCTTCTAACCTATGAACATGGTATATGTTTCCATTTGTATGTGTCTTCCTTGATTTCTTTCTTCAGTGTTGTGTAGTTTTCTGCATACAGGTCTTTTACCTCCTTGGTTAGGTTTATTCCCAGATATTTTATTTTTGGTTTTTTGTATATTGAAAGGGATTTTTTTCTTGATTTCTGCTTCTGCTGATTCATTGTTAGTGTACCAAAATGACTTTGATTTTTGGATATTGACATTGTATCCTACTTTTTGCCAAATTCATTTATTAGGTTGAGCGGTTTTTGAGTGGAGTCTATAGGATTTTCCATGTACACTATCATGCCATCTGCAAACAATGACAATTTTGTTTTCTCTTTTCTGATTTGGGTGACTTCTATTTCCTTTTTTTCTCTGATTGCTTTGCTTAAAACTTCCAATACTATATTAAATAGAAGTGGTTAAAGTGGACAATCTTGTCTTGTTCCTGATCTTAGTGGAAAAGATTTTAGTTTTTGAGTATGATGTTGAGTACATCATACACCGTTGGGTATGATGTTGGCTGTAGGTGTTTCATATATGGCCTTTATTATGTTTAGGAATGCTCCCTCTATTCCCACTTTGCTGAGTGTTTTTATCATAAATGGGTGTTGTACCTTATCAAAAGCTTTTTCCGCATCTATTGATATGATCATGTGATTTTTGTTTTTGCTTTTGTTTATGTAATGTATTACATTTACTGATTTGTGAATATTGAACCATCCTTGCATCCTTGGGATGAATCCCACTTGGTCATGGTGTATGAACTTTTTGATGTATTGTTGGATGTGGTTTGCTAATATTTTGTTGAGGATTTTAGCATCTATGTTCATCAGCGATATTGGCCTGAAGTTTTCTTTCTTTGTTGTTGCTTTATCTGGTTTTGGAATTAGGATGATCCTGGCTTCATATAAAAAGTTTGGGAGTCTTCCATCATTTTGAATTTTTTGGAATAGTCTGTAAAGAATAGGGGTTAGCTCTTCCTTAAATGTTTTGTAGAATTCTCCTGTGAAATCATCTGGTGCAGGGCTTTTGTATGACAGGAGTTTTTTGATTACTGCTTCAATTTCATCTGCTGTCATTGGTCTGTTCAGGCTTTCTGCTTATTCTTCATTAAGTTTTGGAAGATTATATTTTTTCTAGAAATTTGTCTATTTCACCCAGGTTTTCAAATTTATTGGCATACAGTTCTTCATAGTAATTTCTTACAATCCTTTGTATTTCTGTGGTGTCAGTTGTAATCTCTCCTCTTTCATTTCTGATTGTGTTTATTTGAGTCCTCTCTCCTCTTTTCTTGATGAGCCTGCTTAAAGGCTTGTCAATTTGTTTATCTTTTCAAAAAAAATAGCTCTTGGATTCACTGATCCTTAGAATTGTGCTTTTAGTTTCTATGTCATTTAATTCTGCTCTGATCTTGGTTATTTCCTTCCTTCCCCTTGCTCTAGGCTGTCTTTGTTGTTGTTCCTCACGTTCTTGTAGGCGTTGGGTTAGGTTGTTTGTTTGAAATGTTTCTATTTTCTTTAGGTAGGCCTGTATTGCTATGAACTTCCCTCTCAGAACTGCTTTGCTGTGCCCCATAAGTTTTGGGTTGTTGCGGGTTTATTTTTATTTGTTTCCAGAAACTTTTTGATTTCTTTCCTAATTTCATTCTTGACCAATCTCCATGATTTGGGGTGTTTTGGGTCTTTTCCCTTGGGGTTGGTTTCCAGTTTCAGTCCCTTGTGGTCAGAGAAAATGCTTAGGATGATTTAATTTTCTTGAATTTGTTGAGGTTTGTTTTGTGTCCTATAATGTGGTCTATCTTTGAAAATGTTCCATGTGCACTTGAAAAATATGTGTATTTAGCTTCTTTGGGATGAAGGGCTCTATATATATCAGTTAAGTCCATTTCATCAAGGGCATTGTTCAATGCCACAATATCTTTGTTGATATTTTGTTTGGAAGATCTGTCCATATTTCACAGAGGGGTGTTAAAATCCCCTACTATAATTGTGTTGCTGTTAAAACTTTCTTGAAGCCCTCTAAGATTTTCTTTATATATCTGGGTGCTCCTATGTTGGGTGCATATATGTTTACAAGGTGTATGTCTTCTTGGTGGGGTTTTCCCTTGATTACTATGAAGCGACCTTATGGGTCTCTCTCCATGGCCCTTTTTCTGAAGTCTATTTTGTCTGATATGAGAATTGCTACGCTGGCTTTTTTTCCCTGTCCATTTGCTTGGAAAATTTGTTTCCAGCCCTTCACTCTTACTCTGTGTAGATCTTTTCTCCTATGGTGGGTCTCTTGTAGGCAGCATATGTATGAGTCATGCTTTGTTATCCATTCAACTATTCTATGTCTTTTGATTGGAGCATTTAATCCATTTATGTTTAAGGTTATTATTGATAGGTACTTCTTCATTGCCATTTTTGTACCTGTGTTCCTCTGTCTCACTCTCTTTTCTTTTCTTTCCTTAAAACAGTCCTTTTGGCATCTCTTACAGAGCTGGTTTGGTGGAGGCATATTCTTTTAGACTTCTTTTGTCTTGGAAGCTCTTCATTTGGCCTTCTATCATGATTGAGAGCCTTTCTGGGTAAAATAGCCTTGGTTGCAAGCCTCTGGTTCTCATTACTTGGAATATTTCTTACCATTCTCTTCTTCCTTGGAGAGTTTCCATTGAGAAGTCAGCAGCTAACCTTATTGGGGCTCCCTTGCATGTTACTTCTTTTTTCTCCCTTGTTGCCTTTAAGATTCTCTCTTTGTCTTGGAATTTTGCCATTTTAATGATGATGTGTCTTGAAGTGGGCCTCTTTGGGTTCCTCTTGATTGGGACTGTCTGTTTTGCTTGAATTTGTGTGACTTTTTCTCTCACCCAAATAGGGAAATTTTTCATCATTACTTTTAAAAATAGGTTTTCTATCACTTCTTCTTTTTCTTCTTCTTCTCCATCTGGTATCCGTATTAATTGAATATTATTATGTTTCATATTGTCTTGCATTTTTCTTAATCCATCTTCATTCTTTCTGAGCCTATTTTCCTTTTCTCTCTCTTTCTGAGAGTTTTTTCTACTTTGTCCTCCAACTCACTGATCTGATCTTCTGCTTCATATATCCTGCTTTTGATTCCTTCTACTGTGTTCTTCAGTTCAGAAATTGTATTTTTCATCTCCTCTTGGCCCTTTTGGATAGTTTCTATTTCCTTTTTCATGTTGATATAGTTTTCAGTGAGTCCATTATAGTTTCCCTGTAGTTTCTGGTAGCTCATTGTGAGCTCTTTGAATTTCCTGATAACCAGTGCTTTGAATTCAATATCTGATAGTTGACTTGGCCTCTATTTCATCTAGCATTCTTTGTTAGGCTTCCTTCTTTCCTTTTGTTTGGGGATTGTTTCTTTGTTTTCCCATTGTTTGTGGGATTCTTCTTGTTAGCTTCAGCTTCTTAAATTGCTTTATTCTAGCTTCCTGGATTTATGGTGTGAACTTCTGTGGTATAATCCCTGGGAGATTCAGTGGTGTAGTCTATTTGATCTCCCAAGCTCACTGGTCTTTGGCTGTCCTTTAAGTTGGCTCAGTGTTTGTGTTTGGATTTTTGTTGTTTTGGGGTCTTTCTTTTGTGGGTTCTTCCCACCAGCTGGTTAACTGATGGTCCCTGTGTTCACCACCTGTTTCAATTTGTTGTACTGATGAGGGCAAGTTGTGTTGAAGCTAGTTCTTCCATCAGTTTTGAGGATTCTCTTTAGCTCCTGTTCAGTTGTTTGTACTGGGCAGGTTTCTTCACTATTTAGTTGTATTTCCAGATAGGTCTTCTATTGAGGTTTGTGTGGTTTCTACTCCCTCTACTTTCTTCTGTTGTTATCTGTTGGTGGTTCCTTTGTTGTTGGTTTTTTTTCCAGTGGGTATCCTGGTGTTCACGGCTTCCACCTACTCTTTTTTGTGTGTGATTAGTTGGAGGTGGAAGCAAAATGGTTTATGACAGCAGGAGAGTATTCTGTGGTATTTAAAGTAGCAGCTGGTAGAGAATAGATAGGAGATCTTCAGGCTATGTATGGTATTAACCGTAATCTTCAACCCAACCAGCCACTTTTAAGAAAGGATGGACAGAAGATAAGACTCTTGTGGAGGGAAGGCTTGTGAGTTGGATCTAGAAAGCAGTGAGGTTGTTGGAGGTCAGATTCTGAGATAAGGTGAGAGTAAAAGATAGTAAATAGGCGTAGCGTATGAGCAAATAGAGTTAACCACTACAGTAATAGAGTTCAGGAAACTGTGAAGTGGGCAAAGATCCAGGAGAAGAGTTGTGAAGTATTTACGTTGTATATATAGAACAGCTATTATTTACAATAATATTAGAGCGACAATAATATGATAGAATCTATGTGATCTGCATGACATGAATAGGGGGTAAAGAAATTTGAGTAGTGTGCTAAAAGAACACTGGTGATGTGAAGTATAGAAAATTAGCAATCCACTGTGCAGGAGAGGACAGGGAAACCTGTCAAATGATACAACATAACCAGCCAAGGCATAGAAAAGCATATCGAAAGAAGAGGAATACAAAGATACTATTAAAATAAAAGATGTAAGAAAAATGAAAAAAGTAATACAAATATGCAGTGACTTATAGTTTCTCTGCTATAGCAAAATAAGATTTATCTCACTGTCTCAGCTGTTGGGGTGCTCCCTCTTTGGATCCAACTCTGGTCTTTTCACAGTTCCAAATTTTTTTGTCTCACTTGTGTGTAAAAAAGAAAAAAAAAGGCAGGAGAAGGGAGGAAGAAGTGATAAGTTTGGAAAGAAAAGAAGAAGAAATAAAACAAGGAAGAAGAAAAGAGAGGAAAAAGATACTGAAAGGTAATACAATAATAAAATTAAAAAATAAAAGATTACTTCAATAACAAAACAAAACCAAAAAAACAAAAACACCTCTTGTTGGTTTCCAGTTGGCCAAATTGGTTTTTCTGGTCTTATTGACTGCAACAGGCTGAGGGCCTTTCTCCCTTCTCCATGCGTACCCAGCCATTCTTGTGAGCACTCTCCCAATATCTAGCCTGGTGCCTCTCCCCAGCACTCCACACAGGGAATCTAGGTCCTCTTCAGAGCACTCTTTCCCTGGGAGTCATCGTGGTGGGCTGGGGTTTGGGTGTGCGCGTGCTCGGCCAGGCCGCCTGTCCGCAGGTTTGGGCGCAGACCCTTCCCTGTGCTATGGGGGAACACAAGGCCTTCCGCCCAACCTTGGGTACCTGCCAGGCTGGGTGGGGAGTAGGCCAAGCAAGCTGTCGCAGGAGGATTCCCCCAAACAGTTTAGTTTTTGAGATTCCTTCCACTCAAGCCTGCCCAGAACAGCCCAATTCTCCAGCCAGACCCGTGACTATCGGAGTTGGAGCCCGACACTGTGGCCCCAATTCTCCCAAGCTGGGCAACCACAGACTTCGCAGGTGATCATGGCCCTTTGGCCTTATTCCCCACTCTGCCACCTCAAGGAACCAGTTCTCTCCCGGTGTTGCCCAAACCTTGCTTGGCCGGGGAGGGAGGAAGCTGATGACCTGGCTCTTTCCCAAGGACCCTGCGGCAGACCCAGGTCTCCCAAAAAGTCCATGGTAGACCTGCCAGGCACCGGGCAGCAGGCACGGGCCAAGGCCAATGCCGCTCCTGTTTTTGCTCCAGTCCCTGAGACCCTACTGTCCTGCAGCCGTGCCCTTACCATCTGCTTTTTCAGTCTCCGCTACAATTTCTGGTCTCTTATTTTCATATATGCTGGGGAACTGTTGGCTATTTGCTCTATTCCTCCGTAGATCGTCCAGGTTTTTCTCTCACGTGTAGGGGAGCGGAATCCACTCGTCCTACTCCATCGCCGTCTTTCTTCTATCCCCACTTTTTATTCTTACTTTAAGTTCCTGGGATTTTAATCCTTCCTAGAATTAAAAGTTTGATACCTGAAGTTTTAAGGCTAAAGCACCATATTCACTTCTTCATGAACTCAGTTCATTTTGAGTCTATGTATTTTATTATCTGCACCATTCTTTCACAGTTTTTAAACACTATCTAATATTGTCATGCTTTTACATACGTATTCTTTCAAACTGGATGCTAAACTCTTAAATGGCATTATTTATTACATAATGTACCAAAGTTCTTCAAATCTAGTGATACCCTGTATCCAGGAGAGGACGATTTACTGCTGCTTCTCACACATGAAGTAACTGTGGCACTTTTTTTTTTTACATTTTTGAATTGGGCTAGTCTTAAAGTATAATTAATTAAATAATACATCTCATAGATGCTATGTGATCTGGTGACTAAATTCAATGCTTCTGCTACTTTATTTACATGTTTTATGTATTTTATATTCTAATTAATTTTACGTATTTTGTATATTACATGCTAATTAGTAGAAAAATTACATTTAATATCTTACCTAATTTATCATGTCTATTATATCTGGTTCACCCTTTTAACATGCCTAACTGAGAAATGGACCTGTAACTTTATATAAAAGGGTTAAAGAAATATTCTGCTAGTTAGTCTGTTGGTTTGGTCAATGGGGTTTTGCTCATATTCCCACGGAGAATGGGAAGTTAATATAACTTGCTTCTTTTTTTATCACTAGCATTTTCCTCAATGCCTGACATATGAGAACTCAAAGTTTATTGAATAGATGAGTAAATTAATAAGGAATTAAATTCAATTCAAATATTCAGACTAAGTATAACTGATGTTCTTCAACAAATTACTTTAACAACATGGTAATTTTAGCGGTTATGGATGAGTTTCTAGGGTTTAATTCAATCAGAAAAAGAGAATGTACATGTACCTGAGAATAAATTAACCTTTCTCATGTACATTAGTATGAACTTTCACTGTATTTAGTTTCACACAAACATCCACGGACAATTTTAATGTTCCTACTCTGTTAAGGGTTGTCCTGTTTTTGTAGCATTGGCCACCTGGATCAACTACAAAAGCTCCAAGTGGTTGGTATTACATTGGCTTTTAAGGCAATAACAGTTTTTGTTGTGGAGGAATTATCTTCCAATCTACAATGTTATTCCCTGCTATTATTAATTCCAAAGCTGAGAATTAAACCAGGCCTAATCATGAGCCACTGGTTATACTTAATTGTCCAACTGAATTGCAAAGTAGGTTTTGATCAGGACAGCAATTATTTCAAGTGATACTTGTGTCTGTAGATTTCATTTTGTACAGATTCCCAGTACATTACATGTGTCAATTCAAATCTCACACATTCATATCTGCATTAGTCACACTCATCTTCTTGTCCCAATCTATTAAATGCCTATCTCTAACCATAAAACACAAGTGAGAATGAATGAGATATAATTTTATATATAACTATGTAATTAGTTTTATCCCCTTTTATCTTCAAGTTTTGTTACTCTTTTTCCCCACACTGGAGTGGATTTATGTCGTTTTTGCTTTATTTTCATTTCTGTCTATTGTATACAATCTTGTAATTATGTTCTCTTTTCATAAGTTTTTTCCTTTTTCAACTGAAGGGATTTTCAGAGGGGGCTCCTTTTCTTTAGTAATCATGACAAATTTACATACATTCTCATTTATTTTCTCATTTAGTCCTAGTTATAATTATCTAACTTTATAAATGTGTATAAACAAAGCTCAGGAAAGCTCTATAGCTTGTCTTAGGTAAAGCAGCCAGATTCTCCCTGAATCTGATTCTAAACTGTCCTGTTCTTTATTCTTTTCTGATATTTCATAGATGCTTACAGATTTATGCAGTTGTTCTTAAATGTTTGACAAGATTTATTGCTGTTTAATAAGCTTGACTTACTGCTGCTATAAAGATTTTTGAAATATTAACTTCCTTTAGTTGCTTTAATCATTTGATGTGTCTTACCATGTAGTTGAATTATGGTAGTCACTGTCTCTGAGTAGTTGTTCATGCAGAACGCTGGGAAATTAGCAGAATCAACAATTATACTGACATTCATGAATCCAGATTATGGGAAGTAGCACTACTGTTGTATAAAGGCCAAAATTTATCAATTACGATTTTCAACCTGGAGTTAGCCAATGGACAGGACACCTTGTTGTTGGGTCCTCTTAAAAGATAACATTGATAGAATCTGTACAATTGTAATCTTGGAGAATTATAGGTGCTCTAAAGCCTATAGATATGTCATACTGAAAAAGACCTTTGAAGCTCACATATGTCATCCCTATCTTCCAAAATTAAGTGGTATGTATAAAATAGACAGGGGGTGGTTAAAAATAGTATAGCAAATAGAGAAGCCAAAGAACTTACATGTAGGACTCATGGACGTGAACTAAGGGGGGAGGATGCTAGTGTGAGTGGGTTGCAGGGTTCAGGAATAAAGGGGAGAAAAAATGGGACAACTGTAGTAGCATAATCAATAAAATATACATTAAAAATAAAATAAATTTACACACCTTATCATGGATATAAAATAAGAATTTTATTTGTCTCCTAAACTTAGTCAGCATGTACTTTGAGAGGAGAAAATTCTGGTATATGAGCAAGCAAATTCTTTGTACTATGTTCTGGTTATTAGCATCCAGGGACCATTTGTTTTCTTGACCCAAAAATATAGATAGCACATATAATTTGTTTCCTTGACCAAAACAATATGTAAGTCACATATAATTGTCATAGTACAAGGAAAGACTCATTATTTACAGGATGTTTTGTCCTGTCTGGATTCTTGGAAGATTCTGTTGCATATGAGAAGAGATGTGAACTGATTCTGTATTAAACATTATTTAGTGTATAAATATCAAGTGGTTATTTTTATACAAATCAAAGTTGACTTGTACTATCCATTCATAAGCTTTTCTCAAACAATAAGAATCTTTCTAACTCTCATACTCTTGACTGGAAGCTCAGTTTGAATTCTTGAGATTTCTTTTCAAACTTAGTAAACTGATAACACCTTATGATTCTAGGAAAGAAAATGACAAGACCGCTGAACTTTTAAGAAGATTGTCCTAGCATAAAGATATGTATGTATATGCACATGTGTGTATAGGTATACACATGTATAGATGCATAACATGTTCTTTCTTCTTTAAAAATGCCCAGTCAATATTAGTAATTTTTGTAAAACAGAGAAAAAAATCACAGTGAAACAGAATAGTTTTCTTTTTTCAGAATGTTAAGGCAAGTGTACAAATAAAAGACCTATAATAGAATTGCTTTCTCCAACAGAATTATAGCATAATTACTGAAGGACCATAATATATTTTTTACTAGTCTGTTAGAATTTTCTACTATTTTTATTCCTTAGAAAATGTTACTATACTAAACTCAGGATAGAGGTCACAGTCCACATTTTGACAAATAAATAAGTACAAAAGTAATAACGTTACATAGAAAATCTTGTATTCATATTCTATAGCTAATGCAGAACTTTAACTAACTTACTTTAACCCTTAGCTAACTTTAACCCTTACTTTAGTTACATTAATTAATAATCTAAACTACTTCAAGATTCATCTGAATAAGAATTCACTAATGTACAGTACAAAACTACCTATTCGCATAAGAAAGTCTTTATTTTAGTTATAAATTCAAAGAATCTTCTGGGTCCTTATATTCCTTAATCTTTTCAATGGAAGCAAAGTGAATAAATGTGCCTATGCAATCTTAGTACTTTTAGTTTAAGAGAAACATGGCTAGTCTTAAAATACAATGATTTCCAACAAAATATTTCAAAGAGACATTAGCCATCCAAGAGGAAAAATGTCTGAGAAGGCTTGATCAAGTCACAAGGATATCACTTGAGCCAATGTACTTATTTGTGATTGAAGTTGCACTTTTTATGGATTTTTAGTAATTTTTTCTTTAGCTATCTTGAGCCATGTAGTCTTTTGTCACTTAAAAGGGAAAGAATCGTTAAGTACAAAGTGTTTTATGGTGATGAAGAACCTAGATTCTGAAATCAGGCTGAAAGGTTTAAATCCTAGCCCCACCACTTGCTGATTACATGGCCTAGTACAAGTTTCTTAAATTCTCTGTGCCTCAGTTTCATCAGAACAGAGGTGCAACATTAGTTTAAAAATTAGATAAGAAATAGTGTCAACTAGTTTGTTAAATATATGTGTTTATTTTTTTCAGATCCCAAATCAAATTTTAAACTTCTACATGATGAGTCCTTTCTACTGAATTCCACTCATGCTAATTGCATTTGTCCTCTCCCCAATGCCTACTTAAGAAGAAATTATTATTGACCTAACGAGTAGTTCAAAGTGGCAAAATACTACAAAAGAGGATAGTTTTGCACATGTCCATAAAAAATTATCTTTTTAATTTGTTTGTTTGTTGACCCAGGGGACTGTGGGATCCCGAGGTAACTTGCTGGCCTTTTTGGATTCTTGTTTTCTTGTCTTAAGACTCTTGCAGGCAAAATATCCTTCATCCCAGAATAATTTAAACCACAGATTATCAAAATGGGAGATGGATAAAACTAATATGGTGGTATGTGCCAAATATATAACTCAATATAAACATATATATATTTATAAATAAAAATAAAAATCAATAAAACAGAATGAATCATTTCTATATAAATAAAAAAGAAGAAGGATATGAATTTTTTCTATAGATTTAGAAACCAAAACATAGGGAGAAGAAGAAACTCCCTTAATATAGAAATAAATGTTATATGTACAATTAAGAAAGACTAATTTAAAAAGTAAGAGAATTATTTTCCAACCAGTTTATCACATGTGGCTATATCCTCTCTCACAGCTCAGGGTGTGAGGAGCCACAAATTTACAGCAGAGCACATTCAAACCCATGCTCACTTATAGTGGAGCAATCCAGACATACCAATTCACCTGATGTGCACAGCTTCAGGATGGTGAGGACACCTGAGTTCCCAGAGAAAACCTGCAGACATGGGGAGAATGTGCAAACTCCACACAGACAGTGGCTCAGGGCTGCCAGGAATCAACTTTTTTCTCAACAATGTTGAATGAAATGACATTGCTTGAGAACTTGCTGTACAATGTTATATATCAATTATACCTTGATTTGAAAAAAAACTCACTATGGTACTCATTTCACAATTATAATATATATATATATATATATATATATATATATATATATATATATATATATAAACCCATTATGGTCTACAACATAAGTGTACACAATATTATTTGTCAAATTATACCTTCATAAAACTAAAAAAGTTAAAAATAAGTGAATAAACAATACAAAATGAAGAAGAAAGAACCAATGGATTCAGGAAACATAGCTCAGCTAGAAATGTTCTAGGGAAAGAGATGAAAGAGAGCCCTAGAAAGGTTTATAATTCAACTAGGAATTTAATACAGTATTTCTTTTTTTAATATATATTTACTGATTATGCTATTACAGTTGCCCCATTTTTCTCTCCTTTAGCCTCCTATATCTAGGCTCCCATTCCCTCCAGCATTCCCCTCTCCTTAGTTCATGTCCATGAGTCATACATATAAGTTCTTTTGCTTCTCCATTTCCTATACTGTTCTTAACCACCCCCTATTTTTGTAATTTAAACATTTTTTAAATTGTTGCTCAAATACAGCTTTCTGCCTTTTTCCCCAACCCTTCCCTACCACCCCAGCCCTCCCTCCCTCCCTCCCCTGTTTCAACCCCCCTTGTTATTGTCCATGTGTCCTTCATAATTGTTCCTGCAAACCCTTCACCCTTTCCCCCTATAATCCCCTCCCCTCTGGTCACTGTCAGTCTGTTCTCAATTTCAGTGTATTTGGTTATATTTTGCTTATGCATTTTGTTGATTAGGTTACTGTTAAAGGTGAGATTGTATGGTATTTATCTCTCACTGCCTGGCTTATTTCATTTAGCATAATGCTCTCCAGTTCCATCTATGCTGTCTCAGAGGGTAGAAGCTCCTTTCTTTCTTCTGCATAGAATTCCATTGTGTAAATGTACCATAGTTTTTTGATCCATTCATTTAGTGATGGGCACTTAGGTTGCTTCCAGCACTTGGCTATGGTAAATTGTGCTGCTATGAACATTGGGGTGCATAGGTTCTTTTGAATTGGTGTTTCAGGGCTCTTAGGATATAATGCTAGAACTAGAATTGCTGTGGCAGTTCCATTTTTAGTTTTCTTAGAAAATTCCATACTGTTTTCTGTAGTGGCTATACAAGCCTGTAATCCCACCAACAGTGTACTAAGGTTCCCTTTTCTACACAACCTCTCCAATAGTTGTTGTTTGTTGATTTGTTTATGATGGCCATTCTCGATCATGTGAGATGATATCTCATTGTGGTTTTAATTTTCATCTCTGATAGCTAGCAATACTGAGCATCTTTTCATATGTCTCTGGACCCTCTGTATGCCCTCCATGGAGAAGTGTCTGTTCAAGTCCTTTGCCCATTTTTTAAATTGGGTTGGTTGTCTTCTTAGAGTGGAGTCCTGTGAGTTCTTTACGTATTTTGGAGATCCAACCCTTGTCTGAGATATCATTGGCAAATATATTCAGCTGAATGGGGAAGGCAAAATGGTTTAAGACAGGGAGAGTGTACTCTATGATATTTAAAGTACCAACCTGTAGAGAAGAGATAGGAGATCTTTTAGATATGTACAGTTTTAACTGATATTTCACACAGCTAACCACTTTTTAGAAAGGGTGGAGAAAAGATAAGACTCTTGTCAGAAGTGGGGAAGGATTGTGAATTGGA
This sequence comes from Sturnira hondurensis, assembly GCF_014824575.4. NCBI lineage: Eukaryota > Metazoa > Chordata > Mammalia > Chiroptera > Phyllostomidae > Sturnira > Sturnira hondurensis. The sequence continues at coordinate 21,842,012 of NW_028073511.1, read as the reverse complement.
TCTAGAAAGCAGTGAGCTTGTGGGATGTCAGATTAGGAGGTAAAGTGAGAATAAAGGATAGAAAACAGGTGTAGTGTGTGAGAATAGAGTTCACCACCACAGTAATAAAGTTCAGGAAACAGTGAAGTGAGCTAAGATTCAGGAGGGGTATTTACAATTGTATGGAACAGCAATTATTTACGATAGTAATGAAGGAACAATCATATGACAGAATCTATGTGATCTGATTAACAAGAATAGGAAGTATAGGACCTAGAGTAATGTGGTAATGGAACACAAGTGAAGTGAAAGATAGAAAATTAAAAACACACTATGAAAGAGAGAATAAGGGAAAGTAGTCAATGCAATTTAACAAACCAAGAGAAGAAGACTAAAAAGAAAGAAGATAAATACAAAATGCTAATAAAATAAATGATGTTAGAATAATGAAAAATAATAATAGTACAAATATACAATAACTTGCAAGTTCTCTGGAGTAGCAAAGTGAAATTTGTCTCACTGTCTCAGTTGTTGGGATGACCCTTCTTTGGGTCTAACTCTAGTCTTTTCACAGCTCCAGGTTTTATATTCCCACTTGTGTGAATTAAAAAAGGAAGGAAGGAAGGAGGGAGGGAAGGAAGGAAGGAAGAAAGGAAGTTTAACTGGCTTTAAACTGGCCAAGCCAGTTCTGCTGGTCTTCATGGCTGCAGCAGGCTGAGGAGGGATTGGTTTAGCTTTTCTCCCTTCTTTGCAGTTGCTTAGCCTCCAACCCAGTTCCTCAGTTTTCTGCCCGGCCCCTAGTGCCCTTCTGTGCACAGCCTACCCTTCAGTCCACCATTTGTGCTGTCTTGAGGTGCACCAAACAGGGGCAGCTCACACACCACCTTCTCGCTCTTTGCTGTCCTAGATGCTAGGGACTCTCAGTGCCCCTTTAGGGTAGTTCAGCCCCCATCCCCACTGAGTTGTCTTTCTGGGGATTGCTGACTCCCTGAGCCCTGAAGCTGTCCTCTGCGGGGGCATCTCCACCTTGCTCTTATAGAGTCTGTCAGCCCTGCAAGGCCCTGGGTGCAGAGGCCAGGTGGGAGGTGTCTCTGGGGGGCGGGGCAAGGGCAGGTGTGCTCCATCCTGGGAAGGCAGGTCTGAGCACTCAGCCTCCACTGCTGGGGCTGGATGGGCAGCTGCGGGATCTGTGGTCAGGTGCTTGTCATCCCAGGGGCTTCTGGTGTGAGTAAGCAGCCAGGCAGGGTTAAAGGCACAGGAGGTGGGGGTGGCTGCTGCAAAGAATTCCCCAAAGAGCCACTGAATGCCTCTTTTTCTTTTTGAAAAATTCCTCCTATTCAAGCCTGCCACTCCAAACAAGCACCTGGCCTCTCACCCAGCCCAACTCTCCAACTAGACCAGGGACTTACCGGGTCTGGGTCTGTCATGGCCCAAGTCTTCCCAGCCTGTGTCCACAGTCTCAATGGGTACACACTGCCCCTGTGTGTTTGCAACTTCATCCTTATTTCCCTGCAGAACTTCTAGCATCCAGGTTCCTCCTGGTGCTGCTCAAACCCTGTTTGGCTGGAAAGGGAGCCACTGACCCGGCTCTCTCCCAAGAATCCTGTGGCAGACCCAGCAGATGCTGGGTCTCAGGCTACAGCCGCCCTGGTCCCTGTTCTGATCCCAGGGACCTTATTGTCCTGAAGCACTCTCCCTACTATCTGATTTTTCAATGTCTTCTACAATTTTTGGTCTCTAATCTTTATATATGCTGGGATACTGTTGGCTGTTTGTTCTGTTCCTCAGAAGATCAGCTAGGTGTTTCACCTATGTGCAGAGGGGAGTGAACTTCACTCTCACCTACCTTGTCACTATCTTTGCCCTCCAATCTCCCCTGTCTATTTTCTTTCTACCAGTTATGCTTCTTATTCCCTGTACCTTCCCCCTCCATTCTCCTCTTCAGCCTCCCCACTGATAAACTTCCATGTGATTTCCATTTCTGTGATTTTGCTCCTGTTCTAGTTATTTATTTTGTTTTTGTTGTTTCAGGTTTAGTTTTTGATAGTTGTGAGTTTGTCGTTATTTTACTATTCATGGTTTTGATCATCTTCTTCTTCTTAGATAAGGCCCTTTAACATTTCATATAATAAGAGCTCAGTAATGATGAACTCCTTTAACTTTATGTTGTCTGGAAAGCACATCATCTGCCCTTCCATTTTATCTGCCCATCCAGCTTTGCTGGATTGAGTAGGTCTTTGCTTTTTGTGACTTTGAATATTTCTTTCAAGCCCCTTCTTGCCTGAAAGGTTTCTTTTGAGAAATCGGTTGACAGTCTTATGGAACTCCTTTGTAGGTAACTGTTTCCTTTTCTCTTTCTTATTTTAAGATTCTCTCCTTGTCTTTAATCTTGGCTAATGTAATTTATGATGTGCCTTGGTGTGTGCTTTCTTGGGTCTAACTTCTTTGGGACTCTGAACTTCCTGGACTTCCTAGAAGTCTCTTTCCTTTGCCAGGTTGGGGAAATTCTCATTATTTTTTCAAATAAGTTTTCAGTTTTTTGATATTGTTCTTTTCCTTCTGGCACTACTACAATTCAGATGTTGGAATGTTTAAAGTTGTCCCAGAGATTCCTAATCTAATTTTTCTGAATTCTTGTTTCTTTATTCTGTTCTCATCGAATGGTTATTTTTCCTTTTGTTCCAAATCATCGATTTGAGTCCTGGTTTTCTTCCCTTCACTGTTGATTCCCTGTGTATTTTTCCTTATTTCACTTTGCATAGGCTCCACTTCTTCCTTTATTTTGTGGCCATACTCAATCATTTCTCTGAGCATTCTGATTACCAGTGTTTTGAACTCTGCATCTGATCAGTTGGCTATCCCCTTGTTGTTTAGTTCTTTTTCTGGTATTTTGATCTGTTCCTTCATTTGAGCCACATTTCTTTGTCTCAGTGCACCTGTTAAGTTGTAAAGATGGAGCCTTAACTATTCACAAGGACAGGGTACCTCACTTATCTGCATGTGGTGCTGTCTGTGGGGGAGAGGTCAGAGATAGAACAATGGTGCTTGCTTGGCTCTTGCTTGGCTTTTAGTCACTTTCCCCATTACCCAGAAGTGAACTATTCCCTCTCAGTTGTGCCCTCATGCTGATTTTCAGGTGGGTGTGTTTGTCTATGTTCTTGGACCCTGTGAGCCCCTCCAATGGACCTTCCTGTGAGACTGCCAGTTCTTCTCACTACTGCAACCCCCAAAGATTTTTTACAGCCAGAGGTTTTTAAGCTTTGTTTAGTGGTGCTGGAACCCTGGGTTGCATGCTTTGTTTAGCTCCCCAATTGTTCCTCTAGGTTTATTCACATGGAAATGTGGGAAAACCTGGTCACCAGTAGGTGCCTCGCCCACCCAGTCCACGAGACTCCACTGAGCCACATTTTCCCTCTGCCTGACTGCCCATCTCTGCCTCTTCTACTAGTCTGGATGAATGTTTCTTCTTTAGCTTAGTTGTCTGACTTCCATACAGTTTGATTTTCTGGAAGTTCTGGTTGTTTTTTTAATTGGTTATTATCCTTCTTTTGGTCATGTAATGAAACAAAGCATATCTACCTATGCCTCCATCTTGGCTGGAAGTGCCAAACCAGTGTTTCTTAAGCTTTAATGCACATATAAACCCTGATATTGTGTCAAAATTTGGATTCTGACTCTGTGTAGTCCTGGGGTGGGGTTCTAGATTCTGTATTTCTAACAAGGTTTCAGGTAATGTTGATGCTGATGATCCATGAGCCAGACTGAATTGAAGAGATTTAAATGGTAATACAGTAGTTAAAATGTTTCCTCTAAGGTAAAAATGGAATCCTGTAGGAGAAGAGAGACAATAAATACGTGCTGGGGACAATGCTTTGTAGTGGCATCTAAGTTAGGCCCAGGGCTAATTTTTCTTGGCACTAGGAGAAGAATGCAGGTCATTCCACGCACAGGGGGCAGTATAAGCATAATTTGCTGTGTGCCAGGCATTGTGCTTGTTGCTTTACACAGCATTCAAAGGGTGTAAATGCATATTCATTGACAAGTTCTCCCCCAGTTATTCACTCTCCTTTCCTGGAGACAACAATGTTTAATGTTTCTAGTGTATCCTTCCAAAAATATTATTTGCCTATATGAGTGTAGTGCTGGGTAATCTCTAAGGTAGCCTGAAATGATTCCCATCCACCTCGTGCCATGTATGTGTTCATCTCTTCTCCTTTAGTGGAGCTGGACTAATTCCTTAGGGAATAGAATACTGCAGAAGTGGTGCAATATCATTCTGAGACCAGTCTATGAAAAAAACTGCAGCTTCCGTCTTGGATACTATCACTCATTTGCTCTCTCTGTGGGGTCACTCAGCCTGGGGGAAGTCAACTGTGATGCTGGGGGCAACTTTGTGGAGAGTTCATCAGAGACTGATGCCTGCCAGCAACCACCTGAGTGAGGATGGAAGCAGATCCTCTCTTCCCCAGATGAGACTTCGGGTAAGACCACAGCCCCGGCTAATAGCTTGACTACAACCTCCTGAGGCAACCACCTAAGCTGTGCCTAATCCTTGACCCGTGGAAACAGATAATGAATGTTTTAAGTCATTAAGTGTTGGGATAATTTGTTCTACAACAACTGATACTACAACAAGCAAATATGTTTTTGTGTATTCTCCATAATTTTATATAAATAGTAGAATATTGTATACCCAGTTTTGTACTTTGTTTTTCCTACTTAGTTTATCTTGGAGATCATTCTGTGTGAATGCATAAAGAGCTTCTTTAATTTTTCCTAAAAAAAGAAAATAGGAGGAGTGGAATAAAGCAGGGATGGGGACATCTGCAATAGTATCTACAATAAAAATAAAGAAAAACAAAATCACTGTAAACATGGTAAACCTCCTGATTCTTTGGAAACTGTCTCAAAGAAAACTATTCAGCTTAAACATTGACATAATTATCTGACAGGGAAAATAGTGACTCCAACACCATCCTGGGCTTCAGTCCACCCAAAGCTGCAGCTGCAGCACCAGTGACTACCCCCTAGATCCATCAACATCCGAACTCCAGCCCTGACTAATCACCCCAAACACCCAAACCCCGATCTTGCCCATATGTGTGCCTTGTTCTTTTCCCCATTAAATTAATGCTCCGACATTTCTACTTCATTTGTTTGTTCTAAGTATATTAACTGAGACAGCTGGCCTGAACATTAGGAGAACAAAGCTGAAAAATCAGATATATTTACTTTCCTGGTGGTACTTACAGCCTAAAGGATCAGGGTGACATCAGCTAAATAAACACAAGTGTTAGTATTGTAAAAGTGCTTTTTTAGTCAACACTGACTTTTTGTGCTAACATAAATATTGTATGAGAAATCATGTGTAGTATGGTAAAATAACTTCCTGGCTAAAATAAAATTTTATCTTTGAATATTTATATCAGAAAAAAGAAAGGACCAAGGACACTGGAGGCCATTTTGAGCCATTTTTTATAAGTTACTTAACTTTAATATTCTTTTATTTCATAAAGAATATTTTATGTCACTTCCTACCCCATTAGGATGACTACATTAAAAATATTTCCAATATAAAAGAACAAGTGTTGGAGAAGATGTATAAAAATTGGAACCTATGTTCTGTTACTCTTGGTAGAAATGTAAAATGGTGCAATCACTATGGAGAACAGTTATAATGGTTTCTCAAAAAATTAAAAATATAATTACCATATGGTTCAGTAATTCTACTGAGTATATATATCCAAAAAAAATTGAAAGCATGATTTCAAAGAGATATTTGTCCACCACATTTATAGAAAGAAGCATTACTCACAATATCTAAAAAGTTGAAGCAACCCATGTGTCAATCAACGGATGAATGAATTAACAGAATGTGGCATAGATATACAATGGAATACTATTTAGTTTTCAAAAGGAAAAAAATTCTGACATATACTACACATGGATGAACCTTTAAGACTTTTTTGCTAAGTGAAGTAAACCAACCATAAAAAGACAATTTTAAAATCATATAAAGCATTTCAGCACTTTTACCATATCATTCCACTTATATTAAGTATATAAAGTAGTCAGTTTCATAGAGAAAGTAAAATGGACAGGGTGGAGTAGTGGTAGGAAAAAATGAAGGGCTGTTATTTAATTACAGAGTTTCAGTTTTACCAGATGGCAAGAGCTCTTCTGGAGATTGTTTGCATAATAATGTGAATGTACTTAGGACTGCTTAACTGTACACTTAAAAATGATCAAGGTAATACATTTTGTTAGGCATATTTTATAAAATTAAACATAAATAAAAATAACCATTTGGTCTATACCTATGACACTCAAAGTATGGTCTCTGGATCAGCAGCAACATTATGTTTTGGGGATTTGAAAAAATTCATTCAATATTTTATTCACATTAATTAATGGGACAAAACAGAATCCAGAATGTATTGAGTAATCTCTGGTCCTCACTAAAAATAAAATTTATACAGAAGTGATTTTTTTGTAACATAATAAACTAGTATATTATAGGAAATTTAAAATATTCAATACTATTTTATGTTTACCTTATAAGGTATTTAACTTTAAAGTAAATAATTACACTTTTAAAAATTAGTGCAAGCAATTAGTAACACAAAATTGAAAGCAAATGCTTACTTTAAACAGATTTGAAAAAGTTATACAGATTGTTTTATGTACAAAAATGCATATTCTCAATTATACTGTTTAAAATAAAAACTAAAAAAAAGATATAACTGACATATTGCATTGTTTAGTGGACAGAATCATGATTTGAACCTATAGATTACCACAGTAGGTGTAGTTAATATCCATTACCTTACAGCTGCATTTGTTTTTTTGTGATGAGAACTTTTAAGATTTACTCTTTAGGAGATTTGAAATATACAACAGCATTGTCACACATAGGCAATCTTTAGAGACACTGGCCATGGTGCTGAAGCTGAATCTAGATCCCCTCTGGTGTTGCCAGTTTTATCTCTTTAGTTCCTGGGGTGGCGTGGGGTGACAAAGATTATAGTGAGACATTTGAAACATTCAGAGCACCGGCTAAGTACCAAGAGAAATGGAAATATTTCAATATTTTAATAACCTTTCTGAATGGACTGCTGTTTACTGATGAAGATTAGACATAGCTGTCTTTTACTTTGTTTTGAAAAAGTCATAATCACACATGTCTGCTAAATGACTTTAATTAGTTTTAACTAATTTACCCTGAAACACTACATAAATAATTGCAATGAAAGTGCGAAATTTAATAAAGTGTGGAAATTTAATAAAACGTAATGAGTGACTGGGCTTGAATCAGATCAAGTTTCTGGAGAACTGGAAGTATTAACACAATAGTACAAACTAAATTGTAGAATCTCAGAACAAAATCAGAAAGATACAGGAGCAGTTCAAGATAAACATATACTCTCAGAAGATAATATTTCACTGGTTTGCATACTCTTCTGTTTAAACTGTGTTAAGTGGTCCAAAGACGTGGGTTAAAAATGTTTAATTCTTTTGTGGAAGAGGTTAAATTTAAAAAACTGCCTAAAATCTAAGAAAATGATGATTCACAATAGCTGGTTTTAATTACGAAGCTTTTGAACATTGTGGTAGATAATATTTCAATAAATATTTCTGTATGGTAGATATATTATCTTTCCAGTCATGGTTGATAATTACTATTAGTTTTACATTGATGTAAAAAACTTACCTTTTATTTGATTTTTTGTAAGGAGAACTGTATGCTGTGTCTGGTAAAAAATAAAATATGAATATTCTGATGGAGAAATATTAGTTTTTTTTGTTTTATGGCTTTAGTGAATGCTTCACCAAGTGAGTAAAAAAAAAATAACCTAAACAATTACTTACAGTTGTTTTGTTTAATACTTGAATTACCTGAGAGTCAGTTAGTGACAAGGTACCCCAGCATTTAAAAAATATTCTATAATATATTTTTTACAAGCTAGACATTCTTTTGCATAATCAGACTACAGCCATTAGAATTGGGAAATTAACAGTGATAACACACGCAGTCATCTCATAAGCAGACCCCACTTAAGTTTTTCCAGTTGCCCCAATAATGACCTTTGTAATAAATACATCCTACATGTGATCATGCATTATAGGATCATATGTTGCATTCATCTGTTATATTTCTTTAGATACTTCCAATGATTTTATAGATTGTTCTTTAACTGGGGTTTGTTTTATGCTTCTTCTTGATTAGATTAAAGAAATGCACTTCTGCCAAGAGTGTCCCAGAAATGATGCTTTGTTTTTATTGTATTTTTTCAGGAAATACCCAGCTTGTTGACCTTTATCTCCTGAGTGGTGTTTGTCATGTTTCTCCACTGTAATTTGCCCTTTCTTTCCTATATATTCATAAGTATTTTACTGGGAAGTATTTGAAACCATGTAAATATCATATTATTCAGCACACATTTACTCACTAATCAAAATGTCTATTGATGTTTCTTGGCTAAATTAACGACATCAAGAAAGATGTTCTAATAGTGATTTTCTGAATGATTAGTGATAATATCATTATCACTGATATTAATGATAATATCATTAGTGATTTTCTATAGTTAGGTATTAAGATTCTACTATAAGTCACATTTTTTCTAATCTCAATGATTAATTAATGTCAGTATGGACTCTTAGATTCCTATTTTAGTAGCTAAAATTGGTAACTACTGTTATTGACCTAACTATTTAGCTTTAAAATAAATTTTTGAAAATATAATTTACCACAGGTGTTGAAAGACAAATAGCATATAATCTCATCTGTAGGTGGAACCTAATCAATAAAACAAATAAGCGAGCACAATATGCCCAAAGACATGGAAACAAAGAACAAACTGACAGTAAACAGAAGGGAGTGGGGAGGGGGTAATGGGGCAAATAAGGGAAAGAGTCAAGTGAAGGAACCTGTAGAGAAGACCCAAGGACAAAGGCAACGGGCGGGGGCAGTGCAGGGGTGGAATTAAATGTGGGAGATGGGGGTAGATAGCGCAGGGAAGAGTAACTGGGGGAAACAGGGACAACTGTAATTGCACAATAAAAACATAAATTTTTAAAAAAGATTTTATTCATTTATTTTTAGAGGGGAAGGGAAGGAGAGAGGGAGAGAAATCTCAATGTATGATTGCCTCTCGTGTGTCCCCCACTGGGAACTGGCCTGCAACCCAGGCATGTGCCCTAACTGGGAATCAAACTGTGATCCCTTAGTTCGCAGGCCTGCATTCAATCCACTGAGCTACACCAGCCAGGGCTAAAAACATAAAATTTTAAAATATATAATTAACCTATAATAAAATGAATTATTTTGAGTACTATTCTGAGTTTTGACATATATATGTATGTCCACCATACCAATTAAAATATAGGGCATTTCTTTTACTTTAAAATGTTTCTACCCAGGGATTTACAGTCAGCCTCTCCACTCACATTACATGGACCTGGGCAACTTCTTTTGTTCTCAGTCGTTAAAGTGCAGTTTTGCCTATTGCAGACTTTCATATAAATGGAACCCAATTATACATATTCTTTTGTTTCTGGATTATTTTGGTTACAATAAAGGTTTTGATATTTATCTGTACGTTTCAGAGTATCAGTAGTTTCTTTGTTTTTACTGGTGTAAATTTTCCCATTTATATACCAAAATGTATTTATCCATTTACTGATTGATGGACCCTTAGGTTGTCTTCAGTCTGGGAATAAAGCTTCTATGAACATTCACATGCAAGTCATTTTGTGAACTGGATGTGTAATTTTTTTTCTTTTAGGCGAATAGTTGTGGTAGAATTGCTGAGTCTTATTATTAGTACATATTTAACTTTAAAATAAACTGCTCACCACTTTTTCAAAGTGGCCATGCCACTTAATATTTCTTTTTTTAAAATTAATTAATTAATTAATTTATCTTTAGAGGGGAAGGAGAGAGGGAGGGAAACATCAATGTATGGTTGCCTTTTGTGAGTCCCCTGCTGGGAGTTGGCCTGCAGGGAACTGGACTACAACCCAGGCATGTGCCCTGACTGGGAATCGAACCGCGATCCTCTGGTTCGCAGGCCCGCGCTCATTCCACTGAGCTACACCAGCCAGGGCGCCACTTAATATTTCTACCAGCAACTTTGATAGTCCTAGATATTCCATATTCTCATCAAGAATTGATATTGTCAGTCTTCTTAATTTTCACCAGTCTATTTAGTGTGCATTAGTGATACCTCATTGTAGTCTTAATACAATTCCTTCATCAATATCTGTATTGCAAGTATTTTCTCTCACTTCATCACTTGTCTTTTAATTTTCTTGGATATGTATTTATTTTTATTTTATTTTATTTTTTATTGTTGTTCAAGTACAGTTGTCTCCATTTTCACCCCACTTCATCCTCCCCTCCCCACCTATCCCTGCCTTGACAAAACAAGCAAACAAAATATAAACAGAAACCTTGAATTAAAGCACAATCTTGAAGATGTTTTTAGAAGAGCAAATATTTTTGACTTTGTTGAAATTCAATTTTTAAAAAGTATTTGTTGCTTTTTTGTATGTTTACTGAGAAGTCTTTGCACATTCAACACAACATCAATGGGACTCCTATGCAGAATTCTGGAGCTTTTTCTCTGTGATATTCTCTACCCTGTGGTGCTCTGCTCTATAAATTCCTGCTGCTTCAGCCTTCCTGAACTCCAGACTCCCCCTATTTTACAGGTTTTTGCTTTGTTTGTTTGAATTTCTGACACGATAAGGTGACTCCAAGACTTCTGAACACTAGTGTATTCATTGTGAGAGTTTTTAAACATTTTTTTTTGTTTTTTTCCCCATTACCATTTAGTCCCCTTATAGTCCCCTCCACCAAGCTATTGGCACATTATTGTCCATGTCCACGAGTCCTTTTACTTTTTGTTCAATCTCTACATCCTCTAACCTCTCACCCCCTTAGCTGTTATCCTGCTATCTATGAATCTGTCTCTATTTTTCTTGTTAGTTCAGTTTGTTCATTAGATTACACATATGAGTGAAATCATATGGTATTTGTCTTTCATTAAGTGAAATAATGACTTATTCCACTTAACAGGTCCATCCATACTGTCACAGATGGCAAAACTTTCTTTTTATGGCCAAGTAGTATTCCATTATGTAAATGTCCCATAGTTGTTTTATCCGCTCATCTACTAATAGATGGTTGGGGTACTTCCATATCTTGGGCAATTGTAAATAATGCTGCAATGAATATTGGTGTGTTTATGTTCTTTTGAATTTGTGTTTTGGGTTCCTTCAGATATATTCCTAGAAGTGGGATCACTAGGTCAAAAGGCAAATCCATTTTTAATTTTTTTGAGGTGTCTCCACACTGCTTTTCACAGTGACTGCACCAGTCTGCATTTGCAACAACAGTGCATAGGGATACCATTTCTCCACTTCCTCACCAGCACTTGTAGATTGTTGGTTTATTTTTTCTTTCAATTTTTAATTATTTATTTATTTTTTATTTTAATTGTTATTCAAGTACAGTCTTCTTTTTTTTATTCCCATTCCAATCCACCCACCCAGCCCTTCCCCCTCCCTCCCATTTCCACCCCCCTTAGTTTTTGTCCATGTGTCCTTTATATTAGTTTCTGTAAACCCTTCCCCTTTTCCCCTGAAATTCCCTCCCGTCTCCCCTCTGGTCACTGTCAGCCTGTTCTCTATTTCAGTGTCTTTGGTTATATTTTGCTTGTTTGATTATTTTGTTGCTTAGGTTCCTGTTAAAGGTGAGATCATGTGGTATGTGTCTTTCACCACCTGGCTTATTTCACTTAGCATAATGCTTTCCAGTTCCATCCACGCTGTTGCCAAGGGTAGGAGCTCTTTCTTTCTGCTGCATAGAATTCCATCCCACAGGTGTTTTCAATCAGTGCTTTGAGGCTTTATTTCCCTGTGCTGGGCCCCTGGATTGTGCAGTCAATCCCACTCCCCCTTCGTTTCAACTGGTTTATCTGAGTATGAATGTGGGACCTCCTGCCCCTTGCGGGCCAGATGCATGCTTGAGCACCCCGCTCCACAATCTGTGGCCTCATTGGGTCCGCCAGCCACTGCCTTTCTCACCCTAGTCTGCCAGCCTCCGCCTTGCTGTGAGTCCTCTCCACCAGGCTGCCCAACTCCACCCCTCCTACCGGTCCGGGTAAATGTTCTTCTTTAACTCCTTGATTGTTCCACTTCCATACAGTTTGATTTTCTGGCACTTCTGATTGTTTTTTGTTTTTAAATTGTCATCCTTCCTTTGGTTGTGCAAGGAGGCACAGTGTGTTTACCTATGTCTCCATCTTGGCCAGAAGTGTCTTATATTAATTTATTCATTAGGCCAGTTAGAAGAATATAGAAGGTGGGAGCAAAGTTATGTTTTCTATGTCTCCACAGTATTAAATACACTATACATACAAGCATATAGTGTGTAGGAGGGTCTTAAATGACAAATAGAAGCACACATGCATCCTTAGAAAGACCTAGTAAATGACCTGAATACCTTCGCTCATAATACTGAAAAAATTATGTGCTAAAAAGAAACATTTGAATATATAGTGAAGTGTAATAAAATACAAGTAATAAGTTAATCATCAAAAGATAAATTCATGCTTCTATGAAACTTTTTGACTTATTCTTATTCTATTTCTCCCTATACTCTTACTTGGCACAATTCCTCTTTTAAACAGCTTTGTTTTTTAGGCTACAAGTCACATTAGCTTTGAATCATAAACATTATTCATTATGGATTTCTCACCCTCTCATTATCTAGTATATTTTCAGTTACCGTATGTATATCTAGTATGTTACATAATTACCATATGTTACTGAACTCTGACTGTGATGATAAAGGGTTTTTACATGCCAGAGTCATTATTGAAAAAATAATAGAGATTGGTACAGACTGACAGTGACCCAAGGGGAAGGGAGAGGCAGATAAGGGAAGAAGACACAGAAGGCTCTAGTCAAGTATCAGGTATAAACGACCCATGGACACGGACAACAGGGTCGTGATTAACTGTGGGAGAGAGAGTTGGGTGGGGTAGAAGAGCATGGGGAAAATTGGGACAACTATAACAGAACAATGGCAAAAAAAGAAATATAAATATGAAATACAATATATAGTGATTTCAGGATAACAGCATAGGGTTACTTTCCAATTTCTCTGTTGAATTACTAAACTAGTGATTCTCAAATTTTTATGTGCATGAGAATCTCCTGCACGGTTGGCTTTGCCCAAATTTTCTGATCCAGTTGTTCTGGGGTGGAGCCTGAGAATTTGCATTTGTAATAAGTTCCCAGGTGGTGCCCCATTGTCCTTGGAGAAACACTGCCTCAGGAAACCATATTATCAGAACAGAATTGGTTTTTTAGGCAGAATGTTTCACAAGTGGCAAATATATTTGTTAACTTGGCTAACTGCTTGCCTTTGAAAAACTCACTATAAATATTGCTTTTGTATTATGCTTAAGTGTGTTAGTGCCTGTGTTTTTAACAATGATATTTGTTGCTAGATGATGTTTACATCTTTTATAATTCCTTCCACAACTAAAGGATTTCTTTATTCTAGGAAAGTACAGACTTTTGTATTTGGATAGTAGTTTTATGTGTGTTTCTTTTCCTTGTCAGACTAACTCTGACTTATGAATTTTCTCCAAATACATGACTGCACTCTGATATGTAAATTGTTTTAGACTCTAAAGCAGTGATTTGATTCAATTGTACACTGTACCAATAATTTTCCCCCTTTCTGTCTTATCTGTAAGATTTTCACACTAAGTGCCTTTCTTTGACATACAGGTAATGATGTACTATGTTTCACTGTTAAACAAAAGTAAATTCAAATGCAAATTATTAATTAAAACTGGTCATCAATGCACAACTTTTTAAAAGATCATTTTCTTTAACACTTTCAATTAGAACTATATATTAATTTAAATTTTTTGCATTCCATTTTTTGTTTTTTCATTGTTATCTTCCTCCTAACACACAGATGGCTACATGCCTCCCAACATACAGATGGCATGCAGACACACCAAATACACGTACATGTACATGCCTCATTTTTAGTGATTATAATGATATTAGTGTATTTATGTAGTACTAATGATCATAAATATAATTTACTATAAAATATCCTACCATTTTATTTTTAACTATATTTTATTGATTATGCTATTACAGTTGTCCCAGTTTTTTCTTCCATTTATCCCCTCTGCCCTGCACTCCCACACCCTCCAGGACTCCTCCCCACTTAGTTCATGTCCACGGCTTGTACACATGAGTTCTTTGGCTTCTCCATTTTATGTACTATTCTTAACCTCCCCCTGTCTATTTTCTACCTATCAATTATGCTTCTTATTCCCTGTACCTTTACCGCTATTTTCCCCACTCGACCTTCCCACTGATAACCCTCCATGTGATATCCATTTCTATGATTCTGTTCTTGTTCTGGTTGTTTGCTTAGTTTGTTTTCATTTTTGTTTTTCTTAGGTTCAGTTTTTATTTGTGGGTTTGTTGTCATTTTGCTGTTCACATTTTTGATCATCTTCTTTTCCTTAGATAAGTCCCTTTAACATTTCATATAATAAGGACTTGGTAGTGATGAACTCCTTTAACTTTACCTTGTCTGGGAAGCACCTTTTCTGCCCTTCCAATCTATATGATAGCTTTGCTGGATAGAGTATTCTTGTTGCAGGTCCTTGCCTTTCATGACTTTGAATACTTCTTTCCAGCCCTTTTTTGCCTGTAAGGTTTCTTTTGAGAAATCAGTTCATAGTCTTATGGAAAATCCTTTGTAGGTAACTGTCTCTTTTTCTCTTGCTGCTTTTAAGATTCCCTCCCTATCTTTAATCTTAGGTAATGTAATTATGATGTGTCTTGGTGTGTTCCTGTTTGAGTCCAACTTCTTTGGGACTCTCTGAGCTTTTATACAAACAAACCCTCTAGGGTTTTATGTTTGTTTCCTTCACCAGATTGGGGAATTTTTTCTTCATTATTTTTTTAAATAAGTGTTTAATTTCTTCCTCTTCCTCTTCTCCTTCTGGCACTCCTATGATACAGATGCTGGAAATTTAAAGTTGTCCCAGAGTTTCCTAAGCCTCTCCTCATTTTTTTTGAATTCTTGTTTCTTCACTCTGTTCCAGTTTAATGTTCATTTCTTCCTTCTGTTCCAAATTGTTGATTTGAACCCTAGTTTCCTTCCCTTCCCTGTTGATTCTCTGTATATTTACCTCTATTTCACTTCGTGTAGGCTTCACTTCTTTTATTTTGTGCCCATAATCAATCATTTCTGTGAGTATCCTGATTATCACTGTTTGAACTCTGCATCTGATAGATTGGCTATCTCATCATTGCTTAGTTCTTTTTCTGGTATTTTTATCTGTTCCTTCATTTGGGCCATATTTCTTTGTCTTGGTGCACCTGTTATGTTGTAAGTGCTGGAGCCTTAGGTATTCACCAGGGCAGGGCAACCCACTTCACTGTGTTGTGGTGCTATATGTGGGCAAGGGGTCAGAGAGGGAACAATGCTGCCTGCTTGTCTCTCACCCCGCTTTCAATCACTTCCCCTGCTACCTACAAATGAGTTGGGCCCTTGTGGTGCTGATGCTCATATGGGTGGGTTTGTGTAAGTTCTAGGACCCCATGGGTCCTTCCAGTGGGCACTTCTGATGAAACTGAGAGTTTCTCCTGGTGCTGAAACCCCCACAGGATTTTACTGTCAGATATTTCAAGGTTTTACTTCCCTGCACTGGAACCCTGGGTTGCATGGTCTGCCTCGCTCCCCAGTTGTTCTTCCTGGTTTATCTGCATACAAATGTGTGACTACCTAGTCTACCAGCCACTGCCATGCCTGCTGGGTCTGCCAGCCATTGCCTTGCTGTGGATCTTCTCTGCTTCTCCTACCGGTCTGGATGAATGTTTCTTCTTTAACTCCTTGGTTGTCAGACTTCCATACAGTTCCATTTTTAGTAGTTCTGGTTGTTTTTGTTTTTAAATTTGTTCTTCTTTTGGTTGTGTGAGGAAGCCAAATATATCTACTTATGCCTCCATCTTGGCCAGAAGTCTCAAAATGTCCTAGCATTTTATAAATAACATATGAAGTATTGGGTCTTCTCTGTATCACACACAGGAAATCTGCAGGGCTTAGTTTTAGAGAACATTTCCTGGTTCTTTGGGTTCAATTCATAGGCATGATGAATATTAGTCACACAATCACAATGCTTTTCACATCCCAAAAGTAGACAATAACACACATTCAACTCTGTTTTCCAAAGGCAAGTCTTATTGGTGGTGATTTTATGTCTATTTTATCTTTTCAAAAATGACTAGTTAATTCTCATTTTAATAAAGTGACTTTTAGAATTATTAAAGAAGCAACTCAGAGTCAACTTTTACACACTTATAATTATCTGTTATAAAATTGTTACTGAAGTGAAGTGGGGTTAGGCTGCCTACCACCACCGAAAGAGACTCTAGAGGGAGAGGCTGGTGAGAAAGAAAGATATTTTAGTTTAGATATTCCATCTTTTGAGAGAATGGTGGACTCTTACCTCAGCGCCCACCTCCTCAACAAACCTAGCTCTCTTCAGTAGGGCCAAAACAAAAGACAGAATCCAGAGTTTCCGTTCCCATTCAGTGTACCATCCTTTGGGATTGGCAGGCAGCTGTCGGGTGGTCATTCTGGCAGCTTAGTAAGTTCCTGGTTGCTGTCTGGCTTCAGGTTCCCTCCTATTCTCATGTGTGGGGCTGGTGCCACAATTGGCCATGCAGCTTCTTGGGCCACAAGGTCCCACACACTCACCCACAAATGCAACTGGCCAGTGTGTTTACCAGGTGGGTAAGAATGCTTTCTTCATTCCCTTAGGTATATATCAGCTCTGTTGTGGGAAGGATGAGGTGCTTTCACATGATTTGACGGAGTCCACCTCCCAACCAATTCCTTCTTCTCTGACTAGACCGACATAGGCCTCTTTGGTCATGCACCCTCTGCCTCCATGTCAATCATTATGGCACGTGCACCTACCTTCCCCTGGCCCCACTTTCAATCAAGTACCAAAAGGGGTAGGGGGACTTTTCTCCTATCTAATTATCTTGCTTTTTTTGTGTGTATGCTAAATCTAATACTTCCTCCTGCCTCCATCTTGCCTGAGGATGAGGGAGATTCCTGAGGTGTTCTGTTAAGTCCATGCAGCACCCATACCTTTATATCCCATGTGCAGTTGCAGCGAGTTACCCATACTTGGGGAACAACAACAGAATAAAGGGACCCTGGAAACTCCAACCAGTGTCTCATGCAGTACCCAGGATGGTTTCTCAGGGGGCGTGGAGGATGGCCTTAGCAAGCAGAATAGAGAGAGGGGGATCAACAGCCAGGAGCAGGATACCCTACACTGTGGGTGAAGCATTTGCAGGGCACCAGCTCACTTACTCCGGCAACACGGCCCCGCTGCTACACTGGGAAGCTCTGAAACTTGATGTCCTTTTCATGTTCCCAGGTGGTTCTGAGGTATTGTAGGGCTGTACACCATGCCCTCAGTCACTCCCAGGGGTCGTGATCACCTATCAGTATCAAAATGACATTTTTCATTTAGGTTCATAAGAACCTAGGTTCAAGAATTTGGGAAAGGGATTTGAGCTAATTATAGAATAATAAAAATTAAAATTTAAAATTATAAAATGAATCATCTAATTTATAGATGAGGAAATTGATTTCCAGAGGCTTTAATGGCATACTCTACATGTCCATTTGGCAGAAAGCCTGGATTAGTACTCAAGTGTTAAGATTTCTGTGTTTTTCCCCTACCCATTCTGGAAGAATAAATTAAAAAGGAATGGTGACCAGTAAAATGTAATCCAACTTTTATATTGGAAAACAACATAAAAATGTTCTCTTCATTTATAGACTTTACTTTTTAATGTTTTCATTTTTATGCTTAGACAATGGATAATTAAAAGCCTAAGTAGTTGTTAGAATTATTGATTTTCAGGAGGATGCTAACAGTATGTACCAATTGTTTATCAAGTTATGTGTGTCCAACACGAATAATCACCAAGTCATAGTGTTACCGAACAAAGGGTCCGAGGGGGGGGGCAATACTTGGCCCACCGAGGGATGCCAAAAACTGCTACAGAAAACAGGGGCCCCTCCCAAGGACGATACACTAATATATATAGGACTCTTCTGTCCGCCGCCAATTGGAAACACATCTCTCAATGCCAGAGATTTGTGAAAAGGAAACAAAATGTTTATTTAATGCTATTCAGTCCTAATGCCTTCCTTAAAATATTAAAGTCTTTAAGGGTATACACCTACACACACACACACACACACAGCGCTCCCTTCTCCCACTGTCCCAACTCCGGGTACCGTAAATCAGGAAAAGAGCACA